>NC_143384.1:26303646-27503646 GCF_980474605.1 Leiobunum rupestre
TTCGCCATTTCAACGTTCTCTGTTTCTTTCATAAAATATTAGAGATATTACCGCATCTTCATGGTTATTTATAATGTATGTATTTGTTATGATAAGGAGATACATGTACATTGGGTTAGTAAATGGGTATACTTAAAAATCTCACTATATCATCTTACAATTATCAACAAAGATATTTCGAAAAGAGGTCATTTCAAGCTCTCTCTGTAATATTTATCTTTTTATTTCAGTAACTGTCTCGTTAATAAATAGTTCACAAATGTCTGGAAGGATTTGAACCCAGTTTCTTGCAATGGAGGAAGATAATGGTTTCTATGGTCTGTGCGAAACGGTGTTCTGGGTAAGTTCCGAAAGCTCTCCTCAGACCATTTTATTCGTATATCACTCATTTCAGTATAATGTATGTTATGATGTCTCTTAACCAGATTAAATCTTTAAGAGTTAGGTTTTATTTTAAATTTGAAATGTCTCAGATCCTAGCCTTCTTAATAAGTTCCAATAAAGAAGACATTATTTAACGATAAATTTATCAAGAGCTGAATAAGTTTAAGAGAACAGACAACAACTACCGTTGAAATTTAAAAAAATCGAGGAAGTAAAAATATCAAATATTTCTAAAATACTAATAGGTTTCATAAAAGGGTTGCCCAATTGGGCGATCTTTTGGATTATTGATCTCAAAAATAGCCATCCCGCCCGGTATAAAATTATAATTATAATTAAAATAATTGAGACGAAACGACCAATTTTAATTTATTCAGAATATTATAAATTAAGTAGTTACGACAGTGAATTAGACGTACTATAGCAATGCACAATTGAATTAAACCCTTTTTACAGTACAAGTTTATCACTTGAATATTATACGAAGCAAATTTTTATGAAAGAAATATCTACAGAGGGTATTATAACGACCGTTCGCTTTTTGGTTTATAATTGTAACGGAATAGAGCCGATTTTAATTAAACGATATCGAAATTTTGTTAAAAGAATAATCCCTAAGACCGCGCGATAAATTTACGAGAATAATTTCCCGTCGCCGTTATATCGAAAATTTATTTGATTCGGGATTGCCAGAAGTGTAATGTTGTGGGCGAGTTATTTGAAAATAAAATGGCAACCAGAATTACGCAAAGTTATAAACGTTTATTTTTATTCAGAACAGTCTATGAAACGTTCTAGATTTAACTTTCATCAATAACCCAACAATAGATATCCCTTCTACGTAATTGTACAGAACTGGTACTCAAGTGTCTAAGACTAGATTTGTCTTAGTTTATCATAAATTATACTGAGTAATTTTAACTAAATTCAAACTACCTAACTATAAACTGTCTTAATTAACCGCTGAGAGCTGTTCGCTACTAATTACTTCCAATCTACTTAATTAGCCTCACAGGTTGAGTTGATAATTTCAAGGGTATAATTAGGTTATTCCAATTCAAAAAATTATAACAATCAATTTTATCTTACAGCTGACTTGAGTTAGTTCACAATTACTTTAAAACTTTCAGGCTTAAACACGCACTGTTCATACACTTCAGTCCATTCACTCACGTTCCAAACGCGAAACACAATTTAACTCTTTTCTTGACCGAAGACCGAACATACTAATTCAAACCGCAAAGTTACCTCATAACTTTTGACCGACACCAGGACCCCGTCCTGTAGTAGTTCGTCTGACAGCCAAGAACTAAGAAAGACTATATCTTCCATTTTGACGGCAACGGCCTTATATACTTTTATTTTGAGTTTTTTTTTGACACGCCGAGATTTGACTAAAAAAATTGAAGAGATTATATTTTTTACCCGGTTTGATTGATAGTTCTCCACATGGTGGCGCTATATTATTACTTTGATATAGTTTCCGCGGGAGTTTTGAATAATTATCCTTTTTCTAAGCGTTATTAAAGGTAACAATGAACTACCTTTTGTGTTTTAACGAAATTTCGTTAAGAATTTAACAAAAATTTAAAACAAAACAAAAAACCGTACCAAAGAATAAACAAACAAAGTTCAATAAACAATATATACAGATATTGTATTAATCCGTTTAGTAAAAAAACCCGCCTTATCATAATTGTTCCTTTACTTTAATATGTCACTAAGGGAGTCAATGGCTCGGCGGTGAACTATCCGCATTGTTACAATGCGACCAGAGTTCAATTCCTGATCACTATAAAATTTTACATTAAAATACTAAAATATTTAATTATATATAAGTTTAATATAATCTATAAATATTTAATAAAATATAAGATTAATATAATTTATAAATATTTAATTAAATATAAGATTAATATAATTGATAAATATTAAATTAAATATAAGATTAATATAATTTATAAATATTTAATTAAATATTAGATAAATATAATTTATACATATTTAATTAAATATAAGATTAATATAATTTATACATATTTAATTAAATATAAGATTAATATAATTAATAAATATTTCATTAAATATAATTTATAAATATTTCATTAAATATAATTTATAAATATTTCATGAAATATAATTTGTAAATATTTCATTAAATATAATTTATAAATATTTCATTAAATATAATTTATAAATATTTCATTAAATATAAGATTGATATAATTTATAAATATTTCATTAAATATAATTTATAAATATTTCATTAAATATAATTTATAAATATTTCATTAAATATAATTTATAAATATTTCATTAAATATAATTTATAAATATTTCATTAAATATAATTTATAAATATTTCATTAAATATAATTTATAAATATTTCATTAAATATAATTTATAAATATTTCATTAAATATAATTTATAAATATTTCATTAAATATAAGATTGATATAATTTATAAATATTTCATTAAATATAAGATTGATATAATTTATAAATATTTCATTAAATATAAGATTGATATAATTTATAAATATTTCATTAAATATAATTTATAAATATTTCATTAAATATAAGATTGATATAATTTATAAATATTTCATTAAATATAATTTATAAATATTTCATTAAATATAAGATTGATATAATTTATAAATATTTCATTAAATATAATTTATAAATATTTCATTAAATATAAGATTGATATAATTTATAAATATTTCATTAAATATAAGATTGATATAATTTATAAATATTTCATTAAATATAATTTATAAATATTTCATTAAATATAATTTATAAATATTTCATTAAATATAATTTATAAATATTTCATTAAATATAATTTATAAATATTTCATTAAATATAATTTATAAATATTTCATTAAATATAATTTATAAATATTTCATTAAATATAATTTATAAATATAAGATTGATATAATTTATAAATATTTCATTAAATATAATTTATAAATATAAGATTGATATAATTTATAAATATTTCATTAAATATAAGATTGATATAATTTATAAATATTTCATTAAATATAAGATTGATATAATTTATAAATATTTAATTAAATATAATTTATAAATATTTAATTAAATATAATTTATAAATATTTAATTAAATATAATTTATAAATATTTAATTAAATATAATTTATAAATATTTCATTAAATATAATTTATAAATATTTCATTAAATATAATTTATAAATATTTCATAAAATATAATTTATAAATATTTCATTAAATATAAGATTAATATAATTTACAAATATTTAAAATGATGTAGAATAAACTATAGTACCTAACGTTATAACTTTGTAAATGACATTTGCCAAAGCTGTTTTTTAGAAAAAACACCGTAATTTAACAAGCGTTGGTGGCTGAGTGGTTAGATTAAATCTTTTGCACGAGGCAGACCCGGGTTCGATTCCCGTCCGGCGCCAATAATTGCAAATAGATAGTAAGACGAATACCGTGTACAAATGATGGAAACCCTGCCATTGGACGTATAACCCTCAGCACTCGGTCCGTCCCAAAGTCATGAATAAGACGTTGGAGAGAAAACGCCCATTCAAACACAACAGACTCAGCATCCACAACCATCATCACGCAAACACAACATACTCCACACCCACTTTGTCCCCTCGGAGAGGTAAAAAGGACCGCTATCATTGTTCATTAAAGGGTTTTTTTTAATTTCAATACTCTCTCGGGTATTTCTATCAAAAAGTTCTTGGGCTGCGCAATAAGTTTCGTGTTTTCCCAATCTATATTATGATTAGGACTATTTATTTGGTGAAGAGCAACGGCCGATTTATAAAAATTATTATTTTTACAATGGTTTCGGTGTTCGGAAATACGTTTATTTAAACTGCGTTTGGTTTTACCTATGTAGACTTTATTACCAGATTTCTTTGATTTGGGAAGTTTATGTTTATCTTTATCAAAATTATTTTCCATCTTATTTACGTGGCGATATGCAAATTTTTGACAAGGCTTTTTTTATTTATGATATTTGAGATTTTGTGTGAAACACCGAAAAAATAGGAGAACGTAGAATATTAGTTTTTTGTCGTATTAGTCGAGTTGGGGGTTTTAATTTTTGATAGAAGAGAGTCGATCAGAGATAGGTCATAGCCACGATTTTTGGCATCAGACTGAATATACTGAATTTCTTTATCAACGGCCAATTTATCCGAAGAAATATTCCTCATTCTCCATAACATAGCTTTATACACGCCAATCTTATGACTATACTAGCTGATTGCCCGCCTTACAGGCGGGCCCTCAGCTAGTTGTGTGTTTCGAGGCACTCCACCCCAGTACGCCCCCCAACCACTTTTTCCGTGCCATCCTTGCCCCATAGTCGACCTCCCCCCGTAAGGCCCCCTCCCCCTTTTCCTTTGCGATAATTTCCATGGTACCCTTTTCCCCAAAGTAGAACCACCCCAGTAAGGCCCTTCCTCCCCCTTTTCCCCATGTGATAATTACCGTAGTACCCACCGCTCCTTTTCGAATGTCATAATTACCGTGGTACCCACCTCCACCTTTTCCCCATGTGATAATAACCGTGGTACCCCCTTTCCGCTTTTCCCATGTGATAGTTACCGTGGTACCCACCTCCACCTTTTCCCCATGTGATAATTACCGTGGTACCTTCTCCCCCTTTTCTCCATGCGAGAATTTCCGTTGTTCTCCCCTCCCCCTTTCCAATGCGATAATTTCCGTGGTACCCTTTCCCCGCTAAAATAACTCAAACTCGCAGTCGTACCAAACCTCCCTGTACCCCTTTAAACACCCTGTATCCAATGGCTGATGCATAAAGGCCACGGGACTAACGTACGCCGAGAGAGCCACGGGACCGTCTAATCGGAACGACCTCAGGGGCGACAGATTTTGTGAAAATAGATAGTCGAACTACGTCAGTAACTAAGCGAAAGGCAGTCTCGGTTTCCCTCTATTCCACGGGTCTGGCCCTAAATGGGTTGGAGTGTGCAATAACTGGTGGCTTTACCGGGGAGTCGGGGTCCGGCTCTTGTAACCCATAAGGAAGGTGGCGCACTGGGAGATGTTAGCTCTGATCAAATGGTCCAATCTCCACCTCCGACTTCGGTCAGGTTTTGGCTGGATACTGTGCTTCGGCGCAGGCTAACGGAGAGGGTCCGTGCAAACCGGCCGCCTCGGCTGATTGGGTAGCCTGCTGTGGGGTGGTGGGCCTCCATAAGCGGGCACGGCGGTCCTGTTTCCCGGCCTTTTGGAACCACACCGGGATCTCCGGTGCCAGCTGTGCCGGGTTACTTGGACTGCTGTGTGCTCGTCGTTTCCCTTTAGGATCTCTCTCCAAAGGGTTTGACTCTTTACCTCCATAGGTAGGGTGTCGGCTGGAGTTGCTAAACTATCCACTCTTAATCCCACTGCTGTGTGTGAAGTGGGGATTGGTCCACCCATTGCTGCACCTTCTGCTGGGTTGAGTGGCTTGCGTCAAAGGTGCGACCATCAGTAGTAGGGTTCTGCTACCCATGCTGGATTTGTCACCTGTCCGGGCTAGGGGAACGCTGGCGTAGGGCACTATGATGATAGGCCTCCGGTGGTATGGTCTCTGTTACTAGGTACACCGGGCTATAAATTCTGACACACTGTTCCACGGGTCGCTTTTTCCTCGCTGGCCCGCCTTCGCCTTCCTTACTGACTAACCAAAAGCTCGAACGACGATGACGACGACGACGAAGTGGTTTTTAGTTCCACATCGAGTTATATATATATATCGAAGTGGGACTATTGCTATGGACGGAATGTCGTTAAGTGTTGTGTGTTTGTTTGTTGGTTTGTTTGTTTGGCGTTAGCGTGGAAAGCGTCTACATGAGAGATGGAGCTGCGAAAAATAATTTATCAATATAATTTATATTACTGGCGACACCGGGATTCGAACCCAGATTTCTGGCCGCGTAGTTTCCAAAACCGACGCCTTTATCAACTGAGCCTGGCCGTCCTCTTCTTACTTTTAGACCAATTAATTCAAATGTAGGGAGCCCTGCATACTTTCTATCTAAATATTTAAGCAAGAGGTTGTCTTGTCTAAATAATGGCAATAAAAATACCATAAAAAACTCCATATAATTTGTGAACGAAATTAAAAAAATATTCTTTTGAAGACTGTACTATGGATTTAACGTCTCTTTTTACCATTGTTACAGTTGATGATGCCCTTAAGTTTCTAAAAATGAGATTAAGTGAATTTGGCTATCCATTACAAGATATAAAAGATATTATCCAAATAGTGAAAATTTGTGTTACATCCAGCTACTTCATGTGTAACGGACAAATTTATGGTCAAACTGAAGGACTCAGTATGGGAAACCCACTCGGTCCCTTACTATGCAATATTTGTGTGCATTATATTGAAGAGTCGGTTCTGAATAAATTATCAAACCCTTTCGTTATAATATAAACGCTACGTTGACGATATTTTCGCTGTTTTTAATAATAACAATGGTACAATATCTATGTTTCTTGATATATTTAATTCCATACACCCTGACATTAAGTTAACATCCGAAAACGAAATCGATGGTAAATTACCATTTTTAGATGTTTTAGTAAAATAAATTGGCAAAAATATTAATACTGAAATTTACTGCAAACCTAATTCTGTAAAGCTTTTGCCCCCCTCAATGTCCAATGTACCATAGTTTTATACACGCCAATCTTATGACTCTATGTTATGGAGAATGAGGAATATTTGTTCGGATAAAAGCCCCAATTTCAATTATGATAAATTTCAGGCTTTTCGCTTTTGCTTTTTACCTCTCCGAGGGGACTTTGCCCCCTAGGAGGGGTTATACAACCAGCGTGTCCGTCTGTGTGTGTGTGTGTGTGGCCTGCGAACGCGTTCGCATTTTCGGGGCAAAGGGTAATAACTGCGTACGCAGTCGAACAACCGTTTTAGCAGTTTAAAGGTTGGCAAAACCACCGTGTGACGGTAAGCGTTAACGGATAAATTTGCGATTGCGTTGAGTTTTTTTTTCGTTAACGCCCACCGCCGCTACGTTTGTTATTGGTGCGTATTCTCCAACTCCTTCTTATTTACTTTTGTGCTGAGTGTTATGGCAACCTTTCAACGTCCAATGGCAGGGTTTCCACCAATTGTTTACGGTATTCGTTTTAGTATCAATTTGCGATCCCATCGGGCGGGATTTCAACCCGACACCTCCTGCTTGACAGGCGGACGTTCTACCACAGATCCACCGACACTTGTTACGCTTCATTGAAAATTAGACGAAATTTTGGTTTAATTGAACTAGAATTGAAATTGAAATTATTGCATCGAAGAAATTCTAATTTAGCGTTTTCTCTATTGATTAAAAACAACCGCGCCACCCAGGTTTCGAACCCAGGCCATTCGGCTTGGCAGTTGAGTGCTCTTCCACAGAACCACCAATAGCTGCTTAGCTTCACTGAAAATAAGACACTCATCGTAAGCATAATAGGTAATAAAGTCTTGAATTCTTTTATGAATGAATTTATGAAAGCCTAATCTGGTTTTTTTACGAATGAAATAATGTTGATTTAATCTTGTAAATATTTATGAACTAAGTTTATATTAAATTTATAATTTTATAACTAATTTATGAATTAATAATTTAATTGTAAAATACGATCATGACGAAGAATCGAACCCAGGTTGTTTTACCGCCGAGCTACTGTTTTCCCTGAAACAAATCACATCACAGGCACAATATTGAAGTAAAGGAACCGTTATGATACGGCGATTTTTTATTTTGGTGAACTTGTTTATATTATTATAAATGAATTAAACTCCGTGGTTTCGTCTCAATTATTTTAGTTAAAATTAATACTTTATACCGGGCGGGATTGAACCGGGATTACGTTTTAAGTAAATAACTCTGAATTGCGGTCGTCTCGAGAAATTAATACCACTAGGTACAATTCTTCCGAGGAGAGGTATATTTTGGCTTGCCAACTTGTTTGACGCGCTTTTATTTCAAAAGAAGCCTATATCAAATCCATTTAGATATCTGCTTCTCGTGACAAAAAAGCCGATAGAGAAGCTTCTCGCGGTTGCTTTTGACGCAAAAGTGTGATTTTTGTTCGGAAAAATCGTGATTGAAAATGGGGCTAAATTAGCCGTTGATAAAGGAATTCGGTATATCGAGTCGGTTGCAAAAAATCGTGGCTATGACCTATCTCTGATCGACTCTCTTCTATCAAAAATTAAAACCCCCAACTCGACTAATACGACAAAAAACTAATATTCTACGTTCTCCTATTTTTTCGGTGTTTCGCACAAAATCTCAAATATCATAAATAAAAAAAGCCTTGTCAAAAATTTGCATATCGCCACGTAAATAAGATGGAAAATAATTTTGATAAAGGTAAACAGAAATTTCCCAGTTCAAAGGAATCTGGTATACATGAAATTCCCTGCCACGATTGTAATAAAGTCTACATAGGTAAAACCAAACGCAGTTTAAATAAACGTATTTCCGAACACCGAAACCATTGTAAAAATAATAATTTTTATAAATCGGCCGTTGCTCTTCACCAAAGAAATAGTCCTAATCATAATATAGATTGGGAAAACACGAAACTTATTGCGCAGCCCAAGAACTTTTTGATAGAAATACCCGAGAGATTATTGAAATTAAAAAAAAACCTTTTAATGAACAATGATAGCGGTCCTTTTTTAAATATGACGTTGAAATAAATTTTTTATAAATATAATTTATAAATATGACTCCGATCAAGTTCGCGTCTGTACTTCTTCCTCTTTCAAATGGCCGAGATAGTATCCCCGAAACTAGTCGAGGTTCTATTCAATTGTATATAATTGTATTTAATTAAATGTTTTTTCATGCATATAATGAAAGTGTGTTTTAATATTCTTATAATATTTCAGCATGAAGGTCTATAACCTAATTTTTCTATATAATAGACTAGATTATAAATTTGTTATTTGGGTTTAAAAAGTTATATATATTTTGAAATGTTTCCGAGGAACCCCTGGAGCCATCTAGCGGAACCCCAGGGCTCAGCGCTACGCAAGTTGAAAACCACTGCTTTAGTTTTTCACAAATATATTTGAACGTTATAAAATATTGTTATTTCAAACGCGAATTTTGCTAAATTAATAAAAACATTTTAATACAGGAATAAATGTTTTAAATTTTTTTCTAATATTTTAAAGTATAAAGTAACAAATTTAACAGTTGAAAATTCACATCCTAGACGAAAATATTTGCCCTTAAAATTAAGTAATTCCAGATGACTATAATAAGAGAAGCCTCTAACTCGCCCAAAATCGTGAAAAGTCTCGTTTTTGAGCTAGAGGTATACGGAGGGACACATATTTGTTAAGGCGATATGTGGAAAATCAGCAGTGAAGTCACGTAAATTTACATGTAACTATCAACCGACGAAAGATGCATATATCGATTTTAGTGTACTCTCGGTTAGTGAATTATTTGTAAAACAAATAATTTTAGAATATTATAAACCGAACCTTTCTACAATTCTAAACCCACTTAGTTATATTTACAACACCCGTTCTGTATCTAATTCTAATCTACAAATTCCACGAAAAAAGAAACAACTCGGGAAAAAACAAATTAATTATAAAGGTCCAAAATTATTTAATAAATTACACTTACTAGCGAAAAATGTAAATACGCTGCCAAAACTAAAATTTCAACTAAAGAAGATCAAGCAAATGGACATAATAGCTTTATTAGACAAAATATATAACTATTAATTTTGTTGTGTTAATAATAGAAAAAAAACAACATATATACATATAAATATATATAATGGTAACTATATATAAATATAGTTAACAAGCTAAGCTTAGTGAGCGGACACAACGAGAAATTGTAATTATGAAATTGAAGTTTTGAATTAAATAAAAAAAATTAAATTAGTAATGCGATGCGATGTAATGTAATGAGATGTAATATGATGTAATGCGATGCGATGTGATGTAATGCTATGTAATGCGATGCGATGTGATGTAATGCTATGTAATGCGATGCGATGTGATCTAATGCGATGTGATGTAATTCAATGTGATGAGATGTAATGCGATGCGACGTAATGCTATGCGATGTAATGCGATGCAATGCTATGCGATGTAACGCCATGCGATGTAATGCGATGCAATGTAATGCCATGCGATGTAATGCGATGTGATGTAATGTAATGTAATGCAATACGATGTAATGCGATGCAATGTTACGTAATGTAATGCGATGTAATGTAATGTACAATGATGTATTATAATGTAATATAATGTAATATCAGATCAGATATCGCAACTGATATCTGGGAGTCGGTTGGAAGCACTAGTCTAATCGAGTGTTGTCTTTTTAATTTTTTAAAATTAAATCTTTTTGAAAATTTTGAGAATTTATTACTTTGATCTAATATTTCGACTATTAGAAATCGTTTAGACATAAAGTGTAGTACATCAAATATAAGCTCATTTTAAGAGCATTTTTATGAATATCTAAAATCCAAAATCGAAGTTTGCCCTTATCACGAAATTGGCCGTCGAAAATGACCCCCCGTTGAATAAAAATCACGAAGTTTTAACTTGGTATAATAAAACGGTAATATTTAGAAAATAATAATCAATGTTTTCGAAATCAGCGCTATATGTCACCCTAAAATCGAGAGTTTCATATTAATCATCGAAATATTCTTCAATTTATTATTTAAAATGTTTGAGGGTGCGAAAATGAACTTTTCAAGAGTTTGAAAAAGTGACTTATTTTCGAAAGGCTCTAGTTACGCAACCGCTACATCGATTTCACCCAAAATTTCAATTTCCTCATGGTTTTGTCCCTAGTTTAGGTGGTTTAAATTTCATTTGATTCGGCCGACCCATGGTTGCATGAGTTGTCGACTTGACGTGGAATGACCCACATTTGAATCCCGGTTTAAGAATTTCTTTAAATCATATATATTCACTTATTTCAATTATTTAAAAGAATTATGTTCGTCGTGTTTTGCTTATCTATTTCACCTTTGATACTTTCCGTCTATCTAACGATAGGAAATCATATGGCCTCACCAGCTTTTGTATTGGTTTGCGCACCCGCGTATCCTGATGGTGGGCGGTATCCACTCTTGAACTTAGGATGGCAATTTATATATAAAACGATAAGATATCACGTAGCCTCAACAGTTTTTGTATTAGTTTGCCCACCTGTGTCTACTAAGGGTGTATGGGTTTGCCTGCTCGAATACACCGATGTGGAACTTGTTATAATTAGTCTTAATAACCAGTAACTTAAAATTATGAGATGACAATAGAACCCGGTTCATTTTGTAGTTAACATTATTAATATAATGGTGATTAACGAATATTATTTTTTTTTGAAAAATAGAAAACGAAATATATAGACAACGCGAAATATACATTAAACTCGTAACACAATATACACTTATTACACATCAGTGTTTAGCATTATGTTTAAAAACCACGAAGTTTAATTTCTAAACATGACCTCTTACCAGCTAATCCGGTTTGAAACACTACCGGAAAGATCTTGGAAGATTGTTTGAGAAACTCATTTTATTTAAACAAATGTGTTTACGGAAACAACACCAACTCTTACACCTTTTTTTTCTGTGTAGTCTTCGGAAGAAGGCAAACGATAGAACAGCAGAATTTTTTCCAATACATGGGAGAGGTTAGTAGACCGTTAAAGCGTCTACTAAGACGGGACCTAAGATATTCCAAAACGCGATATAATACTCAACGGGGATGCCGTCTAGGCCGCAGGCCTTCACGCGGGATAACCCTTTCAAGGCGGTCGTTGTTTCTGGGAGGGTAAAATACCCGGATATAGAAGTGGCATCTTACGGCTCGAGGGCGGGAAAGTCATCCGACAGATACTCGTCGATGGTTTCCTCATCGATATCGGGAGTTTTATTGTCCATTATAGGGTTGCCCAAGTAGACAATCTTAAGTAATGTTAAGTTAAAAGGAATCACCTATGGACTAATCTACTTATTCGCTGATCTTAAGTCATATTGATCTCGAAAATGGCAATCGCGACCTTCAAATTTATATAAAAAATAATATACAAAATCAAAGTCACCTGTTTCAATTCCAAATTTAAATGAAAGGATCACCAATGAAACAGACTATATGGCATGAGGGATCAACGTTTCTAGAATTTACAAATACTAGTTGTCGAAGTGGAAATTTATAAAATGTAAATGACCTTTTTGGAATTCGATTATATTCCTCTACACTCTTTAAACAAAGTGTGCAAACATAGTACAAAATTGCACACAAATCTCCGAAGTAGAAGAATTTTCTAGGGTTGGAACGAAGATCCATATATAACTCTGTCGGCGGTGTTTTGTTAAAATATGTACACTACACAGAAAAAAAGGTGTTTAGATACTAAACACTTTTTTAAACACCAAAATGCAACAGAATATTTATCATGTTTAAAAACGATCATGTTTAGGCGATAGTGGTGTTTAGCTTTGGAACATCATGCCGCTTCATGCGTTTAGAAATTAAACGTGTTATTTGCTTCTTATATTTATCGTTAAATAAAATACGTTGAGAGATTACACATATTAAATGCATTTGGGGCTTACATTGAAAACACGTCTAAAGATTAGTTTCTAAACATGTTCAAAGGTTCGGGTGTTGTGGTTTAAAACATGTGTTAATTTTTCCGTATACGCCACTCTTTGAGTAGCCGTATATTTGAGTGGCTTAATTACGATCTAAAATAACATTATTATTAATTGGCTACGAATTAATGAAACCTACTGCCTATACTGTCGATTTCATTTCTTTAACTGCCTGATTATACTTTAGCGATATTAATTTAAATTATATTTGTGTTAATACGACCTTAAAACACATCAGTAGTGTTATTTTATTAATATTTCGTAGTTCAGCGGTTCCCAAATTTATTTTGCTATGGAACCCTAAATTATCCACCTAATTCTGGTGAAACCCCAACTAATTTTTTTACTTATCTTAAAAGACTCTTAACACAAACAAAGATGGCCGCGCTGCGAATTCTCGGAACCCCTGTGATCCTTCCACGGAACCCTAGGGTTCCGCGGAACACCTTTTGGGAGCCGCTGTCGTAGTTCATGTTCAATTATTGATTTACAGACATTAGTGTTATTTAATAAGTCTTAATTACCAATAAATTAAAGTTATGAGATGATATAGGAACCCGGTCCATATTGTAGTTAACACTATTAATATAACCAGGAGACATGTCTCCTGATATAACGGTGATTAACGAATATTATTTTTTTTAGAAAAATAGAAAACGAAATTAAACGAAATATATAGACAATGCGAAATATACATTAAACTCATAACGCAATATACACTTATTAAACATCAGTGTTTAGAATTATGTTTAAAAACATCAATGTTTAATTTCAAAACATGACCTCTTACCAGCTGTTCCGGTTTGGAACACTACCGCAAAGATCTTGGAAGATTGTTTGAGAAACTCGTTTTATTTAAACAGATGTGTTTAAGGAAACAACACCAACTCTTATCCGTGTTTAGCTTTCAAACATGTTTAGATGTTAAAAACCTAAACACCTTTTTTTCTGTGTAGCGTTTAATTATGGTTCTTAAAGTCTCCTTTAGTCGATTCTGGGGAATTGTCTCTTAGAGTAAGTTTAAACTTAATATATATTTTTCCTTTTCTTTAAATGCTCATTTGCAAATGTATTCGTCTAAACTATAACTGCATAAAAAGCCAATGGTACTTTTGAACCGTTTAGGGTCATTTATGAATACAATTTCAAGTGGTATACTTGGCTTAATTTACTCGTAACTTCGTAATTTATATTACGTGTTTTCTTATTGGCTTTAAATGGGTGATACATTTTCATTAATATGGTTACGTTGGTTTAATTTATTGTGAGATAAGCGCTATTCAGTTAAGGGTATTTTTGGGTGCGTTATAAGCCGGGAATTGTTAAAGGTAAGGTGTTTTTGGTTTTTTACCTCTCCGAGGGGACTTTGTACCCTAGGAGGGGTTATACAACCACCGTGTCTGTCTGTGGGTCTGTCTGTCAGGCCTGCGAACGCGTTCGCATTTTCGGGGCAAAGGGTAATCGCTGCGTACGCAGTTTCTTAGAATTAGGGAAAAGGTTTTTCCAAAAGGGCCCGTTTTTTATTGTCATTGGGTGTATTATAAATATTTTTCAAGTTGCGTTAGTGCCGGGCGGGATTCGAACCCGAGCCCTACTGCACGTCAGCTGAGCATTCTACCACAGAACCACGGATACATTGTACACCTAACTGAAAATTAGAAACTCTTCCGAGGAGAGGTATATTTTGGTTTGCGAACTTGTTATATTACAATTTTCTTTTGGATTTGAGTTACCTTGTTGTTGGATTGGGTTATTATTATATATTTTATTGCATATTTCTGATAATACAATGTTTATTACTGTGGGTATTTAGATTGACTTTTTCATGATTCCTAAGTATATTAATTAACTTGTTACTTGGTTGGGTTATTTTTATATATTTTTCTATTGGTTATTTTTATTGTTTTATTTCGTCTATCGAAAGTGTTGATAATGTGGGGGAGAATTCATGTCTACTATTTTTAATTTGCATTGATTTTTCTCGGCTTTGTTGGGTAATCGTCATTACTTCACGCAGATTATATTAGTGCTTTCACTTATAGTTTGGTTTTGGCTTTAAGTTTTGTTTTTCCATATAACTTTGATTGTTTAAGACCTATACTACAATGGGTTGGTTTTTATCTCTAAAATAGTTTCTCGCACGTTTCGTGAGCGTTCTAATAATTTTAAATTTTATATATTATATTTATCATTTTGTTGCTTTGTTAATTTATTAACGTTTTGGGTCTAAAGTTGGTTTTTTGTTCTGTTGATATTGGAAATTTGTAAGATTTATTATATTTATAATAAGAAATATTTTACTGGTTGAGATAGCACCGGGATTACGTTTGTTTGGAGGACGCTGAGAAAATGGCGAAATATCGTTGAGTGCCGTGTTCAGTGGTAAATACGCTAAAGACGAATTCTTCCGAGGGGAGGTATATTTTTGCAAGCTTTCCAGCTTGTTGGATAATGAAAAACAAAGTTATATTTTCCAAAATGTGTTGTATTCCATCCAATAACAATGCATGAATTTGTTTTATTCGATTCAAACAAACTTTTGATAAAACTCGTAATGTCTTGATAAAACCGTAATGTTTTGTTCCTAAGTTATAGAGTAAGTATTATATCTTCTGTCTCAGATTTATATTCCCATATTTCTTACAATAAAATGTCATTTCTTCCATAATTATTCGTAGTACATAAACCCGTAAATTTCTTCCTAGGCCCTAGACACTGTCCCTTATGGTAAATCCAACCCTGGTAAGGGCGCGAGGGCACCAAAAACCTAACTTGCCGGGTGAAACATTTACCTTAAGCCATCCCTGTTCTGTTGTTATTCTAGATTCAGATGACATTCTATAGGCTGACACTGCTGGAGAATAGCTTTACAAGGACTAATTTTTTACAAACGACATCAATTAGTATCGCACTGCTTAAGACGAGATTAACTAGAATTACACTGCTACAGACGAGATTTATTGTGTTAACATTACACTGATTAAATTAAGATGATTATGGGATTATCGATTTTATTGTTATTAACGAATATATATGTACCTTGAGATATAGAGAAGTGATTATTTTTGGGATGCCTTAAAACATGTATACCCATTTATCAAATAATTGATGAAGTCAGAATTTCGTAATGTAATTTTTGTAATGGCCATGACCATTTAAATCAGTTCTCCGTAAGCAGTACCATAAAGCCAATGATTGTTGAAAATTGAAACGCGCTTTAAGCTTAAAATAACGTTTATTTGTTAAATGCTGCTTAATAATTGAATCTGCTCTTATTTTCGAATTTGAAGTCTGACCACGATCAAAGTTTGTTATGTTAATTATGGTATTACATCCGGTTTTCACTGGGCAATTTTTGTGCGATTTTCGTATTTTTTTGCGGAAAAGGAAAAAATATTTCCTGCTATTTTTGCGAAATTCGTGTTTTTGCGTCGCGGGTCCTATTTCTATTTTGCGATATATATTTTGCTGCGTTTTTTTTCGTAGACGTAGACCAATCGTATCCAGTCTTCTAGTCACGTGATTTAGGAAACCGAGGGAGCGCGTATGTTTACCTTGTTCCAGTCACCATTTTGAAATTTCGAGATAAGACCTGATCTGATATAGTATATCATCAGCGGTCTGCACTCTGCAGTGTATTAAGTTAAAATGACAAAAATTAATTCGGATTGTCTCATTTCCTGTACAAGATTTGCAAAGTCTCCTTGGCGAAACCTTCTAAAATATAAATTACGCGCCCAGAATCGTCTAGTGTATTGTTTGTTTTCCAACTTCGATACAATAAGTAAACTTTAAGGGTATTAATTACTTCGACAACTACGTCGTCCTCCATGTTTGTTTACAGAAGAGATCATTTTTATTGATTTTTTTAAACACGAGTCAGTTCTGTTCCGGTTCCGTATTCGAAATTAAAAAATTTTTAGGAAAACGGATGTTACGTTTTCGCTCTTTTTGCGAAATTATATACGCAAAGAAAATCGCCCAGTGAAAACCAAGTGTTATACTGCTTCATCTAGTTCGAATTGGACGGAAAAGTAACGCCAATTCCTTTTTTCAGGATTCAAATTTGACTTGGTATACTTCCAATCCGGACTTCACGCCATGTTTCCAACGCACCGTTCTGGTTTGGGTTCCTTGCGCTTTTATATGGATTTTCCTTATCCCGGAAATTCAAACGTTCAGGCGATCGAAAAGAGCTCATATTCCATGGACATCTCTAAATATTACTAAAATGGTAAGTGGTGCGTTTTTCCTAAGTGTGGTGGAACTTCTTGGCAGACAATTCCAGATGTTAAAGGTTATGATTTATGTTTAGAGTTTAACATTTTAATATTAAATTTATTTTGTGACTGGTGCTGAGAACTCGATATTACCGCTTGGAAATTTGAATCAGATTTGCATCAGCTTTTGCGCTATAATCCAGAGAAAGTGCGAGAATTATGAAGGGTACCGCGTTAAAATAGTTTCGTTTCAAAGTTAAGCGCGTACCTTAAAAGGATTGGTAGCGATTTCAAACGATCAGCTTTTCTATGAAAAAGGCTGACATATTTTTCATAATGCTTCTAGCTTTCAATCAATTTAGGTTACTTCTTAAAGGGTTTCCCCACATTTTCTGCAATCTACCAAATGAAAATACAAATCGCAAATTGTTTGAAGATGATTTCCAATGGCGTCGTTAGGCCCTTTTTGTGTGGGGCCATATTTTGAATTCACCACTACCTCATCAAACAAATTGACCAAGATCCCCTCAAAAAATTAAAATAGCCCTTCAAAAATATAGAATACAACCAATTGAAACTTTATTACTTTCTTTAATAAAATGGTTTAGGAGAATAAGTCAATATAACCTTAATTTGATTTACAGCTCATTTAATCATGTCTTCACATTAAATTGATTTAAAATCTGTTCAGTATAATACCAATTAACCATATTGGTCCGGATTTGTTCCATTTGATCGAATTCTATGTGATAGACATAGGGTTCTTTTGATCGACGTGCAATTGATTGACAACTGAAAGTAGATTCCACAAAATCGAAATGTTTATATTGAAAGCCCAGATAATCGACAAATCATGGTTTTAATTTTTTCTCATTGTATTTCTTATTTTAATTAAATAAAAACCACAGTGAAGTCGTAAAATAACCCCAACCAACCTCACCTTACCTAACCTAACATAATCAGATTGCCGACAAACTGATATCAAGCAGCCACTATTTCAAAATAAACAATAATTGGCTGAGAGAAAGAATTTTTATCTGCTGATTGAGATAATCAGTCTGATATCGTATCTCAAGATTCACCAGATCACAGTCGCCAAGATTCTCTCTATGCTTCTCTTCCCCCTCCCCCCTCCCCAATCACTTTTTCTTACCGCTTTCATTCACCAGAATTTCCAATCACAAAATTTTTTCCTCCCTTTCTAACATCTATATTTTCTAATATCTCAATCACAAGAAATTCCATTCTCCAGAATTTGTTATCGCTTCCAATCGACAGAATTAGTTTTCCCCCATACCCAATCGCCAAGATTTTGTCTGCTTCTCACCCCCTCCCTAAACTCCACAATGTTACCTCTCGATCCCCAGACCGCAATCAGTAGATTCACTCTATCTGCTTTCCCAGAATCGTTATAAATCTATTATCAGCGTTCTCCGCCGCTTACCCAATCTCTAGAAATCGGTTTTCCCCCATTCACTGTAAATCGGAGCAGGTTGCCAGAATTTGTTTTCCTTATCGCTAGCTAATCTCTATATTTTCCTAGTAAGGGTTACCTCTCCGAAGTACTTCATGTACCCAAAATTGGACCGCAAGTTTTTTTTCTTATTAGGGGAATCTCTATGGGAGTTTAACATTACAATTAAGCTAATAGGTCCAGTTTAGGGTACTTTTGGTCCGAAATTGGGTACATAGGGCCGGTAATGGTGACTTTGGTCGCTTTAAGGATACTTTTGAACCATTTTGGGTTACATCAGAAAAGAAGTTGGAAAAACGAAGAGCCGTAATTTAACCACTCCTCCCTCCCCCAATATCTATAATTCCAAGTAATGCTTTTCCCTGTTACTATGATCTTCCAATCCCCTCTATAATTTAGTTATTCCCCTACAAATATTTAGTGTTCTAACTTTCTATGTATAATACGTAAAATATATTTTAATACAAATATTTCCCCGACGGATTTTAATTTCGACTAATTTCCTAAGCCTAATACTCTAAAATGCATTGTTTTCAATCAAATTTAAAGAAAGACTACAAAATTCTTACTAGAATACAAAAAAAATTTCAACATACTTTTACAGTCGGAGTTCTTTAAGTTTAATTAATGTTGCAAATGATACTCGAACGGACGGCAAAAGCGGTGCATGTTTTTTAAATAGAACCGAAAGAGATGTACACTGTGTTTCCTAATGTGATTTTATATCGATACGTCTGTTTTGCGCCTTGCATTTGGATACGATATAGGCCAAGGCTATAGAAACAGAAAATTTAAGCCTGGACTACCGAAAATATAAAATTATTAAAAAAATATTAAAGAAAAAGAGCTTATCAATGGGACGTTTTTCTAGGTTTTTCTACCGGTGGAAATTGGTCTTGACCTGGTAATACTTTGCGTGTATCGGCGGTCCGAGGAACGAATGAAATGAGCACACGTCGATTCAGCTCCAAGTCACAGAAAGAAAGAACGAGTTGACGTGTAAATTTCATGCCACTTGAAATTAAATTTACTTGAGATAAGCGAAACCGCAAGTGAAGGTTTATTTCTATTGACTGATGACTAAACTGACGTCACGAGAATCAAATTAACGCTTGTTTCTCATTGGTTGAAAATTAAATTGACGTCACGGGTTTGTAAAATGAAACCCACGTTCCCTATTGGTTATTTTTTAAATTGGTATATTTTAGCATTGCTAAGCGTAGAAAGTTACGTCAAATTACAACTTTCGGGGGTGAAAATTTTTCTAAATTCTAAAAAAATTCAACTCTAAGAAGAAAATTTAAATTTAAATCAACACGACGGCTATAATTTTTGATGGCGGGTTAAGAGCGGCTTTCAATGTCGAGGATTGCACGTCAGCGTCAATATCGGAAATGAAGATGAATGGAAAATGTTCAAAGTATTTACTCAACACAATCTAATCGCAGTAATCATCGTACTCAATACAAGCATTTTGGAAAATTCAATGCCTTATGTACTAATCATTCAAGTAACTTAAATTCTTTAGAGTTCAGTTCAGTTATCTTATATGAACGAGTCACCTGAGAATCGATACGTCTCCCTACGCCTAATTTCACCCGTCGGGCAATCCGCTAAGCCTAGTTTATCTTACTCACTTCTTCTATATGAGAATTATTTTATAAATAGGGCTAAAAAAACTAAAATTAATTTTTTTATCCCTAATTCAGCTTCCAGCCGGGTAGGCCTAATTTTAGGATACTTACGTCGTTGGTACAATAAATCTTAAAATTCAAATACTGACTATTACAATAAAATATTTAAGAAAAAAACTACTTTGTATATACGACGACAGGTCCGGAAGACTGAAAATGTACAGAAAAACATGGAACAAGACAGAACTTCTAGTCAAACCTTTCCGATTGTAGCGTAAAAGATTGATCAAATAATCAATGATTTCGCTATCTGAAAGTTCAGTTATCTTATCAAAAGTACGCTCGGAAAAGTGAAAGTCCCGTGAGAATCGGTACGTCACGGGAAAATAGGGAAAGTGTCATAACTTGAGGCCTTTTATCAATATATTTAATTATTTAAGGAAAATTTCAAAGTTTAGATGGCGCCATCGTTCTCAATACAGTAAGCCCTAATTAAAATATGGTAGTGGTATGCAATAAACAACGCAAAACGTATTTAAAGGCTAATTAAAGTAGTTATATTATTATTATTTTATTCAATCGCGTTGGTTATTTTTCCTCTGATCTCCTAGTTTCTGCTTCTGTTTGAAGTATTTATAAATATTTTCCTATTCATAAACCATTTCCTAACTGGTGGACTTTGATAAGACTAAAATTTTACTTATAATACGCTGAAATACATTTTAAAATACGTAAAAAATTATAACTAGGCTTTAAAGCCAGTAAAGTGTCCGCGCAGAAGCCGTAGCTTGATCTGGACTACCATCGCATCTCTTTGGAAATTTGACAAGTGCTTGGGTGCAAAAGATGAAAACCCCTAAACGAATAAACAAAGATATAGAACTTAGACCATGGCAGAAACGTTTAGTGGAACATTTAATTCTCTCAGACCGAAAAATAATATTTGTAATTAGAAAAGATGGAAATGAAGGAAAATCGTGGATGTTAAATTACTTGAAATCCCTTAAGCCCAATTTTACACATTGTCAGCAATTGACAGTTTCAGGTAGTGAAATGCTTTTTCAATTGAAAAAGGTTTGCTCTGGTGTGAACACCTTGAGAAGTACAAAAAAATGCGAAGAAAACTATGTGAATATGAAAATAGTAAATTTAAGGGTGTTTTTGTCTAATTCTCGATTTTTTTAGGTTAATGTCCTTATTATAGCCGACCTCATGTTACCTATATTAAATAAAATGGTTGTAAAAAATGATCAGAAAGAATAATAAAATTGTTGATTTAAAACAGAAAAAGGATGCCAGTCGATTCTTTGAGTTTTCTTAAATTAATATCATATACATTTCTGCATTGTTTATTTTTACCTCTCCGAGGGGACTATGTCCTCTAGGAGGGGTTATACAATCACCGTGTCTGTCTGTGTGTGTCCTGCGAACGTGTTCGCAGTTTCTCGAAGGGTTTGCAAAACCACCGTGTGACGGTGAGCGTTAACGGATTAATTTGCGATTGGGTTTGGTTTGGATGGTTTTTGTTACGTTAACGCTCACCGTCGCGACGGTTTTAACTCAGTTCGATTGTTGAAATGTTTATGTGTAGGGTGTGAATGTGGAGTTTGTGTTATGACGGTTGTGGGTGTTGAGTTTGTAGTGTTTGTGTTATGATGGTCGTGGATGTTGAGTCTGTTGTGTTTGTGTTTGTTGAGTCGGTTGTGTTTGTGATTGTTGAATCTGTTGTGTTTGTTGAGTATGTTGTGTTTCTGTTTTTTGTGTTTGTACGGGCGTTTCTCTTCAACTTCTTCTTATTGACTTTTGGGACGGACCGGGTGCTGAGTGTTTTGGCAACCTCTCAACGTCCAGTGGCAGGGTTTCCACCAATTGTTCACGGTATTCGACTACAATCGGAAAGGTTTGACTAGAAGTTCTGTCTTGTTCCATGTTTTTCTGTACATTTTCAGTCTTCCGGACCTGTCGTCGTATATACAAAGTAGTTTTTTTCGTAAATATTTTATTGTAATAGTCAGTATTTGAATTTTAAGATTTATTGTACCAACGACGTAAGTATCCTAAAATTAGGCCTACCCGGCTGGAAGCTGAATTAGGGATAAGAAAATTAATTTTAGTTTTTTTAGCCCTATTTATAAAATAATTCTCATATAGAAGAAGTGAGTAAGATAAACTAGGCTTAGCGGATTGCCCGACGGGTGAAATTAGGCATAGGGAGACGTATCGATTCTCAGGTGACTCGTTCATATAAGATAACTGAACTGAACTTTAAAGAATTTAAGTTGCTTGAATGATTAGTACATAAGGCATTGAATTTTCCAAAATGCTTGTATTGAGTACGATGATTACTGCGATTAGATTGTGTTGAGTAAATACATTTTCCATTCATCTTCATTTCGGATATTGACGCTGACGTGCAATCCTCGACATTGAAAGCCGCTCTTAACCCGCCATCAAAAATTATAGCCGTCGTGTTGATTTAAATTTTAATTTTCTTCTTAGAGTTGAATTTTTTTAGAATTTAGAAAAATTTTCACCCCCGAAAGTTGTAATTTGACGTATTTTTCTACGCTTAGCAATGCTAAAATATACCAATTTAAAAAAATTACCAATAGGGAACGTGGGTTTCATTTTACAAACCCGTGACGTCAATTTAATTTTCAACCAATGAGAAACAAGCGTTAATTTGATTCTCGTGACGTCAGTTTAGTCATCAGTCAATATAAATAAACCTTCACTTGCGGTTTCGCCTATCTCAAGTAAATTTAATTTCAAGTGGCATGAAATTTACAAGTCAACTCGTTCTTTCTTTCTGTGACTTGGAGCTGAAACGACGTGTGCTCATTTCATTCGTTCCTCGGACCACCGATACACGCAAAGTATTACCAGGTCAAGACCAATTTCCACCGGTAGAAAACATAGAAAAACGTCCCATTGATAAGCTCTTTTTTCTTTAATATTATTTTAATAATTTTATATTTTCGGTAGCCAAGGCTAACCTTTTCGGTTTCTATAGGCTTGGCCTATATCGTATCCAAACGGAAGGCGCAAAAAAGACGTATCGATATAAAATCACCCTAGGAGACACAGTGTACATCTCTTTCGGTTTCGACGGAGGCCAGATACAAGTTCTATTTAAAAAAAATTATGCACCGCCGTCCGTTCGAGTATCATATGCGACATTAAGCTTAAGGAACTCCGACTGTAAAAGTAAGTTGATATTTTTTTGTATTCTACAAAGAATTTTTAAGACTTTCTTTAAATTTGATTGAAAACAATGAATTTTAGCATATTAGGCTTAGGAAATTAGTCTTAATTAAAATCCTTCGGGGAAATATTAAAATGATAAATGTATTTTAACGTATTATATGTAGAAAGTTAGAACACTTAATATTTGTAGGGGAATAACTAAGTTCTAGAGGAGATTGGAAGATCATAGTAACAGGGAAAAAGCATTACTTGGAATTATAGATATTGGGGGAGGGAGGAGTGGTAAAATTACGGCTCTTCGTTTTCCTTTTCTGATGTAACCCAAAATGGTTCAAAAGTATCCTTAAAGCGACCAAAGTCACCATTACCGGCCCTATGTACCCAATTTCGGACCAAAAGTACCCTAAACTGGACCTATTAGCTTAATTGTAATGTTAAACTCCCATAGAGATTCCCCTAAAATTAAAAACAAATTGCGGTCCAATTTTGGGTACATAAAGTATTTCGGAGAGGTAACCCTCTCTAGGAAAATATAGAGATTGGCTAGAGTTAGGGAAAACAAATTCTGGCAAACTGCTGCGATTTATAGCCAATGGGGGGAAACCGATTTCTAGCGATTGGGTAAGCAGCGGGGAAAGCAGCGAATAGATTTATAGCGATTGGGGGAAAGCAGAGATAGATTATTTTCTGATTGCGGTCTGGTGATCGAGAAATAAAAATTATGGAGTTTAGGGAGGGGGTGAGAAGCAGCAAAAAGTTTGGCGATTGGGGATGAGGGAAAACAAATTCTGGAGAATGGAAGTTCTTTTGATTGAGATATAAGAAAATACAGAGTTTAGGGAGGGAGGAAAAATATTGTGATGAATAGTAGATTAGTCCATAAATAAAAGGGATAATATAGCCAAACCCTAAACAAATTTGAAGATATTAAAAATTAAAAAACTTACTAATAACTCAAAAAGACGCAAATCTCGGATCAAATAGATTTTCGAGTAATAAACTGCATAAAATCTTAATAAAATAGCCAGAAAGTCCAAGGGTAGACCGGTTAAGTTCTATTTGGAACTCATCAGTACCGTGCGGGAAATCTGGCCTAAACATTAAAAATTTCAAAACGCGTTGAATAGCAACGGAAAGCCGAAAAGGGGGGGAAATAAGGTGATTGGAAATTCTGGTGAATGGAAACGATAAGAAAAAGCGATTGGGTAGGGGGAAGAGATGCAGAGAGAGAATTTTGGTGATTGTGATCTTGTGATTGAGATATGATATCAGACTGATTATCTCAATCACCTTATGATTATTCCTTTCTCTTGGCTGAAACTATTAATTTTAAACACAAGACACTAATACTACTGTCACTTTTGTCGATTAAATGGTCGTCTTTAAAAAAAGTGTTGATAATATAAAACCACTGTGTCGATCAAATGCACGTCAAACAAAAGAACCCGTTGTCGATCATTTGTAAGTCAATCGCATGGAACATGCCATTGGTCCGTTACTTTAATATATGGCTAGCCCAGCAGTAATAAACTCAATGCAACACAAAATGTTAATATTTGGCTACTGATATACTTCACTGCGTATGGCATACAGCTCCATACGAAGTGGTCGTCCTATTAGTGCCACCGTTGGCCCGATCAACTTGTTAACCTTTAAAGACCAACAACTCTTGATGGGAAAAACATTTTATTTGAGATTTTACGTGGTTCCTTGGCCGAAATGCTTTTAGGCGAAAAATAGCACTTAGAACTCATTAGATGGGTGAGAAGTTTATTCAAGACAATACTTTTATAATGGACAAAGAATCGTTGAACGTCTTTCTAAAAAAACCTTCATGGCATTCTCGTAATTTTATATTTTTCAACTCTATGTAGATAACAAATGTTGCACTTTTAGTAGTCAATGTACTGAAAATAGCCTACGACGTTAACAAGAAACAACCTTTCCTGGTACATTGTCTTCCTTCGTTAATCAAACTTTTGACAGAAGTAAGTTTTTTTCTTTTGAATTTTAAGTAAAATTCAATGCAATTATGATTTAAAAAACAATGGTTCGCTAGTCTGTAGCAGGATAAAAACTCGTCTAAATATTTTTCAAACTTTCCCATTTTTAAGTTCCTGTAATTTTAAAGGAAATAATTAATAGTTATTTGAAATTGGAATACTCGACCTGTGATATATTCCAAACTGTGTTGTAGTTCATCCAATTACAATTCATGAATTCTTTTATTCGATCCAAACTAAATTTTTATCAAAATTTCCCATTTTTAAGTTCCTGTAATTTTAAAGGAAATAATTCATAGTTATTTGAAATTGGAATACTCGACCTGTGATATATTCCAAAATGTGTTGTAGTTCATCCAATTACAATGCATGAATTTGTTTATTCGATCCAAACCAAATTTTTATCAAACTTGTGGTGTCGTGATATTTTGCTACATTTATTATTGGAAATAATATGGAAAAATCGTTAGATAGTCGGTTTTCATCATTGGAGAGAGATAATTTACCTCTGACCTTTCAAATTTTAAGTAAGAAGAATCTTTCTGGTGTTTGTCTTTTACCTTAAAATCTTACAGACGGTGTGTGCGGTCAGAAAAATCCTTAAATCTGTTCAGATATTTGCTTTCAGTTCCAATATATCTTTTTATTATCTTCGTTTTAGGGTTTAGCACTTGCTCTCATGTTATCGGGGCGTGCGCGTGGCATTCGACGCTCAGGACTTTTATTTGTATATTGGTGTCTCTCAACAGTGACCGGAATAATTTCAATCAGATCAATCATTTCCTCAACGTTAAATGAGGTATGGCTATTTTCTTAATAGTGAGAAAACGCTTCGTTTTCATTATTACCATAGTAACATGCGTATAGCCGTAACACCATTAGATCGTTTTTGCAGAAATATAACTGAAATATTTAAAAAATTAAAATATTTATTTGGCTAACACAGTTATAATTCGTGAATATGTTTCAACAAATTCAATATTTTGTTAACCAGATATTAAAACCATTCATTTATTTCACCACCAGAGCTATTTCGAGCTTAAAAACATTTTAAGCGAAAGAAGAACTTTAATAATTGACATTTTTCCAACAATAGATTTAAACTTTTGAAAAATACAACGAATAACAACAAGGGAATTTCGAAAAAACAAAGAACAATAGGAAATTAAAAACAGCGACAAAATCTAAATTCCAATACGAAATCACTTATCATAGAAGGGTTATCAGATGTTTTAAAGATGAGACATTGACCAAGCAGAAGCTCGCATAGCGATTTAGTAACTGACATTGGTAGCCAATTTATCTAAAACAGATACTAAAATATTTAGTTCATGTAATAATCTTCGACGGCTTAGAAAATGGAATGAACTTTATTGCCTCAGGACGTAGTTAAGGGGACATTTGAAAAAATTCAAAAGTTACATTTTTAAATAATCAAGTAGAATACCCGTTTACATCGTTAAAATATGACAAAATTAAAAGAACAACCCCAGTTTTCAAATATCATAGCGCTCTAGTGGTTTCACTGAGAGAGCCTCCTAATATTACTTCCCAAATTCCAAAAAAGTGCGCTTCTTACATTACGGACACGTTTTTTCCCCTATTAACCACCCTATCGCTGAATGTGGGGTGGTGAAATGGAAACTACTCTCACCTTGCAGCAAGAGAAGCTGGGTTCGATCCCATTTTGTGGCACTGGGTAATAAAACGTAACTACTGAGTCTGCGTTGAGTTTTTAAGTTAGAGGTCTTTTACACCGAGCTCTTCAGTTTCCCCTTTCAATATAAACTGGCTGAGATTAATAGTTAGTGTAGGGAGCTGTTGGCTCGCTTGGCAATAATGGTATGTCACCTACAAATTGTAACCCAGCCACATGGGATAAATGGCATTAATAGTAGCTCCATTACTTGGGCCTAAGATGGTGCCTAGGGAATTTGCATTGCTGATTATAATTATTATAATTGGTTTATAAGCAAATGCGGGGTTTTATTTTATTAGCAAAATGTTAGCTTTAATCTTAATTTTATTTCGGCAAACTGCACTAAATACGTTACTCGATGAAATGCATTTCATAATGCAGATAGTTTTGGGGGTAATTCACGACCCTCCTAGGCAATTTCACACGGCCACTGGTAATTGGCTTAACAAGTCACTAGTTACTAAAAGCCCGTTCCAGAGATTTTTCAAAAGTAACGTTAATTAACGAGACCGATTTAATCAGACCCAGACTAGAGTTAGCAAAACTCGTTCCAGAGACAGGTTTATGAGATTACAGGCTAATTTTTTGTATAATTCCGGTCCGGGAACGTTCCATTATCGGTTCGGTGAAATACTCAATATTATATTATTATTATTATTATTATTATTATTATTATTATTATTATTATTATTATTATTATTATTAACTGATATTTTCGGTTTTAAAACCGTTTTTCGGTTTCCTACTTTACGCCAAAAAGTCGATTTTTTCGCTTTTTTGGCTTTTCAACATTTGAGAGTTTTTAATTAATGACTTTCAAAATACGCGCCATGATTTCAAAAGTTAATGCGCATCCCAACTCGACTTCTTCTAACCCTAACCATTCCACTGCTCAAAACAAATTCATCTAACCCAAACCGATCTGCTATCAACGTCAATGATCCTCAACCTTATAAACCAAACGTCATTAACCAACCATCGTATTCTAGTGTTACTACCAAAAACATCAAACAATCGTCAAATTCGAACCAAAGCCGAGCGGGTTAATTTGAGAAGCACGTTTTCCGATCGCAACCAAATGATGCAAACCAAGCTAATAAGAAAATTACCTCCTCTAACGGTATTCTGATAGATGCAACGATTTTTCCATATTCAAATAAGGAACTCGTAGATGCCATCAAAAATGCAACAAATAATGCTCAAATCTATTCTTTCGGAAGAGTGCAAGGTTTCGTTCAATTATTTGTCCCCAACGCGTCGTGGCCCACTGAATTAATAACCTTCCTATGCCGGATAAGACATGGGTTCAATGTCACCCGATCGGTATTCCTCCGACGAGAGTTGTAGTCTCTGATGTCCCTACTCTTTTTGAGAACTATGATCTTAGAGAAGTGATGTCATCTTATGGCACGGTCGTTGGCTCATTAAAAATCTACCGGCATCTTATACGGATCACGATCTACCAGCCTTGCTAAGTTTTAGGCGTCAAGTGATGATGAAGTTTACAACGTCGAAAGTCCGCGAAAATTTACCAGAACGAATTTTTACTGAACTGGATGACGTTCCGTATACATTTGTCATTTGAACTAAAATGAAATGTCGCAATTGCCCTGAAACGGCACACACGCGTGATCATTGCCCGAAAATTCGAGAGGAAGGCGCTAATCATATGGCTGGTGCCGCCAACAATGAAAACCCTAACACCTCTCCCAAGTAAATTGTTGACTCCAACACTCAGTCCTCAGACGCGTACCCGTCGGTGATAGAACGATTGGATTATGACCTTGAAACTCTCATTCCATTTTAGAAGGCCTTTCTCGAAACTGACTGTGATGCCAATGTTTCTTCAGCCGTACCACTCAGTGACTCAGCGCTCGTGAGTCTTTTTGACTCGATATACAAATCCAAAATTCCCGTCCTTATTCACGTTCGCCAGCATACAAATTGTCCGATCGCACTCATCAAACAACTGGAAACCATCAGGAAAAACGACGAAACCTATCGAAAAAGCCCTCTTTCTAGGTTGTTTAAACAAGCGATTTACCAATGGGATCGGAAAATTATGAAAGAAATGAAAGATGAAATGGGCTCGTGTAATTAATTTCTCATGGTATTTTCATTTGGTTTTATTCCGCTAAATTTCAATTTTTTCTCATTGTTCTGGTTAATTTTATATTTTTACCTCTCCGAGGGGACAAAGTCCCCTAGGAGGGGTTATACAACCACCGTGTCTGTCTGTCTGTCTGTGGGTCTGTCTGTCAGGCCTGCGAACGCGTTCGCATTTTCGGTGCAAAGGGTAATCACTGCGTACCCAGTTTCTAAGAATCAGGGAAAAGGTTTTTCCAAAAGCGCCCTCTTTTTGTCATTGGGTGTAGTATAATTATTTAAACGGCCGGGATTCGAACCCGAGCTCTCTAGAACGACAGGTGAGCGTTCTACCGCAGAACCACGGCTCTACTCGAAGTTTACCCTGGCTCTACTCGAAGTTTACCCTGGCTCTACTCGAAGTTTACGGGATTATCGAATTAACGTGCCAAAATTTAAGAGTATACAGGGGGGGGGGGCGAGATCAGGTGGTCGAATTGGGTGGGGAAAATTGAGAGAAGTATGAATTAGGTAAGAGTACGCGATTCTAGAAATTCCTACATCAGGAAGATGGAGTTTAGTATTAAGAGAGCCTCGAAGTTTTAAATCAATGATCGGTGAAAGTAAATCACCAAAACATGATCGTCACGAATTCCGTGATTGTCAAAAATGTCGGGAAAGGCGTCAAAGACGCCTTTTTGTAAGGTTCTAAAATATTTAACTGTCAAACGGGAGACAGATTTTGGTGATGTTATAAGATCTGGGACGCCACGCCACCAGTGGGAGATGGGGTCACGAGCAAATCTATTAAAAAAATCAGTGTCAGTGATGGCGGGATTGTCGTAAAGAGGGAGATTGGATAAAACTTCAAAGTCAGAATTTTCTAGTGAAAGATTAAAATTAACAGTAGAAAAGACGGTAGATAACGAATCATAATACTTAGATGGGCAGGTACGGGGACTTTTAGTTAAAAAGTAAATAGAAAGTGAATGGTAGATGCCGTGAACGGATGATTGGGTTGAGTCGGGGCAGAGGGTAGGAGACTAGCAACGTTGCCCACGCGAAAACTCCGTATTTTTCCCGCAATCGAAACCAGGCCAAGGCCTCCAACTTGCTTGGGGAGAAGACAATAGTTTGGCTTTACCCAGTGAATTTTGTCCCAAACAAACGCCTCAAGAGCGCTTTGGCAACGTAGAACAAATTCGGCTGGAGGATATAAAAATTTAAGTTTGTACCAAAGGTCACTAGCGGCCAACTGATTGGCAATGTTGACTCGGCCATACAAAGAACAGTGGGGTTTTATGGAACTCCAACGCGCGAGAACACGAAAGAAATTATCTACGAGATTAGTCCAGTTTTTAATAATGACAGTTTGGCTGTTACCAAGATGGACCCCTAGTAATTTACAGCCATCGGATGGCCAGTTGAAAGCTAGGGGGGAGTCAACGCGATCGCGCCAAGTGCCACACCACAGGCCGACAGATTTTTGGTTATTAACCCGGGCTCCAGAGAGAACGGAGAAAGTGTCGAGGCAAGTTCTTAGAATAAGGAATTCTGAGTCGTCACGAACGAGGGCAGTGAGATCGTCCGCGTACGTCTCGTTGGAAAGACGTCGGTGAGGGACCACCTCATGAGGGCGAGAAAGTTCCGCATCGAGAAGGCGAAGGAGGGGTTCAATAGCGATAGAGAATAAAGCGCCGCGGTCGAAATTAATGGAAGGGGAAAGTAAATTGTTAATTTTAATATGAAAAGACGAATTTGTGTGAAGCATAGCGAGAGGACCAGAAAATTCAGGGGGAAAGCCGAAAGCGCAAATGACCTTAAATAGATAATCGTGGTTAATAGAGTCAAAGTCTTTCTCAAAGTCTACGTTAACGAAAGTGAGAGGTTCATTTTTAGCGTCCGCGAGATCTATGAGATCTTGAAGAACGCTTAAATTGTCAAAAATAGTACAAGAAGGGAAGGAATGGGATTGAGATGGAGATATGATATCGGAGAGAACAGGATTAAGACGAAGGGCAAAATTTTGTAATGAATGTTAGTCAAAGAAAGGGGGCACCAGTTTCGAAGATCTCGATGGTCAGGGCTTTCAGGGTCATTTAAAGCGTGAACTTCACGCTGTAAGTCGCGGTTAGATTGATAGGTGCAGAAGTAGCGGCAAATTGCACGGGCTTTAGGTTTAAATACATTGAACCACCACCACTACCAAGATAGATTCACGTATAAACTGTTTCACGTCGCAAACAAAGTAAGGGTAGTCAAGAGCTTTGACGTCTAATTTCCAATAAGCCGGTTTTGGGTGGACTTTCGCAAAGGGACTCGCGAGACGCAGAACAACCGGACAGTGATCCGAAAAGGGACAAAACTCATGAGTACAGGCTTTGACTACAGTAGCGCTATCAACGTATACACATAGCTGCACGCCCCGTGTTGGGCTCGGGCTCGTCTCAAAGTTTTTACAGAAATGTTTAAGTGCTCGTCTTGGGCTCAATTTAAGGGGAAATATTGTACAGGCTCAGCTCAGACTCAGTTAAAATGACAATATTCGAAACGTCTCGTCTCGGACTCGTGTTAAGCTTTATTTTTTCTGTGGACTCACCTCAGTCTCATTTGATTTACAATTTTTCGCTCGTCTCGTCTCGAGCTCAATTTTCTTAAGTTAATGAATTTAGGACTCGTCTCGTACTAGGTCTCTGAATCAATATTAGAGGACTCTTTCGTTTTGAGTCCACGGCTTAACACAAATTTAGCTATACTTTACTTAAAAATTATGTTTTTATCAAAAAGAAAACGGTAGAAAGCAGAGCCAATCTGAGGCCCGTGGCGAAAGTTACTCGCTAGCCCTTTAGTTAGCCTCTCCCGTCCAGCTTCCAGATTAACATGATTTGGCACCCCCACGCCTTGTAAACATTGTCCAAGTTATCCCCCTTGAGCGTTTAGAGCGTTTTCAATCCGTCTGATTTTAACCCCCCTGTTGTCTCTTTGATGGGCCCCTATCAGTCCTTCGTGGGCGATTTACAGCATTGCCCCGGGGATTTTGCCCCCCCCCTGCACGGTCTTGATGAGTCACAAGATTTTTAGATATAGCAGGATACGTGGATTACGTGACAAATAAATTTTAAGCTTTAAGTCTTTGTTTTACACACCCCAACGGAATTTTAACTTTTGCAATAGTATAGTATCCTCCAATCCAGGGACGGAGATCCCGTGGGGGCTCCGGGGCCAGTGTCCCAAAAGAGAAAAAAGTAGGCGCATGGCCCCCACTGAAAAATATTTGTGCGGAAAGCCCCAAGACCAATTTTAAATTATGGTTTTTAATTTATTAAAATGTATTAATTTGCTATTACTAAAGAAGGGTACACAAAAATAAATAAACATAAGTTTTAGTCCAATAAAATGTTTAACCCAAAATTTATCCGTCGCGTACACAGCTTTATCAAAATATTTTAATTATCCGAAGACAACGACTTTGAATTAACTATAAATGAATTCATTAACGTTTCAGATATCAGAAAAACACTTTTATAGAAATTAAACATTAATATTACCTATTTTAGTTTGATGTAAATAAATTTTATATGAAAAATCGGCTGAGCCCCCACCATAATTTTTGCGATCGCCGCCGCTGCTCCAATCGCTTTTTGTTCCCCTTTGTGTACCCTGGTTTACGTAAAAAATACCAATACTTAATTAATCCGATCATATGAAAACTGCCATGTCTAACACTTTTCCACCAAATTAAGAGACTAACTAAATCTACTTTATGCGTTATAACACAAAATAACATCTGCCACTAACATTATAAGGTTAAAATATAAAAAGTAGCGTTGTAGAGTTTGCTTAGAAAAATAAAAGTACCTCCAAAAGACACAGGCCTCTGCTGCCGCTTAGGTTACAAAATAAACACGGCAGAAGCGTACATAATTTGACCGTCGAGCCACGGTTTATAGAATCTACACAGGTTGGAGCTCCCCGTACCTTCGTACATGCTAGCGATTAGGTTCTCTTATCTTCTACTGCCTGCCAACCCTGTTTTAGACTTAGCTATCTATACGCCACCTGTATGTTTTAAAGGGTACTAATATATTTCATATACAATTTGTTAAAAATTAATTTTAAATATAAATACAACAATGATTCATCGATTTTTTTATTTTATTTAAAAATTTAAATATTTTAATTTGAAACATTTTTAAACGCGACTAAAATATAGGTGGCGATGCTATTTTACTTTAAAAAATACCCAGCGAATTTTGAAAATATCCTTTATTAGGAAGCAGTTTAAGACTCAAAATACGAGAAATCACCCTAATTTAAATTAATCCCTATACTACTATTTTGACAAGAAACCTTAATTTCGAATCTCCATAAAATGTCTTACTTGTTGGACAAAAAATCAAGCGTTCAATGTTACTATTGTTTATTTGAAAGAAATATTCAAACTTAAAATCTTCGGATTATTTCATGTTATACATGTATTACCATTTAAGCAGTGGGTATAATCACAATAAGCTGGGTTAGAGCTTGATAAAACAACGTACATGCATACATGTATAAATATTGCATATTTTATTTTGTTATTAGGAATTTTTTGCCATAAAATGAAAAATATACTACATTCGAGTATAAATTTAAAATTTTACTTTTTTAAATGGGTATGCAAACATTAAATTTCTTGTAAAGGAACTTTACCGAAGGTGCCACATGTAGTACATAAAATATTACTGCATTATTTTAGGAAAATACATTTCAACAACGTATGTAAAATATCCTACTTGAACTAAAAATGACTACTTTTGAAAACCATATCACAATTTTGAATTGAATGGTATTTTTATCTAAACAACGTACGAAAAATATACTTTAAAATAACCAAAATGACTAGTTTTTAAAAACATATCACAATTTTAAATTGAAGGGTACTATTATATTTCTTATTAAGTTGCTTTAAATTTTAGCCTTTTTACGGTTGGCTTGCGATTTAGTTTTAGTAGCATTTTTTTTTGTTCGTATCTCGTGCCAGAAAATGCATCCTAGTTACAACATAGTAATGTACCAGTTGTGGAATCAATATTGAATAATGTTCACCACAGCCAACTTTGGAACTACACAGGTCCAAAGTTTCCATAATAGACCAAAACAAATCTGGACGGATTCCATTCTCCTTTATTTTTGCATCAACAAAGTTTTCAACTCGTCTCATCAAATTGTAGAAATCTTTTGAGGCATACCTCAGAAAGCCAAATGATTTAATTGAAGTGTAGATGGACTCCTTTGGAGGAATACCATTAGATGCTAAGGAACCAATACAAGATTTGCAATTGGTAAATCTGGAAATTTTGAACAAGATATAGCCGCAAAAGTGGTAAACAAGAGCATCAGTCTTTGAACATAGAGAATAATCCATATGATCTTGAACATCTGCAAAGTCCTCCCAGATCCAAACTTTATTCCAAATGTCCTCTTCAATTTCATTCGAAAGTTGCTTTCTTGCTTCTCTATTTTCATTCCCTCTCTCTACTAAAGAGTCAGAGTAATGTTGTAAAATATTTTCATCACCGCTTCGTGTTAAACAGTTCCCTTTAGTTGCTCTCCTCAACGGCATATAAAGAGAAAGCATTCTATACAACTGGAGGAAATTAGGGACAGTCGGGTGCTCATCGCTACCTCCAGATAAACGAATCAGACCAAAAAATTTCTAAGATAAATAAAATATTAATTTGCACTTATAAACTGGATAAGTCAGAGATTTGGAAAATGAAGGCAAAAGGTCAGGGATAAGTCAGGGATTTGAATAACTTTGAGAAAAGTCAGGGATTTCGTTTATTCGTCCTAAACATACCCCACAAAATATTTTCGTTAAACAATCGTTTTTCTTTACCCTATAAAAACCTGACAAAGACCGAAGATTTATCAAAAAAGGTCAGCGATATTGGCAAATATTGGTCAGGGATAACCTGGATAAGTCAGGGATTTCCAAACAAACATTTTCGTACGAACCCTGATTTAGGAAGTATGAACTAACCTCAAGACAGTCTTGATTTAGTTTAGATGTCAGTGCGTAAGCATATCCGTGGTCTGTTAGATGAAAAACTATGTCTTTAACGGATTGTAACGTTACTCTCAAGGATTGTGCTGTTTGTGAGGATACAAACATTTGGTAAGGATATTTCCTTTCAGTTAAGTCCAAAATCCTCAAAAATTCATCTATTAGCTAGAAACATTTGATATATATTAAAATCCACTACAATGAAAATTCAATTTAAATAAGAAATTGAGAATTGATTGAATAATTAAAAATTCTATTACTACCATACCAAAGGCTTAGGGGAATTTGGATTTATACCATCTTTAGGTAATCTACCATTAAGCAGATCAAACAAATCATTTATGAACCTAGTAAATTCCTCAATAGCTTCTGTGTTCTGTAAGGTTTGATATTTCAAATCCCGATAAAACTTGAAGCCATCTGCTGTTGATTTGCTGAAAAGCTACAAAGATAATGATATTTTAAAACTAAGCAATAAAGTGTGCTATAAAGCTCAACAAGAGAATCTTACCTGCACTGCCAGTTTCACATTCATTTTTTGAAAGTTATTGGGTTTCACATGGGCTTGAGACAGTTTTTTAATTGCCCGCAAACCAGTATTACTTTCATCAGCAATTAAGAGAAATCCATAGGAATCGAAAAAGATGGTTTGATCTCCCTACTGATAAAAAAACGAAATTTTTGATTATAATAAACGTAATACAAATTTTTAGATGTGGGACAATACCTGAGCTTTGTTTACTTTCATTAAATGGTTCCTGATACATTTAATGATATGAGGAACATCACAAATGAAATGTAAGTAGTCCTCGGTTGGCCGACATGGATGAGGAATTTTATTAGTTGTATTGTCAATTTCTCCACTCACTCCAAACGAATTCCACATTGATTTATTCGTTGATGCACCATCACTAACAATGGAAACAACTTCGCATCCATGCTCTTCCAATTGAACAATCACTGATAACAGTAATTTCCCCAGAACTGATGCAGGTGCAGCCCCTCTGGATGCAAATACAGCCACAGGCTGTGCCCAATTTGCGTTGAACGGTTTAAACATGAAAACCAGTGCATGATCAGCAAGTTTATTTTGGTCTTCCACTCTTGTCTCATCACCGTAGTCAACAAATCCATCAAACAGGTGTTTGTCTTTGTTGAAGGATATACTTTCTTTTAGTTTGATTTAATCAAACGCAATGCTGCCCATTCGGCTTCTTTTATCTTTACCTTCCAATTCTTTTTGAATGGATTTCAAAGCAAACTCGTTAAGTCCAAAACTGCAAGGACTTCCACGCAAAAGCCTTAAAATTGTTTTTTTCATGTGGCAATTGTAGTATTTGCTCGTCCCTCAAATGTCTATAAGCTTTGGGCGATTTGATGCGTAGCATTAGGCATTCCAGAAGCCAATCAGTCTTATACCGGAAACCACTTGGGCTCTTGCGGGCATTTTCTACACAACATTCGAATGCTTGTTTTTGTTTAGGTTGTAGTTTATCAAAGATTTCATTGAATGTCACTTCTTTAACACTAGAAAGATCTTTTTGCAAATCAGCTATAGTGCTTCTTAAATTGCTCAATTTCTTCGCCAGTTTTTGAGCTTTTCTTCTGGAGCAATTTTTTTGTTTTTGAAAAACTTTTAATTTTGACGCTGTATTATTTCTTATGTTTTTCAAAGATAGCCTTGGAGCTTTAGACAATGATGTGCTGGTAGCAGATTTCTCTGCCTTATCATTAGCCCCATAAGCAAGTTGGCATAATTTACATCTAGATTTGCATCGAGGATTGCTATTTTCATCCAGTACAACTAATGAACACAGTTCGGAGTATTTGCTTTTTTGAAACAATTCCTTGGCCTGTGCTCCATAACAAATTACCATTTTATGTAAAATGTTTAGAGCATTTGAAAGTTCTTCTAGAGTAGAGAAGTATTCAGGAAAATCCTTAAATTTGGATAGATCTAATTTTTGAAATCTAATAAAAATTTGAATATGGCACTGATTGGTTGTTGGCTTTCCTGGTTCAATCAATAGTTGCTTAGAAGGGTAGTAAGTTCCATCACTTTGTCGCTCATGAAAAAAGAAAGAAGCTTGCCTTCCAACGTTATATCTAAAAATACTCCATTGTCTTGTTGGTAGTTCGATTTCATCAATAATTTCAAATATATCTAGTTCCTTTTCAGCGTTATTTTGACAACTTGTGATGTTTTGAGATACGTTTTCTATTCTATCAATGTTAAAAAATCCAGCTTTCTTCTTAAGCGTGCTGGTATTATCAATGTATGATAACGATGATAGCCCGCTGTCACGGCAATTTTCATTTTCTGAGAAGGATGAGAAACTGTTCTCTTTGTTTATAGGACTTGTCTTCTTTTTAGAGGGAGAATAACCAGTAGTACTTAATTGCAAAGTTCGTTTAGGGGTGCTTGTATGATGGCTACTTAACGGTGATGATAAAGCAGATTTATTTGGATAATTAGTTATATCAGAAAATGCTGTATCAGGCCTATACAGTTCAAGTTCCGGAATTGCATCTGGCAATAAATCCCAGCGACCTCTTGGTGTTTTCACAATTTCTCCTTTAATTATGTGTTCATAACTATTAAGGATATATCTATCATCAAAATGCTTGTGGCATATCCGTGATTTAGATGTGAGATGTTTGCCATCTTTTCTTTTAATTACATTTGACCATTCTTCCAGCTGTTTATCATCTTTTGCGCGAAAAAAGTGTATTTTTTCATTTGCCCTTTTCTTTCCAGAAGGACATTTTAAAACGAAGCAAGACATCCTAATAAAACACAAAGATTATAGAGAATAACCATCCACGTGTCTACCTAGGCTAAGGCTTAATAATAATATAAAGTTTTTAAACAGGAAGCTTAAGACATTTCCCAAAACCCTTTTTTTCCTTAATTATAAGTGCTTTAGCAATAAATATTATGAAAAATAAAGAAATAGTTTAAACAATATATTTACCTGAGTTAAATATGAAATTCAGATCATCTTCGAAATTCGGTTAGCACGACTTGGAGTTACGAAAAATACAGTAAACTTATATCACTACTTTTCGCCAGATGACGCTTTAGGCGCTTTATCCTGAATTCAAATTTCGAAGTAGCGAGTAAGCGGACCCTCCTAAATCCCGAGCGTTACAATCTGTGTAGATTCTATAAACCGTGGTCGAACGCACGAAAGCTCGGAACAATCGCGAAATGCGCGGTTAAAAACGAACTTTTCAAAAATAAACGTGGGTCACGTGGGTGCAAAGGTCCCATGACTCGCATCATCGACTTAACAGCCAATAGAATTCGGTTCAGTCAATTATTTTTTAGGGGTGGACGACTATTGATGAGACGTGGAAAAATCCGCAACCGGTCTCAGCTCGTATTTAGTCACTCGAGCTCGTCTCGGGCTCGTATCATTAACAACTCTTACGATAAGTCTCTACTTGGGCTCTTTTTTATACTATTTTGGGACTCAGACTCAGTCTCGTCTCAAAACAATTAAGGGTCACGTCTCAGCTCCTAAATTAGACAATATATTTCTTGGTCTCGTATCGTGCTCAAAATGTTATACGTTTTTTTGAATGGTCTCACCCGAGGCTCGAGATTTAATGAAATTTAGAAGGGACTCGTCTCGGGCTCAAAAATTAATACGAATATTTAAGGACTCGGTCTCAAACTCACAAATTGGCTCAAAATTGAGACGAGCCCGTGCAGCTATGCGTATACACGGTCCAAGCGTGCCCGAAAGATAGGACCACGCTGAGGGACGGAAGACCAAGTATAGGAACGGGTTTAAGGTTGGAAAATTCGAAAGGCGTCTTGCTAATCCTAGGGAATGGAGGGACGTTTACGCGACTATTAACGCAATCTCGACGATCGAGGGCTTCATCGAGGGTACAATTAAAATTGCCGTTCAAAATAAAGGATTCACCGGCAGGTAGAGATTCTATCAGATTTGATAAATGTTTTTAAACGTCTAACGCGGCTTGATCGTCATTAGACGCAATATATACAGACAATAAATGAGTAAAATTTTTAGGGGTAAATTCAAATCGAATAACTCAAATAAATATTGACTTCACGAACGTAAGAGCGATAATGAGGCTTAATACCGATGGACACACCTGAGCCAGATTTAGAAGTAAATGCGTGATCGAAAGAATACGGCCAGTGTTTCCAGAGGTAAGACGTACGAAAACCGCTCGTAACGTTATATTCTTGGAAACAGACTATATCGGGGGAAGAATTTTGTATAAAATGGCGGGCGTGGGTATTGGTTTTGAGAGTACCAATACCTTTAACATAGGAGGGCGACAGGAGTGTTGGTATGTTGTCTTACGTGTTCAAGAATTGGAATTTTCGAACGGTACATGCTGTCAAACAGGCTGACGAGGGATGAGTCGGATAGAGGGGCAGAGTGTTGATCAAATGATAGGAGTCAGAGTCGAGGAAGTCTTCTAAGTCATTTTGGGAGGCCACGCTGGAGTAAGATGTCACTGATTTTAGCGACATCGCTTTCGGGGGGTCGTGCTGCACTACGGAGACTTTGTACGGATGACCGGTCAATTCCGGGTGAGGCAATTGACGTTTATTCTTATTAAGCACGGTAAAGCCTGGAGTGTGTGCAGATGGGAGTTTTGAAGACGCTTAGGTTTTCTTCGTGATTTTCAGAGACCGGCAAGATAGGAGTCATGTCGAGGTCAGGAATGGGAGATTCCAAATCACTTGGGTCAGTCATAAGAACATCCTTCGACGACTCGTTTAAGATTTCCACAGTTCTAGGAACGGTTTCTACTGTTTCAGGCACGGAGACGGGAGCGTTGTTAGAAATTTCCGGTTAGAGATGCGTTGCGGACGCTGGTCGCGTGTGTGAAGTGGTTCCTAGCAGTTGTGGCATTTTATCTCTGTAGAAACAAAAAATGTATAGGGAACGTCATCAAGATTTATAAAAACTATTTCGGGTATATTTTCTCGCGCTTTAGAGGTTTGAAATTTCATCATGACCTGCCTGCGAAAACTTTTCAAGGCAGGAAAATCCGGATAAGCGAAAGAGGCCCGGATAGTTTTTATTGGGCCTACAACGGTACCATAAGCTGACATTAGGTCTCTGAGGTCGGCGTTCTCGAAATGAGAAGGAACGTCGAACACTACAACACGAGTCATCAGAGCTCCAATCGGGCGGCACTGAACAAGGGTTTTGTCATGCATGGGAAGGCCATTGGTGATCAGATCAGTGGTCCAGGTCCGATTTGAGAAGAATAATTCAAAAGTACCTTGTACCCTTCCAATCGAATGGATTTGGGTCGTATTAGTTGCGATTTTTAAAGCATACATGAATTCTTTGTTTCAGTACAGATATATCGACGAGTCAATAAGAACCCCTTATTGAATTGGCTGGGACCGTGTGGTCTGGATCGGTAGGATTTCTTGGATTGGGTGTGGCGAGCGTGGTTCAAGTTGGGTTGTTGGTGGACATTTCTGGTAGTTACACCGGAATACGACGGTCATGTTGATATATTTGGTCGAGTAAGATTAAAAAGTTGCGAGTTGGAAATCATCTCGAATTTAGGCTATGAACCGAAGTGCGAGATTTGAAAATTGAATTCCGCGCGTGCACGAAATTAAAAACTCAAAAGCCTTTTTCGTCTCTAAGCCGTTGTGGTTTCTTAGGTAGTAGCTTAGCTGATTATTAATACTGTTATTATTTTAACCTCATTCAGAAATAATGAAACAGCCCTTTTATACTTTTCTAATTTTTTGGGTCACTTCATTTAAATTTAAATATTGCTAAGCCTGATATTTCAATAAAATAGGGGTTTAAAATATTTTTAAAGAAGTAACTAACTTTAAAAGAGCAAGAAGAAACATTACTGAAATTAAATTTCTTATATAATTTTATTTGTTTACAAGATATTTAAATTAATTAAGTAAATTGCACTCTAAACTAATATTACATTTTGTTTATTTTTAGGGGCATATAGAAAATGTTATTACATTTTCACTATTTATTGCCGAATTTTCTTCAGTAGCGTTGCTATTTTTTCTGTCTTCATTGTTAGATGCAAAACCTCAATACGAAAAACCACCAAACACCGACTTTCTTACTAATGAGGTTCGTTATAATAATCTTGGTTAAAGATTTATGTTGTGTTGGTTTCCAATAACCAATTCCTGCCATCGTTTCACTCCTAATACGTTTAAAAATTGTTGCGTTTCTCTTATTAAAACTCTCTCCGAGCTGTCTTTTGGGCCCTGGTCGGAATGCAATTTGCTGCCCTATTAGGCATTTGTCTTAATTATCTAAGCGTTAAAAGTAACTTTATTGAACATTAAATGTGTACTTATGGTAATAAGATACACATCACCTACCCATTTATATAAATACAAAAAATACGTTTTAGTTTATACTTGGTAGAAAAATTTCCAATATTTTTTTTAAATAAGTGTAAAGAACATACGCTAGTTGCCTCTTATTTAAGCTGTGTAAAGATGCGTACATTTAAATTTTCTCTGTGATTTCAGCTTCTAATTAATTTCTAAACTAACAAGGAGACGACCCGAGGTGTAACACACCGATTTGGTTCAAACTCGGGGGTTCGGTAGACCTTCATGTAACTTGAAACACTCTAAAGGGAAATGTCTCCATAGGCAACCGCTTTGCCATGGCAACCAAAAATGTTTTTGACAAAACAAATAGGAAATTTTCCCATTGAATATAACATGGGAATCTGACCAATTTTAAGGGTACCCTCTGTAAAAATGTTAATCAATTTGGAACTTTTGTATTATTTTTTTATTTATATTTTCTATTATTAGCATTTTAAAAAAATTAAATTTTTTTACAGGGGTACCCTTAAAATTGGTCAGATTCCCATGTTATTTTCTATGGGAAAATTTCCATTTTGTGTTGTCAAAAACATTTTTGGTTGCCATGGCAAAACGGTTGACTATGGAGACATTTCCCTTTAGGGTTTTTCAAGTTACATGAAGGTCTACCAAAACCCCAAGTTAGAACCAAATAGGTGTGTTACACCTCGGGTCGTCTCCTTATAAGTAACATCGTGCATCTGCAGTTGATTTCTAACTCCTTGTACCAAAATATATTAAATCCCAAAATGGAAGCTGTAGATTTATCTATTGCTATTTGTTTGCCTATCGTCTTCAAAACAGATTAGTGCTGATTTTATTTTTTTACCACAATTTCTCGCTCCCACCCAAGAGCATATAGGTTCCGTTTCCCATTCCTGAGAAAGTTATATTTTTTATTGATCCAGAACGCTTAAAACAAGCTCCCCGATGTCGGCCTCCAGATTTTAAAATCGCAAAAGAGAATCCTCTTAAGCCCCATTTTCATGCTCGCTGTTAGCGGGTAAAAATCGACAAAATCCGCTTCCGCTACACACTTTTTCACTTTCCGCGTCCATCTGTTTCAAACAGATATTTTAGATTAATTTTCACGCTTGCGAGTGGCGGATGCGAATTTTGACGATTTTTATCCGCTACCAGCGAGCATGAAAATGGGCCTTTAGAGTTTCGATCCAAATAACGGTCAAAGCGAATTGATAAACTTTGGATACGCATAAGTTTCCAAAAGGAACGCCTTATATTTAATTGGATAAACAATTGCTTCAAGCAAACCTTCGTCATAGCACAATTTACGGTTTTTATTCTGTATACATTATTATTAATGATTTATATTAAGCACGGTCAAATAAATGATTCGTTTATTTGGCACAGACTGAATCTCCCGAAGAGCACGCTTCATTCATATCACAGTTGTCTTTTTCATGGATGAACAAGTACGTGTACCGTTTTTGTGTTAGCAGAGACTAAGTAGGCTTTCTTGTACCAGCAGCGGGCTTCAAACGTTCTGTCTGGAGCTTGATATGACCACTGTTTGTGATAATTTAGATATAGATCTATCTATTCCGAAAAGCAAGAAAACCTGATACTAAAATGTTTAAAGCTGATAAGCCAGGTTAAATTTTAAAATAATCGCTTATGTTGGACTCCAAATTGTGATATAAAATTTCATATGTTTAGGTAGAATCTTGATTCTGAATAAGAATTGATTAACCAAGTGTATTTCTTAACTCTGTTATGATAACATTTAAGTAGCAGGCACAAAATGTTTCCATGAAACTCTACCATTAAGTAATTAATTTAATTCGGTGAAATTCATGAAATACGGTTTTATCACACATTAATCGAAGTTTCCAATTTTCAAATAAACGGGGATATTGCCCTTTGGGAAACCTTTTATTACTAAATTATCATTTTCCATTTAGGTTAATATACATCGGATATAGGAGAGAAATAAAAAGCTCCGACATACCCAGATTGCAACCAAATCTAAACGTTAAGAACACAAATTTTCAATTGGAGAAATATATGTCCAATAATTCGATAATTTCCAAAGAAACAAAAAAGTAAGAGCAACTAAAGTCATTTTGAAGTTTTTTATGTGGATAAATGTTCTTTGTTTGTGCTATATATTTGTGCACATCTGAGATTAATAATTTTTGGACGATTACGACTGGTCAATTTATCATATTGGCGTAACGGTTTGCATTGTTAATAGCAATTTCAATAAGTTTAACAATAATCTAGTTTTGTGACGTAATAAAATTTTATTTTTCTTGTTACAATTCCTCGTGGATATAGAATCTAGACATTTTTTAATCAGAAGATACAGCAAGGCGATCTGGTTTGTTTCTAATGATCCGACACAAAAGCGGAGTAACCCACTGTTTTCCATTTATCGAAATTCTTTTAAAACTGAAATTTTATTTCAAAATGAATAAAATTATTTGAGACAGGTGTCACTAAAAACACGCGCGTTTTGCACGCTGGTTTGAAATTCCGAAAAATGTCGCGACTTCAGGGCGTGCTCTCTACCTTCACATGACCTCCCGTATTTTATAGACACAACTATTGCCACACAAGTATTTTGAAATATTAAACGATTGATACGTTTATAAAATATATTTTTTGGCGTACGATAACTCTCCACATTTTCTATAGCACATCGTTTCTTGGAACTATATCTATAACAGACTAAAAGTTAAAAAAATGGTATCCGGTGTTGATTGCAATGCCTGGGAGCTTTGACATCATGCATTTTTACACACGCACTTTTATTGAATACGTTTGTTTCGCATAGAGGATACTGATACTTGTTTTAACTTGTCGACCGAAGTTGTTGCTTGCAATTTTAAGGTCAAAAACTTATTTTTGGGTATACTTTACCTAGCTAAACACGGTTTAATACGATTTAAAAATCCAATAGAAATTCCAGGAATTATTTCATCCCCTGCCTTTTTCTAAGTATATATGTCTAATAACTGTTGCAATCAGATTATTATGACACACCTAAATGAAATGAAATTAATTGCACTTCTGGCTGCTATTTCTATGGAACTTTGATTAACCTTATTATGATAACGCGTTTAATATCAAATGCATATAAACATTAAAAAGTAATAATATATTTAAAAAGCTGAAATTGCAACAGGAAGGAGGCTGAGAAATGAAACAGCGTAGAAGGTTAGGTCAGGCACTGCCACAGCTAAGAACCAGTGCCGTAACTAGCCTTTTATGCGCCCGGTGCGAGCTTCTACAACTGCGCCCTTGAAGAGGGGGTTTACATACGTAGCGTCGAACCATTCGAAGTCGCACCGTTACTAATCCTTTGGCTCGACGCGTTTTCGAAACGGGTTTACAAGGTCGAACTTTGACTGACGGGAAATCGGGGCGATCTTTTTTTAGGGTTTTTTGGTATTTTTAGGAGGACTTTCCAGAGTGGAAATGGACGCGAATCAAATTGGTCAAAGCTTATTTCAGTTGTTTAATATTTTTACCTCTCCGAGGGGACAAATCCCCTAGGAGGGGTTATACAATCACCGTGTCTGTCTGTCTGTCTGTCTGTGGGTGGGTCTGTCAGGCCTGCGAACGCGTTCGCATTTTCGGGGCAAAGGGTAATCATTGCGTTCGCAGTTTCTCGAAGGGTTGGCAAAACCACCGTGTGACGGTGAGCGTTAACGGATTGATTTGTTATTGTTATGTTAATGTGTAGGTCGTGTTGTGAATGTTGTGGGTGTTGAGTTTGTGTTATGATTGTTGTGGATGTTGAGTTCGTGTTATGACGGTTGTGGGTGTTGAGTTTGTGTTATGATGGTTGTGGATGTTGAGTCTGTTGTGTTTATATGGGCGTTTTCTCTCCAACTTCTTCTTAATGACTTAGGGACGGACCGAGTGCTGAGTGTTATGCAACCTCTCAACGTCCAATGGCAGGGTTTCCACCAGTTGTACACGGTATTCGTCTTATTATCAATTTAAATAACGCTTAGAAAAAGGATATTTATTCAAAACTCCCGCGGAAACTATATCAAATTAATAATATAGCGCCACCGTGTGGGGAACTATCAATTTAACCGGGTAAAAAATATAATCTCTTCAATTTTTCGAACTTTAGTCAAATCTCGACGGGTCAAAAAAAAACACAAAATAAAGGTTTATAAAGCCGTTGCCGTCAATATAGAAGAAATCGTCTTTCTTGGTTCTTGGCTGTCAGACGAACTACTACAGGACGGGGTCCTGGTGTCGGTCTAAGAACTAGTACCCCAACACCAACAACTGCTTCAAAATCTCAGCGTGCTTAATAGAGTAGAAGCTAACATGGAAAAGCAACGCTTGACTGATTGTTTTTTTATATTAACAGTGCAGATGGCAGAGAAGAATTAAAAAATAACACGTCAATTGTCAATATAGAAAGCGCTCTACTGAAGGCGTTTGGGCCATCGTTGATATTTACTGCTTTGCTACAAATGGGCGCTGACATTCTTTCTTTGATCTCACCATTAATTATCAAGTAGGTTTTTGATTTAATAAATTGCATTATAATATATTTTATAAATTAACTAACATTATACAGGGTGGAAAAGATTAGACCAACACTTAATTTGACTAAAAATCTCAGAATTAAGTATCTCAAAACTGAGGACGAAAAAAATCAGTATACGAAACTACAGACTTATGTAACTCGGTCTAAGATTAGAAATTGGTAAGAAGCCTTTCGATTTCACTAATGGTTATTAAGTATCATCTAATTGGTTAATGAGTAATAAGAGATAAAACGAAAGTTTCAATAAGGGGACAACGCTTTAATGTTACAAACTTTGTGTGGATCAAAATGTAGGCTTTATGTAAATAAACAAACTTCGGTTAGAATAGTCCAATGGCTTACTTGCATCTCTTCAGCAACCGCTAAAGTGAGGATTTGCGTGGAAACGTGCTAGAACATTAACTTTCCCGGCTTCATTCCCGACGAAACGACTAGTCCTACGTTCACAGCCCTTTACAACGAAACAACCCCCAGCTAGTACATTGTCTTTTATGCCAGTGCTTCGAATTGTATGTCTTCTATCTGGAAACCCTTCGGCATAAAGCGCTGCCACTTGAAGGCAATGCTCGTGAATTGCTCAACCACCAATATCCTAAGCCCTGGATCGGTACTGGCCGACCAATTCCGTAGCTTCCAAATCTCTCCTGATACTACCCCACTCGATTTTTCATTCGGGGCTATGTGAAGGGTCAGTTTTACGAAACGGAACGGATACATTTAGATGACTTGAAGGAAGGAATTCTAACCACCGTGGGCAGAAAAGCTTCTCGAATGCATCAAACTGTACGCCAAGAAATGGGAAGTTGTCTTGAACAGTGCTGACACGAAGATGGTAGACCCATCGAGCATTTACGCTGATGTTTCCTCTAACCAAAGGTTGTTTATTTAAATAAGGCCTATGTTCCAAGCCACACAAATTTTGTAAAATTTAACCGATGTACACTTATTGAAACTTTCGTCATATCTCTAATTTCTCATTATCTAATTAGATAATACCTGATAACTACTAGTGAAATCAAAAAACGTCATGCTTATTTCTAATTTTACATCCAGTTACATATTTCTGTAGTTTCGTATACCGATTTATTCCGTCCGCAGTTTGAAGATACATAATTTTGAGATTTTAAGTCAAAATAAGTGTTGGTCTGAACTTTTCCACCGTGTTTGTTTCAGCATTTCAATGCAATTTATAATGTTACTTTAATTGCTTTAACGCTATGGCGTTTCTTCAAAATCCGGGTATATATTCGAAAGTCAAATTCCCATACATAACAGTAGTTTGATAAATATTCAACCACCATTAAACAATTTCATTATATATTGTATGGAACTGAAAGTTGGATTTTAAGTTAGTACAATATCAAGTTTTAACATTTAAAAAAATTAATTAAAATCTGCGATTAAATGAAAGGGGTTTGTGAAAATTCTGACCTTTTTTGAGAAACACTTAAAGCAATATAAAGAGCCTTTTTAAAACCCAAAACTTGTATTTTGACCATAAAAATATTTTGTGATTATATTAATAAAGCACTACAAAACCTCTCTGTGAACCTAGCATCATCATTGAACTAGTTTGAATGAAATTTACAATATTATCACACTTTCAAATGTATAAATATATAATTACGTACATGGGCCGTGGGGACATCATGACATAAACCAAAAATGGGATCAAATTTGCCTGAAATTTATTTAATTTTACTTAATTAACTAATAGTTAGCAAAAATAAGTGAGCTTTGTTCTGTTGCATTCGGTTGTCCTTAGCGACGTAAGTAATCAGAAAAAAATACAGATGTTTTATGGGCTTCAAGCGAATTTGGTTTCGGATACTTTAAGATAAACTTATTTTTCTAACTCTAAGCCAGTTTGTAGAAATTGAATAACGTGATATCTGTAAGAGGCAGAAGAGAACCGAAGACGCTGCATACGGAGCTAAAAAGCAACGATTTAAGAATCTCTAGCTTTAACACTTAAGAGTTAAAATAATTCACGATAAAGTAAAATAAAATAATTTACGAAGTAATCACTTATGCACAACAGTTACTGTTCACTAGAATGAGAGTAGTAGTGATTATATATGCCGTCATAATACCGCAAAGCTACATAACCCTACCGTAATCCTAATTTACTGTGATAATTTCCAGCTATTAGGTTGACTGTTATTATGTATCTATAGTAAACCACCGATATTTTAAGTGGAATATTTTCTCTTCCACTGATTTCGGTATTCAATTGTTATTTAAAAACAATTTAAAAAACTTAATGGAATGAAATAATATTAAATATACAATTGAATATGAATATAAAGATTATTCAAATGTTGTTATTTGTCGTAACTACGTGCAAGATAAATATTCTGAACTTACTACCTTTTTACAATTTTGCTTGTTGTGGTATTTGGTAAATAGGCGGCGTCGACTTTTTATGTTCTAGGTGGCTCATTGAATTCGCCTCATCTGATTCACCAATGTGGCATGGGATACTCTTCGTCATTCTTCTTACTATTATATCTTTCACGAGAAATATGATCTCCGACTATAGATTGAAACTTGCTCTTACATTATTAGCCGCTTTACGATCTTCAACAGTCAGTTCTTTATATAAAAAGGTAAGCAAAACTTAAAATTTGCAGTCAAGAGCACCGATCCCCGGGAGCAAACGGGGGAGGCAGAAAAGAGAGAGGCACTTTCCAGATACGCTTCTAAATAGTGGTTCCAATTTCTATCTGAAAAGGTATATCTGGTATCTGGTTCTTCTACACTTGTTGTAAACAGATAACCGAGCAGATAAAAAAACTTCGTCCCCCTTTATTTTATCTGCTCAATTAAAATCTGTTAGTCTTATCTGAATATTTTAACTGGTACGTTTTTATTTTAAAAATACGATAATCAAACCAGTTATCTGCTACCGATTTTAGAATAACATTATAAGATAAGGAAATTTTTAGAGAAATGCTCTTTTACTTACAAGGAGACGACCCGAGGTGTAACGCACCGATTTTGTTCAAAGTCGGGAATTTAGTAGACCTTCATGTAACTTGAAATTTTACAAAGGGAAAGATTTCAATGGGCTTCTGTTTTGCCATGGCAACCAGAAACGGTTTTGACAACTTAATCAAAACTTTTCTTTATGGGATTTAACACAGGAAATTCTCAAAATAACAGGGTCCCCCATGTTAAATATTTGGGTGAATTAAAACAAAATTTGGTAAATGGAAATAAAAATTGGATAAATGCGAATAAGTTTGGGTAAATTCCGAGCAAAATTGGGAAATGCTATTAGATTTGGGTAAATGAGAATAAGTTTTCGTTAATGCGAATACATTTGGATGAATGGAAACAAAATTGGGAAATGCGAATGATATTGGTTAAATGGAAACAAAGTTGGATAAATTAAACCGAATTAGATAAATGAGAATAAGTTTGGGCAAAAGTAAATAGGGTGAGAAAGTCTATCACTGCCTTCAGATTTTACCTTCCACCATGCTTGACACCATTTTTAAAGAGCTAGTGATCACCTGATATTTCTAACCAATAAGGATAGCACATTACGCGCGAAGTAGTGCATTTGTGGTATTCCGGTCCGCGCTCAATATGAAAATTTTTAATTTTATTCCCTGGCAACCATGTCACCGCCTCGCGATTTCAAATAGTCTCTCTGTCAAATGCTGACCATTATTTCCTTCGATAACGGTTGATTTTAAATAATAATTACCATATCAATTATAAAATAAACAAAAAGCTCGTAGCTATAGCTATTATTTCAGTTAAACTTGCAAATTGTTAGACCTTAAATTCGTAGATATACCAATTAGTCCCGATCCCCGCTCTTAGATGGCACCACTCTCTCCACGATTTAAGTGAGCGTTATTCTAGTTACGGTTTATTTCTTTTCAAAAAACGTGTTATTATTTTTTAAATGTCGCATTTTAGTTTCTACCATATATCTTATTTATTTAGGAACTCAAATAACCAAATTATCGAAAGCAAAAGTTTAATATTCACGTATTTTATAGAGAACTATTTTTCATCGTGGCGGAGTACAACCGATACCTTTTTTGTCCTTGTAAAGAGGCGAGGGGGAAGTAATTTCCGAAGCCCAAAAATTTTACCCCTCAAATAAGACGTCGTGCGGTTGGACCCAAGTGCCAGACTTTCTCCCCCTATTTACTTTTGGTTTGGGTAAATGCGGAAACGTTTCGGTATATTCCAATAAAATTGGGTATATTCAAATAAAGTTCGGTAAATACGAATAAATTGGGTAAATGCGAATACGTTTAGGTAAAAACGCATTTACCCAAAGTTATCCGTATTTACCCAAATATGTTTCCATTTACCCAATCTCATTCGTATTTACCCAAATTTGTTTCCATTTACCCAAACTCATTCGCATATACCCAATTTGGTTTCCATTTACCCAAATTGATGGCATTTACCCAATTTTCTTTGCATTTACGCAATTGTTTTGGCATTTACCCAATTTTATTCGCATTAACCCAATTTTATTCGCATTAACCCAATTTTATTCGCGTTTACCCAATTTTATTCGGGTTTACCCAATTTTGTTTCCATTCATCCAAATGTATTCGCATTAACGAAAACTTATTCTCATTTACCCAAATCTAATAGCATTTCCCAATTTTGCTCGGAATTTACACTAATAATGGTTAGTGTAGGGAGCTGTTGGCTCGCGTGGCTTGAAGGGCTTGCCACCACCCTCCTACACAACGTAACCCGGCCACCTGAATTAATGGCTTTAAAAGTCGCTTGCTGACTTTGGCCTAAGGTGGTACCTTGGGTATTAGCCTATCTGATTATCTTATCTTATTCGCGTTTACCCAATTTTATTCGCATTTACCCAATTTTTTTCCATTCACCCAAATTTATTCGGCATTTACTCAAACTTATTCGAATTTATCAAATTTTGTTTCCATTTACCCAATTTTGCTTTCATTCACCAAAATTAATTAGAATTTACCCAAACGTATTCGCATTTATCCAATTTGGTTTTCATTTTCCCAATTTTGTTCGCGTTTACCCAAATTTATTTCCATTAACCTAAATTTACTTACCCAAAATGACACGAAATTCAACAAAATTAAAAAATTAAATCTTCATTTGACCAAAGATATTTTGTTTAATTTTTTTTAATACTTCACTGGGGGACCCGGTTAGTTTAAGATATTCCCATGTTAAATCCCGTAAAGAAAAGTTTAGATTTAGTTGCCAAAAACGTTTCTGGTGGCAAAACGGAAGCCCATTGAAAGTTTTCCCTGAGTTTGAACAAAATCGGTTAGTCTCCTTATTAGTATAGCGCATGGTGCACAAACTTAATGATAGGAGGTTTAGTTTGTAACCTACACGTTGGGCCATCGTTCAGAGTAAGATATAATTCCTTCCAAGGACCCTACGCGGTTAACACAACCTTCCATAGACCTTTTATATATAAGCTAATAAACAAGAATTTATATACTAGTTTAGTCGTAAACAACATTTTTGTCAAAAAAATATCTTTAATTTGTTGAAGGATACGTAACGCTCTTATCTGATTGCTCGGATAAAAAAATCAGATTGTAAAGGCGGTTTAGTAAACCAGATATAGGTTTAATCGGATATTTCTATTCGGATAAGAGTCATCAAACCAACTGTTATCTGCGGATGATTAAAAAAGGGGGTTAATCCGATTAGGAAATCGTTGAAAAAAACTCGGTCTATTCGGATACATTAACAGATAACAGATAGCTGCTGGAATAACTACGCCTAAATGGAGGATCTCAGCTGTCTGGCTTTCTCAGAACTGGTTTTGGAAATTTCCTAAAACATTGATCTAAAGTTATCTTATCAGTTCTTAATTTGGCTATTTTATATGATACCAAAAATTGCGTGCAACGTGGAAAAGGTTTTCAACAGCGTTGAAATTTTATTCGCTACCAACCAACTGTCGTTGTGTTAGATCGTTTTCTTAAGTTTAGATTTCATGAGCGATTTTTAGGGGAAATGATTGGCCTTAATACAAACTAGAAACGTCAAGTTGATTTTGATAACGTGTCTTCCCCATGTTTCTACTTTATCTTATGCTTTGCTTTTTTCATGGAATATGTTTTGGCCTGGTACATGGGCGGTATTTCTATTATGGTCACAAAATTGAGCCGTTCATTGTTGAGAATATCTAGCATACCATATTTACCAACACGAAATTGGATATCTACGGCACAAGTTATAAAATGTGAAGCTTTAAATCAAAGAACTCTGAATTCTTTGAGACTAAGAAAACCTAGCAGAAATTAACAAACCAAGTGGGTTCTTATTGAACATCCAATAGCAAACCAAGCCCAGAGAGTGAAATGTTTTAAAATATATAATACCATTCCATCCACCACTTTAGTGTATGTCCTTGGATAGCTATAGCTTATCTTTGCTTCCTCAATTTCTTATTAAAAAAATCAAGAAAGTAACCAAATGAAACTGTTATCACTTCCGATTTCATTATCACCCAGTTTGAATCTTATTCGGCTAACCAATGAAACTCCAAATTTGTGTATTTATTGATTTCAGTGTGAAGAAAGTAAGTCAGTTATTTTAAATTTAATAAACCACATCAGTCAACATAACAGGTAATTCTTCGGACAAGACCAAGTTGCATAAAACTCAACAGATTAAAAGATGTTTGAAATAATTACACAGTGTTTCCAATTGCCCAAAAACGGCATAATGGGAAAAACCACTATAATTTAAATAATGTTTGCATATTTGTAATACAAAATGAAAGGTGATTAACCGAGTTCCAAAATTTTTAACCTGCGCCCCTTAGCAGGATTACAAAGTTTTTGTTGGTGGTTCTTGATAGCCCGTAATGATTAGCACTATGAAAATCATTACCATGATTGTCTTATTTTTGTCTTCATAAAATTTTTGTGTCCAGAAACCGCAGTTTCAGGCAGGTTTACACGCATTTTTTTGGACCAACGATGCTACTACCTCAGCGACCACTATCTCAGAACCTATTACTAAAGGGAATTGGTAATGATTTTCGCTACGGTGCGGCTGCCGTGTTCGGCAAAACGTAATAAATTAACGACAGTAATAAGCAATAAGCTGCCCAAATAAACATCAAGGAAAGCGCTCCTGTTCAAGATTTTTTTGAAATAGCAATAACGACATTACGTTAGAAGCAACGCCTACGCCTACAACACCAACGACAGGTTTAATTCTTCTACTCCAAGTACGTTTTGGACCAACGATGCTACTACCTCAGCGACCACTATCTCAGAACCTATTACTAAAGGGAATTGGTAATGATTTTCAAGAATTATTAAAATCCCGAGGACTGTGTTTCAGCTGTGAGAACGTTACTTGGTACTCTCATAAAGAAAAAGCCGTCGATATTTCAAATGAAATGTTTAAAGGAAAAGTCCAGGTTGGGTAAAACTTGGATATATTTGAAAGATCATGTTTAAATATACTAAAAAAATCAGTCGTAAAATTGTATCTTTTTTAATGACGAGAAGTTAATTTTTAAACAAGCGAAATTTACCCGCCAAGCGAACTGCAATTTTTGCGGTGACGTTTTAGGACTTTAATCACGCGCTGTTGGCGCTTAAGCAGTGCTCTGTTCCCTGCGCGCCTGCTCCGCGTGCGGTCTGCAGAGGGAAGACGACAGAAAATGGCAGCTCGCTCGGCAGAGATGGGCAAAAAATTATTTTTTGAATGACGAATAAAATTTTTTTACTTTAACCTTTATTTATAAATAATGAGATGCTCTAAAATATCCGAAGACATTTATCGAAAATAAATTTAACAAAATATTTCTTAATATTTAATTAAAAAATAAAAAGAACAAAATATTCGTTCGCTCAGATTATTTTCGAATAAATGCATTTTACAGATATTTTCAATAGTTTTCAAATAAAAAAGACTAAAATATTTCAATTACATTTATTATTCGTTAAATACGAATAATTTCTAGCATTTCGGTTCAGTACAGGTCGCTTTTGCATTTTGTATACACAAATTATACAATTGAATGCGATTCAGTAGTCACTTCGCTTCTTGCTATATATAGTTTTTTTTTAGCTCTTACATTTTTCTGACACTAGTCACACAGCAGAAATAATAAAGACGTCAAATAACTTCTTTAGGGTCCAAAAGAAGACATTGATAGTACTTCTATTTTACGTTGTCATTAGTGAAACAGACTTCATTTCAAACTTAGCGCTGGATAAATAGGTAGTGTCATACTTATATTATTATGTTACTTCAGTGGCGTAGCCAGAAATTCCTCAAGGGGGGGGGGGCGTCGCTTATCGATAGGTAAACAATAAGGCGTTTATTTGGTAGGATCAACGGTGCTTGGTCTTATGTATACAATAGATTGTGTATGGTGAACCAGTGATTTAAGGGTGAAGGGCGAGGAGAGAATACGGTTATATTGAGGGGAGGGGATGGAAGATTAACCTAACAGAAATTAAATCATTTAAAATGTCAACGCGTTAATCGGATCGATAGCTCTTCGAGTCGAAAACAATATAATGATTTAACTAAAATTCCAGTATTGTATTGCATACTCCTGAAGACATATCGGTCCGAGTAACGCGTTGGTTTTTGGGGTTTCTCTTTCGTCCCACTTTTGTGATGGACTTTTCTTCTACCTTTTCGCCTTTTCAAATGTTCTTGGAATCCAGTCCATCGATGGTTCTTCTTTGCTTAGGTATTGTATCAATATCTCAGCTGTTTTCGATAAGTAATTTCACGCAGATTATATAATTTAAGGTGTTTTTTCAAAAGGCCATCAAGTACCCTTTTTAATTAATGGTGTTATCCAAAGTGAATCAAAATATTCGATTTATTTCCAAAACCAACGTACAGTTAAGAATTGTGTCCTTAGTAAAAAATATGTTTTATCAGTAACAGTTACAGTACCAGCCATCGTTCATACTTGACTTTCAAGAAAATATTAAGTATGTGAATTTTGTAACTAATCGACGAACAAATTTAACAAAGTTTTGGTTAAAAGCCAGATATGTTTATCAATTTATCTATTTACACATAACGAAGAATGTTCGCTTTAAGTACAACTTTTTTCGTCTGACAATTGATTACTCCTCGAACAGTTAACCATGGTTGCGTATGAAAAAAGCCTTTCAACCGGTGCGGAGGACGGCAACGGAGTGTTGTACTTCAAGAAAACTGTCTTGATGTCTGGATACAAAGACAATGACGAAAGGCCCAACTGTGGGTCACCCAAATATTGCAAAACCTTTCAAAATTAACGATGTTTAAGCCAATAAGATTATTTATAATACTAACGACGTAAGTACATTACTGATTACTTGTATTTCTGCTTTCGCCGTTTTCTTCATACCGACATTTATATAAACGATTCCAAAATCGAAGAAATCTTCGTCATGTGGTGGTAAGGTTGTTGGCGCATTAGGTGAACTTGTTGACATATTTTCAGCCACCGTTTTAGTAAATAATGTAATTAGTCTTTTATGGTGTATTGAGCTGATGCAATTGAACCAAAGGTTTTTAAATCGCGGGTGGGATATAGCCGCAATGGCAGCATTTTCCGCTTCAGGACTAGATATATCTAGGACATTTGCAAATCTAGTTCCAAGACTGCGAAGAAGAGACTCATTTAAAGGCTTACCATATGACCAAGAGCCTTTGTCTAAAATCTGGAGTTTTCGCCTTACAGCCAACAAGGTCGGTAATACAATGCCGTAATATACGTTACTTTCTCCTTGTAAAATATCGAGAGCTTCAGCTAAGGGCTTGACGCAAGATAAGTGCTCCTCTATATAATTTAACTCCGATTGCTTAAAGCAAGCGTATTTTATGTCCTGTGCCTTGAACAACTCTGGAGTTTTATCTTTAATACTTATAATTTGCCTTAAGGAATCGTATAAAGAGTTCCATCGTGTTTCACCTGGTCTCGATATCGTGTGTCCTAAAATCCCTTCTATAACCTAACGCCAAAAGAAAAATTTTTAACCGAATTTGCTTAAAGGCCGAGAACAGAGACTACACTTTATCATGCACGAATTTCAACCCCTCCCGTCCTACACATGTCAATCATTTTGACGAGTGACAGCTTGGACCGAATGATTGACAGCTCGTACTTAACTTCATCGAAGAAGAATTCTTATTCTATTCGAGAACATTCCGAGCTACCAAGCTGTCACTCGTCAAAAAAATTTAGTCCCTGTTCTCGGCCTTTAAATCAATAAAACCTTTAATTTACCTCTGAAGATTTTGGTCTACCAGCTGCATTCCACAAGGACGTACATTTCGTCATTACTTGCGCGTGCAGTTCGTCAAGAGGTGGCGTTAATTTTATGCATTTAATAAGGTCTGTGGTGGCGCAGAGACCCAAAGTGTGGGCACGGCAACGTAAATGGTGTGTTAAACCTTTTTTACTGGCATCTTGGTCCATTGAAAGTTGAATGCGCTTTCTTCACCGCTTGCTTCAGAATCTTCACTGACAATTGTTGATGAAAGTTTGACACCAAACATTTTAAAATCTTTAACGAAATTACTTCAGTTATCCGTAACGGTAGTGACGACCTATTTGAAAAAAAAAACAAAAAAAAAACAATAGCCTAGTCAGGAAAATCAAAACCTGGAATAATTTTCGTACTTTTTATATAACAATTAAAGACAAAGACATCAATAAAATCGTATACAGAGTGTTAACTAAGAAATGGACCAGGGTGAATATCTCAAAATGTTTTTTAGCTATGATTTTGAAATTTTAGGGGGTTATAGAGCGCTCAGGGGGTCAACCGACTATGAAAATTTCAATGACTTTGAACCATGTCTTCAAGGTCGTTCATAAATTAACGAGATCCGTAAGAGCTACGAAGTTGGTTCCAATTAGAAAAAAGTGTTACCCGTTACATATTATGGCTACATAGCTTTGACGCGATCTGATTTGCGAAATATGTAGTCGAGAAATATTGGGTCAAAAACAAGAAGGTCGTTAAGTTGATAACGTAACGAAGACGAGGTTCGGGAGCTAAAATTTTCAAACTAAATACCCTCACCACGTTGAGGTTGTCTAGAAAATTTCAGTACTCTAACACGAGTTATCAGCTCCCGAACCTCGTCTTCGACACGTTATCAACTTACCGACCTTTTTGTTTTTGACGTTAAATTTCCAACGACCTGGAAGACATGGTTCAAGGGCATTAAAATTTTCATAGTCGGTTGATTCCCTGAGCGCTCTAGAACACCTTAAAATTTCAAAATCATAGCTAAAACACATTGAGATATTTGCCCTGGTCCATTTTTTAGCACACGGTGCATACCTTGTTAAAGTCCAATACGTATTCCATTTGGATGTCTTGTAGCAAAGTTGAAATACGGTCGTAACTGTGTGTCCCTCGAAATCGTCGGCATGCCAGACTTTCCGATTTTCTTTCAAAAGATCTCGATTCAATCCAATGAGCCCTGACACCAAAGAAACTCGTTCGTTTTGCCGACCAAATGACCGCCGTTGTGCAGACATAAGAGACGTTTTTTAAGGAATTTTAAGGGTTTTGACATTTTCAGAAAAAATACTTTCGATTCTTCTTCCAAGAGTGCAACGTTTCATGAAAGTTACTTGTTTTCTTAAGCCGAGATTTTCAAACATTCTTAGCAGGTTGGGATCTTCTATACTCAGCGGTGACAAAGAGTGCAGAACAAAGTTTGTTAAGTCCCTATCAAAAGACTCTCGCGTCACTAAAGGGCGACCACGATTACCGCAAATATTTGAAAAAGGGGTCTTTTGTTCGCATTTTTTACGTTTCTCCATTATGTAGTTTTCGTATTCTTCCAATACCGAAGAATCGTGCTTCCTTCAGATTCCCATTTTATTTTCAATGGAAAAATCCCAAATCATGTTGTCAAAAACGTTTTCAGTTGCCATGGCAAAACGAAAGCCCGTCGCAACTTTTCCCTTGCAGGTTTTTTAACGTACATGGAGGTGTACACTATACCCGAGTTTGAACAAAATCGGTGATTATCACCTCGGGTCGTCTCCTTGTAAGTGCCTCTAAGTAAGGGGGCCCCTATAAGTGCCCTTAGGAGAAAAATGGTTTACGTGACGAACTAAAGGCAGGTTTTAAACAATACTAAAATTCAATTTAACTCAATATCCTACGGTAGATCCTGCGGGGGGCTTGAAATTTGTCGTTACGCCACTGCGTCCAAAGCTTCTAACTGGAGGTGCTTTGTCGGTGGCATTAGCGTTAGACGTGCCGTTATCAAGAAGTCAAATATCCCGCAACCGTGTACTCCATATAGTGTGAGAAGCATTTTTTACGAACCTTGCGTTTACTCGATTAACTAAAGCAAAAAGAACAAAGGTATCCTTAATGCTTATTCGTTATTTAAATTAAAGAAAATATTTCCATTAATTGAATTTTTTCCGCGAAATAAATGACTGAAAATATTTTGTAAAAAAACAATTTACCAAATGAATGTTCATGAAATATTCGTAAAATATTATTTTTCAAATAATAGTCGAAAATATTATTTTTTAAATTATTTACCAAATAAGACCACGACAAAATATTTGTTTAATTGCTAAATAACTATACCAAACATATTTAGCCCTGTCAATTGACGAATAATTATGATCAAATATTTTGTTATTTAGTCATTTATTCGTTATTCGCCAAATGATTTTTTGCCCATCTCTTTCGCTCGGCGGGTAAATTTCGCTCGTTTAAAAATTAATTTCTCGTCATTAAAAAAGATACAATTTTACGACTGATTTTTTTAGTATATTTAAACATGATCTTTCAAATAGATCCAAGGTCATGGGGTGGCGGAGTGGTTAGCACTTTTGCCTCGCAGCAAGAGGAGCCAGGTTCGATCCCAGATTGTGGCACTGGGTGAAAACTCGGAACAACTCCTTCTGCGTTGAGTTTGCAAGTTCTCTTCCCACTGGTTTAAGGGGTTTTCCCCGAGTTCTTCGGTTTCCCCTTCCATAAAAACTTGTTGAGGTTAACGGTAAAAGTAAGTGCAGGGAGCTGTTGACTCACGTGGCTTGCCACCACCCTCCTACGCATTGTAACCCGGCCACTTGAATTAAGGGCTTCAAAAGTCGCATGATGACTTAGGCTTAAGGTGGTGCCTTGGGTACTAGCCTAGCTGATTATTATTATTATTATTTCAGTCGTTTAAAAATAAATTTCTCGTCATTAAAAAAAGATACAATTTTACGACTGATATTTTTGAGTATATTTAGACATGATCTTTCAAATAGACCCAAGTTTTACCGAACCTGGACTTTTCCTTTAAGATAATTTGTCGGAATTGAAAGAAAAACTTACAGCCGTTGGTGGATATAGGCTGATAGAAAGATGACTCCCCTAGAAAGAGGCATCGTGTGTGGTTTCAATCTTATTATACCGTTCCAAAATTCTTTTACACAGTACAGAACCAAACACTTCATTCAAAGACGCTTCGGAAGACGCTCATGTTGAAAGGATATCTACCAAATGCTGTGAGGTATCGGACTACAAAAAACGGGCCCACATCGCTCAATTTACGTCGGTATTAGAAGACGAACCACTTGAGATAATATTGAAGTCAGCGGCAATAGCCATTAAAAGGAAAGAAGATATCGAATAATCCCTGATTTTTCATGAATTGATGCACACTACAATTAACGTATCTGTTCTACGTGCAAGACTGTCTTAAGAGTTAAGACGTACCACTATCTTCCGCCAAAGCCGAAGCTCTTACTCTTATTTTAGACGGGAATCTATTGGTTAATTCTCATAATATGATTAGATTAGACAAACTTCTCTTGTCTCTATTTACGTCATATAAAAAAGTACTTAACTTCCAATGCTTTTGAATCACACAGTAAGCCCATTATAAAAACTTCGTGAAGAATATCTTCCCAGGTACGTCCAAGTTCTACATCTCGATTATTTGCGTCTGAATTTGTCAGTTGCTTGGGTTTCGACGGAAGCTCTGAGCAGTCGCAATATAAACAGAAATTTACGAGTTCTTTCGAATTCAGAGACGCTTCCCTATTTGTAACGACATTAATCCTTTGAATTTGAAATCAGAAATCGGCCATACTATTTGGAATAACCCAACACCGCAGTCCGAACGCTTTTGCAAAGAATAAAATTTATTAAAGAGTCAAAGGAATCTATTTTAGCTAAAAGAGATTGGGTTAGAAATCAAATTTGAACATTTACACGCGTTCATGACTAATATATCTGTATCAGTCGCGTATGAACTCCATTTCACTGTAATCGATGGAAAGGTACTTAGCATTATTTCTGGTGCTTCGTCACAACAATGCTGTCCAATATGTGGGGCAACACCTGCGCAGTTTAACGACATTCGACGTCAAGATTATATGCCAAAAGACGAATCTCTGTTACAATATGGAGTAAGCCCTTTGCATTGCTGGATTCGATTTTTGAAAATTTGGTTTAAATTTTGGATACCGTAACGTCGATGTACTAAAGACCTGGCGGGCTAAGGGGGGATTCAAAAATCCGTTATTTAAAGTAAGGAAACGAGATATTCAGCGTACGGTGGGGGAAAAGCCGTCTTTAAGGGTAGACTTTCCAAATTTTGGTTGGATCTGACACAAGCTACGACGCGCAGTGCTCCAGAGACCCCAAATTTCGGGATAAATTCCAAGAAAGATAATGTGGAAATATTTTTACATATTATGCTTCAGTACACTATACGATTATTTAAAATACAAGAACGGAAGCGCTGCGACCCGTGGCGGTGGAACTAGCTTCCCTGAATGAATATCGAAAATCCACCGACGGAAATGAATAGTCCACTATCAGATTAGTCTAATTAACAAATTCAATATCCTAGGTATATCCAAACTATATGGACAGACGAAATAATAGTGAAAGAACTCGTTTTCGTCCATGTTCAGAAGGGTATTTCTCAAAAACGCACAAGTCTCCATTGGAACTTTCTTCGAAATTCCCTAGATTACTACCCCACATTTTAGTTCCATTTTCAAAGATTTGTAGATCTGCACGCAAAAAAATATAGCTAGTTAAAAACCATAAAATCAATGTCAAAAATTCCCGCGAATCAAACAAAATTTGGGCTAGAAAGCGTATTAACATACGACCTTATTTCGGTTATACTAGTCGGAAATTATTGAAAAACCATCACATAGTTAAAAAACTTCATCTATACACTCTTTTTAGAAACGTTTACTGGGCGCCGCCATTATCGTACAGACCACTAACGAGCAAGCTCTCTACCGCAGAAATTTCATCCCCCCAAAACCGGTTATTTCATCCCCCTCCCCGTAGACTGTAAGGTCATGCCGGTCGATTGGGAAGGCGCGTTTAAGAGTCTATAGCCAGAAATATTCGGAGATAATGTTTGTATTATTTTTTAAAGTTGGTCCAATCTCCGTTCCGTAAAAAAGAATTACCAATGAACTCATATTCAAAAAATGTTGATTTACAACCTTATGAAATATTTACATCACCCGAGTTTTGATTCAGAATTACCAATGAACTCATATTCAAAAAATGTTGATTTACAACCTTATGAAATATTTACATCACCCGAGTTTTGATTCGCGACTTTATTTTATTATTCTCCGCGGCCGCGGAGTATATTAAGAGCTCATCTTATTCCCCCATTTCCGCCTCTGATGCGCATATTAGGCAATTTACCGGTTTGGTCGTGGAAGACGTCAACAAAGCTTGAGTGACTTTTAGGCCTTTTTGGGTCGCGCTCTAACCTCAACCACTTCTCGTATTTTAATTCAGTAAACGGATTTGAAATCAGCGTGTTTCACTTCATAGACCCGTCTTTTCACGATTAATAATTTAATCAATAACGCCGAGGAATTATACGTTTTTGAAGCCAGGAAATTACGGTTTCGAGGCAACCATTTTCCCTTTTAAGTTTCAGACTGGCGCGCATGCGCAACGGGAACGGGTGGAAGTCGGAAAAAAGGAGCCAACTTGCAGACACGGCTTCGTTTCAGACATGGGCGACGCTCAGTGCGAAAAACGAAAGAACGAAAAATCGGTCGCTCTTTCGCTCTAGCTCTCACGTGCATCGCTCTGTGCGAAGAGCGTATTTTCCCCTCTTTCAACGCTCTCTCTCTTACGCGCTCTCCCCCCGGAGGAAGTTCGCCAGAAAAAAGGGTGGCACTTTCGCTCCCCTCTCGCACTTGCTATTGTGGGCTCTACGCGAAGAGCGTATTTTCCACTCTTTCGACGCTCTCTCTCTTACGCACTCTCCCCCGGAGGAAGAGCGCCAGAAAAAAGGGTGGCACTTTCGCTCCCCTTTCGCACTTGCTATTGTGGGCTCTACGCGAAGAGCGTATTTTCCACTCTTTCGACGCTCTCTCTCTTACGCGCTCTCCCCCCGGAGGAAGAGCGCCAGAAAAAAGGGTGGCACTTTCGCTCCCCTCTCGCACTTGGTATTGTGGGCTCTACGCGAAGAGCGTATTTTCCACTCTTTCGACGCTCTCTCTCTTACGCACTCTCCCCCCGGAGGAAGAGCACCACAAAAAAGGGTGGCACTTTCGTTCCCCTCTCGCACTTGCTATTGTGGGCTCTACGCGAAGATCGTATTTTCCACTCTTTCGACGCTCTCTCTCTTACGCACTCTCCCCCCGGAGGAAGAGCACCAGAAAAAAGGGTGGCACTTACGCTCCCCTCTCGCACTTGCTATTGTGGGCTCTACGCGAAGATCGTATTTTCCACTCTTTCGACGCTCTCTCTCTTACGCGCTCTCCCCCCGGAGGAAGAGCATCAGAAAAAAGGGTGGCACTTTCGCTCCCCTCTCGCACTTGCTATTGTGGGCTCTACGCGAAGATCGTATTTTCCACTCTTTCGACGCTCTCTCTCTATGCGCTCCCCCCGGAGGAAGAGCGCCAGAAAAAAGGGTAGCACTTTCGCTCCCCTCTCGCACTTGCTATTGTGGGCTCTACGCGAAGAGCGTATTTTTCCCTCTTTCGACGCTCTCTCTCTTACGCGCTCTCCCCCCGGAGGAAGAGCATCAGAAAAAAGGGTGGCACTTACGCTCCCCTCTCGCACTTGCTATTGTGGGCTCTACGCGAAGATCGTATTTTCCCCTCTTTCGACGCTCTCTCTCTATGCGCTCCCCCCGGAGGAAGAGCGCCAGAAAAAAGGGTAGCACTTTCGCTCCCCTCTCGCACTTGCTATTGTGGGCTCTACGCGAAGAGCGTATTTTTCCCTCTTTCGACGCTCTCTCTCTTACGCGCTCTCCCCCCGGAGGAAGAGCGCCAGAAAAAAGGGTGGCACTTTCGCTCCCCTCTCGCACTTGCTATTGTGGGCTCTACGCCAAGAGCTGATTTTCCCCTCTTTCGACTCTCTCTCTCTCTCTATGCGCTCTCCCCCCGAAGGAAAAGAGCGCCAGAAAAAAGGGTGGCACTTTCGCTCCCCTCTCGCACTTGCTATTGTGGGCTCTACGCGAAGAGCGTATTTTCCCCTCTTTCGACGCTCTCTCTCTTACGCGCTCTCCCCCCGGAGGAAGAGCGCCAGAAAAAAGGGTGGCACTTTCGCTTCCCTCTCGCACTTGCTATTGTGGGCTCTACGCGAAGAGCGTATTTTCCCCTCTTTCGACGCTCTCTCTCTTACGCGCTCTCCCACCGGAGGAAGAGCGCCAGAAAAAAGGGTGGCACTTTCGCTTCCCTCTCGCACTTGCCATTGTGGGCTCTACGCGAAGAGCGTATTTTCCCCTCTTTCGACTCTCTCTCTCTATGCGCTCTCCCCCCGAAGGAAAAGAGCGCCAGAAAAAAGGGTGGCACTTTCGCTCCCCTCTCGCACTTACTATTGTGGGCTCTACGCGAAGAGCGTATTTTCCCCTCTTTCGACGCTCTCTCTCTTACGCGCTCTCCCCCCGGAGGAAGAGCGCCAGAAAAAAGGGTGGCACTTTCGCTTCCCTCTCGCACTTGCTATTGTGGGCTCTACGCGAAGAGCGTATTTTCCCCTCTTTCTACTCTCTCTCTCTATGCGCTCTCCCCCCGGAGGAAGAGCACCAGAAAAAAGGGTGGCACTTTCGCTCCCCTCTCGCACTTGCTATTGTGGGCTCTACGCGAAGATCGTATTTTCCACTCTTTCGACGCTCTCTCTCTTACGCACTCTCCCCCCGGAGGAAGAGCACCAGAAAAAAGGGTGGCACTTACGCTCCCCTCTCGCACTTGCTATTGTGGGCTCTACGCGAAGATCGTATTTTCCACTCTTTCGACGCTCTCTCTCTTACGCGCTCTCCCCCCGGAGGAAGAGCATCAGAAAAAAGGGTGGCACTTTCGCTCCCCTCTCGCACTTGCTATTGTGGGCTCTACGCGAAGATCGTATTTTCCACTCTTTCGACGCTCTCTCTCTTACGCGCTCTCCCCCCGGAGGAAGAGCATCAGAAAAAAGGGTGGCACTTACGCTCCCCTCTCGCACTTGCTATTGTGGGCTCTACGCGAAGATCGTATTTTCCCCTCTTTCGACGCTCTCTCTCTATGCGCTCCCCCCGGAGGAAGAGCGCCAGAAAAAAGGGTAGCACTTTCGCTCCCCTCTCGCACTTGCTATTGTGGGCTCTACGCGAAGAGCGTATTTTTCCCTCTTTCGACGCTCTCTCTCTTACGCGCTCTCCCCCCGGAGGAAGAGCGCCAGAAAAAAGGGTGGCACTTTCACTCCCCTCTCGCACTTGCTATTGTGGGCTCTACGCCAAGAGCTGATTTTCCCCTCTTTCGACTCTCTCTCTCTCTATGCGCTCTCCCCCCGAAGGAAAAGAGCGCCAGAAAAAAGGGTGGCACTTTCGCTCCCCTCTCGCACTTGCTATTGTGGGCTCTACGCGAAGAGCGTATTTTCCCCTCTTTCGACGCTCTCTCTCTTACGCGCTCTCCCCCCAGAGGAAGAGCGCCAGAAAAAAGGGTGGCACTTTCGCTTCCCTCTCGCACTTGCTATTGTGGGCTCTACGCGAAGAGCGTATTTTCCCCTCTTTCGACGCTCTCTCTCTTACGCGCTCTCCCACCGGAGGAAGAGCGCCAGAAAAAAGGGTGGCACTTTCGCTTCCCTCTCGCACTTGCTATTGTGGGCTCTACGCGAAGAGCGTATTTTCCCCTCTTTTGACTCTCTCTCTCTATGCGCTCTCCCCCCGAAGGAAAAGAGCGCCAGAAAAAAGGGTGGCACTTTCGCTCCCCTCTCGCACTTGCTATTGTGGGCTCTACGCGAAGAGCGTATTTTCCCCTCTTTCGACGCTCTCTCTCTTACGCGCTCTCCCCCCGGAGGAAGAGCGCCAGAAAAAAGGGTGGCACTTTCGCTTCCCTCTCGCACTTGCTATTGTGGGCTCTACGCGAAGAGCGTATTTTCCCCTCTTTCGACGCTCTCTCTCTTACGCGCTCTCCCCCCGGAGGAAGAGCGCCAGAAAAAAGGGTGGCACTTTCGCTCCCCTCTCGCACTTGCTATTGTGGGCTCTACGCGAAGAGCGTATTTTCCCCTCTTTCGACGCTCTCTCTCTTACGCGCTCTCCCCCCGGAGGAAGAGCGCCAGAAAAAAGGGTGGCACTTTCGCTTCCCTCTCGCACTTTCTATTGTGGGCTCTACGCGAAGAGCGTATTTTCCTCTCTTTCGACGCTCTCTCTCTATGCGGTCCCCCCCCCGGAGGAAGAGCGCCAGAAAAAAAGGTGGCACTTTCGCTCCCCTCTCGCACTTGCTATTGTGGGCTCTACGCGAAGATCGTATTTTCACCCTCTTTCGACGCTCTCTCTCTTACGCACTCTCCCCCCGGAGGAAGAGCGCCAGAAAAAAGGGTGGCACTTTCGCTCCCCTCTCGCACTTGCTATTGTGGGCTCTACGCGAAGATCGTATTTTCCCCTCTTTCGACGCTCTCTCTCTATGCGCTCCCCCCGGAGGAAGAGCGCCAGAAAAAAGGGTGGCACTTTCGCTCCCCTCTCGCACTTGCTATTGTGGGCTCTACGCGAAGAGCGTATTTTCCCCTCTTTCGACGCTCTCTCTCTTACGCGCTCTCCCCCCGGAGGAAGAGCGCCAGAAAAAAGGTTGGCACTTTCGCTCCCCTCTCGCACTTGCTATTGTGGGCTCTACGCGAAGAGCGTATTTTCCCCTCTTTCGACTCTCTCTCTCTCTATGCGCTCCCCCCCGGAGGAAGAGCGCCAGAAAAAAAGGTGGCTCTTTCGCTCCCCTCTCGCACTTGCTATTGTGGGATCTACGCGAAGATCGTATTTTCCCCTCTTTCGACGCTCTCTCTCTTACGCACTCTCCCCCGGAGGAAGAGCGCCAGAAAAAAGGGTGGCACTTTCGCTCTCCTCTCGCACTCTCTATTGTGGGCTCTACGCGAAGATCGTATTTTCCCCTCTTTCGACGCTCTCTCTCTATGCGCTCCCCCCGGAGGAAGAGCGCCAGAAAAAAGGGTGGCACTTTCGCTCCCCTCTCGCACTTGCTATTGTGGGCTCTACGCGAAGATCGTATTTTCCCCTCTTTCGACGCTCTCTCTCTATGCGCTCCCCCCGGAGGAAGAGCGCCAGAAAAAAGGGTGGCACTTTCGCTCCCCTCTCGCACTTGCTATTGTGGGCTCTACGCGAAGAGCGTATTTTCCCCTCTTTCGACGCTCTCTCTCTTACGCGCTCTCCCCCCGGAGGAAGAGCGCCAGAAAAAAGGGTTGCACTTTCGCTCCCCTCTCGCACTTGCTATTGTGGGCTCTACGCGAAGAGCGTATTTTCCCCTCTTTCGACGCTCTCTCTCTTACGCACTCTCCCCCCGGAGGAAGAGCACCAGAAAAAAGGGTGGCACTTTCGCTCCCCTCTCGCACTTGCTATTGTGGGCTCTACGCGAAGAGCGTATTTTCCCCTCTTTCGACGCTCTCTCTCTTACGCGCTCTCCCCCCGGAGGAAGAGCGCCAGAAAAAAGGGTGGCACTTTCGCTTCCCTCTCGCACTTGCTATTGTGGGCTCTACGCGAAGAGCGTATTTTCCCCTCTTTCGACGCTCTCTCTCTTACGCGCTCTCCCCCCGGAGGAAGAACGCCAGAAAAAAGGGTGGCACTTTCGCTTCCCTCTCGCACTTGCTATTGTGGGCTCTACGCGAAGAGCGTATTTTCCCCTCTTTCAACTCTCTCTCTCTATGCGCTCTCCCCCCGAAGGAAAAAAACGCCAGAAAAAAGGGTGGCACTTTCGCTCCCCTCTCGCACTTGCTATTGTGGGCTCTACGCGAAGAGCGTATTTTCCCCTCTTTCGACGCTCTCTCTCTTACGCGCTCTCCCCCCGGAGGAAGAGCGCCAGAAAAAAGGGTGGCACTTTCGCTTCCCTCTCGCACTTTCTATTGTGGGCTCTACGCGAAGAGCGTATTTTCCTCTCTTTCGACGCTCTCTCTCTATGCGCTCCCCCCCCCCGGAGGAAGAGCGCCAGAAAAAAAGGTGGCACTTTCGCTCCCCTCTCGCACTTGCTATTGTGGGCTCTAAGCGAAGAGCGTATTTTCCCCTCTTTCGACGCTCTCTCTCTTACGCGCTCTCCCCCCGGAGGAAGAGCGCCAGAAAAAAGGGTGGCACTTTCGCTCCCCTCTCGCACTTGCTATTGTGGGCTCTACGCGAAGAGCGTATTTTCCCCTCTTTCGACGCTCACTCTCTTACGCGCTCTCCCCCCGGAGGAAGAGAGCCAGAAAAAAGGGTGGCACTTTCGCTCCCCTCTCGCACTTGCTATTGTGGGCTCTACGCGAAGAGCGTATTTTCCCCTCTTTCGACGCTCTCTCTCTTACGCGCTCTCCCCCCGGAGGAAGAGCGCCAGAAAAAAGGGTGGCACTTTCGCTCCCCTATCGCACTTGCTATTGTGGGCTCTACGCGAAGAGCGTATTTTCCCCTCTTTCGACGCTCTCTCTCTATGCGCTCTCCCCCCGGAGGAAGAGCGCCAGAAAAAAGGGTGGCACTTTCGCTCCCCTCTCGCACTTGCTATTGTGGGCTCTACACGAAGAGCGTATTTTCCCCTCTTTCGACGCTCTCTCTCTTACGCGCTCTCCCCCCGGAGGAAGAGCGCCAGAAAAAAGGGTGGCACTTTCGCTCCCCTGTCGCACTTGCTATTGTGGGCTCTACGCGAAGAGCGTATTTTCCCCTTTTCGACGCTCTCTCTCTATGCGCTCTCCCCCCGGAGGAAGAGCGCCAGAAAAAAGGGTGGCACTTTCGCTCCCCTCTCGCACTTGCTATTGTGGGCTCTACGTGAAGAGCGTATTTTCCCCTCTTTCGACGCTCTCTCGCTATGCGCTCTCCCCCCGGAGGAAGAGCGCCAGAAAAAAGGGTGGCACTTTCGCTCCCCTCTCGCACTTGCTATTGTGGGCTCTACGCGAAGAGCGTATTTTCCCCTCTTTCGACGCTCTCTCTCTTACGCGCTCTCCCCCCGGAGGAAGAGCGCCAGAAAAAAGGGTGGCACTTTCGCTCCCCTGTCGCACTTGCTATTTTGGGCTCTACGCGAAGAGCGTATTTTCCCCTTTTCGACGCTCTCTCTCTATGCGCTCTCCCCCCGGAGGAAGAGCGCCAGAAAAAAGGGTGGCACTTTCGCTCCCCTCTCGCACTTGCTATTGTGGGCTCTACGTGAAGAGCGTATTTTCCCCTCTTTCGACGCTCTCTCGCTATGCGCTCTCCCCCCGGAGGAAGAGCGCCAGAAAAAAGGGTGGCACTTTCGTTCCCCTCTCGCACTTGCTATTGTGGGCTCTACGCGAAGAGCGTATTTTCCCCTCTTTCGACGCTCTCTCTCTTACGCGCTCTCCCCCCGGAGGAAGAGCGCCAGAAAAAAGGGTGGCACTTTCGCTCCCCTGTCGCACTTGCTATTGTGGGCTCTACGCGAAGAGCGTATTTTCCCCTTTTCGACGCTCTCTCTCTATGCGCTCTCCCCCCGGAGGAAGAGCGCCAGAAAAAAGGGTGGCACTTTCGCTCCCCTCTCGCACTTTCTATTGTGGGCTCTACGCGAAGAGCGTATTTTCCCCTTTTCGACGCTCTCTCTCTCTATGCGCTCTCCCCCCGGAGGAAGAGCGCAAGAAAAAAGGGTGGCACTTTCGCTCCCCTCTCGCACTTGCTATTGTGGGCTCTACGCGAAGAGCATATTTTCACATCTTTCGACGCTCTCTCTCTTACGCGCTCTCCCCCCGGAGGAAGAGCGCCAGAAAAAACGGTGGCACTTTCGCTCCCCTCTCGCACTTGCTATTGTGGGCTCTACGTGAAGAGCGTATTTTCCCCTCTTTCGACGCTCTCTCTCTATGCGCTCTCCCCCCGGAGGAAGAGCGCCAGAAAAAAGGGTGGCACTTTCGCTCCCCTCTCCCACTTTCTATTGTGGGCTCTACGCGAAGAGCGTATTTTCCTCTCTTTCGACGCTCTCTCTCTCTATGCGCTCTTCCCCCGGAGGAAGAGCGCCAGAAAAAAGGGTGGCACTTTCGCTCCCCTCTCGCACTTGCTATTGTGGGCTCTACGCGAAGAGCGTATTTTCCCCTCTTTCGACGCTCTCTCTCTATGCGCTCTCCCCCCGGAGGAAGAGCGCCAGAAAAAAGGGTGATACTTTCGCTCCCCTCTCGCACTTGCTATTGTGGGCTCTACGCGAAGAGCGTATTTTCCCCTCTTTCGACGCTCTCTCTCTATGCGCTCTCCCCCCGGAGGAAGAGCGCCAGAAAAAAGGGTGGCACTTTCGTTCCCCTCTCGCACTTGCTATTGTGGGCTCTACGCGAAGAGCGTATTTTCCCCTCTTTCGACGCTCTCTCTCTTACGCGCTCTCCCCCCGGAGGAAGAGCGCCAGAAAAAAGGGTGGCACTTTCGCTCCCCTGTCGCACTTGCTATTGTGGGCTCTACGCGAAGAGCGTATTTTCCCCTTTTCGACGCTCTCTCTCTATGCGCTCTCCCCCCGGAGGAAGAGCGCCAGAAAAAAGGGTGGCACTTTCGCTCCCCTCTCGCACTTGCTATTGTGGGCTCTACGTGAAGAGCGTATTTTCCCCTCTTTCGACGCTCTCTCGCTATGCGCTCTCCCCCCGGAGGAAGAGCGCCAGAAAAAAGGGTGGCACTTTCGCTCCCCTCTCGCACTTGCTATTGTGGGCTCTACGCGAAGAGCGTATTTTCCCCTCTTTCGACGCTCTCTCTCTCTATGCGCTCTCCCCCCGGAGGAAGAGCGCCAGAAAAAAGGGTGGCACTTTCGCTCCCCTCTCGCACTTTCTATTGTGGGCTCTACGCGAAGAGCGTATTTTCCCCTTTTCGACGCTCTCTCTCTCTATGCGCTCTCCCCCCGGAGGAAGAGCGCAAGAAAAAAGGTTGGCACTTTCGCTCCCCTCTCGCACTTGCTATTGTGGGCTCTACGTGAAGAGCGTATTTTGCCCTCTTTCGACGCTCTCTCTCTATGCGCTCTCCCCCCGGAGGAAGAGCGCCAGAAAAAAGGGTGGCACTTTCGCTCCCCTCTCGCACTTGCTATTGTGGGCTCTAAGCGAAGAGCGTATTTTCCCCTCTTTCGACGCTCTCTCTCTATGCGCTCTCCCCCCGGAAGAAGAGCGCCAGAAAAAAGGGTGGCACTTTCGTTCCCCTCTCGCACTTGCTATTGTGGGCTCTACGCGAAGAGCGAATTTTCCCCTTTTCGACGCTCTCTCTCTCTATGCGCTCTCCCCCTGGAGGAAGAGCGCAAGAAAAAAGGGTGGCACTTTCGCTCCCCTGTCGCACTTGCTATTGTGGGCTCTACGCGAAGAGCGTATTTTCCCCTTTTCGACGCTCTCTCTCTCTATGCGCTCTCCCCCCGAGGAAGAGCGCCAGAAAAAAGGGTGGCACTTTCGCTCCCCTGTCGCACTTGCTATTGTGGGCTCTACGCGAAGAGCGTATTTTCCCCTTTTCGACGCTCTCTCTCTCTATGCGCTCTCCCCCCGGAGAAAGAGCGCCAGAAAAAACGGTGGCACTTTCGCTCCCCTCTCGCACTTTCTATTGTGGGCTCTACGCGAAGAGCGTTTTTTCCTCTCTTTCGACGCTCTCTCTCTCTATGCGCTCTCCCCCCGAGGAAGAGCGCCAGAAAAAAGGGTGGCACTTTCGCTCCCCTCTCGCACTTGCTATTGTGGGCTCTACGCGAAGAGCGTATTTTCCCCTTTTCGACGCTCTCTCTCTTAGGCGCTCTCCCCCCGGAGAAAGAGCGCCAGAAAAAACGGTGGCACTTTCGCTCCCCTCTCGCACTTTCTATTGTGGGCTCTACGCGAAGAGCGTATTTTCCTCTCTTTCGACGCTCTCTCTCTCTATGCGCTCTCCCCCCGGAGGAAGAGCGCCAGAAAAAAGGGTGGCACTTTCGCTCCCCTCTCGCACTTGCTATTGTGGGCTCTACGCGAAGAGCGTATTTTCCCCTCTTTCGACGCTCTCTCTCTTAGGCGCTCTCCCCCCAGGAGGAAGAGCACCAGAAAAAAAGGATGGCACTTTCGCTCCCCTCTCGCACTTGCTATTGTGGGCTCTACGCGAAGAGCGTATTTTCCCCTCTTTCGACGCTCTCTCTCTATGCGCTCTCCCCCCGGAGGAAGAGCGCCAGAAAAAAGGGTGGCACTTTCGTTCCCCTCTCGCACTTGCTATTGTGGGCTCTACGCGAAGAGCGTATTTTCCCCTCTTTCGACGCTCTCTCTCTTACGCGCTCTCCCCCCGGAGGAAGAGCGCCAGAAAAAAGGGTGGCACTTTCGCTCCCCTGTCGCACTTGCTATTGTGGGCTCTACGCGAAGAGCGTATTTTCCCCTTTTTGACGCTCTCTCTCTATGCGCTCTCCCCCCGGAGGAAGAGCGCCAGAAAAAAGGGTGGCACTTTCGCTCCCCTCTCGCACTTGCTATTGTGGGCTCTACGTGAAGAGCGTATTTTCCCCTCTTTCGACGCTCTCTCGCTATGCGCTCTCCCCCCGGAGGAAGAGCGCCAGAAAAAAGGGTGGCACTTTCGCTCCCCTCTCGCACTTGCTATTGTGGGCTCTACGCGAAGAGCGTATTTTCCCCTCTTTCGACGCTCTCTCTCTTACGCGCTCTCCCCCCGGAGGAAGAGCGCCAGAAAAAAGGGTGGCACTTTCGCTCCCCTGTCGCACTTGCTATTGTGGGCTCTACGCGAAGAGCGTATTTTCCCCTTTTCGACGCTCTCTCTCTATGCGCTCTCCCCCCGGAGGAAGAGCGCCAGAAAAAAGGGTGGCACTTTCGCTCCCCTCTCGCACTTGCTATTGTGGGCTCTACGTGAAGAGCGTATTTTCCCCTCTTTCGACGCTCTCTCGCTATGCGCTCTCCCCCCGGAGGAAGAGCGCCAGAAAAAAGGGTGGCACTTTCGTTCCCCTCTCGCACTTGCTATTGTGGGCTCTACGCGAAGAGCGTATTTTCCCCTCTTTCGACGCTCTCTCTCTTACGCGCTCTCCCCCCGGAGGAAGAGCGCCAGAAAAAAGGGTGGCACTTTCGCTCCCCTGTCGCACTTGCTATTGTGGGCTCTACGCGAAGAGCGTATTTTCCCCTTTTCGACGCTCTCTCTCTATGCGCTCTCCCCCCGGAGGAAGAGCGCCAGAAAAAAGGGTGGCACTTTCGCTCCCCTCTCGCACTTTCTATTGTGGGCTCTACGCGAAGAGCGTATTTTCCCCTTTTCGACGCTCTCTCTCTCTATGCGCTCTCCCCCCGGAGGAAGAGCGCAAGAAAAAAGGGTGGCACTTTCGCTCCCCTCTCGCACTTGCTATTGTGGGCTCTACGCGAAGAGCATATTTTCACATCTTTCGACGCTCTCTCTCTTACGCGCTCTCCCCCCGGAGGAAGAGCGCCAGAAAAAACGGTGGCACTTTCGCTCCCCTCTCGCACTTGCTATTGTGGGCTCTACGTGAAGAGCGTATTTTCCCCTCTTTCGACGCTCTCTCTCTATGCGCTCTCCCCCCGGAGGAAGAGCGCCAGAAAAAAGGGTGGCACTTTCGCTCCCCTCTCCCACTTTCTATTGTGGGCTCTACGCGAAGAGCGTATTTTCCTCTCTTTCGACGCTCTCTCTCTCTATGCGCTCTTCCCCCGGAGGAAGAGCGCCAGAAAAAAGGGTGGCACTTTCGCTCCCCTCTCGCACTTGCTATTGTGGGCTCTACGCGAAGAGCGTATTTTCCCCTCTTTCGACGCTCTCTCTCTATGCGCTCTCCCCCCGGAGGAAGAGCGCCAGAAAAAAGGGTGATACTTTCGCTCCCCTCTCGCACTTGCTATTGTGGGCTCTACGCGAAGAGCGTATTTTCCCCTCTTTCGACGCTCTCTCTCTATGCGCTCTCCCCCCGGAGGAAGAGCGCCAGAAAAAAGGGTGGCACTTTCGTTCCCCTCTCGCACTTGCTATTGTGGGCTCTACGCGAAGAGCGTATTTTCCCCTCTTTCGACGCTCTCTCTCTTACGCGCTCTCCCCCCGGAGGAAGAGCGCCAGAAAAAAGGGTGGCACTTTCGCTCCCCTGTCGCACTTGCTATTGTGGGCTCTACGCGAAGAGCGTATTTTCCCCTTTTCGACGCTCTCTCTCTATGCGCTCTCCCCCCGGAGGAAGAGCGCCAGAAAAAAGGGTGGCACTTTCGCTCCCCTCTCGCACTTGCTATTGTGGGCTCTACGTGAAGAGCGTATTTTCCCCTCTTTCGACGCTCTCTCGCTATGCGCTCTCCCCCCGGAGGAAGAGCGCCAGAAAAAAGGGTGGCACTTTCGCTCCCCTCTCGCACTTGCTATTGTGGGCTCTACGCGAAGAGCGTATTTTCCCCTCTTTCGACGCTCTCTCTCTCTATGCGCTCTCCCCCCGGAGGAAGAGCGCCAGAAAAAAGGGTGGCACTTTCGCTCCCCTCTCGCACTTTCTATTGTGGGCTCTACGCGAAGAGCGTATTTTCCCCTTTTCGACGCTCTCTCTCTCTATGCGCTCTCCCCCCGGAGGAAGAGCGCAAGAAAAAAGGGTGGCACTTTCGCTCCCCTCTCGCACTTGCTATTGTGGGCTCTACGCGAAGAGCATATTTTCACATCTTTCGACGCTCTCTCTCTTACGCGCTCTCCCCCCGGAGGAAGAGCGCCAGAAAAAACGGTGGCACTTTCGCTCCCCTCTCGCACTTGCTATTGTGGGCTCTACGTGAAGAGCGTATTTTCCCCTCTTTCGACGCTCTCTCTCTATGCGCTCTCCCCCCGGAGGAAGAGCGCCAGAAAAAAGGGTGGCACTTTCGCTCCCCTCTCCCACTTTCTATTGTGGGCTCTACGCGAAGAGCGTATTTTCCTCTCTTTCGACGCTCTCTCTCTTACGCGCTCTCCCCCCGGAGGAAGAGCGCCAGAAAAAAGGGTGGCACTTTCGCTCCGCTCTCGCACTTGCTATTGTGGGCTCTACGCGAAGAGCGTATTTTCCCCTCATTCGACGCTCTCTCTCTATGCGCTCTCCCCCCGGAGGAAGAGCGCCAGAAAAAAGGGTGATACTTTCGCTCCCCTCTCGCACTTGCTATTGTGGGCTCTACGCGAAGAGCGTATTTTCCCCTCTTTCGACGCTCTCTCTCTATGCGCTCTCCCCTCGGAGGAAGAGCGCCAGAAAAAAGGGTGATACTTTCGCTCCCCTCTCGCACTTGCTATTGTGGGCTCTACGCGAAGAGCGTATTTTCCCCTCTTTCGACGCTCTCTCTCTATGCACTCTCCCCCGGAGGAAGAGCGCCAGAAAAAAGGGTGGCACTTTCGCTCCCCTCTCGCACTTGCTATTGTGGGCTCTACGCGAAGAGCGTATTTTCCCCTTTTCGACGCTCTCTATCTCTATGCGCTCTCCCCCCGGAGGAAGAGCGCCAGAAAAAAGGGTGGCACTTTCGCTCCCCTCTCGCACTTGCTATTGTGGGCTCTACGCGAAGAGCGTATTTTCCCCTTTTCGACGCTCTCTCTCTCTATGCGCTCTCCCCCCGGAGGAAGAGCGCAAGAAAAAAGGGTGGCAATTTCGCTCCCCTCTCCCACTTTCTATTGTGGGCTCTACGCGAAGAGCGTATTTTCCTCTCTTTCGACGCTCTCTCTCTCTATGCGCTCTCCCCCCGGAGGAAGAGCGCCAGAAAAAAGGGTGGCAATTTCGCTCCCCTCTCGCACTTGCTATTGTGGGCTCTACGCGAAGAGCGTATTTTCCCCTCTTTCGACGCTCTCTCTCTTACGCGCTCTCCCCCCGGAGGAAGAGCGCCAGAAAAAAGGGTGGCACTTTCGCTCCGCTCTCCCACTTTCTATTGTGGGCTCTACGCGAAGAGCGTATTTTCCCCTCTTTCGACGCTCTCTCTCTATGCGCTCTCCCCCCGGAGGAAGAGCGCCAGAAAAAAGGGTGATACTTTCGCTCCCCTCTCGCACTTGCTATTGTGGGCTCTACGCGAAGAGCGTATTTTCCCCTCTTTCGACGCTCTCTCTCTATGCGCTCTCCCCTCGGAGGAAGAGCGCCAGAAAAAAGGGTGATACTTTCGCTCCCCTCTCGCACTTGCTATTGTGGGCTCTACGCGAAGAGCGTATTTTCCCCTCTTTCGACGCTCTCTCTCTATGCACTCTCCCCCAGAGGAAGAGCGCCAGAAAAAAGGGTGGCACTTTCGCTCCCCTCTCGCACTTGCTATTGTGGGCTCTACGCGAAGAGCGTATTTTCCCCTTTTCGACGCTCTCTATCTCTATGCGCTCTCCCCCCGGAGGAAGAGCGCCAGAAAAAAGGGTGGCAATTTCGCTCCCCTCTCGCACTTGCTATTGTGGGCTCTACGCGAAGAGCGTATTTTCCCCTTTTCGACGCTCTCTCTCTCTATGCGCTCTCCCCCCGGAGGAAGAGCGCAAGAAAAAAGGGTGGCAATTTCGCTCCCCTCTCGCACTTGCTATTGTGGGCTCTACGCGAAGAGCATATTTTCACATCTTTCGACGCTCTCTCTCTTACGCGCTCTCCCCCCGGAGGAAGAGCGCCAGAAAAAACGGTGGCACTTTCGCTCCCCTCTCGCACTTGCTATTGTGGGCTCTACGCGAAGAGCGTATTTTCCCCTCTTTCGACGCTCTCTCTCTATGCGCTCTCCCCCCGGAGGAAGAGCGCCAGAAAAAAGGGTGGCACTTTCGCTCCCCTCTCGCACTTTCTATTGTGGGTTCTACGCGAAGAGTGTATTTTCCTCTCTTTCGACGCTCTCTCTCTCTATGCGCTCTCCCCCCGGCGGAAAAGCGCCAGAAAAAAGGGTGGCACTTTCGCTCCCCTCTCGCACTTGCTATTGTGGGCTCTACGCGAAGAGCGTATTTTCCCCTCTTTCGACGCTCTCTCTCTTAAGCGCTCTCCCCCCGGAGGAAGAGCGCCAGAAAAAAGGGTGGCACTTTCGCTCCCCTCTCGCACTTTCTATTGTGGGCTCTACGCGAAGAGCGTATTTTCCTCTCTTTCGAAGCTCTCTCTCTCTATGCGCCCTCCCCCCGGAGGAAGAGCGCCAGAAAAAAGGGTGGCACTTTCGCTCCCCTCTCGCACTTGCTTTTGTGGGCTCTACGCGAAGAGCGTATTTTCCCCTCTTTCGACGCTCTCTCTCTCTTAGGCGCTCTCCCCCCGGAGGAAGAGCGCCAGAAAAAAGGGTGGCACTTTCGCTCCCCTCTCGCACTTGCTATTGTGGGATCTACGCGAAGAGCGTATTTTCCCCTCTTTCGACGCTCTCTCTCTATGCGCTCTCCCCCCGGAGGAAGAGCGCCAGAAAAAAGGATGGCACTTTCGCTCCCCTCTCGCACTTGCTATTGTGGGCTCTACGCGAAGAGCGTATTTTCCCCTCTTTCGACGCTCTCTCTCTATGCGCTCTCCCCCCGGAGGAAGAGCGCCAGAAAAAAGGGTGGCACTTTTGTTCCCCTCTCGCACTTGCTATTGTGGGCTCTACGCGAAGAGCGTATTTTCCCCTCTTTCGACGCTCTCTCTCTTACGCGCTCTCCCCCCGGAGGAAGAGCGCCAGAAAAAAGGGTGGCACTTTCGTTCCCCTGTCGCACTTGCTATTTTGGGCTCTACGCGAAGAGCGTATTTTCCCCTTTTCGACGCTCTCTCTCTATGCGCTCTCCCCCCGGAGGAAGAGCGCCAGAAAAAAGGGTGGCACTTTCGTTCCCCTCTCGCACTTGCTATTGTGGGCTCTACGCGAAGAGCATATTTTCACATCTTTCGACGCTCTCTCTCTATGCGCTCTCCCCCCGGAGGAAGAGCGCCAGAAAAAAGGATGGCACTTTCGCTCCCCTCTCGCACTTGCTATTGTGGGCTCTACGCGAAGAGCGTATTTTCCCCTCTTTCGACGCTCTCTCTCTATGCGCTCTCCCCCCGGAGGAAGAGCGCCAGAAAAAAGGGTGGCACTTTCGCTCCCCTCTCGCACTTGCTATTGTGGGCTCTACGCGAAGAGCGTATTTTCCCCTTTTCGACGCTCTCTATCTCTATGCGCTCTCCCCCCGGAGGAAGAGCGCCAGAAAAAAGGGTGGCACTTTCGCTCCCCTCTCGCACTTGCTATTGTGGGATCTACGCGAAGAGCGTATTTTCCCCTCTTTCGACGCTCTCTCTCTATGCGCTCTCCCCCCGGAGGAAGAGCGCCAGAAAAAAGGATGGCACTTTCGCTCCCCTCTCGCACTTGCTATTGTGGGCTCTACGCGAAGAGCGTATTTTCCCCTCTTTCGACGCTCTCTCTCTATGCGCTCTCCCCCCGGAGGAAGAGCGCCAGAAAAAAGGGTGGCACTTTTGTTCCCCTCTCGCACTTGCTATTGTGGGCTCTACGCGAAGAGCGTATTTTCCCCTCTTTCGACGCTCTCTCTCTTACGCGCTCTCCCCCCGGAGGAAGAGCGCCAGAAAAAAGGGTGGCACTTTCGTTCCCCTGTCGCACTTGCTATTTTGGGCTCTACGCGAAGAGCGTATTTTCCCCTTTTCGACGCTCTCTCTCTATGCGCTCTCCCCCCGGAGGAAGAGCGCCAGAAAAAAGGGTGGCACTTTCGTTCCCCTCTCGCACTTGCTATTGTGGGCTCTACGCGAAGAGCATATTTTCACATCTTTCGACGCTCTCTCTCTATGCGCTCTCCCCCCGGAGGAAGAGCGCCAGAAAAAAGGATGGCACTTTCGCTCCCCTCTCGCACTTGCTATTGTGGGCTCTACGCGAAGAGCGTATTTTCCCCTCTTTCGACGCTCTCTCTCTATGCGCTCTCCCCCCGGAGGAAGAGCGCCAGAAAAAAGGGTGGCACTTTCGCTCCCCTCTCGCACTTGCTATTGTGGGCTCTACGCGAAGAGCGTATTTTCCCCTTTTCGACGCTCTCTATCTCTATGCGCTCTCCCCCCGGAGGAAGAGCGCCAGAAAAAAGGGTGGCACTTTCGCTCCCCTCTCGCACTTGCTATTGTGGGCTCTACGCGAAGAGCGTATTTTCCCCTTTTCGACGCTCTCTCTCTCTATGCGCTCTCCCCCCGGAGGAAGAGCGCAAGAAAAAAGGGTGGCAATTTCGCTCCCCTCTCGCACTTGCTATTGTGGGCTCTACGCGAAGAGCATATTTTCACATCTTTCGACGCTCTCTCTCTTACGCGCTCTCCCCCCGGAGGAAGAGCGCCAGAAAAAACGGTGGCACTTTCGCTCCCCTCTCGCACTTGCTATTGTGGGCTCTACGCGAAGAGCGTATTTTCCCCTCTTTCGACGCTCTCTCTCTCTATGCGCTCTCCCCCCGGAGGAAGAGCGCCAGAAAAAAGGGTGGCACTTTCGCTTCCCTCTCGCACTTTCTATTGTGGGTTCTACGCGAAGAGTGTATTTTCCTCTCTTTCGACGCTCTCTCTCTCTATGCGCTCTCCCCCCGGCGGAAGAGCGCCAGAAAAAAGGGTGGCACTTTCGCTCCCCTCTCGCACTTGCTATTGTGGGATCTACGCGAAGAGCGTATTTTCCCCTCTTTCGACGCTCTCTCTCTATGCGCTCTCCCCCCGGAGGAAGAGCGCCAGAAAAAAGGATGGCACTTTCGCTCCCCTCTCGCACTTGCTATTGTGGGCTCTACGCGAAGAGCGTATTTTCCCCTCTTTCGACGCTTTCTCTCTATGCGCTCTCCCCCCGGAGGAAGAGCGCCAGAAAAAAGGATGGCACTTTCGCTCCCCTCTCGCACTTGCTATTGTGGGCTCTACGCGAAGAGCGTATTTTCCCCTCTTTCGACGCTCTCTCTCTATGCGCTCTCCCCCCGGAGGAAGAGCGCCAGAAAAAAGGGTGGCACTTTCGTTCCCCTCTCGCACTTGCTATTGTGGGCTCTACGCGAAGAGCGTATTTTCCCCTCTTTCGACGCTCTCTCTCTTACGCGCTCTCCCCCCGGAGGAAGAGCGCCAGAAAAAAGGGTGGCACTTTCGCTCCCCTGTCGCACTTGCTATTTTGGGCTCTACGCGAAGAGCGTATTTTCCCCTTTTCGACGCTCTCTCTCTATGCGCTCTCCCCCCGGAGGAAGAGCGCCAGAAAAAAGGGTGGCACTTTCGCTCCCCTCTCGCACTTGCTATTGTGGGCTCTACGTGAAGACCGTATTTTCCCCTCTTTCGACGCTCTCTCTCTATGCGCTCTCCCCCCGGAGGAAGAGCGCCAGAAAAAAGGGTGGCACTTTCGCTCCCCTCTCGCACTTGCTATTGTGGGCTCTACGCGAAGAGCGTATTTTCCCCTCTTTCGACGCTCTCTCTCTCTATGCGCTCTCCCCCCGGAGGAAGAGCGCCAGAAAAAAGGGTGGCACTTTCGCTCCCCTCTCGCACTTTCTATTGTGGGCTCTATGCGAAGAGCGTATTTTCCCCGTTTCGACGCTCTCTCTCTCTATGCGCTCTCCCCCCGGAGGAAGAGCGCAAGAAAAAAGGGTGGCACTTTCGCTCCCCTCTCGCACTTGCTATTGTAAGCTCTACGCGAAGAGCATATTTTCACATCTTTCGACGCTCTCTCTCTTACGCGCTCTCCCCCCGGAGGAAGAGCGCCAGAAAAAACGGTGGCACTTTCGCTCCCCTCTCGCACTTGCTATTGTGGGCTCTACGCGAAGAGCGTATTTTCCCCTCTTTCGACGCTCTCTCTCTATGCGCTCTCCCCCCGGAGGAAGAGCGCCAGAAAAAAGGGTGGCACTTTCGCTCCCCTCTCGCACTTTCTATTGTGGGCTCTACGCGAAGAGCGTATTTTCCTCTCCTTCGACGCTCTCTCTCTCTATGCGCTCTCCCCCCGGAGGAAGAGCGCCAGAAAAAAGGGTGGCACTTTCGCTCCCCTCTCGCACTTGCTATTGTGGGCTCTACGCGAAGAGCGTATTTTCCCCTCTTTCGACGCTCTCTCTCTTACGCGCTCTCCCCCCGGAGGAAGAGCGCCAGAAAAAAGGGTGGCACTTTCGCTCCCCTCTCGCACTTGCTATTGTGGGCTCTACGCGAAGAGTGTATTTTCCCCTCTTTCGACGCTCTCTCTCTATGCGCTCTCCCCCCGGAGGAAGAGCGCCAGAAAAAAGGGTGATACTTTCGCTCCCCTCTCGCACTTGCTATTGTGGGCTCTACGCGAAGAGCGTATTTTCCCCTCTTTCGATGCTCTCTCTCTATGCGCTCTCCCCCGGAGGAAGAGCGCCAGAAAAAAGGGTGGCACTTTCGCTCCCCTCTCGCACTTGCTATTGTGGGCTCTACGCGAAGAGCGTATTTTCCCCTTTTCGACGCTCTCTATCTCTATGCGCTCTCCCCCCGGAGGAAGAGCGCCAGAAAAAAGGGTGGCACTTTCGCTCCCCTCTCGCACTTGCTATTGTGGGCTCTACGCGAAGAGCGTATTTTCCCCTTTTCGACGCTCTCTCTCTCTATGCGCTCTCCCCCCGGAGGAAGAGCGCAAGAAAAAAGGGTGGCAATTTCGCTCCCCTCTCGCACTTGCTATTGTGGGCTCAACGCGAAGAGCATATTTTCACATATTTCGACGCTCTCTCTCTTACGCGCTCTCCCCCCGGAGGAAGAGCGCCAGAAAAAACGGTGGCACTTTCGCTCCCCTCTCGCACTTTCTATTGTGGGCTCTACGCGAAGAGCGTATTTTCCCCTCTTTCGACGCTCTCTCTCTTACGCGCTCTCCCCCCGGAGGAAGAGCGCCAGAAAAAAGGGTGGCACTTTCGCTCCCCTGTCGCACTTGCTATTTTGGGCTCTACGCGAAGAGCGTATTTTCCCCTTTTCGACGCTCTCTCTCTATGCGCTCTCCCCCCGGAGGAAGAGCGCCAGAAAAAAGGGTGGCACTTTCGCTCCCCTCTCGCACTTGCAATTGTGGGCTCTACGTGAAGAGCGTATTTTCCCCTATTTCGACGCTCTCTCTCTATGCGCTCTCCCCCCGGAGGAAGAGCGCCAGAAAAAAGGGTGGCACTTTCGCTCCCCTCTCGCACTTGCTATTGTGGGCTCTACGCGAAGAGCGTATTTTCCCCTCTTTCGACGCTCTCTCTCTCTATGCGCTCTCCCCCCGGAGGAAGAGCGCCAGAAAAAAGGGTGGCACTTTCGCTCCCCTCTCGCACTTTCTATTGTGGGCTCTATGCGAAGAGCGTATTTTCCCCGTTTAGACGCTCTCTCTCTCTATGCGCTCTCCCCCCGGAGGAAGAGCGCAAGAAAAAAGGGTGGCACTTTCGCTCCCCTCTCGCACTTGCTATTGTAAGCTCTACGCGAAGAGCATATTTTCACATCTTTCGACGCTCTCTCTCTTACGCGCTCTCCCCCCGGAGGAAGAGCGCCAGAAAAAACGGTGGCACTTTCGCTCCCCTCTCGCACTTGCTATTGTGGGCTCTACGCGAAGAGCGTATTTTCCCCTCTTTCGACGCTCTCTCTCTATGCGCTCTCCCCCCGGAGGAAGAGCGCCAGAAAAAAGGGTGGCACTTTCGCTCCCCTCTCGCACTTTCTATTGTGGGCTCTACGCGAAGAGCGTATTTTCCTCTCCTTCGACGCTCTCTCTCTCTATGCGCTCTCCCCCCGGAGGAAGAGCGCCAGAAAAAAGGGTGGCACTTTCGCTCCCCTCTCGCACTTGCTATTGTGGGCTCTACGCGAAGAGCGTATTTTCCCCTCTTTCGACGCTCTCTCTCTTACGCGCTCTCCCCCCGGAGGAAGAGCGCCAGAAAAAAGGGTGGCACTTTCGCTCCCCTCTCGCACTTGCTATTGTGGGCTCTACGCGAAGAGTGTATTTTCCCCTCTTTCGACGCTCTCTCTCTATGCGCTCTCCCCCCGGAGGAAGAGCGCCAGAAAAAAGGGTGATACTTTCGCTCCCCTCTCGCACTTGCTATTGTGGGCTCTACGCGAAGAGCGTATTTTCCCCTCTTTCGATGCTCTTTCTCTATGCGCTCTCCCCCGGAGGAAGAGCGCCAGAAAAAAGGGTGGCACTTTCGCTCCCCTCTCGCACTTGCTATTGTGGGCTCTACGCGAAGAGCGTATTTTCCCCTTTTCGACGCTCTCTATCTCTATGCGCTCTCCCCCCGGAGGAAGAGCGCCAGAAAAAAGGGTGGCACTTTCGCTCCCCTCTCGCACTTGCTATTGTGGGCTCTACGCGAAGAGCGTATTTTCCCCTTTTCGACGCTCTCTCTCTCTATGCGCTCTCCCCCCGGAGGAAGAGCGCAAGAAAAAAGGGTGGCAATTTCGCTCCCCTCTCGCACTTGCTATTGTGGGCTCAACGCGAAGAGCATATTTTCACATATTTCGACGCTCTCTCTCTTACGCGCTCTCCCCCCGGAGGAAGAGCGCCAGAAAAAACGGTGGCACTTTCGCTCCCCTCTCGCACTTGCTATTGTGGGCTCTACGCGAAGAGCGTATTTTCCCCTCTTTCGACGCTCTCTCTCTATGCGCTCTCCCCCCGGAGGAAGAGCGCCAGAAAAAAGGGTGGCACTTTCGCTCCCCTGTCGCACTTGCTATTTTGGGCTCTACGCGAAGAGCGTATTTTCCCCTTTTCGACGCTCTCTCTCTATGCGCTCTCCCCCCGGAGGAAGAGCGCCAGAAAAAAGGGTGGCACTTTCGCTCCCCTCTCGCACTTGCAATTGTGGGCTCTACGTGAAGAGCGTATTTTCCCCTCTTTCGACGCTCTCTCTCTATGCGCTCTCCCCCCGGAGGAAGAGCGCCAGAAAAAAGGGTGGCACTTTCGCTCCCCTCTCGCACTTGCTATTGTGGGCTCTACGCGAAGAGCGTATTTTCCCCTCTTTCGACGCTCTCTCTCTTACGCGCTCTCCCCCCGGAGGAAGAGCGCCAGAAAAAAGGGTGGCACTTTCGCTCCCCTCTCGCACTTTCTATTGTGGGCTCTACGCGAAGAGCGTATTTTCCCCTCTTTCGACGCTCTCTCTCTTACGCGCTCTCCCCCCGGAGGAAGAGCGCCAGAAAAAAGGGTGGCACTTTCGCTCCCCTCTCGCACTTGCTATTGTGGGCTCTACGCGAAGAGTGTATTTTCCCCTCTTTCGACGCTCTCTCTCTATGCGCTCTCCCCCCGGAGGAAGAGCGCCAGAAAAAAGGGTGATACTTTCGCTCCCCTCTCGCACTTGCTATTGTGGGCTCTACGCGAAGAGCGTATTTTCCCCTCTTTCGATGCTCTCTCTCTATGCGCTCTCCCCCGGAGGAAGAGCGCCAGAAAAAAGGGTGGCACTTTCGCTACCCTCTCGCACTTGCTATTGTGGGCTCTACGCGAAGAGCGTATTTTCCCCTTTTCGACGCTCTCTATCTCTATGCGCTCTCCCCCCGGAGGAAGAGCGCCAGAAAAAAGGGTGGCACTTTCGCTCCCCTCTCGCACTTGCTATTGTGGGCTCTACGCGAAGAGCGTATTTTCCCCTTTTCGACGCTCTCTCTCTCTATGCGCTCTCCCCCCGGAGGAAGAGCGCAAGAAAAAAGGGTGGCAATTTCGCTCCCCTCTCGCACTTGCTATTGTGGGCTCAACGCGAAGAGCATATTTTCACATATTTCGACGCTCTCTCTCTTACGCGCTCTCCCCCCGGAGGAAGAGCGCCAGAAAAAACGGTGGCACTTTCGCTCCCCTCTCGCACTTGCTATTGTGGGCTCTACGCGAAGAGCGTATTTTCCCCTCTTTCGACGCTCTCTCTCTATGCGCTCTCCCCCCGGAGGAAGAGCGCCAGAAAAAAGGGTGGCACTTTCGCTCCCCTGTCGCACTTGCTATTTTGGGCTCTACGCGAAGAGCGTATTTTCCCCTTTTCGACGCTCTCTCTCTCTATGCGCTCTCCCCCCGGAGGAAGAGCGCCAGAAAAAAGGGTGGCACTTTCGCTCCCCTCTCGCACTTGCAATTGTGGGCTCTACGTGAAGAGCGTATTTTCCCCTATTTCGACGCTCTCTCTCTATGCGCTCTCCCCCCGGAGGAAGAGCGCCAGAAAAAAGGGTGGCACTTTCGCTCCCCTCTCGCACTTGCTATTGTGGGCTCTACGCGAAGAGCGTATTTTCCCCTCTTTCGACGCTCTCTCTCTCTATGCGCTCTCCCCCCGGAGGAAGAGCGCCAGAAAAAAGGGTGGCACTTTCGCTCCCCTCTCGCACTTTCTATTGTGGGCTCTATGCGAAGAGCGTATTTTCCCCGTTTCGACGCTCTCTCTCTCTATGCGCTCTCCCCCCGGAGGAAGAGCGCAAGAAAAAAGGGTGGCACTTTCGCTCCCCTCTCGCACTTGCTATTGTAAGCTCTACGCGAAGAGCATATTTTCACATCTTTCGACGCTCTCTCTCTTACGCGCTCTCCCCCCGGAGGAAGAGCGCCAGAAAAAACGGTGGCACTTTCGCTCCCCTCTCGCACTTGCTATTGTGGGCTCTACGCGAAGAGCGTATTTTCCCCTCTTTCGACGCTCTCTCTCTATGCGCTCTCCCCCCGGAGGAAGAGCGCCAGAAAAAAGGGTGGCACTTTCGCTCCCCTCTCGCACTTTCTATTGTGGGCTCTACGCGAAGAGCGTATTTTCCTCTCCTTCGACGCTCTCTCTCTCTATGCGCTCTCCCCCCGGAGGAAGAGCGCCAGAAAAAAGGGTGGCACTTTCGCTCCCCTCTCGCACTTGCTATTGTGGGCTCTACGCGAAGAGCGTATTTTCCCCTCTTTCGACGCTCTCTCTCTTACGCGCTCTCCCCCCGGAGGAAGAGCGCCAGAAAAAAGGGTGGCACTTTCGCTCCCCTCTCGCACTTGCTATTGTGGGCTCTACGCGAAGAGTGTATTTTCCCCTCTTTCGACGCTCTCTCTCTATGCGCTCTCCCCCCGGAGGAAGAGCGCCAGAAAAAAGGGTGATACTTTCGCTCCCCTCTCGCACTTGCTATTGTGGGCTCTACGCGAAGAGCGTATTTTCCCCTCTTTCGATGCTCTCTCTCTATGCGCTCTCCCCCGGAGGAAGAGCGCCAGAAAAAAGGGTGGCACTTTCGCTCCCCTCTCGCACTTGCTATTGTGGGCTCTACGCGAAGAGCGTATTTTCCCCTTTTCGACGCTCTCTATCTCTATGCGCTCTCCCCCCGGAGGAAGAGCGCCAGAAAAAAGGGTGGCACTTTCGCTCCCCTCTCGCACTTGCTATTGTGGGCTCTACGCGAAGAGCGTATTTTCCCCTTTTCGACGCTCACTCTCTCTATGCGCTCTCCCCCCGGAGGAAGAGCGCAAGAAAAAAGGGTGGCAATTTCGCTCCCCTCTCGCACTTGCTATTGTGGGCTCAACGCGAAGAGCATATTTTCACATATTTCGACGCTCTCTCTCTTACGCGCTCTCCCCCCGGAGGAAGAGCGCCAGAAAAAACGGTGGCACTTTCGCTCCCCTCTCGCACTTGCTATTGTGGGCTCAACGCGAAGAGCATATTTTCACATATTTCGACGCTCTCTCTCTTACGCGCTCTCCCCCCGGAGGAAGAGCGCCAGAAAAAACGGTGGCACTTTCGCTCCCCTCTCGCACTTGCTATTGTGGGCTCTACGCGAAGAGCGTATTTTCCCCTCTTTCGACGCTCTCTCTCTCTATGCGCTCTCCCCCCGGAGGAAGAGCGCCAGAAAAAAGGGTGGCACTTTCGCTCCCCTCTCGCACTTGCTATTGTGGGCTCTACGCGAAGAGCGTATTTTCCCCTCTTTCGACGCTCTCTCTCTCTATGCGCTCTCCCCCCGGAGGAAGAGCGCCAGAAAAAAGGGTGGCACTTTCGCTCCCCTCTCGCACTTTCTATTGTGGGCTCTATGCGAAGAGCGTATTTTCCCCGTTTCGACGCTCTCTCTCTCTATGCGCTCTCCCCCCGGAGGAAGAGCGCAAGAAAAAAGGGTGGCACTTTCGCTCCCCTCTCGCACTTGCTATTGTAAGCTCTACGCGAAGAGCATATTTTCACATCTTTCGACGCTCTCTCTCTTACGCGCTCTCCCCCCGGAGGAAGAGCGCCAGAAAAAACGGTGGCACTTTCGCTCCCCTCTCGCACTTGCTATTGTGGGCTCTACGCGAAGAGCGTATTTTCCCCTCTTTCGACGCTCTCTCTCTATGCGCTCTCCCCCCGGAGGAAGAGCGCCAGAAAAAAGGGTGGCACTTTCGCTCCCCTCTCGCACTTTCTATTGTGGGCTCTACGCGAAGAGCGTATTTTCCTCTCCTTCGACGCTCTCTCTCTCTATGCGCTCTCCCCCCGGAGGAAGAGCGCCAGAAAAAGGGTGGCACTTTCGCTCCCCTCTCGCACTTGCTATTGTGGGCTCTACGCGAAGAGCGTATTTTCCCCTCTTTCGACGCTCTCTCTCTTACGCGCTCTCCCCCCGGAGGAAGAGCGCCAGAAAAAAGGGTGGCACTTTCGCTCCCCTCTCGCACTTGCTATTGTGGGCTCTACGCGAAGAGCGTATTTTCCCCTTTTCGACGCTCTCTATCTCTATGCGCTCTCCCCCCGGAGGAAGAGCGCCAGAAAAAAGGGTGGCACTTTCGCTCCCCTCTCGCACTTGCTATTGTGGGCTCTACGCGAAGAGCGTATTTTCCCCTTTTCGACGCTCTCTCTCTCTATGCGCTCTCCCCCCGGAGGAAGAGCGCAAGAAAAAAGGGTGGCAATTTCGCTCCCCTCTCGCACTTGCTATTGTGGGCTCAACGCGTAGAGCATATTTTCACATATTTCGACGCTCTCTCTCTTACGCGCTCTCCCCCCGGAGGAAGAGCGCCAGAAAAAACGGTGGCACTTTCGCTCCCCTCTCGCACTTGCTATTGTGGGCTCAACGCGAAGAGCATATTTTCACATATTTCGACGCTCTCTCTCTTACGCGCTCTCCCCCCGGAGGAAGAGCGCCAGAAAAAACGGTGGCACTTTCGCTCCCCTCTCGCACTTGCTATTGTGGGCTCTACGCGAAGAGCGTATTTTCCCCTCTTTCGACGCTCTCTCTCTATGCGCTCTCCCCCCGGAGGAAGAGCGCCAGAAAAAAGGGTGGCACTTTCGCTCCCCTCTCGCACTTTCTATTGTGGGTTCTACGCGAAGAGCGTATTTTCCTCTCTTTCGACGCTCTCTCTCTCTATGCGCTCTCCCCCCGGAGGAAGAGCGCCAGAAAAAAGGGTGGCACTTTCGCTCCCCTCTCGCACTTGCTATTGTGGGCTCTACGCGAAGAGCGTATTTTCCCCTCTTTCGACGCTCTCTCTCTTACGCACTCTCCCCCCGGAGGAAGAGCGCCAGAAAAAAGGGTGGCACTTTCGCTCCCCTCTCGCACTTGCTATTGTGGGCTCTACGCGAAGAGCGTATTTTCCCCTCTTTCGACGCTCTCTCTCTATGCGCTCTCCCCCCGGAGGAAGAGCGCCAGAAAAAAGGGTGGCACTTTCGTTCCCCTCTCGCACTTGCTATTGTGGGCTCTACGCGAAGAGCGTATTTTCCCCTCTTCCGACGCTCTCTCTCTCTCTTACGCGCTCTCCCCCCGGAGGAAGAGCGCCAGAAAAAAGGGTGGCACTTTCGCTCCCCTGTCGCACTTGCTATTGTGGGCTCTACGCGAAGAGCGTATTTTCCCCTTTTCGACGCTCTCTCTATGCGCTCTCCCCCCGGAGGAAGAGCGCCAGAAAAAAGGGTTGTACTTTCGCTCCCCTCTCGCACTTGCTATTGTGGGCTCTACGCGAAGAGCGTATTTTCCCCTCTTTCGACGCTCTCTCTCTATGCGCTCTCCCCCGGAGGAAGAGCGCCAGAAAAAAGGGTGGCACTTTCGCTCCCCTCTCGCACTTGCTATTGTGGGTTCTACGCGAAGAGCGTATTTTCCCCTCTTTCGTAGCTCTCTCTCTTACGCGCTCTCCCCCCGGAGGAAGAGCACCAGAAAAAAGGGTGATGCTTTCGCTCCCCTCTCGCACTTGCTATTGTGGGCTCTACGCGAAGAGCGTATTTTCCCCTCTTTCGATGCTCTCTCTCTATGCGCTCTCCCCCGGAGGAAGAGCGCCAGAAAAAAGGGTGACACTTTCGCTCCCCTCTCGCACTTGCTATTGTGGGCTCTACGCGAAGAGCGTATTTTCCCCTTTTCGACGCTCTCTATCTCTATGCGCTCTCCCCCCGGAGTAAGAGCGCCAGAAAAAAGGGTGGCACTTTCGCTCCCCTCTCACACTTGCTATTGTGGGCTCTACGCGAAGAGCGTATTTTCCCCTTTTCGACGCTCTCTATCTCTATGCGCTCTCCCCCCGGAGGAAGAGCGCCAGAAAAAAGGGTGGCACTTTCGCTCCCCTCTCGCACTTGCTTTTGTGGGCTCTACGCGAAGAGCGTATTTTCCCCTTTTCGACGCTCTCTCTCTCTATGCGCTCTCCCCCCGGAGGAAGAGCGCAAGAAAAAAGGGTGGCAATTTCGCTCCCCTCTCGCACTTGCTATTGTGGGCTCAACGCGAAGAGCATATTTTCACATATTTCGACGCTCTCTCTCTTACGCGCTCTCCCCCCGGAGGAAGAGCGCCAGAAAAAACGGTGGCACTTTCGCTCCTCTCTCGCACTTGCTATTGTGGGCTCTACGCGAAGAGCGTATTTTCCCCTCTTTCGACGCTCTCCCTCTATGCGCTCTCCCCCTGGAGGAAGAGCGTCAGAAAAAAGGGTGGCACTTTCGCTCCCCTCTCGCACTTTCTATTGTGGGTTCTACGCGAAGAGCGTATTTTCCTCTCTTTCGACGCTCTCTCTCTCTATGCGCTCTCCCCCCGGAGGAAGAGCGCCAGAAAAAAGGGTGGCACTTTCGCTCCCCTCTCGCACTTGCTATTGTGGGCTCTTCGCGAAGAGCGTATTTTCCCCTCTTTCGACGCTCTCTCTCTTACGCACTCTCCCCCCGGAGGAAGAGCGCCAGAAAAAAGGGTGGCACTTTCGCTCCCCTCTCGCACTTGCTATTGTGGGCTCTACGCGAAGAGCGTATTTTCCCCTCTTTCGACGCTCTCTCTCTATGCGCTCTCCCCCCGGAGGAAGAGCGCCAGAAAAAAGGGTGGCACTTTCGTTCCCCTCTCGCACTTGCTATTGTGGGCTCTACGCGAAGAGCGTATTTTCCCCTCTTTCGACGCTCTCTTACTCTCTTACGCGCTCTCCCCCCCGGAGGAAGAGCGCCAGAAAAAAGGGTGGCACTTTCGCTCCCCTCTCGCACTTGCTATTGTGGGCTCTTCGCGAAGAGCGTATTTTCCCCTCTTTTGACGCTCTCTCTCTTACGCACTCTCCCCCCGGAGGAAGAGCGCCAGAAAAAAGGGTGGCACTTTCGCTCCCCTCTCGCACTTGCTATTGTGGGCTCTACGCGAAGAGCGTATTTTCCCCTCTTTCGACGCTCTCTCTCTATGCGCTCTCCCCCCGGAGGAAGAGCGCCAGAAAAAAGGGTGGCACTTTCGTTCCCCTCTCGCACTTGCTATTGTGGGCTCTACGCGAAGAGCGTATTTTCCCCTCTTTCGACGCTCTCTTACTCTCTTACGCGCTCTCCCCCCCGGAGGAAGAGCGCCAGAAAAAAGGGTGGCACTTTCGCTCCCCTGTCGCACTTGCTATTGTAGGCTCTACGCGAAGAGCGTATTTTCCCCTTTTCGACGCTCTCTCTATGCGCTATCCCCCCGGAGGAAGAGCGCCAGAAAAAAGGGTTGTACTTTCGCTCCCCTCTCGCACTTGCTATTGTGGGCTCAACGCGAAGAGCGTATTTTCCCCTCTTTCGACGCTCTCTCTCTATGCGCTCTCCCCCGGAGGAAGAGCGCCAGAAAAAAGGGTGGCACTTTCGCTCCCCTCTCGCACTTGCTATTGTGGGCTCTACGCGAAGAGCGTTTTTTCCCCTCTTTCTTAGCTCTCTCTCTTACGCGCTCTCCCCCCGGAGGAAGAGCACCAGAAAAAAGGGTGGCACTTTCGCTCCCCTCTCGCACTTGCTATTGTGGGCTCTACGCGAAGAGCGTATTTTCCCCTCTTTCGACGCTCTCTCTCTCTATGCGCTCTCCCCCCGGAGGAAGAGCGCCAGAAAAAAGGGTGGCACTTTCGCTCCCCTCTTGCACTTGCTATTGTGGGCTCTACGCGAAGAGCATATTTTCCCATCTTTCGACGCTCTCTCTCTCTTACGCGCTCTCCCCCCCGGAGGAAGAGCACCAGAAAAAAGGGTGGCACTTTCGCTCCCCTCTCGCACTTGCTATTGTGGGCTCTACGCGAAGAGCGTATTTTCCCCTCTTTCGACGCTCTCTCTCTATGTGCTCTCCCCCCCGGAGGAAGAGCGCCAGAAAAAAGGGTGGCACTTTCGCTCCCCTCTCGCACTTTTTATTGTGGGCTCTACGCGAAGAGCGTATTTTCCCCTTTTCGACGCTCTCTCTATGCGCTCTCCCCCCGGAGGAAGAGCCCCAGAAAAAAGGGTTGTACTTTCGCTCCCCTCTCGCACTTGCTATTGTGGGCTCTACGCGAAGAGCGTATTTTCCCCTCTTTCGACGCTCTCTCTCTATGCGCTCTCCCCCGGAGGAAGAGCGCCAGAAAAAAGGGTGGCACTTTCGCTCCCCTCTCGCACTTGCTATTGTGGGCTCTACGCGAAGAGCGTATTTTCCCCTCTTTCGTAGCTCTCTCTCTTACGCGCTCTCCCCCCGGAGGAAGAGCACCAGAAAAAAGGGTGGTACTTTCGCTCCCCTCTCGCACTTGCTATTGTGGGCTCTACGCGAAGAGCGTATTTTCCCCTCTTTCGACGCTCTCTCTCTATGTGCTCTCCCCCCGGAGGAAGAGCGCCAGAAAAATGGTGTTACTTTCGCTCCCCTCTCGCACTTTCTATTGTGGGCTCTACGCGAAGAGCGTATTTTCCCCTTTTTGACGCTCTCTCTCTCTATGCGCTCTCCCCCCGGAGGAAGAGCGCCAGAAAAAAGGGTGGCACTTTCGCTCCCCTCTTGCACTTGCTATTGTGGGCTCTACGCGAAGAGCATATTTTCCCATCTTTCGACGCTCTCTCTCTTACGCGCTCTCCCCCCGGGAGGAAGAGCACCAGAAAAAAGGGTTGTACTTTCGCTCCCCTCTCGCACTTGCTATTGTGGGCTCTACGCGAAGAGCGTATTTTCCCCTCTTTCGACGCTCTCTCTCTATGCGCTCTCCCCCGGAGGAAGAGCGCCAGAAAAAAGGGTGGCACTTTCGCTCCCCTCTCGCACTTGCTATTGTGGGCTCTACGCGAAGAGCGTATTTTCCCCTCTTTCGTAGCTCTCTCTCTTACGCGCTCTCCCCCCGGAGGAAGAGCACCAGAAAAAAGGGTGGCACTTTCGCACCCCTCTCGCACTTGCTATTGTGGGCTCTACGCGAAGAGCGTATTTTCCCCTCTTTCGACGCTCTCTCTCTATGTGCTCTCCCCCCCGGAGGAAGAGCAACAAAAAAAATGGGTGGCACTTTTGCTCCCCTCTCGCACTTGCTATTGTGGGCTCTACGTGAAGAGCGTATTTTCCCCTCTTTCGACGCTCTCTCTCTATGCGCTCTCCCCCCGGAGGAAGAGCGCCAGAAAAAAGGGTGGCACTTTCGCTCCCCTCTCGCACTTGCTATTGTGGGCTCTACGCGAAGAGCGTATTTTCCCATCTTTCGACGCTCTCTCTCTTACGCGCTCTCCCCCCGGAGGAAGAGCGCCAGAAAAAACGGTGGCACTATCGCTCCCCTCTCGTACTTGCTATTGTGGGCTCTACGTGAAGAGCGTATTTTCCCCTCTTTCGACGCTCTCTCTCTATGCGCTCTCCCCCCGGAGGAAGAGCGCCAGAAAAAAGGGTGGCACTTTCGCTCCCCTCTTGCACTTGCTATTGTGGGCTTTACGCAAAGAGCATATTTTCCCATCTTTCGACGCTCTCTCTCTATGTGCTCTCCCCCCCGGAGGAAGAGCAACAAAAAAAAATGGGTGGCACTTTCGCTCCCCTCTCGCACTTGCTATTGTGGGCTCTACGTGAAGAGCGTATTTTCCCCTCTTTCGACGCTCTCTCTCTATGCGCTCTCTCCCCGGAGGAAGAGCGCCAGAAAAAAGGGTGGCACTTTCGCTCCCCTCTCGCACTTGCTATTGTGGGCTCTACGCGAAGAGCGTATTTTCCCCTCTTTCGACGCTCTCTCTCTCTATGCGCTCTCCCCCCGGAGGAAGAGCGCCAGAAAAAAGGGTGGCACTTTCGCTCCCCTCTCGCACTTTCTATTGTGGGCTCTACGCGAAGAGCGTATTTTCCCCTTTTCGACGCTCTCTCTCTCTATGCGCTCTCCCCCCGGAGGAAGAGCGCCAGAAAAAAGGGTGGCACTTTCGCTCCCCTCTTGCACTTGCTATTGTGGGCTTTACGCAAAGAGCATATTTTCCCATCTTTCGACGCTCTCTCTCTTACGCGCTCTCCCCCCGGAGGAAGAGCGCCAGAAAAAACGGTGGCACTATCGCTCCCCTCTCGTACTTGCTATTGTGGGCTCTACGCGAAGAGCGTATTTTCCCATCTTTCGACGCTCTCTCTCTATGCGCTCTCCCCCCGGAGGAAGAGCGCCAGAAAAAAGGGTGGCACTTTCGCTCCCCTCTCGCACTTGCTATTGTGGGCTCTACGCGAAGAGCGTATTTTCCTCTCTTTCGACGCTCTCTCTCTCTATGCGCTCTCCCCCCGGAGGAAGAGCGCCAGAAAAAAGGGTGGCACTTTCGCTCCCCTCTCGCACTTGCTATTGTGGGCTCTACGCGAAGAGCTGATTTTCCCCTCTTTCGACGCTCTCTCTCTATGCGCTCTCCCCCCGGAGGAAGAGCGCCATCAAAAAGGGTGGCACTTTCGTTCCCCTCTCGCACTTGCTATTGTGGGCTCTACGCGAAGAGCGTATTTTCCCTTCTTTCGACGCTCTCTCTCTTACGCGCTCTCCCCCCGGAGGAAGAGCGCCAGAAAAAAGGGTGGCACTTTCGCTCCCCTGTCGCACTTGCTATTGTGGGCTCTACGCGAAGAGCGTATTTTCCCCTTTTCGACGCTCTCTCTATGCGCTCTGCCCCCGGAGGAAGAGCGCCAGAAAAAAGGGTGGCACTTTCGCTCCCCTCTCGCACTTGCTATTGTGGGCTCTACGCGAAGAGCGTATTTTCCCCTTTTCGACGCTCTCTCTATGCGCTCTCCCCCCGGAGGAAGAGCGCCAGAAAAAAGGGTTGTACTTTCGCTCCCCTCTCGCACTTGCTATTGTGGGCTCTACGCGAAGAGCGTATTTTCCCCATCTTTCGACGCTCTCTCTCTATGCGCTCTCCCCCGGAGGAAGAGCGCCAGAAAAAAGGGTGGCACTTTCGCTCCCCTCTCGCACTTGCTATTGTGGGCTCTACGCGAAGAGCGTATTTTCCCCTCTTTCGACGCTCTCTCTCTATGTGCTCTCCCCCCCGGAGGAAGAGCAACAAAAAAAATGGGTGGCACTTTCGCTCCCCTCTCGCACTTGCTATTGTGGGCTCTACGTGAAGAGCGTATTTTCCCCTCTTTCGACGCTCTCTCTCTATGCGCTCTCCCCCCGGATGAAGAGCGCCAGAAAAAAGGGTGGCACTTTCGCTCCCCTCTCGCACTTGCTATTGTGGGCTCTACGCGAAGAGCGTATTTTCCCCTCTTTCGACGCTCTCTCTCTCTATGCGCTCTCCCCCCGGAGGAAGAGCGCCAGAAAAAAGGGTGGCACTTTCGCTCCCCTCTCGCACTTTCTATTGTGGGCTCTACGCGAAGAGCGTATTTTCCCCTTTTCGACGCTCTCTCTCTCTATGCGCTCTCCCCCCGGAGGAAGAGGGCCAGAAAAAAGGGTGGCACTTTCTCTCCCCTCTTGCACTTGCTATTGTGGGCTTTACGCGAAGAGCATATTTTCCCCTCTTTCGACGCTCTCTCTCTATGTGCTCTCCCCCCCGGAGGAAGAGCAACAAAAAAAATGGGTGGCACTTTCGCTCCCCTCTCGCACTTGCTATTGTGGGCTCTACGCGAAGAGCGTATTTTCCCCTCTTTCGACGCTCTCTCTCTCTATGCGCTCTCCCCCCGGAGGAAGAGCGCCAGAAAAAAGGGTGGCACTTTCGCTCCCCTCTCGCACTTTCTATTGTGGGCTCTACGCGAAGAGCGTATTTTCCCCTTTTCGACGCTCTCTCTCTATGCGCTCTCCCCCCGGAGGAAGAGCGCCAGAAAAAAGGGTGGCACTTTCGCTCCCCTCTCGCACTTGCTATTGTGGGCTCTACGCGAAGAGCGTATTTTCCCATCTTTCGACGCTCTCTCTCTTACGCGCTCTCCCCCCGGAGGAAGAGCGCCAGAAAAAACGGTGGCACTATCGCTCCCCTCTCGTACTTGCTATTGTGGGCTCTACGTGAAGAGCGTATTTTCCCCTCTTTCGACGCTCTCTCTCTATGCGCTCTCCCCCCGGAGGAAGAGCGCCAGAAAAAAGGGTGGCACTTTCGCTCCCCTCTTGCACTTGCTATTGTGGGCTTTACGCAAAGAGCATATTTTCCCATCTTTCGACGCTCTCTCTCTATGTGCTCTCCCCCCCGGAGGAAGAGCAACAAAAAAAAATGGGTGGCACTTTCGCTCCCCTCTCGCACTTGCTATTGTGGGCTCTACGTGAAGAGCGTATTTTCCCCTCTTTCGACGCTCTCTCTCTATGCGCTCTCTCCCCGGAGGAAGAGCGCCAGAAAAAAGGGTGGCACTATCGCTCCCCTCTCGTACTTGCTATTGTGGGCTCTACGCGAAGAGCGTATTTTCCCATCTTTCGACGCTCTCTCTCTATGCGCTCTCCCCCCGGAGGAAGAGCGCCAGAAAAAAGGGTGGCACTTTCGCTCCCCTCTCGCACTTGCTATTGTGGGCTCTACGCGAAGAGCGTATTTTCCTCTCTTTCGACGCTCTCTCTCTCTATGCGCTCTCCCCCCGGAGGAAGAGCGCCAGAAAAAAGGGTGGCACTTTCGCTCCCCTCTCGCACTTGCTATTGTGGGCTCTACGCGAAGAGCTGATTTTCCCCTCTTTCGACGCTCTCTCTCTATGCGCTCTCCCCCCGGAGGAAGAGCGCCATCAAAAAGGGTGGCACTTTCGTTCCCCTCTCGCACTTGCTATTGTGGGCTCTACGCGAAGAGCGTATTTTCCCTTCTTTCGACGCTCTCTCTCTTACGCGCTCTCCCCCCGGAGGAAGAGCGCCAGAAAAAAGGGTGGCACTTTCGCTCCCCTGTCGCACTTGCTATTGTGGGCTCTACGCGAAGAGCGTATTTTCCCCTTTTCGACGCTCTCTCTATGCGCTCTGCCCCCGGAGGAAGAGCGCCAGAAAAAAGGGTGGCACTTTCGCTCCCCTCTCGCACTTGCTATTGTGGGCTCTACGCGAAGAGCGTATTTTCCCCTTTTCGACGCTCTCTCTATGCGCTCTCCCCCCGGAGGAAGAGCGCCAGAAAAAAGGGTTGTACTTTCGCTCCCCTCTCGCACTTGCTATTGTGGGCTCTACGCGAAGAGCGTATTTTCCCCATCTTTCGACGCTCTCTCTCTATGCGCTCTCCCCCGGAGGAAGAGCGCCAGAAAAAAGGGTGGCACTTTCGCTCCCCTCTCGCACTTGCTATTGTGGGCTCTACGCGAAGAGCGTATTTTCCCCTCTTTCGACGCTCTCTCTCTATGTGCTCTCCCCCCCGGAGGAAGAGCAACAAAAAAAATGGGTGGCACTTTCGCTCCCCTCTCGCACTTGCTATTGTGGGCTCTACGTGAAGAGCGTATTTTCCCCTCTTTCGACGCTCTCTCTCTATGCGCTCTCCCCCCGGATGAAGAGCGCCAGAAAAAAGGGTGGCACTTTCGCTCCCCTCTCGCACTTGCTATTGTGGGCTCTACGCGAAGAGCGTATTTTCCCCTCTTTCGACGCTCTCTCTCTCTATGCGCTCTCCCCCCGGAGGAAGAGCGCCAGAAAAAAGGGTGGCACTTTCGCTCCCCTCTCGCACTTTCTATTGTGGGCTCTACGCGAAGAGCGTATTTTCCCCTTTTCGACGCTCTCTCTCTCTATGCGCTCTCCCCCCGGAGGAAGAGGGCCAGAAAAAAGGGTGGCACTTTCTCTCCCCTCTTGCACTTGCTATTGTGGGCTTTACGCGAAGAGCATATTTTCCCCTCTTTCGACGCTCTCTCTCTATGTGCTCTCCCCCCCGGAGGAAGAGCAACAAAAAAAATGGGTGGCACTTTCGCTCCCCTCTCGCACTTGCTATTGTGGGCTCTACGCGAAGAGCGTATTTTCCCCTCTTTCGACGCTCTCTCTCTCTATGCGCTCTCCCCCCGGAGGAAGAGCGCCAGAAAAAAGGGTGGCACTTTCGCTCCCCTCTCGCACTTTCTATTGTGGGCTCTACGCGAAGAGCGTATTTTCCCCTTTTCGACGCTCTCTCTCTATGCGCTCTCCCCCCGGAGGAAGAGCGCCAGAAAAAAGGGTGGCACTTTCGCTCCCCTCTTGCACTTGCTATTGTGGGCTTTACGCGAAGAGCATATTTTCCCATCTTTCGACGCTCTCTCTCTTACGCGCTCTCCCCCCGGAGGAAGAGCGCCAGAAAAAACGGTGGCACTATCGCTCCCCTCTCGTACTTGCTATTGTGGGCTCTACGCGAAGAGCGTATTTTCCCATCTTTCGACGCTCTCTCTCTATGCGCTCTCCCCCCGGAGGAAGAGCGCCAGAAAAAAGGGTGGCACTTTCGCTCCCCTCTCGCACTTGCTATTGTGGGCTCTACGCGAAGAGCGTATTTTCCTCTCTTTCGACGCTCTCTCTCTCTATGCGCTCTCCCCCCGGAGGAAGAGCGCAAGAAAAAAGGGTGGCACTTTCGTTCCCCTCTCGCACTTGCTATTGTGGGCTCTACGCGAAGAGCGTATTTTCCCCTCTTTCGACGCTCTCTCTCTTACGCGCTCTCCCCCCGGAGGAAGAGCGCCAGAAAAAAGGGTGGCACTTTCGCTCCCCTGTCGCACTTGCTATTGTGGGCTCTACGCGAAGAGCGTATTTTCCCCTTTTCGACGCTCTCTCTATGCGCTCTCCCCCCGGAGGAAGAGCGCCAGAAAAAAGGGTGGCACTTTCGCTCCCCTCTCGCACTTGCTATTGTGGGCTCTACGCGAAGAGCGTATTTTCCCCTTTTCGACGCTCTCTCTATGCGCTCTCCCCCCGGAGGAAGAGCGCCAGAAAAAAGGGTTGTACTTTCGCTCCCCTCTCGCACTTGCTATTGTGGGCTCTACGCGAAGAGCGTATTTTCCCCTCTTTCGACGCTCTCTCTCTATGCGCTCTCCCCCGGAGGAAGAGCGCCAGAAAAAAGGGTGGCACTTTCGCTCCCCTCTCGCACTTGCTATTGTGGGCTCTACGCGAAGAGCGTATTTTCCCCTCTTTCGACGCTCTCTCTCTTACGCGCTCTCCCCCCGGAGGAAGAGCGCCAGAAAAAAGGGTGGCACTTTCGCTCCCCTGTCGCACTTGCTATTGTGGGCTCTACGCGAAGAGCGTATTTTACCCTTTTCGACGCTCTCTCTATGCGCTCTCCCCCCGGAGGAAGAGCGCCAGAAAAAAGGGTGGCACTTTCGCTCCCCTCTCGCACTTGCTATTGTGGGCTCTACGCGAAGAGCGTATTTTCCCCTTTTCGACGCTCTCTCTCTATGCGCTCTCCCCTGGAGGAAGAGCGCCAGAAAAAAGGGTGGCACTTTCGCTCCCCTCTCGCACTTGCTATTGTGGGCTCTACGCGAAGAGCGTATTTTCCCCTCTTTCGTAGCTCTCTCTCTTACGCGCTCTCCCCCCGGAGGAAGAGCACCAGAAAAAAGGGTGGCACTTTCGCTCCCCTCTCGCACTTGCTATTGTGGGCTCTACGCGAAGAGCGTATTTTCCCCTCTTTCGACGCTCTCTCTCTCTATGCGCTCTCCCCCCGGAGGAAGAGCGCCAGAAAAAAGGGTGGCACTTTCGCTCCCCTCTCGCACTTGCTATTGTGGGCTCTACGCGAAGAGCGTATTTTCCCCTCTTTCGACGCTCTCTCTCTCTATGCGCTCTCCCCCCGGAGGAAGAGCGCCAGAAAAAAGGGTGGCACTTTCGCTCCCCTCTCGCACTTTCTATTGTGGGCTCTACGCGAAGAGCGTATTTTCCCCTTTTCGACGCTCTCTCTCTCTATGCGCTCTCCCCCCGGAGGAAGAGGGCCAGAAAAAAGGGTGGCACTTTCGCTCCCCTCTTGCACTTGCTACTGTGGGCTTTACGCGATGAGCATATTTTCCCCTCTTTCGACGCTCTCTCTCTATGTGCTCTCCCCCCCGGAGGGAGATCAACAAAAAAAATGGGTGGCACTTTCGCTCCCCTCTCGCACTTGCTATTGTGGGCTCTACGTGAAGAGCGTATTTTCCCCTCTTTCGACGCTCTCTCTCTATGCGCTCTCCCCCCGGAGGAAGAGCGCCAGAAAAAAGGGTGGCACTTTCGCTCCCCTCTCGCACTTGCTATTGTGGGCTCTACGCGAAGAGCGTATTTTCCCCTCTTTCGACGCTCTCTCTCTCTCTATGCGCTCTCCCCCCGGAGGAAGAGCGCCAGAAAAAAGGGTGGCACTTTCGCTCCCCTCTCGCACTTTCTATTGTGGGCTCTACGCGAAGAGCGTTTTTTCCCCTTTTCGACGCTCTCTCTCTCTATGCGCTCTCCCCCCGGAGGAAGAGCGCCAGAAAAAAGGGTGGCACTTTCGCTCCCCTCTTGCACTTGCTATTGTGGGCTTTACGCGAAGAGCATATTTTCCCATCTTTCGACGCTCTCTCTCTTACGCGCTCTCCCCCCGGAGGAAGAGCGCCAGAAAAAACGGTGGCACTATCGCTCCCCTCTCGTACTTGCTATTGTGGGCTCTACGCGAAGAGCGTATTTTCCCATCTTTCGACGCTCTCTCTCTATGCGCTCTCCCCCCGGAGGAAGAGCGCCAGAAAAAAGGGTGGCACTTTCGCTCCCCTCTCGCACTTGCTATTGTGGGCTCTACGCGAAGAGCTGATTTTCCCCTGTTTCGACGCTCTCTCTCTATGCGCTCTCCCCCCGGAGGAAGAGCGCCAGAAAAAAAAATGGCACTTTCGCTCCCCTCTTGCACTTGCTATTGTGGGCTTTACGCGAAGAGCATATTTTCCCATCTTTCGACGCTCTCTCTCTTACGCGCTCTCCCCCCGGAGGAAGAGCGCCAGAAAAAACGGTGGCACTATCGCTCCCCTCTCGTACTTGCTATTGTGGGCTCTACGCGAAGAGCGTATTTTCCCATCTTTCGACGCTCTCTCTCTATGCGCTCTCCCCCCGGAGGAAGAGCGCCAGAAAAAAGGGTGGCACTTTCGCTCCCCTCTCGCACTTGCTATTGTGGGCTCTACGCGAAGAGCGTATTTTCCTCTCTTTCGACGCTCTCTCTCTCTATGCGCTCTCCCCCCGGAGGAAGAGCGCCAGAAAAAAGGGTGGCACTTTCGCTCCCCTCTCGCACTTGCTATTGTGGGCTCTACGCGAAGAGCTGATTTTCCCCTCTTTCGACGCTCTCTCTCTCTATGCGCTCTCCCCCCGGAGGAAGAGCGCCAGAAAAAAGGGTGGCACTTTCGTTCCCCTCTCGCACTTGCTATTGTGGGCTCTACGCGAAGAGCGTATTTTCCCCTCTTTCGACGCTCTCTCTCTTACGCGCTCTCCCCCCGGAGGAAGAGCGCCAGAAAAAAGGGTGGCACTTTCGCTCCCCTGTCGCACTTGCTATTGTGGGCTCTACGCGAAGAGCTGATTTTCCCCTCTTTCGACGCTCTCTCTCTATGCGCTCTCCCCCCCGAGGAAGAGCGCCAGAAAAAAAAATGGCACTTTCGCTCCCCTCTTGCACTTGCTATTGTGGGCTTTACGCGAAGAGCATATTTTCCCATCTTTCGACGCTCTCTCTCTTACGCGCTCTCCCCCCGGAGGAAGAGCGCCAGAAAAAAGGGTGGCACTTTCGCTCCCCTGTCGCACTTGCTATTGTGGGCTCTACGCGAAGAGCGTATTTTCCTCTCTTTCGACGCTCTCTCTCTCTATGCGCTCTCCCCCCGGAGGAAGAGCGCCAGAAAAAAGGGTGGCACTTTCGCTCCCCTCTCGCACTTGCTATTGTGGGCTCTACGCGAAGAGCTGATTTTCCCCTCTTTCGACGCTCTCTCTCTATGCGCTCTCCCCCCGGAGGAAGAGCGCCAGAAAAAAAAATGGCACTTTCGCTCCCCTCTTGCACTTGCTATTGTGGGCTTTACGCGAAGAGCATATTTTCCCATCTTTTGACGCTCTCTCTCTTACGCGCTCTCCCCCCGGAGGAAGAGCGCCAGAAAAAACGGTGGCACTATCGCTCCCCTCTCGTACTTGCTATTGTGGGCTCTACGCGAAGAGCGTATTTTCCCATCTTTCGACGCTCTCTCTCTATGCGCTCTCCCCCCGGAGGAAGAGCGCCAGAAAAAAGGGTGGCACTTTCGCTCCCCTCTCGCACTTGCTATTGTGGGCTCTACGCGAAGAGCTGATTTTCCCCTCTTTCGACGCTCTCTCTCTATGCGCTCTCCCCCCGGAGGAAGAGCGCCAGAAAAAAGGGTGGCACTTTCGTTCCCCTCTCGCACTTGCTATTGTGGGCTCTACGCGAAGAGCGTATTTTCCCCTCTTTCGACGCTCTCTCTCTTACGCGCTCTCCCCCCGGAGGAAGAGCGCCAGAAAAAAGGGTGGCACTTTCGCTCCCCTGTCGCACTTGCTATTGTGGGCTCTACGCGAAGAACGTATTTTCCCCTTTTCGACGCTCTCTCTATGCGCTCTCCCCCCGGAGGAAGAGCGCCAGAAAAAAGGGTTGTACTTTCGCTCCCCTCTCGCACTTGCTATTGTGGGCTCTACGCGAAGAGCGTATTTTCCCCTCTTTCGACGCTCTCTCTCTATGCGCTCTCCCACGGAGGAAGAGCGCCAGAAAAAAGGGTGGCACTTTCGCTCCCCTCTCGCACTTGCTATTGTGGGCTCTACGCGAAGAGCGTATTTTCCCCTTTTCGACGCTCTCTATCTCTATGCGCTCTCCCCCCGGAGGAAGAGCGCCAGAAAAAAGGGTGGCACTTTCGCTCCCCTCTCGCACTTGCTATTGTGGGCTCTACGCGAAGAGCGTATTTTCCCCTCTTTCGTCAAGTCGCCCTTCTAAAAGTGCGACGCTCTCGTCCCTCGCTATTCCGCTCTTTTCATTTCCGTGGCGCGCTTCGAAAGGGCGCGAATTTCGATTTTCAATATTTTTTCACCCTTTAATGGCTGATAAATCAGAAATTCTATTTATTAAAAACGTCGAAAAATTAATAATTGGGAATTTTTTAAAAAGCATTTAACTTTTGTGTGATTAATTGTACGAGTTTCATCATATGAAATATAGTCGATGAAGTCATACGCTTCGTATCGTGGTGTGCCGAATTTGTGTTTAATTTAAAGATTATTTATTTTTATTGTAAGAGAACTTCCTTACCTATTTAATGTGAGATTTTTTAAATGTAAGCTTATTTCAGAGTTTTCGTCCATGTATAGCAAGTAAGCCTATTGAAATGTTTTCGTCCTGTGTAGAAAGTAAGCTTATTTCAATGTTTTCTCCCGAGATATTCTAATACTACGGTAAATATTTAAATTCATTATAACACTTTAGACGCCTTTAACTGGTCTCTTATTAATTAATATATCTACTTTCCTGCCACACACACAAATACCCTGGTGGTAGGTTAAAAAGGGATGTTTCAATTAAAAATAGCATTATTTAAAGCGAAAACCACTGAAAAGGTTTTTTCTTACATAAAATGAGTTCAATACATTATTAAAGGCTTTTTTTCACTTTGAATTTGGAAAAACGTGTTCAGGCGGGTATGTGGCTACCCCTTCTGACCCCTCTATTCATCTCGGACGCACGGTGACCGTCCCGCTCTCGCCAATTATCGGCTTATATCTCCCGCGCTCTTTCGCGTTAACTGCACTACAAAATTAACTTGTCGCAAAGAATATAGAAATACGTGTACAAATAACATGATAACTTGTTAGCGTAGCCATATGCTGGGCTGGTTAAGATTTTCACTCGCAAGGAGTGAAATCGGAAAAAGAAAATGCGAGTCTAGATTGTAACATTGTTGGAGAATCTTATATTCTTAGTTCTAAAATAAAAAATTAACCTATATATTTTATTATTGGAATTTTACTTATTTTCCTGTATTTCGTATTCCTTTTTATATAAGATATTATATACATATTATATTCATTATATGTTGATTTAGAAATTTTAAAGCTAAATTCAAATAATAAAACCCGTATAAAGAAAATTATATTTAAATACCTATTTATTTTTTATTTATATACAACAAAGTTTAGACAGAAATGTGCATACATTTTATTCACAATATAAAGCAAATTACTCAATGTGTTCAAATTCAAAGATATCAATTTTTTATTTTCGAACAATTAAATTTTAATTATATTTTATTGTAAAGAGTTCGTTTGGTAATTTAACAAAATGGATAGTGTTATTGATTGTGTACGATATGTTTCAATTATAAAGTCTAAATTGCAAGTTATTTTTCAAGAGAACAAGGCTATTTCATGACTGTGTGGTGGCAGTCAATATTTTGTTTCCAAACAAATTCCTATCAAATCTCTCAGAACCTCAATTAAAGCGGTTAATTTAGCAGAGGGTTGCCAAAGAAAAATTTAATTACATTCCTTGGTGGAAAGCCGCGGGTAGAAAGATAGATAAATTTGAAAAACTTCACGGTGGTTGGCTAAAGTCGTCGTTTCAATTTAAATAAAATTGAGCGCTAATGAAATATTATAATCATTTTTTGTTTATAGTGTCTGCGACTGTCTCATAAAGGTCGAAGTGATTTTGCCAGTGGTACCATACTAAACTGCATGTCAGTCGACTCAGGACGATTTGGGTTTGTGGCTATTTCTTACCATCTAATAATCTGTTTTCCCGTTACAATCGTAATCGCAACCTATCTTCTGTGGACGTTATTGGGAGTATCAGCGTTAGTTGGGATCATTAGTGTCATTTTATCTGTGCCATTCCTTCAACTATTAGCGAATACTTCCAAAACATACCAGGTAATCAAATGGTCTTTGAATTTCACTACGATACTTAGATCAGCAATTGAAATTTCTGTTAATCTTCCGAAGTTTTTCAAATCAATTTGTTTTTTTGTTAAATCATGTTATGCTTTACGAACTGTGATGCCTTCTTAAGACGAGTTTAAACTATAAGTGAGCTATTGTGAGAGAAGTGAGAACAAATAAGCCTAAATTAGGCAGAAATGAAAAAAGGAAATTATAAGAACGGCTTAGAAAAGAACGTTATAAATAAAGATACTAATATTCTTTGTTATTCTATATTTAGCGCCATGTATTAAATTGCAAAGACAAACGAATAAAACTGATGAGCGAGATTTTGAACGGAGCCCGCGTTCTGAAGATGTACGCTTGGGAGAAGTCGTTTCAGGCGAAAGTTGATGAGCTCAGGGATCAAGAAGTTATATTTCTCAAAAAAGCAGCCATTTTACAGGCTATAAGTCTACGTGTTATTCCTATAACTCCCTACTTGGTAAATAGATTTTGACCTAAAAATAACAATAATCAATTAGGCTTATAGCTTAAGCACCATCTTAGGCTCAAGTCACCTACCGAATTTTTTTGCGTTTAAATCGGGTGACAGGTTTACAATGCGTAGGAGGGTGGTTGCAAGCCAATCATTCCACGTGATCCCATGTTTCCTAACCTAACTAATACTGTTAACAAGATTGGTTAGTGAAACTAGCATATTTCTTTTTCAATTATCTTTTATCGAGTATTAAGCTTATAGTAATATAAATACAAAAAATATAGAATCTGGCCAAAAACTGTAAGTTTAAAATAAACAAAGTTATCCGAATTAAAACAAAAATGTGTCGTCTTGATGTTTAAGCCCATGAGTGCCGTGTCATGGGCCGCCAGTACACGTTGTCCAATCAGAAATTTGGTCAAGTTCTATAAAGGTCTTAAACAACTCAATTATGAAACACGCCGCACGAGGTCTAGCATATTTTATGTCCATTAGCGTGATGAGCGGACTTTGTTTAAAGACATTTATGAATAGCCACATAAAGAACTTGTTTAAATTTCTTATTTACCAAATTATACTGGTGGATAAATTAAGACGTTAACCATAATTTAATATCTTAGCATTCATGGGCTAAGACGCAGATTTTTTGCAGACGACACATTTTTAATCCGGAGCACCTTGGGAATTTTAAGCAAATTTTTTTACCAGATCTAATATCACTCATAAGTGTTTGAGTCTAGCCGCAATTCCAGAAATAAAAGACCGCCAAAGTTTAATAGAAATTTAGCTTGGGATACATCAAAAACATCTTGAATAAATATACGCTCTCGATAAGATTAATAAATATGAATCATTCCAGGTCAAATCAACCAGGTCCATACCCCTCAAGTTACCGATTTTGATGAAATTTGGTGAACAGGTGTAGTTATGCATCAAACCAACCCCTGTAAAGCAGAAATGATGAAAAGGTTTTTTGAGGGGAGTTACAGGACGAAATGTATTTTGGCGGTTTTCAAAATGCCAGTTGCGCTTTAGCTATAAAATCACTATAACTTCAGTTTGAAAAGTGATATAAATATGCCTAATTGCTTATTTTCAAGGTAATTAATCAATTAATGCCCCAGATTATTATTTTAAAAAAATTTGAAAATTTGAAAACAAATTGAAATTTGAAATTTGGAAGTCACCTATTCGTGGATACCCAAAATAGCTATATTTAGAAAAATTAGTTTTTGGCTTGTATTGACTTATTTGATCACATTACGTAATCTGTAAAAATATTTTCTTGTGTTTTCTAGTTTTAACGAAGTTACAATCAATTTACCTTACCACCGCGCCACAACCAATTTAATTTTTTTGGGGGGGATTTTTAAAATTGTATTTATTTTCCTTGTGAACAACCAAATTTCCTCGTATTTTTTAAAACTTATTATCAGTTCCCCCAATGTGTACTCCTGCTATATAAACACTTAAATATAATTGTTTCATTATTTATGGAATTAGGGGCAAAGTTTACTCCACCGCATATTTTGTTTGTTGGTTTCAAATAGCTTATTAACAACAGACTTGTATAGTACAAAGTTCACCATAAAAGAGGGATCTGTAGGGGGGTAATAAACGGTAGGTCTGCATGCGTACGAGAAACAACAGAAGTACGCTTCGAATGACCTTGGCAAGGAATCACTATTTTTATTACGTAGCGCGCCTGCGCGGGTTTTTTTCAAAAAACATTTTTCAGTTTTAGTTTTGATTTGGAGCGTCACTTTGGTGTGTCTCTTCACGACTTTGTTTACTGGCGTTAGAAGTCGGTCAGATTTTTTGTCTTCATACAAATTAAATTGTGAAGATAGTTTCTCAACATCGCGATGGATATTTTAAAGTGTTATTTTGGTGAACTAAACGATGAAGTTTGTTTTAAAGTTAAAGAACTAAATGAGGAGAAAAATCGAAGCTTGGAAATTAAATACTATGGAAGATCAGATTTCACTTCAGAGGAAGTTTTGTTGATTAGCATCAGAAGTGGACAAAAAAAGTGGCCTAATATTTGTCAACTGCACACAAATTCTTATTTACATCACTATGAAAAAAGACAACTTATATGCTGTGACCCATTACGAAAACACAAGACAAAGATAAAAACCAATTTGAGACCTGTAACGTTGGATCTACATTATAAATCTAAACGACTTGAGCTCGAATCAAACTTACTGCCTTTAATGAAACTTTGCACAAACTGCGTAAAGTTAATATATCATATGGAACCGACAACTGCTTTTGAAGACACTGATATTGATCAAACACCATCAAGCCTCGCTACTGATTCTCAAGGAACAGTTTCCACAATGGATGGAGTTATCATGGAAGAAGATAACTCTCAAACTCTTTTCAGTTCACCTAAAACCCCAGTTCTATCCAAAGTCAACGAATCTTTAAAAATAATCGGTGAGTCACCCATGAAAAAGAAAAATCTCATGAAGGTGAAAAGTTACCCTTGCAATAAATTAAAATCTATTGAAGCTGTTTATGAGAAGGCATTCGATGAAATTAGAGGGGTTTCAGTAACTGACACAGATGAAAACGTGATAGCGGAACAAAATTACTTGGATCAAATGATTAACCAACTAAAACACAAATTTAATATATCAGAAAATAGAAGCGATAAAATTCAAGTTTTAACTGTATTACCCAAAGGATGGAGTGCCTCCAAAATCCAGCAAGAATTTGGAGCGACAAACTACATGATAAGACGTACCAAGAAGCTTGTGGAAGAAAAAGGAATCTTGAGTACACCCAACCCGAAACCTGGGAAAAATCTGGATCAGAATACGGTGGATAGTGTGAGGAATTTCTATGAAAATGAGGAATGCAGTGGGCGAACTCTTCCAGGCAAGAAAGATTTTAAAAGCATCCGTGAATTTGACCAAAGAGTACACAAACAGAAAAGACTCATTTTGTGCAATTTAAAGGAACTACATCAAATGTTTAAGTCAATGCACAGTGAAATACAAATATCCTTTTCTAAGTTTGCCGAATTAAGACCTAAAAACTGCGTATGCAAGTTTCATCAAAATGTGAAGTTAAAAATTGAAGGTGTTAGGTTATGGGAACTGACGAAAGACCGTAGCTGGCATTTGAAAAGTTATAAAGATTGTTGTCTGTGTCAATCCGACGGAAGACTGTTTTCTGAAAGAATGTGAGGAATGCCCAGGATTTTACGAACTCAGAATTATCGAAAATATAATTGATGAGGAAAGTATTGACACTGTCACCTTCAGACAATGGATCAACGTGGATAGAAGCACTCTTGAAGTTATACAAAAAAATTCTTTAGAATTTGTGGATGAACTTCTTGAAAATTTAGAAGAGCTTTTAACGCATGATCATATTACAACAGAGCAATCGCTGTATTTACAACAGAGAAAAGCGTCCCTAGTTCCAGGCTATGCCCTCATCATCGGCGATTTTTCTGAAAATTATACGTTTATAGCGCAAGACGCGATTCAGTCTTTTCACTGGGCATCGGATCAAGCCACTCTCCATCCATTTGTTTGCTATTACAGAGAACACATCGGAGGACCATTAAACCATGTTAACTATGTTGTAATATCTGATAGCATAAAGCATGATGCTACAACTGTTCACGTGTTTTTAATGAAACTTATTGAGTTTTTGAAAAAAGCTTTAACTGGGTTGCGGGGAGTTGTTTACTTCTCAGATGGTGCTCCTTCCCAATATAAAAATTTCAAGAATGTAACAAACTTATGCTACCATGAAGAGGACACAAATGGAATAACCGCTGAATGGCATTTTTTTGCAACTTCCCACGGCAAGGCCCTTGTGATGGCCTTGGAGGGTGTGTGAAAAGACTCGCAGCCATGGCTAGTCTAAATAACACCATTATTCTAAATCCAGAGCAACTTTTCACGTGGGCCAAAGCAAAGTGGCATTCAAATGAAGAAGGACTTGACAAAATATCTTTTGAATTTGTGAGACAAAATGAAATAGACGAAAAGGAAAGCACTTTAAAAGTTCGTTACGAAAATGCTCATCGGATTAGAGGAATTAGATCTATTCATTCAGTTGTACCGATAAAAAAAAGTGAAGTACAAACCAAAATAATGTCATCCTCAACTAAATCTACGACAGTTAAAGTCCAAAAAGAATCTGAAAGTCACATTTTACCTTGGTCAGATATTCGTGGGTTCATTGTTGCGAAACGAGACGGCAAATGGTGGCTGGCATTAATTTCAGAGAAAATCGATGTCCATCAAGAGCTAGAATTATGCTTTCTTCACCCTCATGGACCAGCTGCTTCATATCGTTACCCTAATGAAGAAGACCGAGGACGGCTTCTCCGTAGAGATGTCCTGGTTATTGCAAACCCTACTACAAAAACGGGTAGATTATGGAAGTTAACCGCTGCGGAAACGAAAAAAGCTGAAAAAGCACTAACTATAAGTGCTAAGACTTTGTAAATTCTTTAATCATAAAATTGATTTATCAGTACTATACAAGTCTCTTGTTGATAAGCTATTTGAAACTAACAAACAAAATATGGTGCGGTGGAGTAAACTTTGCCCTTAATTTCACAAATAATGAAACAATTATATTTAAGTGTTTATATAGCAGTAGTACACCTTGGGGGAACTGATAATAAGTTTTAAAAAATACGAGGAAATTTAGTTGTTCACAAGGAAAAAAAATAAAATTTGAAAAATCCCCGCCAAAAAAAATTAAATTGGTTGTGGCGCGGTGGTAAGGTAAATTGATTGTAACTTCGTTAAAACTGGAAAACACAAGAAAATATTTTTACAGATTACGTAATGTTATCAAATAAGTCAATACAAGCCAAAAACTAATTTTTCTAAATATAGCTATTTTGGGTATCCACGAATAGGTGACTTCCAAATTTCAAATTTTAATTTGTTTTCAAATTTTCAAAATTTTTGAAAATAATAATCTGGGGCATTAATTGATTAATTACCTTGAAAATAAGCCATTAGGAATATTTATATCACTTTTCAAACTGAAGTTATGGTGATTTTATAGCTAAAGCGCAACTGGCATTTTGAAAACCGCCAAAATACATTTCGTCCTGTAACTCCCCTCAAAATACCTTTTCAGCATTTCTGCTTTACAGGGGTTGGTTTTATGCATAACTACACCTGTTCACCAAATTTTATCAAAATCGGTAACTTGAGGGGTATGGACCTGGTTGATTTGACCTGGAATGACTCTTATCTTTTTAAAAACAAACCTATATAAGGTATAAAAAACGATATCGATGAAAGTAAAGATAAGATTATAACACAATATTTGAAAACATTAAATTAAAATTAATTTTTAAGATACTATGAATCTGTATTATCAGAAATTATTGAGTAGATTGGTTTATAAGTTCGTTACTCCAACAATTAGCAACATAATTTAATTCTGTGAGCTTTGTTACTTATTGGTTAAGTTAAGATTGGTTATTTTGGATCAATTCTTCAAAGAGAAAAATACGGATGGGCTTTGTTTTGTATTATTGTTTAATTTTAATCGAGAGTTTAAGCTAAAAATTCGTAAATTAATGTTTATCGATTTACCTAAATAGCTTTGAATGAAAACTATTGAACTATTAACAAAGTTATATTTTCGTCTAATTGTAAACAACATATTTTACAGGGAGCGTTTCTATCTTTCACGATGTTCGTTTTGTTGGATGATGATAATGTCTTGTCACCTTCAATTGCGTTTACAACTTTGCAGATATTAGCAGCAGTCTCTGCAAATTCTTTCCTTTTGCCTAGTTTTATAAATGATCTATTAATGGTAAACCTCATTGTAGAGTACTTTTTATAATGATTAAACTATTAATTTGTTTTCCTTTTTAGTTAAGGGTTTCATTCAAACGGATTAACGGAATTCTGAACGGCAGTGAAATAAAATCATACGTTCAAACTGGCCATTCAAAACATACTAAGAGCACTGGTAAAATAATTGTTATTTTTCCACTTATAATTGCTTTTTTATCAAGAGGTTCTAGGATCGTTACAGAAAATAGTGAGATTAAATGTATGGTAACAAACGTTATTACTACCAATAGCTGCCTAGTGGTAAAACTTTACAAACACCACAAATTAAAGCTTAAGATGTGAGGTTTGTTTAAATTAGTAAATTTGTTGATTAAAGTAATTCAAGTCGTACATGTAAATAAATTACCAAAAGAGAAGTGAAATATTGAATCTCCTACCTTAATTAATGTTCGGGCCAAGTACCAAGGGCGTATTTAAGGGGGAACCCCCCCCCCCGAAATGCTGATGACGGGGGGGGGGTTCCTAATAAAAATCAGTGAAACTCCCGTCAGCACCCCCCCTTGAAATTTTCCCTCAAGACCCCCTGAAAGAAAATCCTAAATACGCCCTTGCCAAGTACCTCTGTTACATAGGCTTATTTAAGGCAGCGATAATATCAGTTGTAGGTCAATAAGGGAAACTAATTTTCTTTCTTAATATTCTGGTTTATTTTTATAAAAATTAAGATCTACACTTACGATATATTCCATCGTTAAGTAATATGGGAAATAAAACTAAACTTTACAATTATTCTTATAATCACTGACTGTCTCTCATCTCGTTCTTTCTGTCTTCTCTCTCCTTGAACCACGTGACCTCCCCTTTTTTTTTTCTAACTTAAAAAAATGTTCTATTACTCTATATCACGCCATCTAGCGAGGAGAGTCTACAACGGCTGGCGGGACTGTCCCTCCGTCCGTAGTACCACTAGTAATTGCTTTTCTATCAAGAGGCTCTAGCATGGTTACAGAAAATCATGAGATTATATGTAATGTTATACAAACGTGATTACTACCTATAGCTGCCCATTGGTAAAACCTTAAAAATTCCAAAAAATTAAAGTTTGAGGTGTGAGGTTCGTTAAAATTAATAAATTTGTTGATTAAAGTAATTCAAGTCGTACATGTAAATAAATTCGAATAGTAATATTTCTATTGAAAATATAAAAAAATTGTAATCTGAAAGTGGTTAACAACGGAAAAAAATCATAACACCATTTGTTTTTTGCTAAAATCTATCGTAATTATTTTATGGTAAATGGTAAAAAGAAAAAACCAATAACACGACAATTATAAATATATATTCTTAAAAAAAACATACAAGATTCTAGAGGGAAAGCTATTATATGGGATATACGTTATAATTATAATATTAATTTATTGTTTTGGATTTACAAAATTTGCTAATTGTGCAAGTAAGGTTTATCGTTTTAGTTTTAAATCGTTAGATATTACCTTACTGGTATGAAATTGTCCGTTGTCCAAATGTTTGTCATAATTTACTGCAAAAAGGAATGGATGTTGATAATTAGAAGGGGGCCAGCAAGTGTGGCTACACTTTCTTTTATAAGGGGGGGGGGTTGTATATCGTTAGGTCCTGGTTTGACTTTGCGAGCAGGGCTTCCACATTTGATATCTAAAATTTCTCTCTTGCGATTATTTCATTAAAGGAAAAATCCCATTTTCCCCTTTTTTGAATTGGAAATTCCCATTTCTATCCCTAGCTATATTTCGGAGTTTTCAATGCTAGTTTGTTTAAATATTCAGTTACATTCTGAAAAGAATTCCAAATATAAGGTTTTATTTATTACAAAATTACTAACATTTGAATAATTTTGCCGAAATATATCCTCAAAAGTCACAAATGGATATTTAGATCATGACTTTCATTACTATCTAACGCAATGAAATTTTTTTACATCTGTGACTCATAACATATCCATGGATTAATATACAATTAGAGTACACTAGAACTGTTATCAGAAACGCTAAAAAAGCCCTTTCTTCCCAATAAACACTTTTCCCTCATTTCCCCTCGCGAAATACCATTTTCCCTCACTTCCCGTTTTCCCTCTTAAATTGCATTATTCCCTTTCACCATTTTGGAAGGTTGCAAAATCCCGGAAAAGGGAAAATTCCCCGCACGTGGAAGCACTGTTTGCGAGTGACTTTCCAACAACAGAGTAGGAAAGCTCCAAGTTCAAAATATCGACTTCTTCATCCAAAACGAGGACTGCTTCAGGATGCGATTCGATAGAAGAAACTAAATAATAATATGGTCCCATCCAAAAATATGCCAAATCCAATAACAATACACCCATGAAATGATCGTCTTTGTAACACCGTTTTTCGCACAGAGATTTAATAGTTCACGGTTTATACAAAAAAAGTGAAAATCCGAAATTGTATATGCTTGCATTTAAAGGAGGTGAAATATTTCCTGATAAAAGGAAATTGGTCCTAAGACTTAAGTTAACTTCTAACAAGATTTATTTTAGATAATTTAAAGGAAATTGGCAACTGCCTTTTTGCTCTATTTCGAAATTGATTAGTTGCAAATCCGTGATTAATAGTTAAGAAGTTCGTTTTCCCTTAATTCGAAGAAAGGAAGTGAAGTGCCTTTTAGTTAAAAGCGTTTTTTCTATTAAAATTTTCCCTTTTTTAAGGGCGCATATGGGTATATGGGTTTTATTTAAAATAAATTGTTTATGCGCTATTAACTGTTTTATTTTGAAGCAATCGAATTTATTGACGGATATTTCACTTGGGATTCTTCGTACGAGCCCGTTGTCCATGGAATAAGTCTGGAATTTGAAAAAGGAATTTTGGCTGCTGTAGTGGGAAAAGTCGGATCTGGGAAAACTTCTCTGCTGTCGTCTGTTCTTGGTGAGACTGAGAAATGCCGTGGAGAGATCACAGTGAACGTAAGATAAAAAATTCGATTCTTATTGACTTCATGGTCATTCCCTGACAGAATGTTGCACAGTGTCACCCCAATCTCATTAGATTTAATTAAGAATTATTATATTCTATGACTTTACTCTGCCTTTATCAACGGCACAATTTGATCACGATAAACAATATTTTAGGCTATAGACTAGCTGCTTGAGTGTGCCCCAAAGTAGTCTCATGCCAGGTGAACGGAATATACATGCTACGGGTTTAGCATTAAAATAATGCAAAATTTCTTCGTTTCGTTTTCCTTGGAAAGCTCTCGAACGAGCTTCTTAATTTGTGCGGCCACAAGGCAATTGGCATTCAATGGAATAAAGAAAGTCTACAAGGGGGCATACATGAGCTATCTTAAAAAAAAGTCTTTAAAATATCTAATTTTATTGAAATAACATAAACTCTTTTTCGGTAATCCCGCACCATTGCCTCTGCCCTCAGCGGGGAGTCTAGCATTCACTCTTTGAGTTCCCGTTATGGAGGATGGAGCTGAAAGGGGAAAACCAAACATGGACGCGCCCAGTAAAATACCGCGAAAAAGAGTATATAGGTTTTAGAATTCTGAATTGTCGGTTTCCTTCCAGAATGACAAAATTTATTATAACAGAAACAAGCCAAAACGTTGACGGCTAATCGTTTTTTAAAATGGGATTGGTGGTAAGCCGGAGAGTTTTGGCGTAACAAGTTGCTATTGTGGTTTTGGTTGTTAAGCCTGGTCGATTAAAATAAATCCAGGGATAAAACGATCCTTTCATAAAACCTGTGGCAAATCCGTATGCTTTGTAGTTAAAACAACACTCGTGTTAATTACATAGGTTCTTAAATTAGTAATTATATTACATGTAGCTATGTAATGCACGTTTAGCCGTCTTTCTCTGCTTAATAATGTCTGAAGTCTCTTTAATCATTTAAATCTTTGCAATGCAAAATAGAGTTGAACTCGAGTAAAATCAAATCAAGTTTCCTATGCTGGTTAACCACAGTAGAGGATGACTAAAACTTAACACTTTTTTCCAAGATGGCCGCCAAGATGGCCGCCAAAATGTCGTCAATTTTTTTTCCAAAAAACCGGTTTTGACCTTGGGAAAAGTCGAAAAACATATTTTGGTTTTAACCCTAAATTTGACCTTGACGATGACTTTTGACCTCGACGCTCGACCGCTGTCCACAACCCCTAAGCCTCGGTCTATCACCCCAACAAGTTTGGACACGATCGGACAAGCTCGAACCGAGATATCGGTGGTAATGTTTGACCCCCCCCCTAATTACTTTCGTTCATTTACTTCTGGTTATAATTTTTTTTCCATTTTTAGCAATTTAAAATGCTAATTAGTTAATTTCGAGATAGGGAAACAAATTCGCGACCTTCGCTTTATAGCCTTGGCAAGTTTTGGCCCCACCCAAAATACTTTAAACAACTAATAAACGAGTCTAAACTGGCGATAAAACTATATCTATAAATAATAATTGTTTTTACATTTAAAAACCAAAGGATATGTGTAAGCGCAAGACGTCTCAAAAGTCGAGCTCTTTAAACGTTAAAAAAAATGAAGTTATTTATGGGGAAACCAGAATTTAAATGCAAATCTCCTGCCGAGAACCCTTGTTATTATGAACCGGCATGTCGTAAACACGCGTTTAATATTATAGATAGTTTTAACTTTAGTGTTAAATGCTGGGTTTGTCAAGCTTTATTTTTGGAACGAAGAACGTTTAAGATGTATTTGATGAACCATTTGACATCTAGTCATTCTAATAAAACACTTCTTAATATTGACGTTTGCGATTGCTCTCATTCAAAACAACCGGAATATACAACCGAAGAAGAAATATTAGACGATCAAATTATTGATTATTTGAACGAGTTTAACGTAAAAAATCAAGAGTGGTTAGACAATTTTGTTAATGATAATGGAACCCCAAAGAAAATTCATCGTAAAAAAAGACGATTGCTATTAAGACTGAAGATAGTTTAAATTCAACAATGAAACCAAACGTTGTATTTCCACCGGACTTTGTAATGCCGTCTGATGAGCAGATGGAAGCTATTATCTTTTTTCAAGAATATTGTAAAAATAATCAAATTTTAAGTCTTAATCAAGTTGAAACGCCCATTGAGGTTTTGGAAAATCTTGAAAAAACTTGTCAAATGATTGAAAATATGTGAATAAATTTGTTTTTCTAATAAATATATTGTTCTTATTTTTCCTACGTAAAAATAGATATTTTAACTCTTTCGTGTTAAGGTTCACGCTAAATCTTTTATTAATATAAAACGAGATGTCGCCCAACTAAAACTGTCATTATAAAGATGTCAAGTTTCGTAGTATTTCTACCTTCGAACGCATCACCCGATATTTACCCGGAAAATACACCTTCTACCTTTAAAGTACAGTTATCAAAACGTTTAAATTTTAACAATGAAAAATGGGCTTGTGCATTAGCAGAGATAATTCTTCCTGAAACTTATTCAAATATAACAAAGGAGTATTCGCATTTCCAAGTAGGGCACGTGTCAGATGCTATTTCACCCGAAGAAAATCAATGGGATTATATTAAAATTGAAATTCCAACCAAACGTTACGAGGGTGATGTAGACCGAAATAAGAACACTATCCCTACATCTCTTCAAAATAATATACTTAATGAGTTTGCTAAAAGTATTGAGGCCAATAAAACACTTAAAGGAAAAATTCAAATAAATACGGTAAAAATAGATGAAAACGAACCTAATTAAAAATTAAAAATACAGTTACAAAAAGATGTGCAAGTAAGAATTCCGCAAGCATCGCCCTTAGCTTCAGTCGACAGTGATTACCTTTCAAATTATCCACTCTCAAATCACGCCAAAAAAATTTCTTTAACTTACGCAACAAATTTTATTGAAGTTCGAGTGAAAAAAGCGTTAATTGTAAATAAATTTCAAGAAAAATATTTACCACGACAAATTCCCGTAGAAGAAATCGACGAATTTCAACACAGAAGGAAAAATTCTAATAATCTCTCAATTCAACGGAATGGTAGTTTACGAATGGTAATGAAGTTTTCTTCACCCTTAACCAATATTCAAAACATAATTATTATTGGAGAATATGAGAACCGATTTGTCATTAACCAAGAGCGTCAAGTTACATATATTACGGAATAAAAAACAAACAACGAGGACAAAGATCGGTTAGTTACCTCGTAAAATAGTAGTTGTAAAGATGTCTCGAACTCACAGTCTCTCACCTAAACAAGAAGTAGCGGTAATAGGTTATGTCAACCCATCAATTAAAATTTATCGACTAGACACTTGCGCCGAATTTGAACTGAATTTGGAAGCCTGGCAATCTCTTTTTACATTCGAAAAAGAAATAACGGATTTTTTTGAAGATCAAGTTGCAGGTTTTCACGCGTGGCTCCCTCTTGAAGGTTCAAAGATAAAAATCGACTGCTTCAAGGGACAAAAAGAAAAGCTTGTAGATGTACGGTCTTACGCAAGAGGAAAAAATAATTTGTATCATCTTTTTTATTCAACAAATTATGGATTTACTCTGAACCAAGCAGCGTGGAAAAGATTGAAGCATTGTAAACATACAATTGATCAAGATATTAATTTAATTTTGTCAGCCATAAATATCATGCATGATATAATCATACATGAGCTTATTAACAAAATGTTTGAAATTACTGAGAATTGTGATAATTCTCACTGTAAATCGGCAATTACTCACGATCTCTCTTGCAAACACGGGTTTGGAACAAATTTTGAAGACTGAGTTGAAAATATGATATTATTAACTATTCCACAATTAAACTACGATCATATCGTTGTAAGATTTCAAAAGGAATTTGATCTTGACCCCTTAGTAGAAGAAAGTCAATTATATTTTGATATTGTGCAAAATGTTTCAAATTTAAAAGGTAATTTAATTTACTAAAATAACTTTTACTATAATCGGAAAAAGAAATTAAAGTTTTTCTCCAAAAACAACCAACCGACACTCACAAAGAGAGTACCCGAGGTGTTTATTGCCGATTTTGTTCAAACACGGGCGTAATGTAGATCTATATGAAATATGAAATTTCCCAAAAGGAGACGTTGCACTACCCATTCGATTTGTTATGGCAACCGAAAATGTTTTTGATCACTTAAAACAACAAAATCTCCATTTAAAAAAGCATGGGATTTTCTCGGTTTCACAGGTTCCTAGCTACGAAAATTTTGAAAAATTTTGAAAATCACGAAATGTGTAATTTGGACCACATTTAGGTAAATTTCATCAAGTTTGGGTAAATTGAAACATTTTAAAGGTAAATTTGTAACAAATTTTGGGTAAAATAAGGAAAAAATCTTATTTTTGTTTTAACAAGTCAAAAACATTTTCGGTTGTCATGGCAAATCGAATGGGTAGTGCAACGTCTCCTTTTGCGAAATTTCATATCTCATATAGGTCTACATTACGGCCGACTTTGAACTAAATCGGCAATAAACACCTCGGGTACTCTCCTTAAACGTAACAAATTATACGTAACAACTATTGACGAAACTTTTATGGCAGATTTATTAGACCTGCCTCTTTTACAAGCGTTTAATAATAATTACCGCTTTACACTCTTAGTTCAGGATGTCTTTAGCAAATTCGTTTGGCTATACTCTTTAAAAAATAAGACCTCTAGCGAGATTGTAAAGGCCTTTAGAGTCATTTTTTAAAAACAGTGCCCCTTAATTTATGTACCGACCCGGGTTCAGAATTTAGGAACGCCCCATTTCGAGCTCTTTTAAAACATCATAACGTAACCAGTATCTTGCGTATTCTGAAAACAAGGCATCTATGATTGAAAGACTTGTTCGCACGGTAAAATCTAAAATATTTAAAATAATTACAAAGACCGGTAATTTACATTATCTTAATAAATAACCATTAATTGCAAAATCTTATAACGCTCGAAAACATTCGACAACAGGAATTGCGCCTAAAGATGTTAATAAAAACAATCTTAAAATAATTGGCAGGCCAACTTTACAAATTGGGGATAGGGTTCGTTTAGCCGTTGCAAAATCAACATTTGATAAAGCATACAGGGGAACGTTTAAAGCCGAAATATTTGAAATTCATAGAGTAATTACGAGAGAGCCTTGTATGTATATTGTTAAAGACCTGTCAGGCAATATAATAAAAGGGGCGTTTTACGCTCAAGAAATGGTTAAATTTCAAGAGTAAAGACCTACATTCTTTATTCAACATTTTGTCAACCATGGGTAAAGTACACGTTCTCCTGGGTCTTGCGATCGTAATATTCAGCGTTGGAGTTACAATTGTTTCATCGGCAATGAAATTAAAAAAACGGAGTCCCGAATATACTTTAGGCATTGGAGTTTGTGACAAAGCATACGACCTTGGAAAAGTATCTCGTAAAATGTAACGAGACTTTCGACGTGCGACATTTTAAGAAAGAAGACGGAACTTTGAAGTCATCTATTAGGGGAATCAACTTAACAAAAGATCAATATGAAAAATTATTTTAACTTTAGGTACAGGTATTGCCTTTCGCATTTCCCTGGCCTCGCTCAGTACTTTTTAAAAATTCGCGTAATTTGGAGCGACTGTTTAAATTAGAAGATAATTTATTTTGCATCTCATTATCTAGGAAGTTATAATATGTTTCCTGGGGAGAAATAAGTGGTTTATTTTCTTGAGATATTTGTCCGACACTCGATGCGGGAACTAAAATCATTTTTTTTTTCATTTTATTGAATAAATTGACAATTAACGGAACGATAGATCCTAGGAGCGCTGGTATGAAGAACCCGGTGCCCTTCTGAATCAACAAAGCACGCTTCCGTTTTTTGGGAAATTTTCGGACTGGCCAAAAATCGTATCGCTGTTTTATATTTAGAGTAGTTTTTTCTTGGTTTTTGATAAAACAATTCCTCCCCCTTTCAAATTTTTGCAAACGGTTTGTAAGGCTTTTAATTGCGTTGGAGAACTATGAGCTAATAAATTTTTACGTATCCCCCCTTTAACTTTATACAATACATTTAAATATGGATAATGTGTTTTAAACTTGGCAGATGGGTTTGCAATAGCACTCGTTTTTTACGTACTGTCTTTAATGAACTTGATAATAATATAGTAAATTATTTATTATTGGAAAAAACTACCATTTTTGGCCCGTTTTGATCAAATGTGTACGACCTTAATCGTAAACTATCTGGAGTGGTGACAGATGTATCTATAAATAGGGAATTGTAAGGTTCACTAGTAGCCATATCGTAGGTCATTTTAATTAATTTTGTATTATTGGGAGATATTTGATTAGCTAAATATTGAATTTGACTTAAATCTCGAGGAGATTTAAACAGATTTAAATATGACATATTAAGAGAGATTAAACGAGATTGTTTGCCTCGAGGAAATAAGGTTTGGAAGATTAATATGACTGAAATCTCATAATGATGGCTGTCAACAGTGACTAATTTAGCAATTTGATCATTTTTGTAAAGTTCATCCACTAAATCATCAATAATAATTAGGAAATTTCTATTTTATTCCCAAAAAACACTTTCCATCGGAGGTAGTCCTTGAATAAACTCTATATCGGGTCAAAGTTGAGATAAAACCTGGTAACCAGGTTGCCAAACCGAGTAGCAATAAATAATTTTAATAGGAGGTTTATCAATTAATACATTTCTCCATCGAATTAACAAGTTGACCAAAGAAGATTTTCCTGACATGGTAGGGCCTGAAACCATTATTCGAAATGTTGAAAAAAGTTTTATATAAGACATTGTTGTTTAAACAAAGACAATATACTACGTACTTTGTTAGTAAATTGTGGTTTTTATAGAATATAATTAAAATCAACAAACACATTTTAATTTAAAAAAATTATTTTATTAAAGTATGTTTTAACACTATTTTTTGAATCAAAATCTTTTATTAAAAATCATTCCTTCACCAGTTATATAAAGTTTCAAAATAAAAAATTCAACAATAACACTTTTTAATAAAGAATAAAGAACATAATAATTCCTTTACCAAAAATAAACACAAATTATACATCAATTCCCATTTTTTAGTAAAAATTCAATTTTAGAAGTTAAAAGTTTAAACCTTAAATTGTTTAAATATAAAGTATTTATTCTATTTTCGGGATAAATTTCATTTATTACAACTATATGATTGAAGGAAACGTGTTTACTGGTTTTTTGTTACAAAATTTTTTCTTTAGTCTTATGATTAAAAGATGACAATTTTCTTTTACAATTCGTCATTTTGATATTGTAAATAACCGTAGGGTACGCTAGAGATATTGTTTTTTAATACGCGTTTACAAAATGTTTTTTTGAAAGTTTTACTTAAGTTGCCAACGCGTAAAAGCATATTGTACTTATCTTTTATTACGTTAAAAGGAATTTTCACCTTAAACTCTGTATTTGGGACAAAACTCATCTGTTTGAACGCATCAAAGTAAATAATTTCCGCATTTTCCCTAGTGAGGGTTATGCCTTTTAATTTTATAACACTCTTCTTATCCTCAGTAATAAGATACCAGTGGATACGAATTTTGTTATGTATGTATTCGGGGTCTCGCATGTAAGTTCATCTAAGTTACCACCGAGGCCGCGATTATTACATTACCTTTTGTAAATGTTGGTGCGAGTTTACTTTGCTTTTTATACATTACCATGGCCATGTCGGGGTTTATTAAATGAAAGTCTGTTAATTTATTCGTTGTGTCTGCTATAATCTTGGTTAATTGGGAGTAGCGATGGATGATTTTAGTCGCTGATTTATCCATTTTTAGTGCCATTCTTCCATATAACGAATTTTGCGCCAATTTCGCGGAAGTTCTTAAGGATGGGTTATCAACAATTTCTTCAGGCTCTAACCTAACCCCATCGGCTTCGTATATTGCGTCTAAATATTCTTTTTGCTCTTGATACGTTTTAAAATTAAGTGGAAATCCCGAATTTTGAACTTTTGCTTTGAAAAAAATATCGATATATGGTTTGAAAAAATTGGTGGTATGACTGTAGTTGTAAACCTCGAAAATATCTAACAATTGGTATTGACAGTCTTTCATCGCGTAGTAGATTTCCACCGAGGGTAAAACAACTGTAAGCGCTCGCTCATCCTGAGTATGGTGGCATTTTTCATCATTATCTTATACACAACTTGCGCATAAAGGATAATAAAGTTTCTTATTTAAACGAAAAGGAAGAACGGGTAGGTAAAGATCGCGAGGCGGGAGGATTCGACAACTAATAATTCCAAAATATGCGTTAGGAGTATTATCAAAATTATTTGTAATAATATTAACTTGTTTACAACCAAACTCTTTTTTCTGTAAACAGAATGCGTACAGACTGCAAAAGTCAAAATATCGTATTTGCTCTCCAATTGACGAATCTATTTCATGGTACAGTTTAATTGTTTCTACACGTCCTCCAACTAAGGAATCTCTAGGGTTAATTTTAGGAATAATTTTAATTTTATTGAAAAATGCCTTCGCCTCAGCATTTTGTTTCAACAAATCTAATATCGCACATTAAACAATTTTAATATATGTGTGTGGTTTGGCAAATTTTCTTCTATAAATTCTTTTCGATCTAGCTCCTTTTCGCGAATTTCTTTGAATGTTTTTCCTAAAATTGGGTTAAAGGTAGCGCCAGAAAAAGGTTTTGGGCAGCCGTGCCAGAAATCACCCATTACATCAATAGCTATAGGGGGATTTTTACAGAAACCGTCTACAAAATATGGCCCTACGGACTGTTCTCGTCCCGAACTTCTAACAGTTTGCAAAATTAAATTATTTTCCTTTTCGTACCAAGCTAGATATTTCAAAGCAATCTCACTTTGATTCTGTCTGCTTGCTAAACCATTAGCTGGGATAGTGCATATTGTATACGGTTCTAAAAACATGTCGATAAAAACAATGTTAAGTGCCCCAGAAAGAGTAATCCCCCATCGTTTGTAATATCAATTTCAATTAGGTCTTTATATAACTTGCGAAATTTCTGCATAGCTAAGCGTAATAAATTACAATCTAAAAGGCAATACGCCCTTGATTCTGATTTAATACAATATAACGTTTCAAGCTGTTTGCGTGTATACCAGGTTTTAAATTCTCAGTATTCCAATACTTTCATTTTATTGGGTTCAAAATATTTTTCGTCCGGAATTTTCCCTGAATAGTTTAAAGTCTCTTTTGTCCAGAAGACATAGGGAAAATATCCTTTCGATTCAGGCAAGGAAAACACCTTAGTGGTGCATTAATATAATTTAAAGAGTCTACAAAACGAATGTATACCCCTTTAATATATATAGTAAGAATTTTGCCTCCATCGTAAATAACCTCGGGAACAATTCGATTTATTAATTTTGAAATAATAAACATCAAAAGACCTCAAATTATGCGCCATTACAATAACATTAGTAAATTTCGGTCTATTTGTTGTTCTTTCCGTTTCCCATCAGTAAGTAAAATAGTTTCATATTGAAATAAAAAATTGAGAAAGCTGTCTACACAATGTTTCCACTCAAAAACTATGATTTCAACAGGGTGATTTAACATCTCACTTTGGGCTACTAACAAGACGGGTTTATGGATATCCTGCTCGATTATAGTCTCAATATCGAAATATACGTACGTTCGAGGTTTATGTTTAAAAGTCGAATGTTTAACATAATGCTGATTGGGAGTATGTTCAATTTTACAAGACTTGCAAGCTGTTTCACATTTTGAATACAACATTTTTCACATCTGTGAAAAAGCTTCCAAGTTTCATTTTTAAGATGCAAATTGTAACATTCACCTTGTTTTAAATACCGATTACAAACTTTACATCGAACTAAAGGAACTTCTAAAATTTCGTGAAAATTTGGACTTAAGCACCTTTTACATTTAATATTTGGAACAGCAAAGCAGTGGTGCTTGTTTCTACGGTCGGTTGAATAAAAAAACTTTTCCACAGTCTAAGCGCGAAGCTACGCCGCCCCAAATAGAATGTAGATTTTTAGCTAAATGAACGTGCGTGCCAATTTTTACTAGAAGAATTTTGTTTTCGGAGGTTGGAAAACCTTTAAAATAAATCTGAAAAGTTTCTGCCGCGTTAATTATGATTATCTGATATTTTGGTGATAAAAATGTCTGAAATTTTGCAATATCTCCAATTTCTACAGCTCCTTGGGCAATTCCTACATCCTCATGCAATTGTTTAGCGGCTTTAGTTTGTAATTTACTACGAAAAATGGTAAAGGTTCGATATTCTTTAAGAACTGTTGTTAATGGCAGAATGTTTTTTTTGTATTCAGCAATTTGACAAAGTTTTTGTCCGACTATAATTCCTCGGGCTACGCATAGATAATCTTTATTGTTTATATAGTAAAAGTTGGATTTAGATTTCAAAAAGACATCAAGATCGATAATGTCTCTGTTTTTTAAGGCTAAAAAATTTCTACCCATTTTTTGGGGGGATTTTAATAGAATTATACTAAATTTTATTTCTCCCTCTAGTAAGAAATCTTTTTTCGATTGAGCAATGCGTGATATATGATTGAATATTCGAGCAACAGTTAACTGATCGATTTTAATAAATTTAATGTTAATCGGATGATCTAAATTTTCCGATTGAATTGCAAAACGTAAAAAATCGAAACCTGATGCCTGTTTTTTTACGTATTCTAGAATTTCAAACAAAATCTTTTTAAATACTGTAAAAAATAAATGGGTAGGGATTTCGTTTAAATTTATCAATTCTAATTCAAAATCAAGTTTTTCGCAGCGCCATTTCTTAGAATTTCTCGAAATTAAATTTTTAATTTTATAAAAGTTTTTATAATTAAAATTTTTCAAAGGGGAAAAGTCTAATTCACGATCCGAATCGTCATCACTGGAGTCTTCCATATTCTTATTTCTTTTCCAGGTCTAAAAACGTTATTCTAATTACTATTAAGAATAATTAATCAATGTTTTTAACTTACTTTGGATGGGGGAATAACGATTTTTCCTTCCTTTTGCTCAATCAATTTTTTTAGCTTGTTTGTTGAGTTTATGATTCGAACATCCAGTGATAAGCTGCTAGCTAAATATTTAACTCTTTTATAATCAGCCTTCCAGATCTCATCTTGTGGAAGTTGTTTAATATTTTTGTATGAATATATTTGAATATCCAGGTATATCCCCTTGTCACCCGCTTTCTTCCTCGGAGTTTTGGTTTCGTAAGAAATTCCACTTTTCTTGATTTTTACTGATTGTTCGATACCAATTTCTTCGATATTTGACATGCGGCGTACCTCTTGAGTAGAAGGAAAGTGAGGGTATGACATCGATCCCGGGTTCGGGTTTGGGTTCGGGATCGAAATCCGGGGTTTAAGGGGTGAAATGGGGGTAAAATCGTCGAAAAGTCAATGTATTTATGATATTTCTCGCGACGATTTGTTTTTTCGTATATCAACATATTGTGTCCAGGCCAACTTGTTCATTTATCTACGCTTATCTCGAAAGATACTTGAACGTATATCTTATCAAGTTTTATCGTACGGAATAAGTTGAAATGATGTAAAAAATGATAACCTAGGCGACGCGTGCGCAGATTACCCCGGGGGACGCGGTTAATTTGAATTTAAGAGTGTTTTGACGTCATGGAATATTCGTTGTTAAAGAAGAATGGAAATATTTTTAAACTTCATTTTAATATCATTGTAGTACTTAAATATGCTTGACACTTGAACCAATCTCACGAGTATTTCTTAAAACGAATATCTCGATCGCGTTTTATCGTACGAAATAAGTGGAAATTATGTAAGTTGTATGATACTTGATAACCTAGGCAGGAAGATAGCGCGCGCGTGCGCGGATTACCTGGGAGGTGCGGATTGCCCGGGCGCGCGGTTAATTTGAATTTAAAACATGGATTCCCTCTCCGAAATAATTCATGTACCCAAAATTGGGCGGCAAGTTTTTTTCTTTTAGGGGAACCTCTATGGGAGTTTAACATTACAATAAAGCTAATAGGTCCAGTTTGGGGTACTTTTGGTCCGAAATGGGGTACATAGGACCGAAAATGGTGACTTTGGTCCATTTTTGGGTACATCAGAAAAGCAGTTGGAAAAACGAAGAGCCTTATTTTTTTTTCCACCCATCTCCAAACTCCAAAAATTTATTGCTATAATTTATTTATCCCTTCCGTAGGTATAAAATAAGATAAAAACCACTTACCTATATTTTAATTACGGTAAATTAAAAATACTTAATTAGTGTACTAAGTTACGTTTAAAAGAACCTTTTGTAACAATTCCAATATGTAAATATAGGTATAAGGATTGAAAAAATACTTAAAGTAGTTTTACTGATAAACTCTAAAGGAATTTAACTTTAAAGGGTATCTTAGATTATTGTTTTTAATTTTATTCAAGTTGAAAACGTATTAAGAGTCCTTCAAAGTACTATAAAAGGATTTTATTTACGAACTTAATTCATATTTTCTTCAAACTTTCAATTCGCTTTTATTACTATTTAAATACGGTAAAATATAATTCTTATACACAAATATAGTCAGAAAGATACTATAAAACACTAAAATTAAAATTAAATTAAATTTGTGTGGATAAGATTTGTAAATATCATTTTGAAACTAATAACTTTCACGCTTTATTTAAGTCAAGCCAATAAAAACAATTACCTATATTTTAAATACGGTAAAATATAAATACATTTCCGATATGTAAATAGGTAGAATAACACTATGAAAAGTTCCTTTTTCTTCTTTTAATACGACAACACACAACTCTGATACGCAAATATATAAAGAAAATATAAAAAAATTTACTCTACGTTCGATACGTTAAAATACATTTCCGATACACAAATATAGATAAAGAAATACTATAAAATGTAAAACGGTAGAAAAATACTACACATTAACCATTATGAATTTAAGCTTACAACATCCTTCACGTATAGAGCATAAGATATATGTTCAGAGTTAACTTGTTTCCTCGTTATCTTTATCGCATGTGTTTTAAATAGCGTATGGAATAAGTTAAGAATGTACTGAAATGGTGTATGTTTAAACCTCGTAGAATAAAGAGTAAAACATGTGTTCAGAGTCGGCTTGATTACTAAAGCGAATAACACAGAGACGTTTCCGGTGTAGTCACGTAGGAAGAAAAATACAACACTCTCTATACTCTACATTCAACACGTTAAAATAGATTTCTGAAATGCAAATGTAGGTAGTAAATACTACAAAATCTCTATACTCTACCTTCAATACGTTAAATTACATTCCAATATGTAAATATAGGAGGAAAAATACTACAAAAGCCTCTTTTCTTGGCGTTCAATATGTTAAAATAGATTTCTGAAATGCAAAAATAGGTAGTAAATACTACAAAAGCCTCTTTTCTTGGCGTTCAATATGTTAAAATAGATTTCTGAAATGCAAATATAGGTAGTAATTACTACAAAAGCCTCTTACTCTACGTTCAATACGTTAAATTAATGATATGCCTCCGATCGAATCGTTCTTTTTTTCCTATTTAAATATACGCATTTAAATTAGAATTGCCCCGTCGGTGCCCCATTTCACATTTCAGACGTCGACGGAGGCTCTGGGCACCATCAGGGCGAGGGCGCGGACGCTGGGGCACGGGCGCCACCCGCGTCTCAATGTCTGACTATCATCTCGCAGTTCCATACTGGGCTATTTGACCATCAAAATGACCAAATAGTATATTTTAACGTGTTGAATGTAGAGTATAGAGAGTGTTCTATTTTTCTTCCTACGTGACTACTCCGGAAACGTCTCTGTGTTATTCGCTTTAGTAATCAAGCCGACTCTGAACATATGTTTTACTCTTTATTCTACGAGGTTTAAACATACACCATTTTTATATTGTACCAAAAAACCATTTCCCTGAACTTAATTTTTTTTTTCAAAAACATGGATAACATTTGATATTTGATTGTATAGCCACTTAGAAATTTCGCAATTGATAAATATATGTTCTAAACTTCCACTATGCTGTTGACACAAAGGGCATGCTTCACCTACATCAAATATACGATTGGCTATTCACGGAGTCATTATATTTCCTTTTAATATTCTATATAGAGCTTTTGATTCTCTGCCCGTGAAATGGTCTTTCCATATGCATTTATAATCAATTTTGACATCGTCTTTTTTTTGTTTAAACAAATTTAGTGCACTATCATTTATATTTTTACAAATTGTTTTCCTGACAAAATATTTTAGAGTATCATTTTCACATTCGATAATATACTGTGACCCGTTTTTAACATTTAATTTAAGTTTTTTTAAATATTCTTTGGAATCTGGGGTTCCTTCTTCCCACGTGTAAATTTCATTTCCGTGAAAAACCTTCTCAATTTCTTTACAAAGCTCACTGAACTCTCTATTCAGAGCTCTCTGTGTCGGTGCCGATATTTCGAATTGTAGGTTTAAGAATGGATTTTCAAATTTCTTAGTAGTGCAACTAACTATTTGGTGTATGTATCGGATCTTAAGATACAACCATTTTCTGTTAACAACGATTTCAGGTAGAAAAGGATTGTGCTGTATTGGTAAGCTTTTAAAATCATTCAAATTTGTTGGTTTTTTCAAACTGATTTCTAAGTCTTTTAAAAAATTAAAAACATCACAATAAAACTTCGGTATAAATTCAAACTTTAAAATTAATTTTTTCATCACTAGAACACCGGTTTCCAAATCATAACAGTTCGTTTTATTTAAATAATAATTGAAAAGATCCTTTTCCAAAGAATGGACATTTTCTAGGAGCAGCCTTTTAAATTTTATTAAAGTAAAGCATTGCCACTGGGAATCTAGAGTTTTAAGGCCTAAGCCGCCATTTTCTATAGTATCGGTCGCGACATCTTTATTGACCCAGTGCTTATTTGAGTCCCAACGTAGGTTAAGCATATTTTTAAAATGTTATTTGATTGCAACACTGGGCGATTTAATAATGGTAGCAAGAAATATATTTTACTTAATTCAATATTGCATAGCTGGGCCCGAGCCTTAAATGATAAACGGGGTTTTAGGTGGTTATAATTACATAAGCTTTGTGTTAATGATGACTCCATGTTTTCATATGTTTTATCTTGCCAATTTTCCTCCACGGTAAAATTGTTCCCAAGTATTTTAATTTGATTCTTATTCCATTTAATACCTAAGGGAGAATCTGCGCGATTACGCCAGCCTGCTAACCACAAACCACAGCTTTTTTCTAAATTTATTTGTGCATTACTATATTTAGAGTATCTATCACATTCATCCTTCAAAATAGTTAAACCTTTGTCTGTGGAAACGAAGTTAGTACAATCATCCGCAAAGGACAAATTGGTGAGTGGTCTATGAAAAAATGGCAGGCCAGGACTATGGTTGTAAAGGTCTTTTCTTAAATGGCATAACAACGGTTACAGAGTAAGTATAAACAGAAAGGTCGACAAAGGATCCCCTTGTCTTATACCCTTAGTGATAGAAAATTTTGACGTCAGGGTTGGATATTAATTTGTAGTCTACGTTTAGTAACGATATTGGGCGCCAGTTTGAAAGATCTAAAGGGTCACCTTTTTTGTATATCAGTACAATAATAGCTCGGGTAAAAGATTTCGGTATTACTGTTAGGGTTAATATAGAACAAAAAACGTTGTGTACAGCACTCCCAATTAGAGTCCAAAATTTTTTGTAGAAATCGTTCGTGATGCCGTCGCCACCTGGTGACTTTCCGCTTTTAAGGTTAGTAATTACACTTAAAAGTTCTTTTTCTGTTATATTTCCCTCACATGTCGATTTTGCTTCCTCGGATAATTTTGGCAAAATTTGTATATAAGGAGTACTGTCAGGAACCGGATCATATTCATAAAGGTGAGTATAAAACTTGTTTATTTCTTTATAAAGTTCCGTTTGTGTTGTTGTTGGTAACCCATTTTCATTTTTTACAGAAACCAAACGATTGATGCCTTTACCACGTTCTTCTTGGATAAGTCTAAAAGCTGAGAACCTGATCGCTGAATTGCCATCTATGTGTGAACGTACCATCATAGCTTCCGCCTTCTCGGTTTGTATAGTCTCTAGTCTTTTAGTAAATTTAAATTCGTCGTCACTTGATAAATTTTTATCTTCTAGCCTTTTTAACAAAAAATGTAATTCTTCGTTTTGGTTTTTGGTTGAATTAAAGGTATATTCTTTGGTCAATCTTTTAATTTTGTATTTAACATTTTCCCACCATCTGATTTTTTCGTAGGACGTATCCGGGAAATTTTTAATCCAAAGCTTCCAGTTGTATTCGAAAATGTCTATATACGATTTATCTTTTAATAATCGGTTATTGAAACACCAGGTGTCTGAAGGGTTGAATGTATTTTGTTCATCTGGTAGTTCCAGATATAAGTAAACTCCTAAATGGTCCGATTTAGCGCCCCCTATTTTAGTTTGGATGTCTTGAACGAAGGGAATTAGGCCTGGTGATAAATAAAAACGATCATGGCGCGCTTTTTGATTAGAGTTGCTTCTGCTTGCCCAGGACATTTGTTTCCCTTCGGGGTTTCTTACTCTATAGATGTCCTTCATATTATAAAAACTAAGTAGGTTGGTTAAGGAGTTGCATAAATTTTTTCGGGTTTCTTGAGTATTTACACGGTCTAAGTTTGGTTCTAACGTGCAGTTGAAATCACCCGTTATAATTATATTTTCAGGAGCGGTATTAAAAATATCATTTTGAATAACATCTATCAAGTTAATAGCTTCTTTATCAATTTGAGATATGTAGCAATTATATAAGATAATTTGTAGGTTGCAAGTCTTAAAGTCTAAGGACATGCGTTGCGCAAATCCCGGGATTAGTGTTGATACGTTTATATTTATGTTGTTATTATAATAAAACTTCATGATGTATGAACAGGCAACGCCACCTCTGTGATTGGTGCAGCTGCTAAAATAATTGATATATGGGTTTAACACTGATAAAGGTAACGGGGATTTATCTAAATACGTTTCTTGCCAACACGCGAAAGTTATTCGTTTTTGAAGCATATTATTCGTTTTTTTTAAAAATTCAATTTGTGTTGACAATCCGCTTGTATTATGGGAAATAAAGGAGACCTTCATTGAGGTTTCCTTAAATTAAACGATAGCAACTCTAAGCGATTTATTTCGGTTTTGTCGTTTATTTTTTGAATGTGCTGCTCGATTTGTATACACAGTGAAGAAAGGTCGGTAGTGAAGTGTTTTCTAGTATATTGTTTTGGGTTTTTTCTTCTACGAATTTTTTCAAGAAAGATTGTAAACGTGTTATCGTTTAATTTTCCAGACTTCACAAATTCTATTTGATTAGATAGCGTGTTAGAAACACTACTATCGGAACCATCGGAGATAAAGAACTGGCGCTGTTGGACCTAGCACGAGGTTGGAGGTTACTTCCTTTATCATTTATCTTTTAAGTTATATCCGAGATTTCTACACTTTGGTTATCGTTTCTTAAAAAAATGTTTGGCACTATTTTATCAAATAAGGGAAATCCACTTCCTGAAGCTGGGTTTCTTTTAACGGGATAAATAATAACTTTTTGTGTATTTTTATCGATTTTAATAGATTGCGGTGACGATGGGATTTTAAACATTTCAATGTCAGATGAAGTGGGTGATTTGTTTAAATTTTTTACATTTGAATTTTTGGCCTTTTTGGAAATAGGAGTATTTAAAGGTGGAAAATTATCTTCTGTTAGAACTGGACTTTGGCTAGTGGCATTTGAATAACTTCTTTTGTTTGCGGATGTTTTATCAGTATTATTATTAGGCATATTTATTGGCATTTCCTTATCGTTTCGGTTTTGCATTTTAGCCTCTGTATTTAGTATACTATTTTCTTCCATATTTTCTTCTAAGTTTTTTTCTTTTAATTTATTTTCCTTTATTTTAGCGTAGCAATGATCTGCTGTATGCCCCCGTTTACTACAAAAATCACCGAGTTTTGTGCCTCGTTCTAAAAATAAAACAACGCTATAATCGTTATATTTTAAGTTTATGCTTTTTGGCAAATCTTCATTAATAAGCATATAAACTGTTCTTTTAAAATTGAACAAAGTGCCTAGTTCGGGATCTTCTTCAGGGTTAACATCGATAAACGTAATATTTGACGTTATTTTGCCGTATTTTTCGAGCCTTTTAATAATTATCGAACTCGGTATTTCAGGGGGTCAATTTGCTAAAGTGATCTTTTCTGACGGTTTTTTTAGCCTTTCACATGATACTAGTTGTCCGTCATGGTCGAAACCTTCATTACATAATGTGTCTACCATATTTACGGTTGCTACGTAAGCACAAATTCTTGATACTGGGATTCGGCCAATATAATAAGTCTTACCTTGACCAATTACTTGATTAATCGCTTTTGCATATACTTTTGCAGGTACTTGAGGGTTCGCCTTGAAAGTAATGGCGTGTTCTCGAGTAACCACTGGTGGAATTTTTTGCTCTTTGCTGCCAGGTCTGTCGGGTGGATCCTTTCCAGAATGAGAAATTCCCAGATCATCGAATTCACGAGCGGCCATAACTAGGCCTTGCACAAAAAAAACCACAAGAGAAACACCAGAAAACACGGAGCGAAAAACCGCACGTCTTACTCCGACGAGAGCAAGAAGCCTATTATTATTATTATTATTATTATTATTATTATTATTATTATTATTATTATTATTAATTGCTTTGCTTTCTAATATTGGTTTTAAACTATAATACTTGTTTTTGCTTATATCTGCTATCTTCATTAATGGGTTGTTTAGATTAACTGAAATGATATTAGTACGCTTTGTACTAGATCGTTTAAAATCGATTATAATTGTTTTTTTTTATAAAATTTTTAAAACTGGTTTATGAAGGATATGGATAATTACTTAACCTCAATTGTATTACAGAATTTTGTTCTTTTTCTGTGCACGATAAAAGTTTCAAATGTGATCGTCCAGGAGTTGTGTATGATACACTATTATTCCATACTAAATCGATGTTATACGGCTGGTTTAGCTACGAAATTCTGCAATTATCTAGCAAATATATGCAGATATTTTGCAATACTAGTCAAATTTCGTGGTGAAATCATAAAAATTTAAAACGGTTTCAGTCTAGACTTCACGTATTAGACCAAATTCAACATGTTGGCACTGTCCAACCTAAAGTTAGGTCGGTTTTAATCAATTCAGACATTCTCGAACTGTATACTTCAGAGGCAATTAACACCAAAAATAGTGTTTATGTTCGTTCAATGACGGAGCAGCAAGAGAAAATTAAAGAATTCTTGTGGTAATTTTTTTTAGATATATTCGTTTTTTAATAGATTAATTTATTTATTTTTATAAATTCTAGCCTGAATTTCAAACCAGACACGTCGTTTTGTACCGAAGAGGAAAAATATCTTCTACGGATTGATGTAATAATAATTATTACCTCTCCGAGGGAACAAAGTCCCCTAGGAGGGGTTATACAATCACCGTGTCTGTCTGTCCTGCGAACGCGTTCGCATTATTCGTGCAAAGGTTAATCATTGCGTACGCAATTTCTCGAAATTTCTGCGTTCGCAGTTTTTCGAAGGGTCGGCAAAACCACCGTGTGACGGTGAGCGTTAACGGATACATTTGCGGTTTGGTTTGGATGGTGTTTTTTCGCTCACCGTCGTGACGGATTGGTGTATTACGTTTTTGTAATGTTTATGCGTAGGTTGTGAATGTTGAGTTCGTGTTATGACGGTTGTGTTTGTGTTTTGATGGTTGTGCATGTTGAGTTCGTGTTATGATGGTTGTGCATGTTGAGTTCGTGTTATGATGGTTGTGGATGTTGAGTCTGTTGTGTTTGTATGGGCGTTTTCTCTCCAACTTCTTCTAACTGACTTTGGGACGGACCGAGTGCTGAGTGTAATGCTACCTCTCAACGTCCAATGGCAGGGTTTCCACCAATTGTTCACGGTATCCGTTTTAGTATCAATTTGCGAATTATTGGCGCCGGCCGGGAATCCAACCCGGGTCTGCCTCGTGCAAGAGATTTACTCTAACCACTCAGCCACCAACGCTTGTTAAGATAGGGTGTTTTTCTAAAAAACAGCTTTGGCGAATGTCATTTACAAAGTTATAACGTTAGGTACTATAATTTATTCTACATTATTTTAAATATTTATAAATAATATTAATCTTATATTTAATGAAATATTTTAAAATTATATAAAGCTTATATTTAATTAAATATTTATAAATTATATTAATCTTATATTTAATTAAGGCTTAGGAGGTTTGCAAGTTCAATATGCGTAGTTGATGATTAATGAAATTAAAAACGACTTCGTTATATTTGCATATTTAATAAAATATTTATGATATTTACATAAATATTTTATTAAATATGCAAATATAACGAAGTCGTTTTTAATTTCATTAATCATATTTAATTAAATATTAATAAATTATATTAATATTATATTTAATTAAATATCTGAGTATTTTAATTCAATTGACCGTGTTCGGGAATTGAACTCGGGTCGCATAGTTACAATGCAGATATTTTACCGCCGAGCCATTGACTTCCTTTAGGACAATAAAAAGTAAATAAACCATTATGATAAGGCGGGTTTTTTACCTTTTAATAACGCTTAGAAAAAGGATAATTATTCAAAACTTTCGCGGAAACTATATCAAAGTAATAATATAGCGCCACCGTGTGGAGAATTATCAATCAAACCGGGTAAAAAATATAACCTCTTCAATTTTTCGAATTTTAGTCAAATCTCGACGGGTTAAAAAACACAAAATAAATGTATATAAGGCCGTTGCGGTCAATTTAGAAGATTTAGTCTTTCTTAGTTCTTGGCTGTCAGACGAACTCCTACAGGACGGGGTCCTGGTGTCGGTCAAAAGTTATGAGGTAACTTTGCGGTTTTAATTAGTATGTTCGGTTTTCGGTCAAGAAAAGAGTTAAATTGTGTTTCGCGTTTGGAACGTGAGTGAATGGACTTAAGTGTATGAACAGTGCGTGTTTAAGACTGAAAGTGTTAAAGTAATTGAGAACTGACTCAAGTCAGCTGTGAGATAAAATTGATTGTTATTATTTTTTGTATTGGAATAACCTAATTATACCCTAGAAATTATCACCTCAACCTGTGAGGCTTATTAAGTAGATTGGAAGTTATTAGTAGCGAACAGCTCTCAGCTGTTAATTAAGACAGAGTTTATAGTTAGGTACTTTGAATTTAGTTAAAATTACTCAGTATATTTATGATATTTACTTAAGTGTGTGTTTTGGTTTATTTTTCAATCACGATGAACTAAGATAAATCTAGTCTTAGACACTTGAGTACCAGTTCTGTAGAATTACGTAGAAGGGATATATATTGTTGGGTTATGGATGAAAGTTAAATTTAGAACGTTCCATAGACTGTTCTGAATAAAAATTTATAATTTTGCATAATTCTGGTTGCCATTTTATTTTCTAATCACTCGCCCTCAACATTAGAGTTCTGGCAATCCCGAATCAAATAAATTTTCAATTTAACGGCGATGGGAAATTATTCTCGTAAATTTATCGCGCGGCCTTAGGAATATTCTTTTAACAAAATTTCGATAAACTATCGTTTAATTAAAATCGGCCCAATTCCGTTAAAATTATAAACTAAAAATCGAACGGTCGTTATAATACCCTCTGTAGATAATTTTTCATTAAAATTTGCTTTGTATTATATTAAACTGATAAACTTGTACTGTAAAAAGGGTTTAATTCAATTGTGCATTGTTATAATACGTCTAACTCACTGCTGTAACTACTTAACTTATGATATTCTGAATAAATTAAAATTGGTCGTTTCGTCTGAATTATTTTAATTATAATTACAATTCTATACCGGGCGGGATAGAACTGGGATAACATTTTTAACAAATAACTCTAAATTGCGGAGATATATCTTTAAGGGTTATCTCGAGAAATTAATACCACTAGGGACAATTCTTCCGAGGAGAGGTATTTTTTGGCTTGCCAACTTGTTTTTAATTATACACTTATAATATTTTTAACATTTGTGTTTTTTATATTTTTTAGCCTTTAAATTATTTATTTCCTTTTCTTTAATTCTTTATTATTTGTTAATTTAATTTGTTAGATTATAATTTAGTTTTATTTGTAGGGTTTCCCTTTGTTGTTTAGTGTTTAAAAAATATATTGTTTGAAATATAATGGTTATTAATCAATATAATAACTAATTGTGTTTGATTACTTTTACTAAAAAAGTTTAACATTGTTTTAAAAATAATAAAACTATTAAAATATTTGCGAAAAAATAAAAAACTTGTTTATATTAATATAGATATATATATTTTGGGTGGGGCCAAAACTTGCCAAGGCTATAAAGCGAAGATCGCGAATTTGTTTTCCTTTCTCGCAATTAACTAATTAGCTTTTTAAATTGCTAAAAATGAAAAAAAAAAATTATAACCAGACGTAAATGAACGGAGTAATTGGGGGGGGGGAGGTCAAACATTACCACCGATATCTCGGTTCGAGATTGTCCGATCGTGTCCAAACTTGTTAGGGTGATAGAGCAAGGCTTAAGGGTTGTGGACAGCGGTCGAGCGTCGAGGTCAAAAGTCATCGTCAAGGTCAAATTTAGGGTTAAAACCAAAATATGTTTTTCGACTTTTCCCAAGGTCAAAACCGGTTTTTTGGGAAAAAAAAATTACGAAAATTTGGCGGCCTTCTTGGAAAAAAGTGTTAAGTTTTAGTCATCCTCTACTAACCACGACGAAGGCTTTAGTTATTTAGCTATTTAAGTTAAACCACTTTGTGATAAATCCATAGGACATTTGAATTTAGTCCATTAACTCATTACGACTAGTTCCCTGTCACCTTATTTATTTATATTATAGTATATAAATCCTTCTTAATACTGAAAATTGGTGATTATACTGGGTTTCACTTTCCATTGTATGTTTACTGGTTGAATTTAATCACCGAAGGGAACTGTGGCTTATTGTCCTCAACAAGTTTGGATTCAGAATGCATCTTTGAAGAACAACATTTTGTTTCACCGTGAAATGAACCGAGAAAAGTACGAGACAATTCTTGAGGCGTGTGCTTTAGAAGAAGACATTAACATTCTTCCAGCTTTCGACGAAACAGAAATTGGCGAAAAAGTAATTTAAATCCATTTGGGTTCATTTACAATTCTTTTCAACATTGCATTGAGCGATTTGATGTAACCATAATAACAATAATAATACAGTAAAAAACAAAGAAAACAATTTGATAGCGTACATAAAATTGTGACTGAAAAATAGAACTCCATTAATTATTTATTACGACTTAAATATAGTGGAAAAGTTGGTTTTATAATAGAATTCTTATCATTTAGGTTTAGATTTCAGAAATTATTCAAAATATTCTATCATTGCAAATGATTTGATCATGTTATGTTCAAGCAAATTTTATACATTAATGGATAATATTTCAAAAAAACTCTTAGTTAGTTGAAGTACACTCTGTTTAAAAGTCTTCGACAGGTGAAATTTTGGCCATCTTTTTAATTCTGCTAGAAAACTATAATAGATATATCGATGAAACCAATTGCAACTATTATTTATTTTCCAATATCTTTCGTTATTTATCGGTTTCGTCCGCCAAAAATTAATAGTTTTGGTGGTAACCGTCAAAACTAATTTTTGACAACTTTTTAAATATTGGTTCTACGGCACGGTTTCACGCGTTTTTGAATTCACAATGGTCGATTCATATTTAGAAAGTGGAAAAATTATCCCTCTACAACCAACGGTTGAGAAGTTATCGCGTTTACAAACTTTCGTCGAAACTAGGAAACACCTAAAATGCATCAAGCTAATATTAATAACGCAACTTCGACAGCTATCCAACAACATTGAAAATATATTTAATTAAAGGCCAGTTTAAAAAAACCAAATTCCTAGGACAACTTGGGAAGTGGTTTTAAGATTATCCGTTTTATACGCTAAAGCTTTTAAAAAGCTATTTGCGTTATAAATTGTTTATAATAATTGTTACCACAATTTTAAACCAGCCTTTAATTAAATATATGTTGTTGGATCGCTGTTGAAGTTGCGTTATTAATAATCGCTTGATGCATTTTAAGTGTTTCCTAGTTTCGACGAAAGTTTGTAAACGCGATAACTTCTCAACCGTTGGTTGTAGAGGGATAATTGTTACGCTTTCTAAATATGAACCGACCATTGTGAATTCAAAAACGCGTGAAACAGTGCCGTAGAACCAACATTTAAAAAGTTGTCAAAAATGAGTTTTGACGGTTACCACCAAAACTATTAATTTTTGGCGGACAAAACCGATAAATAACGAAAGATATTGGAAAATAAATAATAGTTGCAATTGGTTTCATCGAGCTATCTATTATAGTTTTCTAGCAGAATTAAAAAGAGGGCAAAATTTTCACCTGTCGAAGACTTTTTAAACAGAGTGTACCAAAAACATTGATAGAATTAGAGAACTCCAAAAAAGAATAGTAAGTACAGTGTATAAAGCGCACACAAAAAGGTTTTTTCTTGAGAACAAGATCTTAAATGTAAGGCAACTATATAATTTTGCCAATTTAACTTTTTTATATAATGACATAAATTCGGTTTTAAAAATATCTGAAATATTAATCCCAACAATCAGTAGTAGAATAAACAAGATTGTAAAAGAAACAAAATGTAAAAACTAGCAAAAAACTAGCGTCAATTTTTTACAAAGGCGTAAAAAACTTTAACCTTCCAGATTAAATTATACAATTTGCTCCATCATTACAAAAATTTAAATTTATTTTGAAATATTTTTCTTTAACGAGCCGTTTAGTTACGATTAACAATATGAAACCTGTTTTTTTATATTTTTGGTTTAATTGTTGTTATTTTTAGTCTTAGGTTAATATCATCGTTTATTCCCATTCGACCGAAATCTCATTCGACCTAATCCCATTCGACCGAAAGAATTTTAAAATGTAGCCCAATTGGCGGGGTGATTTGGTATTTTATTTATAAGGTATGTACTATCGAAGATCCATGTTTAGGTTAGGTTAGGTTAGGTTAGGTTAGGTTAGGTTAGGTTAGGTTAGAGTTGGTTAAGTTTACTATTTCAGTTTTGGTTCAGTTACTTTTCTTGACTAGGTGAAGATAAAAATATAATTCATGCTCATTCCATTTTATTTTCAAATAAATGCATAGTACAAAGATATTAAAATGGCATAGCTAAATTCATAGCTACTGCATCTAGTAGGGAGAGTGCTACTTCATTTTGAGATTTCAAAGGATTCTCGCGGTCTTTGTAGCGTTCGGTCGAATGGGACACATAAAAGCGTTCGGTGGAATGGGACACATAAAAACCGCACATTTCGGCGGAATTCGGTCGAATGAGCCACCTCAAAAACCGCCTTCGGTCGAATGGGATTTCGGTCGAATGGGACTAAAGCAATATCATACTTTGCTAATTATGATTTTAAAATTGTTTTTAATTTATTCTTATATAATTTCGATATTATTTTGAAGAAATTATATATTTTATATAAAAAAGGGCTTACAAGCTGACTTAGTCCTTTATTTCTCCTGTAAAAATTTTATTTGAAAAAAAATTGATGATTATGATGGCAAAAGGAACAATGTATTACCTTTAAATTCGCAGTGACCACCAAATCATTTAAAATTTAATGCAGAAATCATTAAATGTAAATTTTGTATTGACTTTTATAATATTCTGTCAATTTAAATGAAATTGTAGCTTATCAAAATCAATTATATAATTAACTGTAATAAGAATATCAGCAGAATATCTTTAACTTAAAGTGTGTGCATTTTGGTAATATCTGTATAATAACAGTGTTCAAAACCTTAAAGATTAACTCTACAGAAATCACTTGAAATTATGGTTAATATTTAAATATTTGTGCAGGGAATCAACCTCAGTGGGGGGCAAAAGCAACGAGTGAGCTTAGCCAGAGCCGTTTACTTTGATAGAGACATCTACTTGTTGGATGATCCTTTGGGCGCGGTAGACACTCACACCGCAAACCATTTATTCGAGAGGGTGATTGGACCTAATGGACTTCTTCAAAATAAAGTTGGTTACACATTTTTAAGTTCCTATGCTACTCTCAGGCTTATATCTCAGACACCGTTCACGCAATGAAATTATGTTGATCCCGGATTCACCAGAGGGAAAACAACTGTAATACTGAAATTCCCCAATGATAAAATTTTCTAAGGTATAAAAAAATTTCATAGCGGTGTCGACGCTCACTGTTTCTCTCAAGTGAAAAGCATCTTTAACAATTGATATATTAATAAAATTAGCCCAATCCCAAGAAATGACTTGTAGCTTAGAAAAATGCCTATAGTCGAAGGAGGGGTATTTTCAAAGAACCCCACTTTAGAAACTAAGCATTATTTTGAATTAAGCATGAGATAACTATTACCTAAGTAGAACGACAATTATTTGTGTAAATATTTAGTAGGATTAGTTAATCAATGATAGAAAAAGTGTTTAAACTTCCTTGGAATAACTTTATTTTAAATTTTGTTTTAGACGAGAGTAGTGGTAACCCACAATTTGTCTCTTCTTCCACATTTCGATGTTGTTTACGTGATGGATAATGGTAAAATTGAAAGCAAAGGGACATACGAAGAATTGCTAAAGAAAGAGGGTCCGTTCAAAGATCTCTTAAATGAGTTAAACAAAGAAGGAATTAACAACAAAAGGATGGTTCAGACAGAGAAATCGAAATCAGACATAACAAAATATACTTCAAAAAGGTAATTCCAATGTTCTATTCTGTAGTTAAATGTTTACGGTGATCTTCAACGATTGCCAGCATCTCCCGTAAAAGTAGGCGCTCTGCCATTTGCACGTATGCTTTCAGTTTTTTGTATGACGTAAATCCATAGTCCCAAGCGAGACGGTGAACGTTCTTCTCAACCCAGGTGTTCTGACGTTGAGTGCGGGAGGGTAGATCGACTCGGGAGTACAGTGGGGTAAAAACTCATGCCGTGACCCGGGGTGCAGCCTCGGCTGAACAAGCTGCCACTTCCTTGGATACTTATCTCGGTTCGCCGGTCCAAGAATTCTACATCTACGATTATCAATTTTTTAAACTTGTAATTCAAAAGTAAAATAAATACAGCGTCCCCAGCGAAAAGGGCTAAAATACATAAAAGGGGTTATACTTAGCTCTTGTCAGGTTATTCTTCTTGACTTGAGACTTCTATGGGAATTAGAATGGTTATCCACTCTAGTCGCTCGACTTTATATACTAAATTATTGCGCCATTTTTTACGTCACCACAGCGTTGTACGTTCATAGTGGTTAAACGCAAAGTTTTTGCACCGCCGCTGTAACATTACGCACCCCATTCGCCACTTTAATAATACCCTGGAATCAGTGTTTCAAATTTAAGTCTTATTTGCATATTAAAATGTTGCTTATTTCTTAATTCGTAATTTACACGGTCTTCGTACAGTAAAACTCGTACAATAGTTTGGGAGATGCGTACGCGCTTCATACAGCTGGTAAAGAAGTGGGGACTGCCATCTGGATTTTAACTTTTCATTTCTGCGGGTTTTGAAAAAACTGACCTTCTATCATTTATACAGAGTAAGTCTGCTGCCTTCTATAAGCCTTTCATTTAGTTAAATAATAATAATAATCAGCTAGGCTAATACCCAAGGCACCACCTTAGGACCAAGTCATCTAGCGACTTATAATGCAATTAAACAGGTGGCCGGTTGCAATGCGTAGAAGGGTGGTGGCAAGCCCTTCATGCCACGCGAGCCAACAGCTCCGTACACTAACTATTAGCGAAAAGCGGGAACTTTCAATCAAGATTATTCTGCAGGTGGAAAAAGAGTCGACCGTCAACCATTAATACCCACAAAGCTGCTGCCTTTTACAAGCCTTTTAATTCACCACCGGTGGTGATCTAGCTTTGAGTGTTCAACACCCAGCACCACCAGGTGGTCCATACTTGGTAACTCACCACTTGGTGGTGGACTTACTCTGCGCTGGCTGAGACTGGCCACTAGTTCAAGGACATTGATCCGTAGACCGCCATACGCTGATATCCACTCTGACATATAATTTTAATTGCTTTATATTTATTTTATAATAACCTGATTTTCAAAAATAATTTATTTTGCAAATTAAGGGAAGAGACGTTTGAAAAAGATAGTGATGAAATCGTTGGAAAAAAGATAATTTCAGAGGAAAGAAATATTCAAAGTAGGGTAAGTATTTGGTAAACATAATTAACACATCGTTGAATTCTTAAACATTTTTGACAACCGACACTTCAAAGGTTCTCTGCTACATTTCAATAATCTTGAAACATATTTGAGCAAAATGCGTAACTATTGTAGATGAATCAATTGGGTTAGTTGGTAACCATTTTTGCTGGAAGTCAAACGTTAAGCCTCTTTTGAAACAACAAACTTGATAGTCGTCTTATTGCGCAGATCAATTCGTCCATCTTTAGTTCTTCAAAAATAAAAAAAACTTGTCTGCTAGATTCAAAAACAGAGTTTTCCTACTCACGATTATATAACAAAGCGACTACCCACTTCCAGCATTAGACCTCCGAAAAACCAAGCTCCATTGGTTGCAGTAGTGCGCTTTCAAAGTTGGCTACAATGGTAACTATGGAGCTAAAGTTTTTAGAATTCCGGCCGGAAGTGGGTAAATACTGTTGACTTCGCTCAGGACAGTAATTTCGAAGTTAGGGTCTGTTTTACTTTTAATTTGTCTATGATTATTAGAAATGTCGTTCCATTTAAATTAAAAATTATGCTTTGAATTACCAAGTATTAATATTCAATAAACCCTCAATGAAACGATCATCGATTTCCGTAGTAAAATTTATCGTATACTACTCAAGATTTGGCGTAAATTGGGTTCGAAGTTGCGCAAGGATATATATTATTGATTTTGGGGTTGTGAAAAACGCGCTGAAATGAGCGTATGCATATTTTTTATAACGAAAAATATTGATGCTTGATGTACGAAGCTCGTTGCTTTTGAAACCAACCTAACGTAGTGAAATTGCGGATAAACTCATAATATGTTCCGATTGCAACGGTAACAAAAACTAGGTGGATCTTTCAAAATTTCATTCATTTGTTAATGAATCTTCTACAGTTAAAAGTTATTTCGTAAGATATTTCAACCTTTCCTATACTCGCATTTTGTATTTTTATTAATGTTAAACAACCATGAAAGATAAATTATATTATTAAAAAATGTAATATATCCTTAAATGTAATTTTGCTGATGATTTTGCGTATGCGTAAATTAAATGCAATTAAGACCACCGTTGCAAAGTTAAATCGTTATTTACATGGCTTCGAACGTTTGAACTCAATCGTGTGATCTGTGAAAACTTACGTAGCGTTGTTAATACATTTTTCAACTGCAACAATGCTTTTTCTTCTCATCTTACAGATATAAAATGTGTCCTATGTTGAAAAACATCAAAATATCGAAATTCTATAAACGTTTTCTGGTATAAACTATTTTTTCCTTTTGTTTTACAGGGAGTTGTTTCAGTGGCATGGCAATATTTAAACCTAATTGGCTTAAAGAGCGGATTGGCCATTTTCTTTGGCTTTTCTAGCGCTTATGCTTTATCTGTGTTTTCCAATTACTGGTTGGTGCTTTGGACTGCAGATATTCAGTCTTCAAATGCGTTTCAGAGCAATGCCACTATGTCCAAAATTAAGGGACTCTCAATATTTGGAACAATTAATCTGGCCCATTTTAGCATTTCCTTAGTATCAACAATCTTTTTACTGATTTTGATGTTAAACGCCGCGGTTAAAATGAATCGAAAACTACTAGAGTCAGTTCTTCGATCACCGTTAGCCTTCTTTGACACCACTCCAGTTGGACGTATCCTCAATCGCTTTACATCTGACGTCCAGGAAGCCGATCAAGGAATTAACTTTAATTTGGTGATGTATATCACATATGTATTGCAGACAGTATCTGTATTAATAGCAGTAACGACAGAAATTCCATTCTTTGCTTTGGCGATAGTACTTTGCCTGGTGCCTTTCATATTTATTAAAGTAAGAACCAATTTCACTTTAATTAGTACAATAAAGATTACAAGAAAAATTGTTTCGATGCATAATAGCAAAAGTGTATAACCTTGTTACATATGTGTGACACTTCCTATTCTCCACGTGAAAAAGTTTTACTGAGAGCATAACGTGCATCGTCACCGTTTTGCGTCCACTTGCTAATGCGTCACACGAAGCCTTAAACAGTGCCTCGCTAGGGGGAGATTTGCTTCTTGTGATGACATCACTCCGTTCCCCAAAGTGACAAACTTATGAAATAATATTATAGACTTATAATAATAGTTAATATCTCCTGACCAAAGACTGAATTTTGGTCAACTTTATATGACAAACGCAAACAATATGACGAACTGAAATGTTTCTTACCGATCTGATAAAAACTCAAGGATTCAGTAGATCTAAATATAATTTCCAAATGAACAAATGAGGATTTTCAAATGGGTCATTGAAACGGAAAATAATTTTGAAACACACAATCTTTTATTTTTGTTATTTGACAAGAGAAATCAAGGAGAGGTCTGATAAAAACTCGAGCTCCCACAGTCCCTGCTGGTAATTGAAACTCAAATTTTTACAATATTGTACCTATTTAGGTCTTTTTATACAATACGGGAGGTCATATGACAATGTTTTTTATACGTCACTTAGCTGTAGCTCTTGAAGGTAGAGAGCACGCGCTGCAGTCGCGAGACCCTTTCGGAATCAGAAACCCGCGTGAAAAACTTACATGCCAGTATAGCACTTAAATAACTGGCGCTCGTGACGGGAATAAGAACATTTAACCTTATAATTTTTATTAGTTTAATTTTATAGATATCGTCGATGAACTAAACCCATATAACATTTTCGCGGTTATATTAAGAAATATTCTTTTAAATTTCTAAAAGAGTATGGGATAGTTTAGGCACCTGCATTATAGAAAATTGATATCTTTCCGAATATTTGTGATAAAAGACTAGTGTTTCCACCACTGATATCAAACTTCTTTGGAAAATTTTATTAAATGTTTAAAGTCGCAAAAATGGCAATTTGTTTGATTTTAGTTTTCAGGCGGTTTATGAAATCAACCCCTTCTATGTTAACTAACGCGAAAAGGTAGAAAAGTCCATAATAAAAATGGGATAAACAAAGCTAAGCGCTGACAAATTTAAAGTAATGATAAAACTACGAAATACTCGAACCCAAAGGTCTTCAAGAATAAAATATAATTCTTGTTTAAGTATTGAAAGCCTGAATCATAAATGGCTAGTTTGGTGCTATTCTAGATGGTTCTTACGTTGAATATCATAACGTATAAAGAATATACTTCAACAAAATTATATTTGGGATAAAAAAAGCAAAATTATCAAAAACGTTACACAAGGCTAAGCGGTGCGCAAGAACCTTTCCACCACCCTCCCGGCCACCTGGGATAATGGCTTTTATAGTCGCTAAAACTCGCTATATGTCTTGGGCACGGCCGTCTCGAGATCTGCTTCGCGCTCATAGCGGCCCAGGCAAAGATTTCCTCTCCTATGTATTTCCGCGAATACCTTTTTTTAACACTAGGAGCGCTGTCCGAGCCCCCCCTTAAATGTAAAAAATCAGCGGGATATTTAATAGTTTTCTATGGCGGTAAATTCAACTAGTTAATCATTTTTGCATTGTTTTTCAAAAACTTCTGGAAAGTTTGGGATATACAACTTATGATTTGATCTTTATCTAATAAGTTTTCATTTAAAACATTTATTTAATTAAAGTAATATGCTTATATTGAGTTATATTAGTTAATTGCTAAGCCTAACCAAAGTTTATTTTGTTTTTCACTGGTTTCAAGTTTTTAAGTTTTCAAACCAGTATTCACATTTATTTTATCAGAATTTTAAATAAATAACCAAAATATTATTCATATTATTTAATAAATAGCTTTATTATTCTTTAAATTAAGTTCACATTTCTCAAACTTTAGTTTTAAAATCAGAACAAGTGTCCATTCTTTGCTAGAAAATTATTTTCCTCAATATCTAGAAAAAGTTCAAACCGACTGCGAGAAGAAAATATTGACAAAGGAAACATATGAATCTATTAGAATAACTTCATTGTCTACAATATCTTGCGTGTCATACCTCCTTAAATCTGGTTTCAGCATTCTCAGGCAAATGGCTGGAGGGAATGACATGCTGGATGCAAGAGCCACTATATTCAGTTTGGAATCCATCCTTAAGAGATGCACTATATCATTATTTATTTATTTAGAGGTTATCTACAAAGCCGCATAGGCCAACTTATGTGTAGACTTACAGAATCGCAGGATTAAAAATGAACAGAATATAAAAAATTGTATAAAAGTAAGCAAAAAAAAATAATAGTAATAATAATGAGATATATACAAATAATTAAAAGCAAAAAGCAAAGCCAACATTAAGAAAACAATGAACAAACGAGTAAAAAATAATTACGAGATCATGACCAGGCAGATAAATGTTCAGATAATAAATAGCGGAATTTGTGATAATTAGATTGTGTCACAATATTTGATGGCAAAGCATTCCAATCGGTAATGAAACTATGGGAAAAAGAATTTAGTCAAAAACCTAAAACATCTAACGTTCCCCAAGACAGCTTCACAGATCTATCAGCCATGATTGATACTAGACTCGATGAATTTTCCACTATTTTTAACGGCAATGAAGTTACATTACCATCTGAAGTTACTGACATACTAAATGCTTTGGACGGCTAGCAAGTATCGCATACTTGGCTGATTATGTAGTACAAATCCTAGAAGAAAAACATTTTTGCGAATTGTGCCTAATTCTGACTCACCATTTAAATTATCCGACAGAGGAAACCTTAGGTATCCCCAGCAAAGCTTTATCATGTTAATGGCTAATATTGGATATAGTAACAACATTCTAGAGAGAGCTGTACCCTATCTTTGAGATTCACCTGCAATTTTAAAAAACATTGAAATCCACTTGTGGCCAAAAATTGCTCTATGCCCTTACATCCAATGTGATTTGAATAATAATCACCCGAATGAAATTGCTGATTTAATTTGTAGAAAGGTTGTACCCCTAATTATCACAAATATTACCAAAACTCTGTCCGCAAAATTTTAGAAAGTGAAAGAACTTGTGCATAAGCCTCTTTCTCAAAAAGTACTCAAGTTGTAAATTCTAAATTTTTCCTATCTATTGTTTAGTTGTGTATCATTCAGTGGGAAATCCACCTTGGTTTATTATATTTATCAGATTTAAATACCTTCCAAGTTTCCATCACTATTTTCATTCATAGAGATCTTCCAAGTGACAGTTAATTAATCCATGCCAGTATAAATCATCATTATATGTTAACTCATATTCCACCTAGTCAACACATATAAATTATCACACGTTAACCCATATTTCAACTAGTCAATATTTGAATAAATAATCATACTATGTTAAACAATATTTCAACTAGTCAATATTTGAATAAATAATCATACTATGTTAAACAATATTCCAACTAGTCCTGTATAAATTATCATAATAATACATCATCCTATATTCTAACTATTATGTATTATTAAACTTATTTTGGCTCTTAAAAAAACAAGTTAATACCTTAATAATAAACTTTTACATAATCTTCAAGAGAAGTCACATTTGTTTTCTTTTAAAATTCATTTATTTTACTACTTTAATTCAATTAAGTTTTTAAACATTAATACAAAACACAGGCCTCTGGAAGTTACTACATAACAAAAATACAGCTGTAAGGAGAACCACTAGTTTATGTTTACATTTTTATACAGAAACGTCGACGGTGACTTCTGGCTCCAGAATGACCAAATTTTAATAACGTTTTTCAAAACTTTACTTTGCGTTAAAAAATCTGAAAAGGTGTTTAAATTTTTTATTATTAATTAACTTAAATATTACTAAAAAAATATTTTACAAAAAATTACACATTACGCGATAATAATTGAAATTCCAAAGTTCCGCGCCGTTCCTCCCATTCGATAACATGGCTGTGAATTTTCTCAAGGGGGGGCTAGACTAGCGCCATAAAACGATGTGAGAAGTTTTTGAACTAATTTCCCATACGCGATTTTCGTACGATCGCCTGGGCCGCTATGAGCGCGAAGCAGATCTCGAGACGGCCGTGTCTTGGGCCTAAGATTTTATGTTACGTCGTTGAATTATAAAGAATATGAATACAAATTATCTGTGTTTCATCTTAAACTTGTCAAAATCATTATTATTTTAAAATATATTTTATTGTAAAACTAAACTTCAAGGAAACTAAATGCTTTTAGGTGTTTTACTCAAAAGCTCATCGACAGTTGAAGAACCTTTTCGTCAACTCAAATTCTCCTCTGTTCACTCATTTTTCTGATACTTTGAGCGGTGCCATTGTCATTAGATCCCTGAAAGCTACAGACATATTCACCGAGAAAGCATTTTCACTCATTGAGGATAACGAAGCGAAACATTATTCATGGACCATGAGTATAAGGTTAGAAACTTTAATATATTTAAACTAAACAAAGTGTTTTCGTGTGAAGTGTACAATTTGTTTTATTTATTTTACTTATATAATTTATATTTAACTTTAAGCCTCTTTATGTTTTTTTTATTATAAATGTTCTTGGCGCGTTGAATAATTTTAATTTTTTGGGGGGCTTGAATTTGGACAAATGTAGAGGAAAGTAAATTATTTAAATTAATTTCGTGTTTTTGCGTAATGCCCAGCAAAGTCGCTTAGGCTAGTTTAAAGTTCTTGTGTTTCAATTTCGGTTGTAACGGTACCGATAATATTGATATTCATTTCTACACTTACTCAACCAGGAAACACAAATAGGAAATGGTTTTCAAGATAATATAACCAGGTTGATATTAGTTAGATGTCATGGTTTTTAAATTCCGGTACATTTCAAAACACTTTTATTCAAGGCCATTTTGCGTTAACGTACTAGTGATCTTTTAAATAACGTTTTCCTCGCTATAATACGCTATTATAATAAAGTATCGCTAGATTTTTTATTAATTCATCAAATATAATTCGTATTTAAATGGAAATCCGTTAATATTAATGATTGTAAAAATCTGGACTATCCATATTTCCAATTTCAATAATTGGATATAATGTAACTTTCCATAACACAGCGTAGTTTATCTTAATCTTTTGCAATATCACTTTTATATATAATTTATCTTTCAAACCAAACGTATTAATAGGGCTGCAATAGTTTACGTAAAAACCTCCCCCTTGTAGGAGAGTAGATCGTACGGCATAAATCTTCGTCTACATTTCCTCAAATATCCCATATACGTTTCAGAGATAATGATTAATATGTTTAATAACGATTCCTAAACTATAATAACTTTATTTTCAGATGGATGTCCTTCCGGGTAAATTTGTTACTAATGGTGCTGTTACTCATCGCTTATCTATGGGCAATACTGTCAAAAGAATTCTTTTCACCTGGAATAGTTGGATATATTCTCAACAACTTGAACACGGTTTGTGTTATTAATTTATCACCTCAGTAAAATGATTCGAAATCATTTTATGCTTGGCGCCTTTAAAAAATGTATTTCACTTATTCAATGGAAAAGTATTGAATACTTTTATAAACATGACCACAAAGAAAATTTCTACGTACATGAAATACATTTTTGTACTTCACTCGATATTACTAAAGTAATATTATTTGGTCGACGAACCTATTACACTTATGCATGAAAATCTTTAGTTCAGACATTCCAAATACAGATATGTTCAAAACGTGATAAATTAAAATTGTAATATTAATATAAATCTAAGCAATATATTCCAAAGTAATATTTATGCAAAATAGGACTGAATATCGGAAATTTATGTAAAATATTTCTGACAAGTCAAAAATTTCATGACATTTTCTGAGCCGTCTTCCCCAAGTTATCGCTTTTCAGTTGTGACGCTACCCGAATTATTCGGCGAAAGTACAACACTGGTTTTTATTAAGTAACAGCAAGGAGTAATGGGGGTTGTTAAAATCTTGGGTTGGTTTTTGGGGTTTCTTAGCCAAATTTGTACTACGGGTTCGGTGGGTGCTGCGGGTACACGGGAAAGCCCGATTTTTAATAGAGATATATTTTGTTTCATTATTTTATTATCTGAAATGTGAAGTCAATAAATATGTTAAAAAAATCCAAAAACATTCAGACTAAGATTATTAAGGTGGTCCTTGTAAAATTATTTCTAAATTTTGATGTCATACCCTCTAATTTGGTTTAAAGCCCCGTTTCAGAGTTACGAGCTATCAAAAATCGGCCTAAAAACATTGAAATCAACGCTAATGTGAAATCTGTATTCTTCCTTGACCCCAATTGTTTTCATAAATTTATTGATTGTTTTTAGCGATAAAGTGATAAACAGATTGTCGAATATCAAGAGATCGTCAGAAATATGCACCGCCAGATTTTGAACTTAGTAAATTTAAGCTGGAAATTAGATTGATTAATAAATTGATGATAAGCCTAGTAGTGAGTTATACGCAAAAACCAAGGACACCTAACGAAAATTGTTATCTTTTTTAATTAATACAAAAAAGTATTTACAACAACTGTTCAAAATGCCCACTTTGGGCTCTAATCACGGACTGTAAATTTACAGTCCGTGCTCTAATACACAAACGACAACGTGGTAAAAATGATTGACGAAAGTCTTGAAACATTTCTGGTGTATTACCAATAATCTCGCACCCATTAATTATGCACTGCGATAAATCGTCGACATATATATATATATAGAAATGGCGCTAGCACAGCGTGAATTTATTTTAATTTAAATTGGACTTGGCCTTTGTAAATGACTGCTTGAGGGCGAGTTAGTTGCGGTGGTGTAGGTCGCCTTGCTCCCTTTTTACAAAACATGGTATCTTAAAATATTCAGTTTGAGTAAAAAATAATGACATTTAACGCGTACTCGATTCGCTATCTTTTTTCAAAAACCGGATATTTAAATCAATCAGTTAGGGTAATATCATTCAAATACCAAAACTATGTTATCAGGATAGCCATTGGTGCCCTTTATTTTGGGCTCTTAATTTTGGGCCCTGGATTTCTCGGCAACCGCTGAATTTACAAATATAAACGAAACCTGAAGAAAATAGGGGTGTAGTACGTTTCTGTAGCTTTGGGCCATGCAAGGCGACCCGTGTCAATAAAAACCAGACTCGCGCCAAAGAAATTCCAATTTAGCCAATCAGAGAGAGGCAAACAATCGTTCGGAATTTCCGTAGTGGCGCCACCCAAAGGTCATCAGACGAACTAGTGACTATTTACTTGGCGAAAAATGCCGAGAGTCGATACAGATTATCTGATCGAGTTTACAGTTTCGTGTACTGTTATGGTACTTAATTTAGTTAATTAAGGATGAATAAAAGTGTTCAATGAAATTTTTGGCTCGAGTAACAAGAGACAAGATTTGACAAAACAAGTTTTAAGGTAGAAATAAAGGTAGTCAGGTTGAAATTTTGACAAACACTATCGGACAAAAATCGAATTTTGAATACATATAATTAAATTTCTAAAGATAAATTACATTTTTCAAAAACACTGTTAACAATGCGCATTGCGATTATAATGAAATATTAAGTTTATAATTAAATATACCGATCATAATGAAATATTAAGTTTATAATTAAATATACCGATCATAATGAAATATTAAGTTTATAATTAAATAAACTGATCATAATGAAATATTAAGCTTAAAATTAAATATACCGATCATAATTAAAAATTAAGTTTATAATTAAATAAACCGATCATACTTAAATATCATGATGATAATTAAATATAACATTTGAAAATAAATATCGGTTTTGAAATTAAATATCATGATTATAATTAGATTACATGATCTTAATAAAATGACACGATTATAATTAATTGAGACGATTAAATTTAATTTACTCGATTATAATTAAATAACACGAATACAGTTAATTTACACGATTATAATAAAATAACACGATTATATTTATAAGTTTTTTCAGTGCCATTGTTCGTTTGATATCGATTATCCTGTAATTTTAGTTTCGAATAACTATTAATGTAAAGCTCCCATTGTTATTTTTTCTAATCGTTCATTTTTCCAACTTTTGCAGGTTGCACCTTTTGTGTGGCGCATATTAAGTTACGGAACATATATTGAGGCTTCTTTTGTGAGTCTGGAGAGGATATTTGAATATTTCAAATTAAATCCGGAAGTGAGCTAAGTTATATCAACACAATTTTCACTTTTGTAAAATTATTTATCAAGGTTATTGAGTAATTATGTGCTCCTTAACTAAAACTGATGCTAAATGAATTTCAATGTGAGAGATTATTTAAAGTTTAAGTGTTGTTTTTGTACAGTTTGCATATTTAGTATTTATTTCAATTTACAAATTTAGCTCGAATATTTGTACTTCAAAAAAAGTTATTAAAAAAATGCAGCACTCTGAAAAAATATCTTAAAATTAAGTAGTTTCTGAAATGTGAAAAATGGTTAAGTTAAGAAGGCCGAAGTAAACCATTTAATGAATTAGCCCGTGTCGGCTATTTTTTTTGCAAAAACGAATTTAACGTATAAATCTAGAAGGTTTTGTTTCACCCAGGGTCTTTTTGATTTGTACGTAACAAAAGTACGGCACCATAACAAAACCTTCTTCAGAAAACTTCGTATTTTTATTTCCTTCTTCCTAATAACTTTTGGGAGAGCAAACTTTGAGTTTGTTCTTTAATTAGCCGACTGCAGAGCTAATTAAGATTTAAAAACCCAGCAAAACCCGATAACTTTCAATACGTGAAAGAAAAACGAAAATTAATGCGGTAGGCGAAAAGCTAAACTCGAAAGAATACGGAAAAATAATACGGTAAGGAATACGGGTGAAAAGCAAACCTCGCTAACTTATAATACGCGAAAGAAAACCGAAAAAAAATACGGTAAAGAATACGGGCGAAAAGCAAACCTCGCTAACTTAAAATACGCGAAAGAAAACCAAAAACTAATACGGTAAAGAATACGGGCGAAAAGCAAACCTCGCTAACTTATAATACGCGAATGAAAACCGAAAAATAATACGGTAAAGAATACGGGCGAAAAGCAAACCTCGTTAACTTACAATACGCGAAAGAAAACCAAAAACTAATACGGTAAAGAATACGGGCGAAAAGCAAACCTCGCTAACTTATAATACGCGAAAGAAAACCGAAAAAAAATACGGTAAAGAATACGGCCGAAAAGCAAACCTCGCTAACTTAAAATACGCGAAAGAAAACCAAAAACTAATACGGTAAAGAATACGGGCGAAAAGCAAACCTCGCTAACTTATAATACGCGAAAGAAAACCGAAAAATAATACGGTAAAGAATACGGGCGAAAAGCAAACCTCGCTAACTTATAATACGCGAAAGAAAACCAAAAACTAATACGGTAAAGAATACGGGCGAAAAGCAAACCTCGCTAACTTTTAATACGCGAAAGAAAACCGAAAAATAATACGGTAAAGAATACGGGCGAAAAGCAAACCTCGCTAACTTATAATACGCGAAAGAAAACCGAAAAAAAATACGGTAAAGAATACGGGCGAAAAGCAAACCTCGCTAACTTAAAATACGCGAAAGAAAACCAAAAACTAATACGGTAAAGAATACGGGCGAAAAGCAAACCTCGCTAACTTATAATACACGAATGAAAACCGAAAAATAATACGGTAAAGAATACGGGCGAAAAGCAAACCTCGTTAACTTACAATACGCGAAAGAAAACCAAAAACTAATACGGTAAAGAATACGGGCAAAAGGAAACCTCGCTCTCTTATAATACGCGAAAGAAAACCGAAAAAAATACGGTAAAGAATACGGGCGAAAAGCAAACCTCGCTAACTTAAAATACGCGAAAGAAAACCAAAAACTAATACGGTAAAGAATACGGGCGAAAAGCAAACCTCGCTAACTTATAATACGCGAATAAAAACCAAAAACTAATACGGTAAAGAATACGGGCGAAAAGCAAACCTCGCTAACTTATAATACGCGAATGAAAACCGAAAAATAATACGGTAAAGAATACGGGCGAAAAGCAAACCTCGTTAACTTTCAATACGCGAAAGAAAACCGAAAAATAATACGGTACGTGAAAAGCAAAACTCGAAAGAATACCGAAAAATAATATGGTAAAGAATACGGGCGAAAAGCAAACCTCGCAAACTTATAATACGCGAAAGAAAACCGAAAAATAATACGGTAAAGAATACGGGCGAAAAGCAAACCTCGCTAACTTATAATACGCGAAAGAAAACCGAAAAATAATACGGTAAAGAATACGGGCGAAAAGCAAACCTCGCTAACTTATAATACGCGAAAGAAAACCGAAAAATAATACGGTAAAGAATACGGGCGAAAAGCAAACCTCGCTAACTTATAATACGCGAAAGAAAACCGAAAAATAATACGGTAAAGAATACGGGCGAAAAGCAAACCTCGCTAACTTATAACACGCGAAAGAAAACCGAAAAATAATACGGTAAAGAATACGGGCGAAAAGCAAACCTCGCTAACTTATAACACGCGAAAGAAAACCGAAAAATAATACGGTAAAGAATACAGGCGAAAAGCAAACCTCGCTAACTTATAATACGCGAAAGAAAACCGAAAAATAATACGGTAAAGAATACGGGCGAAAAGCAAACCTCGCTAACTTATAATACGCGAAAGAAAACCGAAAAATAATATGGTAAAGAATACGGGCGAAAAGCAAACCTCGCTAACTTATAATACGCGAATGAAAACCGAAAAATAATACGGTAAAGAATACGGGCGAAAAGCAAACCTCGTTAACTTACAATACGCGAAAGAAAACCAAAAACTAATACGGTAAAGAATACGGGCGAAAAGCAAACCTCGCTAACTTATAATACGCGAAAGAAAACCGAAAAAAAATAAGGTAAAGAATACGGGCGAAAAGCAAATCTCGCTAACTTATAATACGCGAAAGAAAACCGAAAAATAATACGGTAAAGAATACGGGCGAAAAGCAAACCTCGCTAACTTATAATACGCGAATGAAAACCAAAAAATAATACGGTAAAGAATACGGGCGAAAAGCAAACCTCGTTAACTTACAATACGCGAAAGAAAACCAAAAACTAATACGGTAAAGAATACGGGCGAAAAGCAAACCTCGCTAACTTATAATACGCGAATGAAAACCGAAAAATAATACGGTAAAGAATACGGGCGAAAAGCAAACCTCGTTAACTTACAATACGCGAAAGAAAACCAAAAACTAATACGGTAAAGAATACGGGCGAAAAGCAAACCTCGCTAACTTATAATACGCGAAAGAAAACCGAAAAAAAATACGGTAAAGAATACGGGCGAAAAGCAAATCTCGCTAACTTATAATACGCGAAAGAAAACCGAAAAATAATACGGTAAAGAATACGGGCGAAAAGCAAACCTCGCTAACTTATAATACGCGAATGAAAACCAAAAAATAATACGGTAAAGAATACGGGCGAAAAGCAAACCTCGTTAACTTACAATACGCGAAAGAAAACCAAAAACTAATACGGTAAAGAATACGGGCGAAAAGCAAACCTCGCTAACTTATAATACACGAAAGAAAACCGAAAAATAATACGGTAAAGAATACGGGCGAAAAGCAAACCTCGCTAACTTATAATACGCGAATGAAAACCAAAAACTAATACGGTAAAGAATACGGGCGAAAAGCAAACCTCGCTAACTTATAATACACGAAAGAAAACCGAAAAATAATACGGTAAAGAATACGGGCGAAAAGCAAACCTCGCTAACTTATAATACGCGAATGAAAACCGAAAAATAATATGGTAAAGAATACGGGCGAAAAGCAAACCTCGCTAACTTATAATACGCGAATGAAAACCGAAAAATAATATGGTAAAGAATACGGGCGAAAAGCAAACCTCGCTAACTTATAATACGCGAATGAAAACCGAAAAATAATATGGTAAAGAATACGGGCGAAAAGCAAACCTCGCTAACTTATAATACGCGAAAGAAAACCAAAAACTAATACGGTAAAGAATACGGGCGAAAAGCAAACCTCGCTAACTTATAATACACGAAAGAAAACCGAAAAATAATACGGTAAAGAATACGGGCGAAAAGCAAACCTCGCTAACTTATAATACGCGAATGAAAACCGAAAAATAATATGGTAAAGAATACGGGCGAAAAGCAAACCTCGTTAACTTACAATACGCGAAAGAAAACCAAAAACTAATACGGTAAAGAATACGGGCGAAAAGCAAACCTCGCTAACTTATAATACGCGAATGACAACCGAAAAATAATACGGTAAAGAATACGGGCGAAAAGCAAACCTCGTTAACTTATAATACGCGAAAGAAATTCAAAAACTAATACGGTAAAGAATACGGGCGAAAAGCAAACCTCGCTAACTTATAATACGCGAAAGAAAACCAAAAACTAATACGGTAAAGAATACGGGCGAAAAGCAAACCTCGCTAACTTATAATACGCGAAAGAAAACCGAAAAATAATACGTTAAAGAATACGGGCGAAAAGCAAACCTCGCTAACTTATAATACCCGAAAGAAAACCAAAAACTAATACGGTAAAGAATACGGGCGAAAAGCAAACCTCGCTAACTTATAATACGCGAAAGAAAACCAAAAACTAATACGGTAAAGAATACGGGCGAAAAGCAAACCTCGCTAACTTATAATACGCGAATGAAAACCGAAAAATAATACGGTAAAGAATACGGGCGAAAAGCAAACCTCGTTAACTTACAATACGCGAAAGAAAACCAAAAACTAATACGGTAAAGAATACGGGCGAAAAGCAAACCTCGCTAACTTATAATACGCGAAAGAAAACCGAAAAATAATACGGTAAAGAATACGGGCGAAAAGCAAACCTCGCTAACTTATAATACGCCAAAGAAAACCGAAAAATAATACGGTGAAGAATACGGGCGAAAAGCAAACCTCGCTAACTTATAATACGCGAAAGAAAACCGAAAAATAATACGGTAAAGAATACGGGCGAAAAGCAAACCTCGCTAAATTATAATACGCGAAAGAAAACCGAAAAATAATACGGTAAAGAATACGGGCGAAAAGCAAACCTCGCTAACTTATAATACGCGAAAGAAAACCGAAAAATAATACGGAAAAGAATACGGGCGAAAAGCAAACCTCGCTAACTTATAATACGCGAAAGAAAACCGAAAAATAATACGGTAAAGAATACAGGCGAAAAGCAAACCTCGCTAACTTATAATACGCGAAAGAAAACCGAAAAATAATACGGTAAAGAATACGGGCGAAAAGCAAACCTCGCTAACTTATAATACGCGAAAGAAAACCGAAAAATAATATGGTAAAGAATACGGGCGAAAAGCAAACCTTGCTAACTTATAATACGCGAATGAAAACCGAAAAATAATACGGTAAAGAATACGGGCGAAAAGCAAACCTCGTTAACTTACAATACGCGAAAGAAAACCAAAAACTAATACGGTAAAGAATACGGGCGAAAAGCAAACCTCGCTAACTTATAATACGCGAATGAAAACCGAAAAATAATATGGTAAAGAATACGGGCGAAAAGCAAACCTCGTTAACTTACAATACGCGAAAGAAAACCAAAAACTAATACGGTAAAGAATACGGGCGAAAAGCAAACCTCGCTAACTTATAATACGCGAAAGAAAACCAAAAAAAAATACGGTAAAGAATACGGGCGAAAAGCAAATCTCGCTAACTTATAATACGCGAAAGAAAACCGTAAAATAATACGGTAAAGAATACGGGCGAAAAGCAAACCTCGCTAACTTATAATACGCGAATGAAAACCAAAAAATAATACGGTAAAGAATACGGGCGAAAAGCAAACCTCGTTAACTTACAATACGCGAAAGAAAACCAAAAACTAATACGGTAAAGAATACGGGCGAAAAGCAAACCTCGCTAACTTATAATACGCGAAAGAAAACCAAAAACTAATACGGTAAAGAATACGGGCGAAAAGCAAACCTCGCTAACTTATAATACGCGAAAGAAAACCGAAAAATAATACGGTAAAGAATACGGGCGAAAAGCAAACCTCGCTAACTTATAATACGCGAATGAAAACCGAAAAATAATACGGTAAAGAATACGGGCGAAAAGCAAACCTCGTTAACTTACAATACGCGAAAGAAAACCAAAAACTAATACGGTAAAGAATACGGGCGAAAAGCAAACCTCGCTAACTTATAATACGCGAATGAAAACCGAAAAATAATACGGTAAAGAATACGGGCGAAAAGCAAACCTCGTTAACTTACAATACGCGAAAGAAATTCAAAAACTAATACGGTAAAGAATACGGGCGAAAAGCAAACCTCGCTAACTTATAATACGCGAAAGAAAACCAAAAACTAATACGGTAAAGAATACGGGCGAAAAGCAAACCTCGCTAACTTATAATACGCGAAAGAAAACCGAAAAATAATACGGTAAAGAATACGGGCGAAAAGCAAACCTCGCTAACTTATAATACGCGAAAGAAAACCAAAAACTTATACGGTAAAGAATACGGGCGAAAAGAAAACCTCGCTAACTTATAATACGCGAAAGAAAACCAAAAACTAATACGGTAAAGAATACGGGCGAAAAGCAAACCTCGCTAACTTATAATACGCGAATGAAAACCGAAAAATAATACGGTAAAGAATACGGGCGAAAAGCAAACCTCGTTAACTTACAATACGCGAAAGAAAACCAAAAACTAATACGGTAAAGAATACGGGCGAAAAGCAAACCTCGCTAACTTATAATACGCGAAAGAAAACCGAAAAATAATACGGTAAAGAATACGGGCGAAAAGCAAACCTCGCTAACTTATAATACGCGAAAGAAAACCGAAAAATAATACGGTAAAGAATACGGGCGAAAAGCAAACCTCGCTAACTTATAATACGCGAAAGAAAACCGAAAAATAATACGGTAAAGAATACGGGCGAAAAGCAAACCTCGCTAACTTATAATACGCGAAAGAAAACCGAAAAATAATACGGTAAAGAATACGGGCGAAAAGCAAACCTCGCTAACTTATAATACGCGAAAGAAAACCGAAAAATAATACGGAAAAGAATACGGGCGAAAAGCAAACCTCGCTAACTTATAATACGCGAAAGAAAACCGAAAAATAATATGGTAAAGAATACGGGCGAAAAGCAAACCTCGCTAACTTATAATACGCGAATGAAAACCGAAAAATAATACGGTAAAGAATACGGGCGAAAAGCAAACCTCGTTAACTTACAATACGCGAAAGAAAACCAAAAACTAATACGGTAAAGAATACGGGCGAAAAGCAAACCTCGCTAACTTATAATACGCGAATGACAACCGAAAAATAATACGGTAAAGAATACGGGCGAAAAGCAAACCTCGTTAACTTATAATACGCGAAAGAAATTCAAAAACTAATACGGTAAAGAATACGGGCGAAAAGCAAACCTCGCTAACTTATAATACGCGAAAGAAAACCGAAAAATAATACGTTAAAGAATACGGGCGAAAAGCAAACCTCGCTAACTTATAATACCCGAAAGAAAACCAAAAACTAATACGGTAAAGAATACGGGCGAAAAGCAAACCTCGCTAACTTATAATACGCGAAAGAAAACCAAAAACTAATACGGTAAAGAATACGGGCGAAAAGCAAACCTCGATAACTTATAATACGCGAATGAAAACCGAAAAATAATACGGTAAAGAATACGGGCGAAAAGCAAACCTCGTTAACTTACAATACGCGAAAGAAAACCAAAAACTAATACGGTAAAGAATACGGGCGAAAAGCAAACCTCGCTAACTTATAATACGCGAAAGAAAACCGAAAAATAATACGGTAAAGAATACGGGCGAAAAGCAAACCTCGCTAACTTATAATACGCCAAAGAAAACCGAAAAATAATACGGTGAAGAATACGGGCGAAAAGCAAACCTCGCTAACTTATAATACGCGAAAGAAAACCGAAAAATAATACGGTAAAGAATACGGGCGAAAAGCAAACCTCGCTAAATTATAATACGCGAAAGAAAACCGAAAAATAATACGGTAAAGAATACGGGCGAAAAGCAAACCTCGCTAACTTATAATACGCGAAAGAAAACCGAAAAATAATACGGAAAAGAATACGGGCGAAAAGCAAACCTCGCTAACTTATAATACGCGAAAGAAAACCGAAAAATAATACGGTAAAGAATACAGGCGAAAAGCAAACCTCGCTAACTTATAATACGCGAAAGAAAACCGAAAAATAATACGGTAAAGAATACGGGCGAAAAGCAAACCTCGCTAACTTATAATACGCGAAAGAAAACCGAAAAATAATATGGTAAAGAATACGGGCGAAAAGCAAACCTTGCTAACTTATAATACGCGAATGAAAACCGAAAAATAATACGGTAAAGAATACGGGCGAAAAGCAAACCTCGTTAACTTACAATACGCGAAAGAAAACCAAAAACTAATACGGTAAAGAATACGGGCGAAAAGCAAACCTCGCTAACTTATAATACGCGAATGAAAACCGAAAAATAATATGGTAAAGAATACGGGCGAAAAGCAAACCTCGTTAACTTACAATACGCGAAAGAAAACCAAAAACTAATACGGTAAAGAATACGGGCGAAAAGCAAACCTCGCTAACTTATAATACGCGAAAGAAAACCAAAAAAAAATACGGTAAAGAATACGGGCGAAAAGCAAATCTCGCTAACTTATAATACGCGAAAGAAAACCGAAAAATAATACGGTAAAGAATACGGGCGAAAAGCAAACCTCGCTAACTTATAATACGCGAATGAAAACCAAAAAATAATACGGTAAAGAATACGGGCGAAAAGCAAACCTCGTTAACTTACAATACGCGAAAGAAAACCAAAAACTAATACGGTAAAGAATACGGGCGAAAAGCAAACCTCGCTAACTTATAATACGCGAAAGAAAACCAAAAACTAATACGGTAAAGAATACGGGCGAAAAGCAAACCTCGCTAACTTATAATACGCGAAAGAAAACCGAAAAATAATACGGTAAAGAATACGGGCGAAAAGCAAACCTCGCTAACTTATAATACGCGAATGAAAACCGAAAAATAATACGGTAAAGAATACGGGCGAAAAGCAAACCTCGTTAACTTACAATACGCGAAAGAAAACCAAAAACTAATACGGTAAAGAATACGGGCGAAAAGCAAACCTCGCTAACTTATAATACGCGAATGAAAACCGAAAAATAATACGGTAAAGAATACGGGCGAAAAGCAAACCTCGTTAACTTACAATACGCGAAAGAAATTCAAAAACTAATACGGTAAAGAATACGGGCGAAAAGCAAACCTCGCTAACTTATAATACGCGAAAGAAAACCAAAAACTAATACGGTAAAGAATACGGGCGAAAAGCAAACCTCGCTAACTTATAATACGCGAAAGAAAACCGAAAAATAATACGGTAAAGAATACGGGCGAAAAGCAAACCTCGCTAACTTATAATACGCGAAAGAAAACCAAAAACTTATACGGTAAAGAATACGGGCGAAAAGCAAACCTCGCTAACTTATAATACGCGAAAGAAAACCAAAAACTAATACGGTAAAGAATACGGGCGAAAAGCAAACCTCGCTAACTTATAATACGCGAATGAAAACCGAAAAATAATACGGTAAAGAATACGGGCGAAAAGCAAACCTCGTTAACTTACAATACGCGAAAGAAAACCAAAAACTAATACGGTAAAGAATACGGGCGAAAAGCAAACCTCGCTAACTTATAATACGCGAAAGAAAACCGAAAAATAATACGGTAAAGAATACGGGCGAAAAGCAAACCTCGCTAACTTATAATACGCGAAAGAAAACCGAAAAATAATACGGTAAAGAATACGGGCGAAAAGCAAACCTCGCTAACTTATAATACGCGAAAGAAAACCGAAAAATAATACGGTAAAGAATACGGGCGAAAAGCAAACCTCGCTAACTTATAATACGCGAAAGAAAACCGAAAAATAATACGGTAAAGAATACGGGCGAAAAGCAAACCTCGCTAACTTATAATACGCGAAAGAAAACCGAAAAATAATACGGAAAAGAATACGGGCGAAAAGCAAACCTCGCTAACTTATAATACGCGAAAGAAAACCGAAAAATAATATGGTAAAGAATACGGGCGAAAAGCAAACCTCGCTAACTTATAATACGCGAATGAAAACCGAAAAATAATACGGTAAAGAATACGGGCGAAAAGCAAACCTCGTTAACTTACAATACGCGAAAGAAAACCAAAAACTAATACGGTAAAGAATACGGGCGAAAAGCAAACCTCGCTAACTTATAATACGCGAATGAAAACCGAAAAATAATACGGTAAAGAATACGGGCGAAAAGCAAACCTCGTTAACTTACAATACGCGAAAGAAAACCAAAAACTAATACGGTAAAGAATACGGGCGAAAAGCAAACCTCGCTAACTTATAATACGCGAAAGAAAACCGAAAAAAAATACGGTAAAGAATACGGGCGAAAAGCAAACCTCGCTAACTTATAATACGCGAATGAAAACCAAAAAATAATACGGTAAAGAATACGGGCGAAAAGCAAACCTCGTTAACTTACAATACGCGAAAGAAAACCAAAAACTAATACGGTAAAGAATACGGGCGAAAAGCAAACCTCGCTAACTTATAATACGCGAAAGAAAACCAAAAACTAATACGGTAAAGAATACGGGCGAAAAGCAAACCTCGCTAACTTATAATACGCGAAAGAAAACCGAAAAATAATACGGTAAAGAATACGGGCGAAAAGCAAACCTCGCTAACTTATAATACGCGAATGAAAACCGAAAAATAATACGGTAAAGAATACGGGCGAAAAGCAAACCTCGTTAACTTACAATACGCGAAAGAAAACCAAAAACTAATACGGTAAAGAATACGGGCGAAAAGCAAACCTCGCTAACTTATAATACGCGAAAGAAAACCGAAAAATAATACGGTAAAGAATACGGGCGAAAAGCAAACCTCGTTAACTTACAATACGCGAAAGAAATTCAAAAACTAATACGGTAAAGAATACGGGCGAAAAGCAAACCTCGCTAACTTATAATACGCGAAAGAAAACCAAAAACTAATACGGTAAAGAATACGGGCGAAAAGCAAACCTCGCTAACTTATAATACGCGAAAGAAAACCGAAAAATAATACGGTAAAGAATACGGGCGAAAAGCAAACCTCGCTAACTTATAATACGCGAATGAAAACCGAAAAATAATACGGTAAAGAATACGGGCGAAAAGCAAACCTCGTTAACTTACAATACGCGAAAGAAAACCAAAAACTAATACGGTAAAGAATACGGGCGAAAAGCAAACCTCGCTAACTTATAATACGCGAAAGAAAACCAAAAACTAATACGGTAAAGAATACGGGCGAAAAGCAAACCTCGCTAACTTATAATACGCGAATGAAAACCGAAAAATAATACGGTAAAGAATACGGGCGAAAAGCAAACCTCGTTAACTTACAATACGCGAAAGAAAACCAAAAACTAATACGGTAAAGAATACGGGCGAAAAGCAAACCTCGCTAACTTATAATACGCGAATGAAAACCGAAAAATAATACGGTAAAGAATACGGGCGAAAAGCAAACCTCGTTAACTTACAATACGCGAAAGAAAACCAAAAACTAATACGGTAAAGAATACGGGCGAAAAGCAAACCTCGCTAACTTATAATACGCGAAAGAAAACCGAAAAATAATACGGTAAAGAATACGGGCGAAAAGCAAACCTCGTTAACTTACAATACGCGAAAGAAATTCAAAAACTAATACGGTAAAGAATACGGGCGAAAAGCAAACCTCGCTAACTTATAATACGCGAAAGAAAACCAAAAACTAATACGGTAAAGAATACGGGCGAAAAGCAAACCTCGCTAACTTATAATACGCGAAAGAAAACCGAAAAATAATACGGTAAAGAATACGGGCGAAAAGCAAACCTCGCTAACTTATAATACGCGAAAGAAAACCAAAAACTTATACGGTAAAGAATACGGGCGAAAAGCAAATCTCGCTAACTTATAATACGCGAAAGAAAACCGAAAAATAATACGGTAAAGAATACGGGCGAAAAGCAAACCTCGCTAACTTATAATACGCGAATGAAAACCAAAAAATAATACGGTAAAGAATACGGGCGAAAAGCAAACCTCGTTAACTTACAATACGCGAAAGAAAACCAAAAACTAATACGGTAAAGAATACGGGCGAAAAGCAAACCTCGCTAACTTATAATACGCGAATGAAAACCGAAAAATAATACGGTAAAGAATACGGGCGAAAAGCAAACCTCGTTAACTTACAATACGCGAAAGAAAACCAAAAACTAATACGGTAAAGAATACGGGCGAAAAGCAAACCTCGCTAACTTATAATACGCGAAAGAAAACCGAAAAAAAATACGGTAAAGAATACGGGCGAAAAGCAAATCTCGCTAACTTATAATACGCGAAAGAAAACCGAAAAATAATACGGTAAAGAATACGGGCGAAAAGCAAACCTCGCTAACTTATAATACGCGAATGAAAACCAAAAAATAATACGGTAAAGAATACGGGCGAAAAGCAAACCTCGTTAACTTACAATACGCGAAAGAAAACCAAAAACTAATACGGTAAAGAATACGGGCGAAAAGCAAACCTCGCTAACTTATAATACACGAAAGAAAACCGAAAAATAATACGGTAAAGAATACGGGCGAAAAGCAAACCTCGCTAACTTATAATACGCGAATGAAAACCGAAAAATAATATGGTAAAGAATACGGGCGAAAAGCAAACCTCGTTAACTTACAATACGCGAAAGAAAACCAAAAACTAATACGGTAAAGAATACGGGCGAAAAGCAAACCTCGCTAACTTATAATACGCGAATGACAACCGAAAAATAATACGGTAAAGAATACGGGCGAAAAGCAAACCTCGTTAACTTATAATACGCGAAAGAAATTCAAAAACTAATACGGTAAAGAATACGGGCGAAAAGCAAACCTCGCTAACTTATAATACGCGAAAGAAAACCAAAAACTAATACGGTAAAGAATACGGGCGAAAAGCAAACCTCGCTAACTTATAATACGCGAAAGAAAACCGAAAAATAATACGTTAAAGAATACGGGCGAAAAGCAAACCTCGCTAACTTATAATACGCGAAAGAAAACCGAAAAATAATACGTTAAAGAATACGGGCGAAAAGCAAACCTCGCTAACTTATAATACGCGAAAGAAAACCAAAAACTAATACGGTAAAGAATACGGGCGAAAAGCAAACCTCGCTAACTTATAATACGCGAATGAAAACCGAAAAATAATACGGTAAAGAATACGGGCGAAAAGCAAACCTCGTTAACTTACAATACGCGAAAGAAAACCAAAAACTAATACGGTAAAGAATACGGGCGAAAAGCAAACCTCGCTAACTTATAATACGCGAAAGAAAACCAAAAACTAATACGGTAAAGAATACGGGCGAAAAGCAAACCTCGCTAACTTATAATACGCGAAAGAAAACCGAAAAATAATACGGTAAAGAATACGGGCGAAAAGCAAACCTCGCTAACTTATAATACGCGAAAGAAAACCGAAAAATAATACGGTAAAGAATACGGGCTAAAAGCAAACCTCGTTAACTTACAATACGCGAAAGAAAACCAAAAACTAATACGGTAAAGAATACGGGCGAAAAGCAACCCTCGCTAACTTATAATACGCGAAAGAAAACCGAAAAAAAATACGGTAAAGAATACGGGCGAAAAGCAAATCTCGCTAACTTATAATACGCGAAAGAAAACCGAAAAATAATACGGTAAAGAATACGGGCGAAAAGCAAACCTCGCTAACTTATAATACGCGAATGAAAACCAAAAAATAATACGGTAAAGAATACGGGCGAAAAGCAAACCTCGTTAACTTACAATACGCGAAAGAAAACCAAAAACTAATACGGTAAAGAATACGGGCGAAAAGCAAACCTCGTTAACTTATAATACGCGAAAGAAAACCGAAAAATAATACGGTAAAGAATACGGGCGAAAAGCAAACCTCGCTAACTTATAATACGCGAAAGAAAACCAAAAACTAATACGGTAAAGAATACGGGCGAAAAGAAAATCTCGTTAACTTATAATACGCGAAAGAAAACCAAAAACTAATACGGTAAAGAATACGGGCGAAAAGAAAACCTCGTTAACTTACAATACTTGAAAGAAAACCAAAAACTAATACGGTAAAGAATACGGGCGAAAAGCAAACCTCGTTAACTTATAATACGCGAAAGAAAACCGAAAAATAATACGGTAAAGAATACGGGCGAAAAGCAAACCTCGCTAACTTATAATACGCGAATGAAAACCGAAAAATAATACGGTAAAGAATACGGGCGAAAAGCAAACCTCGTTAACTTACAATACGCGAAAGAAAACCAAAAACTAATACGGTAAAGAATACGGGCGAAAAGCAAACCTCGCTAACTTATAATACGCGAAAGAAAACCAACAACTAATACGGTAAAGAATACGGGCGAAAAGCAAACCTCGCTAACTTATAATACGCGAAAGAAAACCGAAAAATAATACGGAAAAGAATACGGGCGAAAAGCAAACCTCGCTAACTTATAATACGCGAAAGAAAACCGAAAAATAATACGGTAAAGAATACGGGCGAAAAGCAAACCTCGCTAACTTATAATACGCGAAAGAAAACCGAAAAATAATACGGTAAAGAATACGGGCGAAAAGCAAACCTCGCTAACTTATAATACGCGAAAGAAAACCAAAAACTAATACGGTAAAGAATACGGGCGAAAAGCAAACCTCGCTAACTTATAATACGCGAAAGAAAACCGAAAAATAATACGGTAAAGAATACGGGCGAAAAGCAAACCTCGCTAACTTATAATACGCGAAAGAAAACCGAAAAATAATACGGTAAAGAATACGGGCTAAAAGCAAACCTCGTTAACTTACAATACGCGAAAGAAAACCAAAAACTAATACGGTAAAGAATACGGGCGAAAAGCAACCCTCGCTAACTTATAATACGCGAAAGAAAACCGAAAAAAAATACGGTAAAGAATACGGGCGAAAAGCAAATCTCGCTAACTTATAATACGCGAAAGAAAACCGAAAAATAATACGGTAAAGAATACGGGCGAAAAGCAAACCTCGCTAACTTATAATACGCGAATGAAAACCAAAAAATAATACGGTAAAGAATACGGGCGAAAAGCAAACCTCGTTAACTTACAATACGCGAAAGAAAACCAAAAACTAATACGGTAAAGAATACGGGCGAAAAGCAAACCTCGTTAACTTATAATACGCGAAAGAAAACCGAAAAATAATACGGTAAAGAATACGGGCGAAAAGCAAACCTCGCTAACTTATAATACGCGAAAGAAAACCAAAAACTAATACGGTAAAGAATACGGGCGAAAAGAAAATCTCGTTAACTTATAATACGCGAAAGAAAACCAAAAACTAATACGGTAAAGAATACGGGCGAAAAGAAAACCTCGTTAACTTACAATACTTGAAAGAAAACCAAAAACTAATACGGTAAAGAATACGGGCGAAAAGCAAACCTCGTTAACTTATAATACGCGAAAGAAAACCGAAAAATAATACGGTAAAGAATACGGGCGAAAAGCAAACCTCGCTAACTTATAATACGCGAATGAAAACCGAAAAATAATACGGTAAAGAATACGGGCGAAAAGCAAACCTCGTTAACTTACAATACGCGAAAGAAAACCAAAAACTAATACGGTAAAGAATACGGGCGAAAAGCAAACCTCGCTAACTTATAATACGCGAAAGAAAACCAACAACTAATACGGTAAAGAATACGGGCGAAAAGCAAACCTCGCTAACTTATAATACGCGAAAGAAAACCGAAAAATAATACGGAAAAGAATACGGGCGAAAAGCAAACCTCGCTAACTTATAATACGCGAAAGAAAACCGAAAAATAATACGGTAAAGAATACGGGCGAAAAGCAAACCTCGCTAACTTATAATACGCGAAAGAAAACCGAAAAATGATACGGTAAAGAATACGGGCGAAAAGCAAACCTCGCTAACTTATAATACGCGAAAGAAAACCGAAAAATAATACGGTAAAGAATACGGGCGAAAAGCAAACCTCGCTAACTTATAATACGCGAATGAAAACCGAAAAATAATACGGTAAAGAATACGGGCGAAAAGCAAACCTCGTTAACTTACAATTCGCGAAAGAAAACTAAAAACTAATACGGTAAAGAATACGGGCGAAAAGCAAACCTCGTTAACTTACAATACGCGAAAGAAAACCAAAAACTAATACGGTAAAGAATACGGGCGAAAAGCAAACCTCGCTAACTTATAATACGCGAATGAAAACCGAAAAATAATATGGTAAAGAATACGGGCGAAAAGCAAACCTCGTTAACTTACAATACGCGAAAGAAAACCAAAAACTAATACGGTAAAGAATACGGGCGAAAAGCAAACCTCGCTAACTTATAATACGCGAAAGAAAACCAAAAAAAAATACGGTAAAGAATACGGGCGAAAAGCAAATCTCGCTAACTTATAATACGCGAAAGAAAACCGAAAAATAATACGGTAAAGAATACGGGCGAAAAGCAAACCTCGCTAACTTATAATACGCGAATGAAAACCAAAAAATAATACGGTACAGAATACGGGCGAAAAGCAAACCTCGTTAACTTACAATACGCGAAAGAAAACCAAAAACTAATACGGTAAAGAATACGGGCGAAAAGCAAACCTCGCTAACTTATAATACGCGAAAGAAAACCAAAAACTAATACGGTAAAGAATACGGGCGAAAAGCAAACCTCGCTAACTTATAATACGCGAAAGAAAACCGAAAAATAATACGGTAAAGAATACGGGCGAAAAGCAAACCTCGCTAACTTATAATACGCGAATGAAAACCGAAAAATAATACGGTAAAGAATACGGGAGAAAAGCAAACCTCGTTAACTTACAATACGCGAAAGAAAACCAAAAACTAATACGGTAAAGAATACGGGCGAAAAGCAAACCTCGCTAACTTATAATACGCGAATGAAAACCGAAAAATAATACGGTAAAGAATACGGGCGAAAAGCAAACCTCGTTAACTTACAATACGCGAAAGAAATTCAAAAACTAATACGGTAAAGAATACGGGCGAAAAGCAAACCTCGCTAACTTATAATACGCGAAAGAAAACCAAAAACTAATACGGTAAAGAATACGGGCGAAAAGCAAACCTCGCTAACTTATAATACGCGAAAGAAAACCGAAAAATAATACGGTAAAGAATACGGGCGAAAAGCAAACCTCGCTAACTTATAATACGCGAAAGAAAACCAAAAACTTATACGGTAAAGAATACGGGCGAAAAGCAAACCTCGCTAACTTATAATACGCGAAAGAAAACCAAAAACTAATACGGTAAAGAATACGGGCGAAAAGCAAACCTCGCTAACTTATAATACGCGAATGAAAACCGAAAAATAATACGGTAAAGAATACGGGCGAAAAGCAAACCTCGTTAACTTATAATACGCGAAAGAAAACCGAAAAATAATACGGTAAAGAATACGGGCGAAAAGCAAACCTCGCTAACTTATAATACGCGTAAGAAAACCGAAAAATAATACGGTAAAGAATACGGGCGAAAAGCAAACCTCGCTAACTTATAATACGCGAAAGAAAACCGAAAAATAATACGGTAAAGAATACGGGCGAAAAGCAAACCTCGCTAACTTATAATACGCGAAAGAAAACCGAAAAATGATACGGTAAAGAATACGGGCGAAAAGCAAACCTCGCTAACTTATAATACGCGAATGAAAACCGAAAAATAATACGGTAAAGAATACGGGCGAAAAGCAAACCTCGTTAACTTACAATACGCGAAAGAAAACCAAAAACTAATACGGTAAAGAATACGGGCGAAAAGCAAACCTCGCTAACTTATAATACGCGAAAGAAAACCGAAAAAAAATACGGTAAAGAATACGGGCGAAAAGCAAACCTCGCTAACTTACAATACGCGAAAGAAAACCAAAAACTAATACGGTAAAGAATACGGGCGAAAAGCAACCCTCGCTAACTTATAATACGCGAAAGAAAACCGAAAAATAATACGGAAAAGAATACGGGCGAAAAGCAAACCTCGCTAACTTATAATACGCGAAAGAAAACCGAAAAATAATACGGTAAAGAATACAGGCGAAATCAAACCTCGCTAACTTATAATACGCGAAAGAAAACCGAAAAATAATACGGAAAAGAATACGGGCGAAAAGCAAACCTCGCTAACTTATAATACGCGAAAGAAAACCGAAAAATAATACGGTAAAGAATACAGGCGAAAAGCAAACCTCGCTAACTTATAATACGCGAAAGAAAACCGAAAAATAATACGGTAAAGAATACGGGCGAAAAGCAAACCTCGCTAACTTATAATACGCGAAAGAAAACCGAAAAATAATATGGTAAAGAATACGGGCGAAAAGCAAACCTTGCTAACTTATAATACGCGAATGAAAACCGAAAAATAATACGGTAAAGAATACGGGCGAAAAGCAAACCTCGTTAACTTACAATACGCGAAAGAAAACCAAAAACTAATACGGTAAAGAATACGGGCGAAAAGCAAACCTCGCTAACTTATAATACGCGAATGAAAACCGAAAAATAATATGGTAAAGAATACGGGCGAAAAGCAAACCTCGTTAACTTACAATACGCGAAAGAAAACCAAAAACTAATACGGTAAAGAATACGGGCGAAAAGCAAACCTCGCTAACTTATAATACGCGAAAGAAAACCAAAAACTAATACGGTAAAGAATACGGGCGAAAAGCAAACCTCGCTAACTTATAATACGCGAAAGAAAACCGAAAAATAATACGGTAAAGAATACGGGCGAAAAGCAAACCTCGCTAACTTATAATACGCGAAAGAAAACCAAAAACTTATACGGTAAAGAATACGGGCGAAAAGCAAACCTCGCTAACTTATAATACGCGAAAGAAAACCAAAAACTAATACGGTAAAGAATACGGGCGAAAAGCAAACCTCGCTAACTTATAATACGCGAATGAAAACCGAAAAATAATACGGTAAAGAATACGGGCGAAAAGCAAACCTCGTTAACTTACAATACGCGAAAGAAAACCAAAAACTAATACGGTAAAGAATACGGGCGAAAAGCAAACCTCGCTAACTTATAATACGCGAAAGAAAACCGAAAAAAAATACGGTAAAGAATACGGGCGAAAAGCAAACCTCGCTAACTTACAATACGCGAAAGAAAACCAAAAACTAATACGGTAAAGAATACGGGCGAAAAGCAACCCTCGCTAACTTATAATACGCGAAAGAAAACCGAAAAATAATACGGAAAAGAATACGGGCGAAAAGCAAACCTCGCTAACTTATAATACGCGAAAGAAAACCGAAAAATAATACGGTAAAGAATACAGGCGAAAAGCAAACCTCGCTAACTTATAATACGCGAAAGAAAACCGAAAAATAATACGGAAAAGAATACGGGCGAAAAGCAAACCTCGCTAACTTATAATACGCGAAAGAAAACCGAAAAATAATACGGTAAAGAATACAGGCGAAAAGCAAACCTCGCTAACTTATAATACGCGAAAGAAAACCGAAAAAAAATATGGTAAAGAATACGGGCGAAAAGCAAACCTCGCTAACTTATAATACGCGAAAGAAAACCGAAAAATAATATGGTAAAGAATACGGGCGAAAAGCAAACCTTGCTAACTTATAATACGCGAATGAAAACCGAAAAATAATACGGTAAAGAATACGGGCGAAAAGCAAACCTCGTTAACTTACAATACGCGAAAGAAAACCAAAAACTAATACGGTAAAGAATACGGGCGAAAAGCAAACCTCGCTAACTTATAATACGCGAATGAAAACCGAAAAATAATATGGTAAAGAATACGGGCGAAAAGCAAACCTCGTTAACTTACAATACGCGAAAGAAAACCAAAAACTAATACGGTAAAGAATACGGGCGAAAAGCAAACCTCGCTAACTTATAATACGCGAAAGAAAACCAAAAACTAATACGGTAAAGAATACGGGCGAAAAGCAAACCTCGCTAACTTATAATACGCGAAAGAAAACCGAAAAATAATACGGTAAAGAATACGGGCGAAAAGCAAACCTCGCTAACTTATAATACGCGAAAGAAAACCAAAAACTTATACGGTAAAGAATACGGGCGAAAAGCAAACCTCGCTAACTTATAATACGCGAAAGAAAACCAAAAACTAATACGGTAAAGAATACGGGCGAAAAGCAAACCTCGCTAACTTATAATACGCGAATGAAAACCGAAAAATAATACGGTAAAGAATACGGGCGAAAAGCAAACCTCGTTAACTTACAATACGCGAAAGAAAACCAAAAACTAATACGGTAAAGAATACGGGCGAAAAGCAAACCTCGCTAACTTATAATACGCGAAAGAAAACCGAAAAATAATACGGTAAAGAATACGGGCGAAAAGCAAACCTCGCTAACTTATAATACGCGTAAGAAAACCGAAAAATAATACGGTAAAGAATACGGGCGAAAAGCAAACCTCGCTAACTTATAATACGCGAAAGAAAACCGAAAAATAATACGGTAAAGAATACGGGCGAAAAGCAAACCTCGCTAACTTATAATACGCGAAAGAAAACCGAAAAATGATACGGTAAAGAATACGGGCGAAAAGCAAACCTCGCTAACTTATAATACGCGAAAGAAAACCGAAAAATAATACGGTAAAGAATACGGGCGAAAAGCAAACCTCGCTAACTTATAATACGCGAATGAAAACCGAAAAATAATACGGTAAAGAATACGGGCGAAAAGCAAACCTCGTTAACTTACAATACGCGAAAGAAAACCAAAAACTAATACGGTAAAGAATACGGGCGAAAAGCAAACCTCGTTAACTTATAATACGCGAAAGAAAACCGAAAAAAAATACGGTTAAGAATACGGGCGAAAAGCAAACCTCGCTAACTTACAATACGCGAAAGAAAACCAAAAACTAATACGGTAAAGAATACGGGCGAAAAGCAACCCTCGCTAACTTATAATACGCGAAAGAAAACCGAAAAATAATACGGAAAAGAATACGGGCGAAAAGCAAACCTCGCTAACTTATAATACGCGAAAGAAAACCGAAAAATAATACGGTAAAGAATACAGGCGAAAAGCAAACCTCGCTAACTTATAATACGCGAAAGAAAACCGAAAAATAATACGGAAAAGAATACGGGCGAAAAGCAAACCTCGCTAACTTATAATACGCGAAAGAAAACCGAAAAATAATACGGTAAAGAATACAGGCGAAAAGCAAACCTCGCTAACTTATAATACGCGAAAGAAAACCGAAAAATAATACGGAAAAGAATACGGGCGAAAAGCAAACCTCGCTAACTTATAATACGCGAAAGAAAACCGAAAAATAATATGGTAAAGAATACGGGCGAAAAGCAAACCTTGCTAACTTATAATACGCGAATGAAAACCGAAAAATAATACGGTAAAGAATACGGGCGAAAAGCAAACCTCGTTAACTTACAATACGCGAAAGAAAACCAAAAACTAATACGGTAAAGAATACGGGCGAAAAGCAAACCTCGCTAACTTATAATACGCGAATGAAAACCGAAAAATAATATGGTAAAGAATACGGGCGAAAAGCAAACCTCGTTAACTTACAATACGCGAAAGAAAACCAAAAACTAATACGGTAAAGAATACGGGCGAAAAGCAAACCTCGCTAACTTATAATACGCGAAAGAAAACCAAAAAAAAATACGGTAAAGAATACGGGCGAAAAGCAAATCTCGCTAACTTATAATACGCGAAAGAAAACCGAAAAATAATACGGTCAAGAATACGGGCGAAAAGCAAACCTCGCTAACTTATAATACGCGAATGAAAACCAAAAAATAATACGGTAAAGAATACGGGCGAAAAGCAAACCTCGTTAACTTACAATACGCGAAAGAAAACCAAAAACTAATACGGTAAAGAATACGGGCGAAAAGCAAACCTCGCTAACTTATAATACGCGAAAGAAAACCAAAAACTAATACGGTAAAGAATACGGGCGAAAAGCAAACCTCGCTAACTTATAATACGCGAAAGAAAACCGAAAAATAATACGGTAAAGAATACGGGCGAAAAGCAAACCTCGCTAACTTATAATACGCGAATGAAAACCGAAAAATAATACGGTAAAGAATACGGGCGAAAAGCAAACCTCGTTAACTTACAATACGCGAAAGAAAACCAAAAACTAATACGGTAAAGAATACGGGCGAAAAGCAAACCTCGCTAACTTATAATACGCGAATGAAAACCGAAAAATAATACGGTAAAGAATACGGGCGAAAAGCAAACCTCGTTAACTTACAATACGCGAAAGAAATTCAAAAACTAATACGGTAAAGAATACGGGCGAAAAGCAAACCTCGCTAACTTATAATACGCGAAAGAAAACCAAAAACTAATACGGTAAAGAATACGGGCGAAAAGCAAACCTCGCTAACTTATAATACGCGAAAGAAAACCGAAAAATAATACGGTAAAGAATACGGGCGAAAAGCAAACCTCGCTAACTTATAATACATGAAAGAAAACCAAAAACTTATACGGTAAAGAATACGGGCGAAAAGCAAACCTCGCTAACTTATAATACGCGAAAGAAAACCAAAAACTAATACGGTAAAGAATACGGGCGAAAAGCAAACCTCGCTAACTTATAATACGCGAATGAAAACCGAAAAATAATACGGTAAAGAATACGGGCGAAAAGCAAACCTCGTTAACTTACAATACGCGAAAGAAAACCAAAAACTAATACGGTAAAGAATACGGGCGAAAAGCAAACCTCGCTAACTTATAATACGCGAAAGAAAACCGAAAAATAATACGGTAAAGAATACGGGCGAAAAGCAAACCTCGCTAACTTATAATACGCGTAAGAAAACCGAAAAATAATACGGTAAAGAATACGGGCGAAAAGCAAACCTCGCTAACTTATAATACGCGAAAGAAAACCGAAAAATAATACGGTAAAGAATACGGGCGAAAAGCAAACCTCGCTAACTTATAATACGCGAAAGAAAACCGAAAAATAATACGGTAAAGAATACGGGCGAAAAGCAAACCTCGCTAACTTATAATACGCGAAAGAAAACCGAAAAATAATACGGTAAAGAATACGGGCGAAAAGCAAACCTCGTTAACTTACAATACGCGAAAGAAAACCAAAAACTAATACGGTAAAGAATACGGGCGAAAAGCAAACCTCGCTAACTTATAATACGCGAAAGAAAACCGAAAAAAAATACGGTAAAGAATACGGGCGAAAAGCAAATCTCGCTAACTTATAATACGCGAAAGAAAACCGAAAAATAATACGGTAAAGAATACGGGCGAAAAGCAAACCTCGCTAACTTATAATACGAGAATGAAAACCAAAAAATAATACGGTAAAGAATACGGGCGAAAAGCAAACCTCGTTAACTTACAATACGCGAAAGAAAACCAAAAACTAATACGGTAAAGAATACGGGCGAAAAGCAAACCTCGCTAACTTATAATACGCGAAAGAAAACCAAAAACTAATACGGTAAAGAATACGGGCGAAAAGCAAACCTCGCTAACTTATAATACGCGAAAGAAAACCAAAAACTAATACGGTAAAGAATACGGGCGAAAAGCAAACCTCGCTAACTTATAATACGCGAATGAAAACCGAAAAATAATACGGTAAAGAATACGGGCGAAAAGCAAACCTCGTTAACTTACAATACGCGAAAGAAAACCAAAAACTAATACGGTAAAGAATACGGGCGAAAAGCAAACCTCGCTAACTTATAATACGCGAATGAAAACCGAAAAATAATACGGTAAAGAATACGGGCGAAAAGCAAACCTCGTTAACTTACAATACGCGAAAGAAAACCAAAAACTAATACGGTAAAGAATACGGGCGAAAAGCAAACCTCGCTAACTTATAATACGCGAAAGAAAACCAAAAACTAATACGGTAAAGAATACGGGCGAAAAGCAAACCTCGCTAACTTATAATACGCGAAAGAAAACCGAAAAATAATACGGTAAAGAATACGGGCGAAAAGCAAACCTCGCTAACTTATAATACGCGAAAGAAAACCGAAAAATAATACGGTAAAGAATACGGGCTAAAAGCAAACCTCGTTAACTTACAATACGCGAAAGAAAACCAAAAACTAATACGGTAAAGAATACGGGCGAAAAGCAACCCTCGCTAACTTATAATACGCGAAAGAAAACCGAAAAAAAATACGGTAAAGAATACGGGCGAAAAGCAAATCTCGCTAACTTATAATACGCGAAAGAAAACCGAAAAATAATACGGTAAAGAATACGGGCGAAAAGCAAACCTCGCTAACTTATAATACGCGAATGAAAACCAAAAAATAATACGGTAAAGAATACGGGCGAAAAGCAAACCTCGTTAACTTACAATACGCGAAAGAAAACCAAAAACTAATACGGTAAAGAATACGGGCGAAAAGCAAACCTCGCTAACTTATAATACGCGAAAGAAAACCAAAAACTAATACGGTAAAGAATACGGGCGAAAAGCAAACCTCGCTAACTTATAATACGCGAAAGAAAACCGAAAAATAATACGGTAAAGAATACGGGCGAAAAGCAAACCTCGCTAACTTATAATACGCGAATGAAAACCGAAAAATAATACGGTAAAGAATACGGGCGAAAAGCAAACCTCGTTAACTTACAATACTTGAAAGAAAACCAAAAACTAATACGGTAAAGAATACGGGCGAAAAGCAAACCTCGCTAACTTATAATACGCGAATGAAAACCGAAAAATAATACGGTAAAGAATACGGGCGAAAAGCAAACCTCGTTAACTTACAATACGCGAAAGAAAACCAAAAACTAATACGGTAAAGAATACGGGCGAAAAGCAAACCTCGCTAACTTATAATACGCGAAAGAAAACCAAAAACTAATACGGTAAAGAATACGGGCGAAAAGCAAACCTCGCTAACTTATAATACGCGAAAGAAAACCGAAAAATAATACGGAAAAGAATACGGGCGAAAAGCAAACCTCGCTAACTTATAATACGCGAAAGAAAACCGAAAAATAATACGGTAAAGAATACGGGCGAAAAGCAAACCTCGCTAACTTATAATACGCGAATGAAAACCGAAAAATAATACGGTAAAGAATACGGGCGAAAAGCAAACCTCGTTAACTTACAATACTTGAAAGAAAACCAAAAACTAATACGGTAAAGAATACGGGCGAAAAGCAAACCTCGCTAACTTATAATACGCGAATGAAAACCGAAAAATAATACGGTAAAGAATACGGGCGAAAAGCAAACCTCGTTAACTTACAATACGCGAAAGAAAACCAAAAACTAATACGGTAAAGAATACGGGCGAAAAGCAAACCTCGCTAACTTATAATACGCGAAAGAAAACCCACAACTAATACGGTAAAGAATACGGGCGAAAAGCAAACCTCGCTAACTTATAATACGCGAAAGAAAACCGAAAAATAATACGGAAAAGAATACGGGCGAAAAGCAAACCTCGCTAACTTATAATACGCGAAAGAAAACCGAAAAATAATACGGTAAAGAATACGGGCGAAAAGCAAACCTCGCTAACTTATAATACGCGAATGAAAACCGAAAAATAATACGGTAAAGAATACGGGCGAAAAGCAAACCTCGTTAACTTACAATACGCGAAAGAAAACCAAAAACTAATACGGTAAAGAATACGGGCGAAAAGCAACCCTCGCTAACTTATAATACGCGAAAGAAAACCGAAAAATAATACGGTAAAGAATACGGGCGAAAAGCAAACCTCGCTAACTTATAATACGCGAATGAAAACCGAAAAATAATACGGTAAAGAATACGGGCGAAAAGCAAACCTCGTTAACTTACAATACGCGAAAGAAAACCAAAAACTAATACGGTAAAGAATACGGGCGAAAAGCAAACCTCGCTAACTTATAATACGTGAAAGAAAACCCACAACTAATACGGTAAAGAATACGGGCGAAAAGCAAACCTCGCTAACTTATAATACGCGAAAGAAAACCGAAAAATAATACGGAAAAGAATACGGGCGAAAAGCAAACCTCGCTAACTTATAATACGCGAAAGAAAACCGAAAAATAATACGGTAAAGAATACGGGCGAAAAGCAAACCTCGCTAACTTATAATACGCGAATGAAAACCGAAAAATAATACGGTAAAGAATACGGGCGAAAAGCAAACCTCGTTAACTTACAATACGCGAAAGAAAACCAAAAACTAATACGGTAAAGAATACGGGCGAAAAGCAAACCTCGCTAACTTATAATACGCGAAAGAAAACCGAAAAAAAATACGGTAAAGAATACGGGCGAAAAGCAAACCTCGCTAACTTACAATACGCGAAAGAAAACCAAAAACTAATACGGTAAAGAATACGGGCGAAAAGCAACCCTCGCTAACTTATAATACGCGAAAGAAAACCGAAAAATAATACGGTAAAGAATACGGGCGAAAAGCAAACCTCGTTAACTTATAATACGCGAAAGAAAACCGAAAAATACTACGGTAAAGAATACGGGCGAAAAGCAAACATCGCTAACTTATAATACGCGAAAGAAAACCGAAAAATAATACGGTAAAGAATACGGGCGAAAAGCAAACCTCGTTAACTTATAATACGCGAAAGAAAACCGAAAAATAATACGGTAAAGAATACGGGCTAAAAGCAAACCTCGCTAACTTATAAAACGCGAAAGAAAACCGAAAAATAATACGGTAAAGAATACGGGCGAAAAGCAAACCTCGCTAACTTATAATACGCGAAAGAAAACCGAAAAATAATACGGTAAAGAATACGGGCGAAAAGCAAACCTCGCTAACTTATAATACGCGAAAGAAAACCGAAAAACAATACGGTAAAGAATACGGGCGAAAAGCAAACCTCGTTAACTTTCAATACGCGAAAGAAAACCAAAAACTAATATGGTAAAGAATACGGGCGAAAAGCAAACCTCGCTAACTTATAATACGCGAATGAAAACCGAAAAATAATACGGTAAAGAATACGGGCTAAAAGCAAACCTCGTTAACTTTCAATACGCGAAAGAAAACCAAAAACTAATACGGTAAAGAATACGGGCGAAAAGCAAACCTCGCTAACTTATAATACGCGAAAGAAAACCGAAAAATAATACGGTAAAGAATACGGGCGAAAAGCAAACCTCGCTAACTTATAATACGCGAAAGAAAACCGAAAAATAAAACGGTAAAGAATACGGGCGAAAAGCAAACCTCGCTAACTTTCAATACGCGAAAGAAAACCAAAAACTAATACGGTAAAGAATAAGGGCGAAAAGCAAACCTCGTTAACTTTCAATACGCGAAAGAAAACCAAAAACTAATACGGTAAAGAATACGGGCGAAAAGCAAACCTCGCTAACTTATAATACGCGAAAGAAAACCGAAAAATAATACGGTACGTGAAAAGCAAAACTCGAAAGAAAACCGAAAAATAATACGGTAAAGAATACGGGCGAAAAGCAAACCTCGTTTACTTTCAATACGCGAAAGAAAACCAAAAACTAATACGGTAAAAAATAAGGGCGAAAAGCAAACCTAGTTAACTTTCCATACGCGAAAGAAAACCAAAAACTAATACGGTAAAGAATACGGGCGAAAAGCAAACCTCGTTAACTTACAATACGCGAAAGAAAACCAAAAACTAATACGGTAAAGAATACGGGCGAAAAGCAAACCTCGCTAACTTATAATACGCGAAAGAAAACCCACAACTAATACGGTAAAGAATACGGGCGAAAATCAAACCTCGCTAACTTATAATACGCGAAAGAAAACCGAAAAATAATACGGAAAAGAATACGGGCGAAAAGCAAACCTCGCTAACTTATAATACGCGAAAGAAAACCGAAAAATAATACGGTAAAGAATACGGGCGAAAAGCAAACCTCGCTAACTTATAATACGCGAATGAAAACCGAAAAATAATACGGTAAAGAATACGGGCGAAAAGCAAACCTCGTTAACTTACAATACGCGAAAGAAAACCAAAAACTAATACGGTAAAGAATACGGGCGAAAAGCAACCCTCGCTAACTTATAATACGCGAAAGAAAACCGAAAAATAATACGGTAAAGAATACGGGCGAAAAGCAAACCTCGCTAACTTATAATACGCGAATGAAAACCGAAAAATAATACGGTAAAGAATACGGGCGAAAAGCAAACCTCGTTAACTTACAATACGCGAAAGAAAACCAAAAACTAATACGGTAAAGAATACGGGCGAAAAGCAAACCTCGCTAACTTATAATACGCGAAAGAAAACCCACAACTAATACGGTAAAGAATACGGGCGAAAAGCAAACCTCGCTAACTTATAATACGCGAAACAAAACCGAAAAATAATACGGAAAAGAATACGGGCGAAAAGCAAACCTCGCTAACTTATAATACGCGAAAGAAAACCGAAAAATAATACGGTAAAGAATACGGGCGAAAAGCAAACCTCGCTAACTTATAATACGCGAATGAAAACCGAAAAATAATACGGTAAAGAATACGGGCGAAAAGCAAACCTCGTTAACTTACAATACGCGAAAGAAAACCAAAAACTAATACGGTAAAGAATACGGGCGAAAAGCAAACCTCGCTAACTTATAATACGCGAAAGAAAACCGAAAAAAAATACGGTAAAGAATACGGGCGAAAAGCAAACCTCGCTAACTTACAATACGCGAAAGAAAACCAAAAACTAATACGGTAAAGAATACGGGCGAAAAGCAACCCTCGCTAACTTATAATACGCGAAAGAAAACCGAAAAATAATACGGTAAAGAATACGGGCGAAAAGCAAACCTCGTTAACTTATAATACGCGAAAGAAAACCGAAAAATACTACGGTAAAGAATACGGGCGAAAAGCAAACATCGCTAACTTATAATACGCGAAAGAAAACCGAAAAATAATACGGTAAAGAATACGGGCGAAAAGCAAACCTCGTTAACTTATAAAACGCGAAAGAAAACCGAAAAATAATACGGTAAAGAATACGGGCGAAAAGCAAACCTCGCTAACTTATAATACGCGAAAGAAAACCGAAAAATAATACGGTAAAGAATACGGGCGAAAAGCAAACCTCGCTAACTTATAATACGCGAAAGAAAACCGAAAAACAATACGGTAAAGAATACGGGCGAAAAGCAAACCTCGTTAACTTTCAATACGCGAAAGAAAACCAAAAACTAATATGGTAAAGAATACGGGCGAAAAGCAAACCTCGCTAACTTATAATACGCGAATGAAAACCGAAAAATAATACGGTAAAGAATACGGGCTAAAAGCAAACCTCGTTAACTTTCAATACGCGAAAGAAAACCAAAAACTAATACGGTAAAGAATACGGGCGAAAAGCAAACCTCGCTAACTTATAATACGCGAAAGAAAACCGAAAAATAATACGGTAAAGAATACGGGCGAAAAGCAAACCTCGCTAACTTATAATACGCGAAAGAAAACCGAAAAATTAAACGGTAAAGAATACGGGCGAAAAGCAAACCTCGCTAACTTTCAATACGCGAAAGAAAACCAAAAACTAATACGGTAAAGAATAAGGGCGAAAAGCAAACCTCGTTAACTTTCAATACGCGAAAGAAAACCAAAAACTAATACGGTAAAGAATACGGGCGAAAAGCAAACCTCGCTAACTTATAATACGCGAAAGAAAACCGAAAAATAATACGGTACGTGAAAAGCAAAACTCGAAAGAAAACCGAAAAATAATACGGTAAAGAATACGGGCGAAAAGCAAACCTCGTTTACTTTCAATACGCGAAAGAAAACCAAAAACTAATACGGTAAAGAATAAGGGCGAAAAGCAAACCTAGTTAACTTTCCATACGCGAAAGAAAACCAAAAACTAATACGGTAAAGAATAAGGGCGAAAAGCAAACCTCGTTAACTTTCAATACGCGAAAGAAAACCAAAAACTAATACGGTAAAGAATACGGGTGAAAAGCAAACCTCGCTAACTTATAATACGCGAAAGAAAACCGAAAAATAATACGGTACGTGAAAAGCAAAACTCGAAAGAATACCGAAAAATAATACGGTAAAGAATACGGGCGAAAAGCAAACCTCGCTAACTTATAATACGCGAAAGAAAACCGAAAAATAATACGGTAAAGAATAAGGGCGAAAAGCAAACCTCGCTAACTTATAATACGCGAATGAAAACCGAAAAATAATACGGTAAAGAATACGGGCGAAAAGCAAACCTCGTTAACTTTCAATACGCGAAAGAAAACCAAAAACTAATACGGTAAAGAATACGGGCGAAAAGCAAACCTCGCTAACTTATAATACGCGAAAGAACCGAAAAATAATACGGTACGTGAAAAGCAAAACTCGAAAGAATACCGAAAAATAATACGGTAAAGAATACGGGCGAAAAGCAAACCTCGCTAACTTATAATACGTGAAAGAAAACCGAAAAATAATACGGTAAAGAATACGGGCGAAAAGCAAACCTCGCTAACTTATAATACGCGAAAGGAAACCGAAAAATAATACGGTAAAGAATACGGGCGAAAAGCAAACCTCGTTAACTTTCAATACGCGAAAGAAAACCAAAAACTAATACGGTAAAGAATACGGGCGAAAAGCAAACCTCGCTAACTTATAATACGCGAAAGAAAACCGAAAAATAATACGGTAAAGAATACGGGCGAAAAGCAAACCTCGCTAACTTATAATACGCGAAAGAAAACCGAAAAATAATACGGTAAAGAATACGGGCGAAAAGCAAACCTCGTTAACTTTCAATACGCGAAAGAAAACCAAAAACTAATACGGTAAAGAATACGGGCGATAAGCAAACCTCGCTAACTTATAATACGCGAGAGAAAACCGAAAAATAATACGGTACGTGAAAAGCAAAACTCGAAAGAATACCGAAAAATAATAAGGTAAAGAATACGGGCGAAAAGCAAACCTCGCTAACTTATAATACGCGAAAGAAAACCGAAAAATAATATGGTAAAGAATACGGGCGAAAAGCAAACCTCGCTAACTTATAATACGCGAAAGGACCGAAAAATAATATGGTAAAGAATACTGGCGAAAAGCAAACCTCGCTAACTTATAATACGCGAAAGAAAACCGAAAATTAATATGGTAAAGAATACGGGCGAAAAGCAAACCTCGTTAACTTTCAATACGCGAAAGAAAACCAAAAACTAATACGGTAAAGAATACGGGCGAAAAGCAAACCTCGCTAACTTATAATACGCGAAAGAAAACCGAAAAATAATACGGTAAAGAATACGGGCGAAAAGCAAACCTCGCTAACTTATAATACGCGAAAGAAAACCGAAAAATAATACGGTAAAGAATACGGGCGAAAAGCAAACCTCGCTAACTTATAATACGCGAAAGAAAACCGAAAAATAATACGGTAAAGAATACGGGCGAAAAGCAAACCTCGCTAACTTATAATACGCGAAAGAAAACCGAAAAATAATACGGTAAAGAATACGGGCGAAAAGCAAACCTCGTTAACTTTCAATACGCGAAAGAAAACCAAAAACTAATACGGTAAAGAATACGGGCGAAAAGCAAACCTCGTTAACTTTCAATACGCGAAAGAAAACCAAAAACTAATACGGTAAAGAATACGGGCGAAAAGCAAACCTCGCTAACTTATAATACGCGAAAGAAAACCGAAAAATAATACGGTACGTGAAAAGCAAAACTCGAAAGAATACCGAAAAATAATAAGGTAAAGAATACGGGCGAAAAGCAAACCTCGCTAACTTATAATACGCGAAAGAAAACCGAAAAATAATACGGTAAAGAATACGGGCGAAAAGCAAACCTCGCTAACTTATAATACGCGAAAGAAAACCGAAAAATAATACGGTAAAGAATACGGGCGAAAAGCAAACCTCGCTAACTTATAATACGCGAAAGGAAACCGAAAAATAATACGGTAAAGAATACGGGCGAAAAGCAAACCTCGCTAACTTATAATACGCGAAAGGAAACCGAAAAATAATACGGTAAAGAATACGGGCGAAAAGCAAACCTCGTTAACTTTCAATACGTGAAAGAAAACCGAAAAATAATACGGTACGCGAAAAGCAAAACTCGAAAGAATACCGAAAAATAATACGGTAAAGACTACGGGCGAAAAGCAAAACTGGCTTACTTTCAATACGCGAAAGAAACCGAAAAATAATACGGTAATAAATAATTGTTGGCCTTAGACCAATTAGCGGCTGCGGGAGGGCGAAAACGTTGGGGACAACCGAAACGGGTTCAAGATGAAACATAATTTATTAAGCGATAGAAATAAAAAATGACGACTAAACATTATTTGAAACCTCGATATAAAAATGTTTGTTATACAATACTAAAAGACCTAAAAAAATACAGCTTCCAATCATTGTTTTTATTTACTTGGGTTTTAGATATTCGCAGTTCTTACACTGACGTTAAAAACCAATAGGCCTTAAAAGTCCAAACGATTTACGCCTCCTAGAAAAAATTGTTTCTATTCCTCTTCATTATTTTCTTCGGTTTTAAATATGCACCGCTAAAACTCTTCGTTCCGCTTCAGAGAGTAATCACGACCTTCAAACATACGTTGGCAATGTGCCAAACGTCGATCTCTCAATATCTCCCTTTCGTTTTCATTTCGTTGCCCCAAGGGGGGGAAACCAAATTAGAGTTTCCCCCTGAATCGGGTCGTCTTGGATCAAGGTTCCTAGAAAAATCTCTTATATAGGTTAGCGCATACAGCCTCTTTTCATACAAGAAAACCAAACTCTCCCGTTAAAAAACGCAAACGTGAGTGACGTCGCCGTAGTTTTATTTATTTTTAACAGAAGTAACATCATATTTAAATTATAATTTTACCAAGTTATAATACAATGTAATATAATATAATGAAATAGAGTATTATGAAATATAAAAGACTATAAAAGATATTATATGAAATATAATAGATTTTAACATATGATATTATGAAATATAACAGATTATAAAATCATATCGATCCATGTTAGTTTTAGGTCCTGGTGGAATTAGAAATAAAATATTAATATTATTTTTACGAAGAATTACCCGTGAAAAGGTTTAAAAATATTTTTCAATAATATTTTTTTTTGGTATTATAAGCTTCGAGCTTAGGAAATATAGGGCCATCTGCCTTAATAACCGTCAACTAAATATGTGAAGAAATAGCAGATGACTTTTGAATTTCTAGGTTTTTCGGTTAAACTTTCAGTTGTCGCGCAGAGAGAATTTTGAACGAGCAGACAGCTTTAATATATTCAATTTAAACCTCGGTCGGTAGGTTGCGATACTTATGACCAAAATTTAAACTACGCACGAACCCTATAGAGACGTTTCGAACCGCGGCTCGTCGTTCCATAATTATATTAAATATAATATAATATAGTAGATTACAAAAAATTATGAAAAATTAAAGGATATAAAATTAAATTAAACTGAAATTGAATATTGCTGGTTAATCTAATTTAAAATTTGGCGACTTTTGAGAACATTTAAAAAGCCAAAAGGAACGACAGACAAATTAAAGTAGTAAACTATATGCTCCCTCTAATTCGGTCTCTCGAAAACACGAACTCCAGAGACGTCACTTGCGACTGCGCAGGAGGAGAAAGAGAAAAAGAAACGTTTTCAAGAGAGGAGCAACATTTTTTCCCGAATGCGCCCCCGTTGGTCTTGGATAGGGTTGTTGGAAATGATTACCTCGCCGTGTTCGTAAAGGCGCGAGTTCAGTGGAGTTTGCGGTTGAGGCTGTGAAGGGCGCTCCGGGGGTAACGTAAGAGTCTTGGCCGACCGATCAAAGGGTGGTGGTGGGAGGGAGCAGATCACCTCGTACTAGCCCCAAAGGCATTTTTCGAGGGTCGGAGTTTAACGCAACAACTTCGAGGTAAGCCTGCCCCTCCGCTTTTCGTTCATCGTTCCGCTTGGTGACATCGTTTCACATGGCGCCGTCGTGGCGGGTTAGCCTGTTACAAGAATATGTTACGAAATTTCAAAAATTATCCGCTAACATGTCTAAAAATGGCCGCCATTTTGTATATTTTTAGTTTTTTGACGTTCTTGCGTGAACGATACTACATAGGCCTATAGTTTCTTTGGCAAAGTTGTTCAGACCATAATTGTCTATCGTGTCATATCTCATTTGTTACCAAAGCATGAGCGCCACCTGGTGGGTATAGATTGAACATGTGTAACAACCGAAGTCTACCCTTTTTTTAGTTTTTTTTTGACATCCTTGCGTGAACGATACTATATTGGCCAATACCTCCGATAGCAAAGTTTTACAGAAAAACATTTGCTATCGTTTGATATATCATTTGTTAAAATAGCGTAAGCGCCTCCTGGTGGGCAAAGATGGAAGTAAGGTCCATATTCGTCTGGAATTTAATAGTAGAAATAATTAAGATTTTTTATTCATAATAACATTATTTTATTTATGCATTTTAGTGTTATTAAATGCGCACTTGTAAAATTTTATGTAAGTTTAAGTAACTATTTAAGATAAAACATAAATATTAAATATATATTTCTTATAATTCTTCACAATCGGACACGTCTTCATACTGTTCCTCATTTTCTTTATAAGAGTTGAGACAGCCGATTCCGTTGCATTCACCGCACATGGCCGAACAGTTTATGCCATATTTTCAACAAGAACAAGCTGTAACGCAGTTACTTACTTTACTCCATAAAATATAAGATGTAAAATCCTTTCTGGAGCTACTTCGGAACGATATGATATTTTGCAGCTTGCGACGTGGCAGGAAGCGAGGCAAATTCAAAAGAACTTTTCAAAAGTTGCTTCGAAGCGAAGTTGTTGTACATAAGGAATCTATGATCGTAAAGAGTTTTGGTTCTAGCATTTGCACCGTAAAGTTTTAAAATAATTTCATCTCCAGCTTTCATAAGCTCTTGGCGATCTGAGTTTCTTATGTTGAAGAATTTGGCATTTTGAATTAAACTTGGATTATCCACGAGAAGTTTAAGGACTTTATTCTTTCCTTTCTTATAAAAAGAAGACGTAGTAGCGCAACCCGAAGAGGCATGAATAAAAGGCAAAATTTCAGCTCTATCTTTTAGTTTCGTCTTCAAACTGTGGATATCTGTACTTTTGTCAGGTTTGGAATTTTTCCAGGTCTTATCATAAAAAATCCTTTTTTTTACAATGATATATTAGCAAAACCATTATATCCGTGTCGTCAGCAACAATAAATACGTGGTTATTTCTTCGTTTCAGTCCCAACGAAGTTGTTATTACTACAGTATCTGCGTCAGAGGGAGCGTGAGTGACATTAATTTTAGCCTTTACCAATTCCGTAGTGAGTTCTTTTACCTGTGCCTTTTTGTTTTTCAAGTTTGAGAGAAAATCACTGTGAGGTACTGAGCAAAACAGTTCTGGTTTAATAACTATATCTGGAATATTTTTTGCTCTCTTTAGGTGTACTTTCAACTTGGTACTTTTGTGTTCTAAATCATAGCCGACAAATACTACTGTAATATTCGAATTATTTGATCCGTGGTGATATTTTAAGTAGTGAATGTACTGTTCTACAATATTAGAGTAAGTTGAAGGTTGGTGCCAAACAACTTTGTATAGTAAATGCCCACCATCAATCACAAAGATGTAATTAACATTCTGTATGACCGAATTAGTTGGAGTTTCAAGTTTATCTAGTTCCTTCAAAAGATTAGACTTGGTGGTTTTTCTCAAGTACCCATCAACAAAAATTGAGGGAGGGAATGAAGCCAGTTCGTATTTGAAACATTAATTTAAATCTTCTGTAGTTGTGTTAGTACAAATAATACGATTGTAAAGCTGTGAAGGGTTGATAGGGACCTTGCCTCCATCTTTTCCCACCAGGAGGCGCTTACGCTATTTTAACAAATGATATATCAAACGATAGCAAATGTGTTTCTGGACAACCTTTCTATAAGAGGTATTGGCCAATATAGTATCGTTCACGCAAGGATGTCAAAAAAATTAAAACAAAGGGTAGATTTCGGTTATGTTACACATGTTAGGTCTATGCTATGTTACCAAATGAGATATGACACGATAGACAATTATGGTCTGAACAACTTTGCCAAAGGAACTATAGGCCTATGTAGTATCGTTCACGCAAGAACGTCAAAAAACTAAAAATAGACAAAATGGCGGCCATTTATAGACATGTTCCCCTTCGCATAAAGTGGTATAATTTTTTTTACATGATAAGAAGACCATTTAGAACGCAAAACCGTTGAGAGTTGTTGTACCCATTATTTTTCGGGTTCCAATACAACTTGACTGTGGTGAATAGTAGTAAGTGTCGCCAATACGTCCCAGGGTAGCATTTTTCGAAAGACTACCTCACGAGTCCATCCTAGTTCCAATGGTTTCAGGAATTGTGATGTAGTTTCGACTGGGTCCTCGGTTTCGACGTTATTATCAGCTGGCTCTAGTAGGCTGGTTTCCTCTAGCTCGGGATCTTCGCCCTCCGATTCCTCTGGCTCATGATTATCTTCTTCGACTTCGGAGTCATCAGAGTCTTCTCTTAAGACTACTGATTCACTGGACGTAGAATTAGGATTTTCTTGTTCAATAAAGTTCTTTAGTTGTTCTATATGCCATCTACCAACGTTTTTACCAGTTCTAAGTTCTTCCAATTCGTAGGTTACCGGGCTAATTTTTTGTAGGATTTTATACGGACCTTGCCATTTGGGTAGGAGCTTAGCCATGACACCTGCAGCTGCGTTAGATAGTTTATGGGTTCTTTTCCATACTAATTGACCTACTTCCATTTCGGAACCGGATAATTTTAGGTCATAATAGTGTTTCTGCTTCTCCTGGGCTAGTCTGGCAAACTGTTGGACTGCCTCCAAGGATTGATGTAATTCCAGAAGCGGTCCTCTCTCATATGCTTCGATCGTAGGTGCTTTTCTTCCTCCCATGGCATTTGAGGTTCCCGTCCATATGTCAAATAGAATGGAGACGTTTTTAAAGTTTTATGATGTACACTATTAATAGCAAATTGATGAAACTCCAGTCCTATATCCCATTTGTTATGGGCATTTCCGACATACATACTTAGTAATTCACCCAGAACTCTGTTAACTCGTTCACTCAAATTGGTTTGAGGATGTTTGGGTGTGGTAAAACGTGGCTTTATTTTCATCAGTCGACACATTTCTTGCCATACTGCTGAAGTGAACTGTGAATCATTATCGGATAGGACTCGTTCGGGACCTCCATGTCTCGAGACGTATTTAAGGAACACATTGGCTACAGTGCAAGCTGAAATATTACGAATAGCAAATAATTCCACATACTTTGTAAAGTAGTCTACTATTACCACAATTAATCTATTGCCTTTGGCAGTGGTTAGTAGCGATCCCATCATGTCGATACCAACTAATTGGTTCGGACCATCAGTTGAGGTGTTACTGATCATTTTACCAGGTGTCTTCAAATTCCTCGCTGACAGGTATTACATTGTCGCATCCAGTCATAAATGATCTTCCGGAAATTTGGATAGAAATATTTCTTAGTTATCTTATGTTCAGTTACAATTTTACCTCTGTGTCCAGCGGTAGGATGATTGTGGTATTGATGGAAGAGGCGTTCATGTAGAGATTCAGGAACTAACGCTTTGGAAGGTTTTTGGGGCGTTGACTTGCGATAGATTATATCTTTGTTCAGTTCATACTGGGCATGGTGAGTACCATTACGTAGATCCGCCAGAAAAGGACTCCAGACTTCATCTTCCTCTTGGGCTTTCTTGATGTCATATATAAGAATAGGTTCAAGTGCCTGCTGACCCGTAGCTAGATAAATGGTTAATAATTGCTTTAAGGGTATAGTTTTATCTCGTTGCAGCACTTCTACTGATCTTGACAATGCATCTGCTACCCTGTTCGTTTTCCTAGGTATATATACAACGTCAAAGTTGTATTCCTGTAAAAGCAAAGCCCAACGGATCAACTTGTTCTTGGGATTCTTTAGATTGAACAGCCAAGTCAAAGCTTTGTGATCTGTTACCACTGTGAACTTTCGCCCATCTAAATGATACCTGAACTTTTCTATTGCATAGACTATCGTAAGGCATTCCTTCTCCGGTATACTGTATTTCTATTCAGCCCCCTTGAATATACAACTGGTATACGCCATCGGAACTTCTTTACCATCTTGTATTTGAGACAGCATTGCCCAAATGGCATAATCACTGGCATCTGTAGTAACTATAAACGGAAGATTATCATCGGGTACGTGTAAGATAACTGCCTTGGCCATACTATTTTTAAAATCTTCAAAGCTTTTACTTTCGACATTGCCCCACTTCCAAGGGACACCTTTTCTTTTGAGACGCTAAAGAGGTGCGACCATGTCTGCGTAGTTGGGAACAAATCGTGTATGGTAAGTGACCATACCTATTAAGGTTGCGAGCTCTGCAACATTCTTAGGTGCGGCATATTGCCTGATGCTCTTGACTTTACCTTCGTTGATTTTTATCCCTTCGTTGCTTATGACATGACCAAGCACGTCGACTTCTCGACAAGCGAAAGCGCACTTGGGACAGTTTAATTGCTAATCAGGCCTTCTTAGTGCTCGGAATCGAATATCCATTATCCTAAAATATTTATAGTTTTTTGGAGAATTTCTTTAAGGATAGAGTTGTAGAAATGAATAAATTGCAATTATTCATAAGACGAACTAAACAAAATATCGACATTTCGTTAAATAGATAAAGATAATTTTTATTTTAAAATATTATTCATTTGGATAAAACTTGAATTCGCTTATATTATTAGTAAAATATATGCAAGATTTTTTGTTCTTATCACTTTTGTTCATGACCAAAAATTTTTTCATAAACATATCCTTTGGAATAGTGAAGTTGGAAACGAGTATTTTTATATATTTATAAACAATGTCTATTTTTTATTCATATAAACAATGGATATTTTACGTTGAATGTGTTGTGTAACTAAGGTAATTTAACTGACTTATGCTTTTGGATAAATATTGTTCAAATAAAAAAATTCGCCATCTGGAGCGAGCCGCTAACCTTTTCTTTTTATCCATGTCGACAATGGCTTAAAGTAGCGCTCCACATGGCTCCGGCTCCAATACGGCTCCGGCTCCGCCTTAAACCCTATCGGCTCCAGTCGGCTCCGGCTCCAGTTCCGAGCCGGATCTGGAGCCGAGGCTCCGGCTCCAAGTGTTTTAAACCGGCTCCAGTAGTCGGCTCCGGAGCCGGCTCCAATACTTTTATGGTAATTTTTATGTATAAGCTTTGGGAGCGTCCATAAGTTACGTGAGGCGTTTAGGGGAGGGAAGGGATCGAGCTGAATCTCACCCATTCTCACGTGGAGGAGAGGGGGGTTTCGGCAAATATCACGTAATTTTTTTCCGCAAGAAACAGTGTAAATTGAGTAATTCTACCCTTGCACACCTTCATCAGCATGCCCTATGACCACTATTGCCGTAGTGTACGTGGTGATCTGAAAAAGAGATGCTGCAGTACATGCGGTATCCACTTTTCATCCATCACCAGGGCTGCAGAGCACCAACGTGCGGTCCACAGAGCACCACCTGCACCCAGTGGCGTAACGAAAAAATTTGTGCTCCCCCGCAGGATATCAAAAGGACTCTTTATAAAAAAAAAATATATTTTTCTTATTTTTACAAGTTCTCTGAAAATATTGCCAGATTTCTACATTTTTACCAATAGTTAAAGCATAATTTTTTTAATTATTTAAAAATTTTAATAAATTAAAAATCAATACTTAAAACGAAAGGGCCCCCTATTTGGTGAAAATGTCATGCCCCCCCCCGCGGTCGCGGGGTCTGCGGGTCCTTAGTTACGCCACTGCCTGCACCAAGGCGCAAAGTGTGACCTTCACGGATTGTCACACGCCGAGTTATTGAGCTTCTGGGTGCAAGCGAAAACGGTTTAAAGTGGCTAAGTCAGAGCGAGGTTGAAGGAGCAGATGATTTTACTGAAAATCACATGGACATGTTGGTTCCAGTAGTCACTCTTGAGACCACACATGAGTCCCCGTGGACTGAATTAGAATGAATATTCTTTTACGAATTTTAGTAGTTCCTTAATACTTAAAACTTAAGTATTTCATTGTTCGATTTTTTCACTGTGATTCTAGACTACGTTCTGTCTAAGATAGTAGTCTTAAATATAAATAATTAAGCAAATTATGTTTTTTTAAATAAATCCAACGCAATCAAACAGATTAACGTATTTACACTAAAAATACGCATTTTGAAAAATCTCACGTCATATTAGGGGGGAGGGATGGGGTAAATACTAATTATTTAAGTCCTAGCAGTAGCAGTGGTACACTCCACTGGTAACTTTGTTATCTATCTTGTGTAAAAATAAAATATTTTTATTAGTATTGATGAATGATGATGTTGGGTCATTCCATTTAAAATCAGGTAACGCGACCACCATGAGTCAACGGATTTTCATCAAATTTGGAACACATATTTCTGTTGCCAAAAGATGAAAGATTGCGAAATAGTTTTCTAAAATAATAAGCAGTTTTTGATTTATATCAAAATGACCGCCACCCCTGAAAAACCGTCTATTTGAAAACTCAAATCCGTACCCTTTTATATAATTAACTGTAAAATCCTATTTTTACATACAATATCAACGGAATTGACGTAGTTTATGTAAAACAAAGGGAGAAAACCGAAAACGAAATCAAACATGACGTTTCATTTATAGTTTCAGCGTTATCAAGTCTTTTTTTTAAGGAAAAGTAGATTAGGGGGGTGTTTTTTTGAGACAATAACGCAAGACGCCCAACTCGAAAGTAATTATATCATATTTGCCGTTATAGAGCGTAAAGAGACGGTTCTAACCATATATTAGTATATTTGAGTATTTGTGTGTATAACGGCAATAACTGTATTTGAAAAACTGCAAGAAATACGGTTTTAACGTTTAATCAAATCCGTACTTTTTCGAAAGTATCTTATGAAAACCTTCTATAAATTTTCTAGAAATTCAAATATAATAATATACTTAACGTAACAAAATGTGACAAAACGATAAACATACAGAAAATGTCGTATTTATTTCATATTTTTTGTCTTGCATTCGATCTCGTTTAGGAAATTTTTTTTAAATACTGAAATTTTCGTTTCAAATATTTCTTGAACTCGTTTAAGGGAATCACTGTTAAACATGAAACACCTGCCAGAAGTGGTCGTTGGCTCTGGATCAGGTAATAGGCAAAGTATATCTTTAAGGGGAACAAAGCATTCGTCTGTTCTTCTAGGCCAAATAAAGACATTCGTAAGTCGATCTCTAAACATGAACTTTAAACGATAATCGTTCTTTTCTTTGTGAGTGGCAAGTACGGTGGTTACATACCATTCCTCATCATAGATGGCAGCGACATATTGATCCCGAGGGGGTAAACACTTCGTGCAGTAGGTGTACACTTCTATTTGTATTACGAATAATTACTACAAATTACTTGGTAATACAGCGTAGTATTGTAATATGGTGAATTATTGTATAAAATGGTGGATTACCTTGTAATACCGTGTAATACTGCATAATATCGCAATATTATCAAGTAATATTGCGCGTAGTAAGTTTAGTACGTTGTCTATTAAGATGTACTATTATATAGTGCAGTGCATGATTGCATAATATTTTAAACTCACGTATTACCAAATGATTTTGTGTAATATTGGAAATATAGGGGAAAAAACTTTTTAAATTCGATTTAGGAAAGACGGAGGGAACGAGTGGAACTCTGAGGCAAGGACGAAGGTGAAATTCCATGGGAAAGTGAAGAAGGAATTTTGCGGGGGGACGACGACGTTTACTCGTATAGCCCGAGCGGGGAAATCACCGTTGGTCGAGCCGATGGTATGACGTTATTTATGCCTCAGCTTACGCGTACAACAAGTTCCGACAACAACTAAGACAACAACCCATTATCCCCCATTTTATTGAAAAATTAGAAATGGGTTAGTTCCCTCTCGTTAGCTCACTCCGACGGTTCGATCGCGTTAGTTCCTCGGTTAGCGCTTTTTATCGTTGTTTTTCTTCAAAGAAACTGAGAGCGAAAGTCGAGTGAAGGTATCGTCGTATCGTCCGATCGCAGCAATGTGTGCTGTAAACTCAGTAAGTTATAATTCATGTTATGACCTCGGGTCAATTCGCTCAGGTTAATCCGAGGCTTGGGGTCGCTCTCGGGGTTCTTTGAAACGAAAATTTCAGTATTTAAAAATATTCCTAAACCAGATCGAATGTATGTTTCTCGTTTTGTCAAATTTGCTTACGTTAAGTATATTATTATATTTGAATTTCTAGAAAATAGAAGGTTTTCATAAGATACTTTCTAAAAAGTACGGATTTGATTAAACGTTAAAACCGTATTTCTTGCAGTTTTTCAAATACAGTTATTGCCGTTATACACACAAAATCTCAAATATACTAATATATGGTTAGAACCGTCTCTTTACGCTCTATAACGGCCAATATGATATAATTATTTTCGAGTTGGGCGTCTTGCGTTATTGTCTCAAAAAGAAAACCCCCCTTATCTACTTTTTCTTAAAAAAAAGACTTGATAACGCCAAAAAGATAAATGATACGTTATTTTTATTCCATTTTCGGTTTTATCGCTTTGTTTTACATAAACTACGTCAATTTCGTTGAGACTGTAGGTAAAAATAAGTTTTTACAGTTAATTATATAAAAGGGTACGGATTTGATTAAACGCTAAAACCTTATTTCTTGCATTTTTAAAAAAACAGTTATTGCCGTTATACACACAAATACTCAAATATACTAATATATGGTTAGAAAGGTCTCTTTACGCTCTATAAAGTCAAATATTATTTAATTATTTTCGAGTTGGGCGTCTTGCGTTATTGTCTCAAAATAACACCCCCCTAATCTACTTTTCCTTAAAAAAAAGACTTGATAACGCAGAAAATATAATTGATACGTCATGTTTGATTTCGTTTTTCTCGCTTTGTTTTACATAAGCTACGTCAATTCCGTTGAGATTGTATGTAAAAATAGGATTTTACAGTGAATTATATAAAAAGGTACGGATTTGAGTTTTCAAAGAGACGGTTTTTCAGGGGTGGCGGCCATTTTGATATAAATCAAAAACCGCTTATTATTTTGGAAACATATTTCGCAATCTTTCATCGTTTGGTAACAGAAATATGTGTTCCAAATTTGATGAAAATCCGTTTACTCACGGTGGTCGCGTTACCTGATTTTAAATGGAATGACCCTTTTGTGAAGTTTATTTAACGCTTTGATTAGCTTTTGAAACACAATAATGTATTCTTTCACAGAAACATTAGTGTTATCTTAATATATACATGCGCTTAAAAAAATTAGCGCAATCGGAGCCGGCTCCTGGCTCCGGCTCTAGAATTTTGCATCCGGCTCAGACACATCCTCGGAGCATCGGCTCCGACCTCGGTATTTTAGAAGCGCTTGTCTACGACTCTTAGCGCGATTTCCAGCCCTCGCGGCTCCATTAAGTTAGCCCCCCCAAGTAAGCAATTTTATAATTAGCTAGTGCACCTTATTTCACCCATCATGCACCACCAAAAATATTTTATGCACCTTCGGGGAAAGGCGGGAAATTCAAAAATCAAAGTGGGGGGCTAAGTTAACGACAGCCCCTCCATATTCGATTTTGATAATAATAAAGTACCTAATCTATTGCACCAAGAGTGCACTATCGTGCACCACCCAAATATTTTATTGCACCGTCAAGAAAGGGGTGAAATTTAAAAAAACATAAGAATAAAATCATACCTCGCTCAATGTGCAAGAGTGACACTCTAAATTTCCACATTGGGTAATACTTACCTTAGCTACGCCATTGCGAAGTAGATCCGCATGTTTGGATCTATCAAAATAGAACGTAGAAATCTTCCTCGTCCATAAATTGGGCATTGGCTGCTATCGCACCCAAAAAGATAAATATGAAAGTTGTACATCAAACGATAGGAGATATTCTCCGCTTAAACACTTCGTAGTCGCTTTCGCAAGTTGGGCCATTTGAATACATAAGGTGGACATTCCCTATCCCTCATGTTTTTGACAAAAGAAAAGTTAATCGTACATTAATTTCATCAGGAGATTGCTCCTTCGTTGTCGCTGTATGTATTTAGTTCGTGGGTCTTTTTGGGTACTTGGGGCCCTAAAAAGTTCGACCAAAAAACTAAGACAGTTGCCCAGAGTCTGAAGGCACCATTCAACCGAGCAACGTATCCGTAAAAGGGGCGTCTTTGAATTTTTGTTCAGGGTTCGTACACGACCTGGAAAAGTCAGGGAAGTTGAAAATAGACCCAAAAAGTCAGGGACATGTCAGGGAATTTTTAATTGAATCCAAAAAGTAAGAGAATTTTCTTTCTGAAAATTGTTAACTCATCGATTCCCTGAATCCTCAATGTACATCGCGTAGAAGTCCTAAATTCTTGCCTTGGAACTAAACTATTTCCGTAGGTTTATAGACAAATCCTAGTTTTTTTGTATATAAAATATTAGAGATCCTATAGTGGTGCTCTTAGATGTACTTGAAAACGTTCAGGGAATTTTATTTAAAATGGTCTACTAACCGACAGCGACCTCAAATTATACTGAAATGGAGCTCGGGTCTCTTAAAAAAGTGTTCTCGATTTGGATAAAAGTTAACAAAAGCGATACCGTTTTTTCTTTCGTACATGTAGATATTACATTACCAATAAAAAAATTTCAAATTGTTTTAAATTTATCCAGTCGTGAATTTTTTTCGTAAATGAATTCGCCTATTGTTTATTTAAGATTTGGATATATTTATACTTAATATACGTTTTTGAAGGTTTGAGTTCGTTAAAAGAAAAAAAGCTGCTTTAGACCTTTATTCCGTGAATAACTATTTCTTAAATAACATAAGCCCTAAAACATATATACAACATTTTCTTTGTGAACAGCGAAATATTATTCGGATAAATAATTGTTTAAAAAAATATATTTTAAAGAAATGCATTTATTCACTAGTAAACGAAATCTATTTTCTTCAAATAAACAATCGACATTTGGATATAGTAGGCCTTATCCATTGGATAAAAGTTGAAGGAATTCCGAGCACTAGGCCTTCTCTAGTTGAGTGAACACGAACATCAAGGCCTTGAGATGCTCGGCCCAAGTCTGGCTAGCAATTACGATGTTGTCTAGATACCAATATACGTCCAAGCGGTCACCATGTTTGAGAACTTGATCCATTAATCGCTGAAATGTGGAAGGACTAGTTTTGAGACCAAACGGCCTCTTCTTAAATTGATATTTTCCTTGGTCGACAATAAAACCAGTGTGCTTCTCACTTTCCGGATCCATGGGGACTTTCCAAAACCCTGCTCGTAAATCCAACTTAGTTATATATTTAAGGTTCTTAATTTTGTCTAAAATTTCATTTACTCGTGGTAATGGATATGGGTCATTTTCGATTAGGTTATTTATAGGTTTGTAGTTAACGCAAACTCTCCTACCTCCATCTTTCTTTCTTACTACATGGATCTGGCAAGCCGATGCCGAAGTTGATGGTACGATGACTCCTTCTTTCAGCATATTCACTATTTCTTCATCGACAACCTGTTTCTCTTTCTTCGTGAACCGTCTAGGCCGTCTTTGTACTGGTTGTGCCCCTTTTTTTAGCTTGACTTGATGTTGAATCCAATCGGTTTGTTAGTTACAACTGTAGGGAACTTTTTAAGTAAGTCGAACAATTCACCTTTCTGCTGCGACGTAACATTCTCAGCATCGATGACTTTGTGAACATCATTTAGAACGTGCAACGGGACGTCACCCTGCTCTGGTTTCAATTAACTGTCCATCCGGTGGAGGCCGGTTACTTGATTATTCCATCGCATCTACTGGCGACTGAAATCAATAATAGTTTTAATCTGGGTTAAAAAGTCCGTACCTAGTATGACGGCACAAGGAAGAGAGCCAACAACTTTAAAGTTGAGATTCCCGGTGTCGATCTCGTTGATATGCGTAGGACACATTAGTTGTCCAAATATCGGAACAGTTTCGCCATTGGACTGGAAACAGTTCTCATTATAGTTAGTAAGATTATTCGCTACACCCATTTTATCCAAATATTTTCGAGTAATAAAACTGGCTTCTGCACCCGTATCAATGCAGGCTAAAAGTTGGTTAGTATTGTTCAAGGTTAAAAACATTCCATACGACTGACTCATCTTCATAGTTAAAAGAACAGGACTTTGCAATAGGGAGGACTGAATTCCTGCTTCATTCAATCCGGATTGGATTTTTCCTCCTTCCGTGTCCTTTCGTCAGTCGGTTTGGTCGCTTCCACCTTCTTAGGTTGCTTCCGTTCGTTTCGCCGTCTGAGTCGATTTCGTTAAGTGGTCCACTGACACAGACTCGGTGGATGGCCTACGTCCCCACAGTGCACACAGAGCTGATTGTAGACTGTGTTCATAATGGTCGGTACAGCTGACATCTGGACTCCTGGTCACCAGTCAAGAACTCCCATCCGTTTTTCCATCCCCTCCAGCGTTTGTCGGAACTCCTCTATATCGTCTTTATCATAGGTCATTAGGAATTGAGCATACATTGGTAAAACATTATTTTTCAACGTGGTTACCAGTTCAGACTGTGGTATAGGTTTACTTAACATCAAATTTTGTTGGACTACTCGGTCTATAAATTGACTAACCTTTTCGGTTGACTCCTGTCTGGTATTTTCAATCTGGAATCTGAGACTTCTTTCCCGACCTTCTGGGATAAATCGTTTTCGGAAGGACCGCTAAAATAGATCCCAAATACAGGTAGCCCAGTCATACTTAGACTCTAAACCTTCATACCAGATCTGGGCAGAACCTCGGAAAAGGGTCCTTGAGATAGCTGCTAGGTCAAACACTTCCAACTGTTTCACCGCCATGTATTTCTGTAACTTCTTCAGGAATCCTCTGGGATTCTCATCTACACCCATAAAGGAAGGCATAGGGATTTTAAGATTACTCACGCTTGTGCTCATCATGTTAGTAACACCTTGAGTTCCTATAGAAGGTCGTCCTCCGAAACCAATGGTTGAACCAAACGACAACCGATTAGATGGCAAGGGTTGAATGGCTGGCAGTTGGGACTGTTGTCCAATGGGACTACTAAAGTGAACAGACCTCTGTTGGGGATTTACTCCCTGCCGGTCCTAATACGTTAAATGGAGATCCTCCATGTGAAGTATTAGAAGTGGTCCTTGGTGTCATAGAAATTGGTGGTGGTGTGCCACCTACAGAGGGTGATAGTTGCGGAGCTGGTGGTGATAGTTGCGGAGCTGGGGAATTTAGTTGATTAAGCCCATCTTGGAGTACCTTCATTAGATCAGCCAACGTGTAACCCGGCTGTTGATTACTCATTGCGGTGGCGGCATTAATTCCAGTATTATTGGTGGCTGGAGTAGGTGCATTCGATCCTTGGGATGTTGGGTCAATAGGCGTAGTACTCCAAGCCTTCACTTTATTATGTAATCCATCTAATTTCCATAAAAAAGGCATTAAATAGTTAGTAAAGACTAGTCCACCAATCATCCGAAATAGTGCCACTATAGACCAAGGCAGTTTGAAGAAGTTAATCCACAAGTTCAACTTAGACCTAGGATTATCACCACACCTCCTGAACTTCTGCAAAGCAAGCAACACAACCAGAAGGGTACAGCAACCACAGACTCCAACGCTCCAACATTCTAAAAGCTCCATTAACAACCACATTAATTGCGACGACAGGCAAGGCCAAGGCCCGAATACGTAATTAAATTGTATAATAATTCGGTAAAACAAGAAACTCGTTCAGTTTAAATATATTAAGCCGGTGCTTATCATACAATTTGAATATTACTCTTATTAAGCTTGTTGAAAGCTTACCTTGTCAATCAGGTTTGTCAATATAAACGGGGAATTGCAAAGGCGATGTTCAGGTAATGGCGATAGAAAAGGGAATGGCGGATCAGTTGTTGTTTCGTCGACAAACAATGGCCAGCCGGCCTCCCAGACGCTTTTTTTTTGAGAGTCACACGGTATGGTGTCGGCTAGAGCCTTAGACACCAACACAACAACGAAACGTCACAGAAAATAATAATTATTATAGCGGCACCAAAGTTAGAAGCGCTGAAGGGATCGCAAGAATCCCGACAGCAGGCGGAAGTATCCCGGACGGGAGCTACCATCCGGAAGAGCGGAGAAAGTGAAGAGAGAGGTCAGGGTGTTTCCAAAGGAAGGGGGGAGGCCAACCCCCCGGAAAGCGTTCCGAAACTTCAAGCGAGAGACCGCTGTACCTGGGCAGGAAAAGGCAAAGTGGGCCAGATCACCTTGTTCCCGGCACAACGGGCAAAGAGGAGAGGGGCGCAATCCGAACCGGTGCAACACCGCTGGAACTGGAAATCGATCAACACGAGCCAGAGAAAGGAGGCGTTCCTGGAACCGAGACAAGTGACAATCCCAAACCTTAGGGCGGGCCGGAAAATTCTGCACGGAAAGAGAAACCGGCCCGTTGGTGCGTCTGCCCAATCCCGCTGCCACAGACGGAGCAACGCCGAGAAGCAACGGCGACGGATGGTCAAAGTGTCTGGGGGCGGAATAAACAGAGGAGCCGCTGTGTCAGTAGAAGCCGCCCGAGCATGGGCATCCACCTGCTCATTATGGGTTACACCAACATGGGAAGGCGTCCACAGTAAATGAAAACGGGCATTGGGAAAAGGCAATAGCTTCCCCAACATACTCTGGACCAAGGGATCCACAGATGAGCCGTCCGCAAAGATAGATAAAGCGGAGAGAGAGTCCGAGCATATAATCGCAGTGTATATGTCATGGGCAACAAGCCAGGACACAGCCATGTACAAGGCACACAGCTCGGCCCGAGAGATAGCTAAGTGGGAGGGGCAACGAAAACGACGGCGAAACCTCCAAAATCGGAGGACGGGACGAGGGAACCATCCGTATATACATGACACCACTCTAAAGGAAGAGAATCGAGATGACAGTAAAAGGCTGAAGCCGCCTCCCAGACGCTGATTGGCTCGAGACACCACGTGCCTAGATGACTAACAAATTTGGCGCGAAAACAACGGCACAACAAATATGATGGCGCTGTTTTTCGGACCTCGTTTTCCTCAACGACCAAATCTTGTACAAATATTAATTTCGTTCAAATTTTTATGACTTGCCAAGGCAATTAATAATCATATCCTCACTCGGGGCACCAAAATGTAAGGGACTAATTTAACTAAGGCAAATAATTTAACAAAATTATTATAAATCAAAGCCCTATTAATATTTCTCACAACTTCCTGGTCTGAGTGTTGTATCTAGAGGAGGCCTTCCTGAACCGGGGAACTTAGTCTGCGCTTCTGCATACCTTCCATTTCCAACTCCCTCTATCAGTATCATCTCCCGCAATCAGGTCGACTCTCAGCTATTTATTTATTTATTTATTTATTTATTTATTTGACATCAACAAAGACCACGAAGCCACAACAGGCTTATGTGCGGTCTGAAAATGGTTAAATACAAAATTTACAAAAAAGATAAAAGTGAATATACATTGATAAATTGAGCTTAATAAAGATTGAATATGAATAATAATAATAAACTAAGAATTTTGAGAATAAATTGGGGTTGGAGAGCCACATTGTGATTGCCTTTCTGAAAGTAATTTTGGAAGAAGAGCGCAGAAAGTCCGACGGCATTGCATTCCACTCATTTATGACACGGCTTGACAAATGACGATAGCGCACAGAACGTTTAATTAAAGGTTTGACTAATTTGGCCTGATGACCTCTCGTACGCGCATTAGAAGATAAAACAAATAGGTTGAGGAAGGTAGTGCTATCCGGAGTCTTTAAGTAACGCTGGTAGAGATCAAACACATAAACAAGGTCGTTAACACGATGTCGTATTATTGGGTCCACAAGTCCTAACGCGCAGTTTCGACGAATCGGTGGAATGTTGTTCAGGCCGCGCGTGAGTTTCGTAAATCGATTATGGGATTTGGTCAATACTGTTTTATCAGCCACTAGAGTGGGAGTCCATACCACAGAAGCAAAGTCAATATTTGGTAGGATTAAAGAATTATAAATAGTTCTTATAAATGTTTTTGAACGAAAGTAGAAATTTCGACGAGACAAACCAGTAATTGAATTAATTCGTTTGCTAATAGTATGTGTATGCGAAGAATAATTCAATCGAGAATCGGTGATTACTCCGAGGTCGCGAATAGTCGTAGAACTTTCAATACATGAACCGTTGATTGTATAGCTATATTGAGGATTATTGTTTCCGAGGTGTAGGACTCTGCTTTTGGCCGGATTAAAGCTCATACCAAACTTCGACGCCCAAATATGAAGGCTATCAAGATCACGCTGCAAGCGAAGGGAGTCACTTTGATCAACAATCGGATATCCTAATTTTGTGTCGTCAGCAAACAAATAAGGCGTCGCGCTTGAAACTACTGACGGGAGATCATTTATGAATACCGAAAACAAAAGTGGTCCAAGTACTGTTCCCTGTGGTACGCCGCTCAATGGACAATGCGTATCGGAAGAAACACCTTTAAAGACAACCTTCTGTGAGCGGTTTGTTAATAATTCTCGAATACATTGAAGAGCCAAGTCAGTGATTCCGGCAGATTCCAAAGCGGTAAGTAAAGCATCGTGAGGGATCGTATCAAACGCTTTACTTAAATCGAGAAAAACTACATCGACAGCGTTACCCGACTCAAGCCATTTAGTCCAGTCGTTAGTAGCGGCGAGAAGATTACTAGAACAGGATTTTCCAGAAAGGAATCCGTGTTGGTGAGGAGTGAAAAACCCAATATCGTATAGAAAATCTTCTATTTGTGGTTTCGCTACGCGCTCCGCTGTGCGGGAAACTTGACTAGTTTGGGCGATACCTCTAAAATTTCCAGGTACAGTACGGCTTCCCGATTTATGTATCGGAGTGAGATTTGTTATTTTCCACGAAATCGGAATCGTTCCAGTATTAAAACTGTGACTGAGAATGCGGTGCAGAGGTTCAACTAGCGAAGCCGCGAGAGTTTTCAAGAGGAAAGGATGAAGTCCGTCAGGACCTGCCGCTTGATTAACATTGAGTTGACGCAGAAGTTTGAAAACTAAAGCGCGGTCACAATTAAAAACTGGAAGAGTCGGACGATCTTCGGTAAGTGGGGACGTGACTGTAATATTCGGTCTGTTAGATGAAACCTCGGCGAAATGAGAACCGAGAACTTGGGCAATCTCAAAAAGATCTGTAGTCAATACTCCGTCGCTTGTTTTCATCTCGGTAATAGTAAATTTGCTTTTACGTAATTTATTAACATGACCGTAAAAAACTTTAGGGTTGGAAGAAATTTGACTTGAAAGTAAGTATTCCGTTTTCCTTTTCTGATTTCTTAAAGCATTGGTAAGGCCATTTCGAGCATGTTTGTATTTTTCATAAGCAGCTTTAATAGTATTGATATCAGCACATTTCCTTTTAAGACGTACATAGTTATTCCAAAGTTTACGTTTATACGCGCTGGATTTAGAAAGGCGTACATCAATGCGCGTAGTATGAGTAGAATGGAATCGGCGAAACGGTATAAATAACGAAATTCCGGTAGTTATAATGTTCATAAAGTTATTCCACACGACATCAATATCATTAGATTGTAAAATTGAGTTCCATTGTATATCGTTCAAAAAGTTTCTGAAGTTTTCGTAATCGCCCTTGAAGAAATCGCGACAAAGTCTTAGTGCAGGGAGATTCGAATCACGCGAAACGGCAGTTTTGAACAAAATAATATTATTTCGTAACTTCGGTTCGTTTACATCTGATAACATAGGCAACGAAATAATATAATCACCCTTGGCGAACTTGTTAAGCTTAGCTTTTTCCCCCAATGCCCTTCTCAAGACGAGCACAGAGCACAACGGATGATGTAGTAATTACCTAGCCAATTTTAAATGAGTGATTTCAGGTTTGGCAATAGGTGTTTCAATGAAAAATTATCTCTCTAATTTGCCCCCCTACTAAATCGTGGGGGGGGGGAATACAGACATAAGACTACTGAACTGCGCATGCGTCTTTGACGTTTCAGGGGATGATGGGGTACCGACGCCTGAGAGCAAAATCCACGTAACTATATACACAAATCTTAATAAGATACGTTAATTTTGCTCTCAGGTCACGCAGCATTGGAGCTTGAATTAATAACAGAAGCCAGGCCTTTTCCTGCGTTTACTATTTACCTGTTTTAAAGTCCAAAAGGTAAACAAGTTTTTTATTTAATGACTTGCTATATAATGCTAATAACTTACGTATTATTTCATAATCTAAAGCGCTTGATTTCTGTTATCATGGAGGACGTTATCAAGTTCAACACACCCGTCACACCGAAACGGCCAAGGTTTATTTTGGGAAAAGAAGTTAATAGAAATGAAAAGGAAAATTTATTGAGCCCAAAGATCAAGCCATGCCAACAAATCGAAGGAAATTCGCCGAATATTATCAATATTTTGGGAAATAGTCCCCAAAATAAAACAAATATATCAACCTCCAAAAGGAAGTTGGACCTACAGGAACCTGAAACCCAAGCTGAAACTACAGAACAAACTCTTGCATCTACATCTAGGAAATCACCATCGCTATTAGCAACCCAAAAAAAACTAAAAAGACTCTCCTAGTGAATCTAAAAAATTTACCCAAAGGACCTTGGACCAAACAATTGATTCACCTTCCAAAAGAATATAGTATTAATATCATCTTCGAGTATTTTCATGTAAACAAGGTTCCGAAACCTTTAGAATATGGAAATAGAATGGTTAAAGAAGGAAAGGTTAGGAGTGTTTTTCTGTGCCCCATTCAAAATTCACTTTTTGTGAAATGTGTCATTACATCATCTTACAGTTCAAAAGAGTATATAGTCCAACTTAATTTGTATAACGTAAAAGGAGTGGTTTTAGAGGCCTATTGTCAATGCCCCTGCGGTACTGCAGGCGTTTACAAACATGTAAGCGCAATTTTATTTTACCTCTGGGATTGTAAAGTGGATAAATTGATTTACATTCAAGATGATGTTGCATGCACTGAGGGTGATAGGCAATGGGGAAATCCCATCAAAAAAACCTCAAAACTTCAAATTAAAAAATTTGCTGAACTGAACTTTGTGAGACATAAACTTAAGCATCGTTTAGAGGAAGACTCAAAGCTGTCACCCAACAATACGTCGAGACTATCAGAAAAGGAGCAGATTTAAGCCGGAATACTTACGTACAAGAAGGAATAAATAATGAAGTAAATGCTATTACAATGTACGAAAATTTTAAAAATGGACTAGTCAAGACTTTCAAAATAGGGTTTTGCGTGAATCCCTCTTTACCAATATTAGGTGCCTCCCCTGACCGTTTGTGTTTTGATAGCAGTGTTAAAATTAAAAACATTATCCAAAGCTAAACAACTAGGTCTATCAGTAAAAGAAGCCACTGAAAAAAAGAATGCTCCATGTTTGAAAATTGATAAAGATGGCACAATAACATTAAAGGAGAACCATAATTACTACCGTCAAGTATCAGTCCCGATAAACGATTTGGTTAGAAAATTTGCATTAAAGTAATAGGAAGTGTCAAACTTATTTTTCTATGATACTTATGGTATAAGATTTCGGATTTTTCGCTTTAAGTGTTTGAAGGACTAGCTGATTGTTCAAGTGAGGTATCAGGTTCTATTGATGTATCAGTTTCTTTCTGTGTTTTGGTCGTTCTATCCAGCAATGGTTCGTTAATTAAGTTTGATAAATAACCACATATCATCCAGATTTTGTTAATTTGGTCATGCATAGTGTTAGGAAAAACATATTTGAGACTCCTGTTTTTTTTTATCTCTCCAATTTACCTTTCAATGTGGATGCGCAATTTGTCTGGTTTTTTCAACCTCTGCTTTAGAAAGCTGTTTTTTCCCTAAAAATGGTGGTATATTTAACTTTACACCCCTGCGTTCTAAATCCTCTTCTATGATGAAGTCACGGTCAGCCATTAAACTATCACCTTTTTCTAGCATGTCCATTAATCCACTGTCTATTGTAATTTCTTTATCAGAAATTCTACCAGGTGCTAACTCTGACACAAAGCTTACAAAACCATTAGGCGTAATACCTAGTAGACCTTTTGCTGTGTTGTGCTTTTTATATTGTGAATATGTGTCACTCTGGGTTGTATAGTGGTTGGGTTTTTCTATGAAGAGTTCTGAGCAATCAATAATCAAGCGAGTAGAAGGGTATAGTTCTTTAAATGGGGCTGGCATAAATTCATTCACAACATTTCGTGATGGCCAAATTTGTAAGCGAGTCAATCTTCGGTACAAAAAATCCACCCATGTAACCCATATGTTACTAACAGTTTGTACACTTATTCCAAATTTTTATCCTAAATCTTCTTCCAGTAAACCAACTCTTATGCGGCACAGCACCAAAAACAATTGATTTTTGAAACCCAACGCTGGCTGTCTACATTGGCTAGACTCGTTTCTTGGTTTTTTTACGCACATAAGTTTTAGCACTGTTGTAAAATTGCAAATTTGGGAAATCGTCCTCAAGAAATTTATATAAAGCCTTCAAATCTTTTTCATTGTGAAACCCTGTTGGGTATTTTTCGAAATGTTGTCATAACAAAACTTATCTTGTGAAGTACTCGCTTCCTGTATTTCGCATCCTTCTCCCGTAACAATCTTTCAAAATTTGATATGGTTTTACGTAGTACAACTATTTCTTCTTGACTTTTTGCCAGCTTGTCTTCTAACAAGGCTATTTTTTCTAATTCACTCCTCTGATTAAATGACAGTAGTTGTAGATGTTTTTCCTGAATAGTACAGTTGGTTGAACAATAATTATGATCATTAAAACTGTCTTCATTGGCCCAAGAATTTGAACTCCCTTTAATCAAACCAATCTCCTCAACAGATTCCTCAAAGTGAACTATAAAATTTGCCCCAACATCAGGAATGCAAATTTCACGTCCCATTGTGATATGTTCTGGAAACACATAGTTTCCAAAGAATATAGGAAACTTTGTACTTTTTGTTTCATACCGTCTTTTTGAAAATGAAGTCCACACACCTGTCTTTTAGCCGGCATCCAAGTTATTGGGTCTTTAATCGGCGTGTTTTCCACTTAACCTACGCTTAGGTATTGGTGATTTCGACATCTTTTGAGATACGAAACGTATTCTCCTAACCCACTCATCTCTTATCATATTTTCTTTAGGAAAACTGGTGAAAGCTTATATTGTTTGAAGTTATTGTATTGCTAAAACCATTTGGAATACAACAAGTAATACCTCTCGGTCTATATATTTTTATATCCATCTTAAAAACAAACTTAATCGCCTAATAATAATAAACACGCTAGGCCTAGCAACTTCGACTGCAGCTTTGTAGAGTAGTAAACGACAGAGTCGTGATATTATCGCCTGGTAGCCCTGGCAAAAATACGAAAGAATAAAAATCGAAAGACTAAATAGAAGTTTGGGGTGGTATGTCCCGTTGCCTAACGTATAACACCTCCATGTCGGAAAAGCAGTCATTTTATTTTATTGAAACACCTATTGAAATCAATTAGAATTAACAAAAATCTTACTAATGCGCTAGTTTTAAACGTCAGGAACCCAGTGGTGATCTCAGATTTTCTCTGAGACGTTTAGTTTTCTTGTTGCAAGCGTTTCAAATTAATGTTTTCAGGTTCTCCGGTTAGGACAAATCCAATTTTCTGACTGAAACCTCGATAATGAACAAAGCCACTATATGTGGTACAGTTTGCGCTCGTACAGCTATACGCTCGCGTAAGGTGGAACTCAGACGTAAGAATAAACTGTGAAAAGACTTCGCCAAAAACTGATGGTACTAACAACTAGACTTAAATATGTAGGCTTAACTTAAATATGCTCAATAAGTAGTTATTTTTTATAAAAATAACATACGATTGCGTGTATACAATCCATTTCAAGCTTAATATCTGCCAGTGAAAACCATATGCAGTCACAAAAGGACGAAGAACTCCAATTCGTAGCCGAAGATGCGCTTGATTAGATTAGTTTTTCATATTTTATTGTCTTAGTTTGTATGATAGTTGTTAGAGAAATAGGTGCACCATCGAGTAGGATTTCATTTTAGAAGTCCGTTCAGATAATTAACAGTAATTTTCAAAATTAACCATTTCATGGCAAACTTCATAGTCCTTCTTATATTTAACATTTAATTCAGTAATTAATATTATCGCAGGCCCCATTAGTGAAAGTCTTTTGTATCTGTAGCGTAGGGTTAGTAATTCAAAGTTAGACGCACGTCGACTTTTACTTATTACTAAAGCCTATTCTCATACTCAAGTGCTACAATCTTCTTTTTTCGTTTTAGATAGCGAAATTCTCTTCGCGGTACTGATGAGCTTCAAATATAGCGAAACCGATCTACCGCTGAAAATTCAGGCTATTTTAGGGCCCGTTGCAAAAGTCATTACGAAAAACCTAGCCGATTGGCTAGAAATCGAAAATCAGCTCGGTCGTTAGCGGATCGCAAAACGACATTCATGTACTAGCCGACGCGTCTACTTAGGCGTTTAGCCCCGCTTACTACTCAACAAATGAGAAGCTGTTATTTAGGCGGAAAAACCTATGAAATTTATAAACAAGGCCTAATAAATCGTGAAATGGGATGCGGTAAGAAGTACAGCAGCCACGAGCAATTTACCTAGGGCTGGGAGGTTTCAGCGGTTGGCTCTGGTTTCAACAAATTAAAGACAAATGGAGAGATCTTAAAAGTAGAACTAAAATGTGAGCACAACGTCTTCGAAAGAACCTAAAAAAACGGGAGGAGGTAAGCCTAAGCCACCTTTAACCCCTTTAGAAGAACGCGTGGCTGCATCAATTGGTGAAAATGCCCTTTATGGTATTGATGGTGGTTATGACAGTTTCCATAAAACGCAGGTTAGCTAGCGCTAAGGCCAAAACTCCATGACAGCTAGCTTCAATTAATAAAAATGCGCGTTAGGCCTAACGTATTTTTTTTTGCGTCGCCCCTCGCAGTCATAGCGATTTTGTCCTATATATAATATATATATATATATTGAAAACCAACCCTTACTCTACGTTTCGTGGTGACACAGGGATTTTTTTAGAAGTTAGTCCTTAATATTATTCAAAATTAAAAGTCCTAAGCATTAATTGAGTCGTTAAACCTTAGAAAGTTTCTGTCTGGGTAAAAAACGGGTTTCTTCGTCTTGAACCGTGGCAACGAAATCTTTGGCAGATAAAAATATGGATAAATGAACATGGCCTGTAATACATACATACATACATACATACAAACATTGGCATCTTAATAAGAATAATAGAATACACCTGCCCGCCAGCGCACCGTACTACAAAAATAAATAAGAATTCATTAAAATTTCAAGGTACGCCGTCGCCTACCACCTTGGCGCCGCCACTGTGTGCGTTTAAGTATGCACCTAGCTTTATATTGAAATTATCTACTCTTTCCATTTTAAAGCCAAAACCATTAAATTAACCTTCAAAGATAAAACATGCATGTGGAACTTTAGAGTGGGTAATTAGTCCCAAGAATAGGTCAAATTCCAAAATTAGCACCATCAACTCAGGTCAGTTCGTGGTATCTCCTAGAGTAAGTGACATTGCTATTGTTCTGAGTACATCCAACACTCGGATTGGAGGTAAATAATTAGTTAAAAAAATCTAGCCATTTATTTAAAAAACCTTCATAAGAAACTGATTATTTATCTAGACGTTTTAGGGTGCACGTGTACCTTGTACCATCCCTGACGTTGTCACCGGGTTGGTTTTACGGTTTGGACTCAATATTTTAAGGGGACCCCAATTCTTCCGCTCAAAAGATGTGGAAAAAATTACATTTTGTTTTAGGTTTCGAGTGGGAAGGAAAGGGGAACCAGCACTCGCAATGCACCTAGCGCCTTAAGTGGTATAGAATGCTTTCGTCTGATACGATTTTAAAAACTTGTAACGTCACCCAACTTAAAATAAATAATTAATTAATTTAGTAAAATATATTGTAACAGTACAACACCTCAATTCAAGAGCCACTAACCTCAGAGAATTTGGAAGATCCGATTTCGGGCCTCCATGTATAAATTTAATACGTTTTAATTTACTACACATGAAACTCTAACCATGAAATTGTAAATTACGGATAGTTCTTAACAATGCCGAAGCGATTGCTAGCGATGTTAATAATAGAAGTAAGGATTAGAGCACAACTTCAATTGCCTATTTCACTGCAAATTAAAGCAAGTGTCGGCTCTAGTATAATTGCGTTCTTTATCGACAGTTGTCGCCACCGTGCAAATTTAAACAAGTTGATTAGGCACATTACCCAGCATAATTTACCATATGACGTGGCCCAATAGCATGCCTTTAGGTCATTGGGTAATCGTAATCACCTATCAGAAAAGACTATCTGTAATCACGCGCTCATTCGACCTCGCCTTGAAAATAAACAATAACCCGTTTTTGAAAGTCGATACTAGGTGGAAGCACCTTCCCGGCGATCTGAGGAACCATAGCCATCTTTGATATATAGACCCAATCAAAAATAACGTAGGCAATGATAGAGCCGACACTTGATTTAAATTTCACTTTAAGAACAGCAAAATACACTTCGAGATCAATTTATAGTCGTAAAACGATCTCAATTTGATCGTAATGTCCTTTTAATTTTTTTCGAGCTTTCTTATGTGTTCTGAAACTTTTCGGTGATCTAAATGAAGTATTTTAGTATGTTAAAAACACGTGCCATTTTAAGATCAGTTCTAGGACACTCAAATATAAAATGTCATCTAAAAGTGAAATATTTATAATCTTACTATTTTTATATTTTTACTTTAAATAAAAAATTTCAATTATTTCCTAAATTAAAAATAAACTTATAAATAAGCTCTAAAACAAAGATGAATAAAAATAATGAAGTTGCCAATTTATATTTTCATAAGTTTAGTCGCTTAGGCTTAGAAATAAAAGTGACGGTTGTGGGTTTGCTACCGTTTGAATTTACTTCATTTGAGATTGAACTATTGCGAATGCACTTTGTAGTAAAATTTAGAAGTTACAAAATTTCTAATGCTTTTCAGACTAGTTTACACGGAGGGAAGGAACGCTGTAAGTACTGTTTTCATTTTTAATCGTATAGCCGCCAGCAATATGCGCAAATAAGCACGCTTGTCTTTCTTGTCAATATTGGGGACAGCTTGAAAGGGCTTCCAAATTTTGAATAAAGGTCCCGATTTGCGCCTCCAAAATTCGAATAATTTCAATTTCATTGAATATGTTCATGTTCTCGATATACATAAATACAATATTTTCTACCCTAAACGTGACAAAAGTCGTCGAAGTTTGTACGGTAACATTCCTTTATTCAGAAATTTGTTCGGTCCACACTATAAAAGAACAAGATCAAAAATGAAATTTTCGTGGAATGAAAAGTGTAGTGATTGTCGCATAAATAAATAATCGCGATACTTGTTTTACCGTGGATGTATTGCCCCCGCGGTTCGGAGAGGAGGTATTTCCCTCTCTTGTCTCTTTCTAAGCGCCCGCAAACTGATACCCGTGCTGTAGTTGCTTCTTATTTAGGAACGCGACAATCTACCAGTTTGTAGTTGCTCCAAGATCCACGTAAGTAACCGGACCATAATGTATAACTTCGCTTACGCTACACTCATCATTAAAGATAAATACCTTTTGACCTTCTGGGTAACTTTTCAGAGGTTCACCCTACGTTGAAGGTAGAAGAAAATTAAGTCAGTCTTTCCATATCCTGTTAAAAAGTGTTAAGCTATGCCACGTAGCACGTGGACAACACGTTTTCAGAAAGATGTTTCAGAGCTCTGAAAAGATTCGGACCACGTCTACGAGATAAATCAAACGTCATGAAAATGGCTCCCTTTAAGTAGTCAACAATATTAGGAAAAGCTTTAATCGACGAGTTGCAGCCTTCGCCCAAAAAGTAGATAATTGTAAAAAAGCATGGAGGTGCTACTAGATTTTCCCTTTGTATTTCGTATACTTACAAATTCTGGGTTAATGAATTAACTAACCCCGGGATATATTTATTAGACCTGTGACGTTTATTTCTCTTGGATTTCGGTGATGACGGATTTGGAGGAATATTTAATTACACACGGGAAACAACTAACTCAGCCATACCAATGGAATTTCAATCATATCTACAGCTGTTTGGATGAACAGAAAGAAGGAAATGAGAAGGTTATGCTGCCTCACCAAGCCTTGGATCGAGCCAACTGGAATCTGCTGCTGTTCTGCTTCTTCTCGTTGGCCACCATCGCCGCCTTCCTCTTCCGCGGAGGAACCTCGAGAAGCAACTGGTTCAGGTCCATCGCTGAGAGCGCCTTCTTTCTATACTCTCACCTTTTCGGCAGTCCTTGTACTGGTACCGTTTCAATCAAAACTATAATTTGTGTTTACAACATTAAAAAATTACACTTTTAACATCATTAGCAGTTTTCTCCATTACTGGGACATTAGGTTAATAAGGCGTTCAGTTTTACGAAGCTAAGCTGGTCTACATGACCTATTCACTTTTAAGCCATAGAAATATAATAAATGGAATATTATTACAATCAATGACAACTCAATATTTGACTGTATTCAAAGGATGGTTTTAAAATCTCACAGATAAATGAGTATAAAATATTTAACATCTGTTCAAACATTCAGTCCCTTCTATATCAAAAGGGGGGAGATCATCAGGTTGACTGAAGGTTAACATTAGTTTCATTAAAGAAAGTATTCCACTCACCTTTTGCTATTTATAGCATTAACTGTGTTTTCTCAGTAACAGGGAAAGCAAAGCTAACGGTTCAGTTTCACGGATTATTTGCTGTCGAACAATTTCCTATCTTATTCCTCCGGCGGGAAATGTTTCTCATTTTCAGAGGCATCAAAAAAGGAAAACTGAGATTTGTTTGGTTTTACTTATAGCTTTCGTCGGAGCTCAGCATCGTCGCAGAGTGTCCTGGAGACTGTTCCTGTCTGGATGGCTTTTGGGTGCCACTTTCGTTTTACAGAAATGTTACCTCTGTAATATGAAGGGCGAAATGATGACAGCAAAAATAAAATACATCGAAAGCATACAAGACGTTTACAACAGACCCGATATTGATGAATATTATGTCACCGGTGCAGTAACCTACAGGATGTCGGTAATTTACCAATAAAAAAATGTCACGAGCAGGATTGGAAATAAGAGTTATCCTGTATCAAAATATTTATCCCTATTTAAAATTTTTCTGATCATCAGTTTTACGTTGAATAATAGTAAATTTAAGGTACCAATGCTTTGATAAGCAGTTTTCACAAATGCCAGTTTAAGTAGTATAAAATAGCAAATTGAAAAATCACTAAAAATTAGCGTTGAGATCAACAAAAAAGTTAAAATCACATTTAAAACGTATATCAAATTTCGTATAAGGCAAGGGACTGATCACTGTCCGTAATTGGTGTAAACGCCTTCAGCTTTGACTGTACTAAAGTGATAACGTAATCGATTACATATTTAGCACTACCAAAGGCTGTACTCGCTGAAGATAATTAAAGATACATTATTGGATTACTTTGCACTAATAAGGGGAATAAACACTATTTTGAGTGAACTCGAGCCTAATTGAATAAATACGTCGTAATTTTATGTATAATACAAATATTTGAAAGATATGCTGTGATAACTGCCGATGAATTTGAAAATTTCGATATGACATTAGCTGAACAATATAAACAGTCTTTTAGATTTCGATAGAAATACGATGCCGTTTTATAAAATGGCAGATAGAAAAATAAATCATGGTGCGATAAGTTTTGTAATTTGTAGCAAAATTTCGTCGGATTATATTGGAAAACCTATTGGGCTAATTCGGTCGAGACAGTTAATGAAACCTAGAAAAATTCAAATTAATCGACGAATAATTGCGGAACTTATCGAACCATGAGCAAAATGGCGTCGGATTTCTATGAAAATCTATAGTAATTATTTACTCGGGCAGATAATGTAACGTAGAAAATTAATTGGATTCAATTTATGATTATAATTAGTTTATATTCCTTTGAGTTATAATTTTGTCGTAAAATATTTGCCAATCAAAAACAGATTTCACCGTTTTATAGGTAGCGTTCAAAACAGAACTAAAAAGATTCCTTGGACCCTCAAGAATATTAAACCGTTCGGTGGGTCGACCAAATTTTGGATTCGAAAAAATAATTAATAGGAAGTCGGCTTTTCTCGCGGGGACGAATTTGTATCCCTTTCTCGTTAAAGAAAGCGTGTGTTGCCAACACATTTACCAGAGCAAGAAACATTACTACCCGGAGATGGCCTCGCTTATTTTATCCGTCAAACTGCCATTTCTCATCCAGATGAAAATTCGATATCGGTGAGTATTTATCATTCTCAATATACGCCTATGTTGGGAGTAATACCGTTTTGGATTCGAGACGTTTTAGTTAATGACGGTGCTTAGTAAACAATGATCTCGATCTAGAAAGTTTCTAATATATGACAATACAAAAATTAAGAACAATTATTATGCCTATTTTATAAATTTAACACTGGGGCACACTTGTCCAGCTGTCGAGGGAAGAGTCTAGGGAAAGTAGCATCGGGTATTTCTGTGACCTCTGGTTTTTCACATTTTCGGTGGTGCTTGGTGCTTTGTTGTGGAGGTATATTCACTAAATCTGTTACGGTTTTCCGTGAAGAGCGCCTTGGACGTCCTATTTCCTTTAAAGCGTGATTATCAATGTATTCGAATCTAGTACGTTACAGCATAAAGTAAATACAAATCTTGAATTTGAAAATTTCAAATTTTCTTAAACAAGCGTCACAATCAGACAGTTTGTAAAAATCAGGCACTTTAAACAAACTAAAATTTTTCGAGAATATTCTTAATTAAATTAATCGATTTTTATGTACAGTTCGTATTCAGTCTAACAAAGTAAGTGTGATTATAGGGACCTTTGGTTTCGATAAGCTCCATTTCGGACCATCTTATTTGGTTGTTTGGTTGTTTATTTAATGAAATCCCTCTTATTGCATAGGCTTGATTACTTCGAAAAATAATCTAGTATCATTCGTTAAATGATAATATTGTGATCATCTAATTTTTGTTTGAAAATTTTTATAATTTCACTAAAGATGGAGAATTGTAAATCCCGATATTTACCATTGTTTTAAGTTCTCGTTAATTAGTTTTCAGTGATCGAAGAATGGTTTTCAGTTTAGATTTTATAATTTTCATTCCAAGTTTAACACGGAGTTTTCTGAGCCACCATAAATATGGAGTGCCACCCTTATTATTATTAACTTTCGGTTTAATGGGTTTCAGGTTCAAATTTAAGAGATTCAATTTCAATTTAACGATTTTCAGTATTTCCAAATACGTGGAGACCCAACAGAGTCGAATAATAGACAGGTTTGAACAACAATATATTGAGATGCTCAAAATAAACTCGCATATTCCGTCGAAACGGATCACAATGTTCTTCTTGAAGCCCGTATTCCGGGTGTTGATTTGTGGGATAGCGCTCTCGATCATCGTCTTTTGCCTCGAAATGACTCTCGGACATCCGACCCGAAAGAACAGAAAATGCGGCCCAGCACAAAGATAAAATTGGCTTTGGAAGTAAATTGCCACAAAATCAGAGGCAAAATTGCATCCAGACAAATATATTTAATACATATATCTAAGTGTGTTTTGACTGCACTTCTTACTTAATACCCTTATCAAAACAAATAAAATATTTTTAAAATAGTTCACAAAATAAAATAGTGATTATATTAATTATCCCGTCACCTACCGAGTAAAAAAGGAACTATGTTTTAATGAGATTGAAGCTGTTGCTTAAAAACTAATTTACAAAGTGTACGTCTTGTAATTAAAATGCGCCAATCACTTCAAGGGCACTTGAAAGAGTAGGAATAATAGCAGACATAGTAAGGGTTCAAAAAGCCGCTTAAAAATATTACAAAAATATATGACAATCTTATTCATCACGGACCATTGTCAAGCAAATTTGACTCTTGACGCTTTGAAATTGTAGAGTTTAAAGAATTTTCAAAATACACTTTTTCACTATTGTAAACGCATCATTTAATATTGGCAATAAGAACTTATTTCTAATAGCGATTTCCACTGTGAAGCTCCGAGAGCACCCCGAAATCGATTTCGACGTCACAGCTCGTGTCGAGATTTCCAAGGATCGTGGTCGACCCAGTCTCCCAGTGAAATACAACCTCGTTTTAGGAGCAACTCTCGGGGCGAGTATTTTCCAGCGAAATACGCGGAAAGTCATGGCGGACAATAATATTGAATTCCATAAACTTTATTAATCATCCATGGTTAGGCCTAGGCGTAAAGAAGAACTTACTTCATTTTCAGAGTAGGAATAAATCACATCCTCTATTTATCATATTATTTTAGGCCTTTATACTATTTCCGGCGTTTGCCTTAAAAGAATTGCCTCTATTTCTTCGTCGGAACTATCCGAAGACGATTCTATAAACAAATAAGCATCCCGAATATTTATTGTCCTATCTAGTTCCGCCATTTTTAAAAATCACGAAAACCCCTCGAAATCTGTCGATCCGTAGAATTTCTCGGATCAAAATTTTCGCTCTCAGAGCACTCGCTGTGAGAGCGAGATTGCCAGTGGAAGACACAGATCTCGCCACGAGCTGCTCTCGATTTCCCAGTGGAGGACGAAATCTCATCACGAGCGCTCCCGGAGCGCCCGAAATCCCCCAGTGGAAATCGCTATAAGATGTAAGAAATCTAATAAGCGCTCATTCTACGTCAAATCGACAACTCATTATCACTCGATTTTAATGAAATAGTCATTGACGGTCAAATCTTAAATATTAAAGGAAATAATAAAGCGGCTGTAAGACAATCGCCATTTGAATGGTGGAGTTGCGGAGTGGTTAGCAACGAGAGGAGCCCAGCTTGTGGTCGTTGTTGAAATCTCGAAAATTCTTTTCGCGCTTAGTTTGCCTTAGTGAAGGCTTTTACCCAAGTGCTTCGGTTTCCCCTTTCCGTAAAACCTTGTTACGAATAATGTTCATAGTGAGGAAAGGGAGCTGTTGGCATGACGGGCTCGCCACCACCCTCATGGTCACCTGATTTAAAAGTACTGGGGCCTTGGGTTTTACCTTAGATTACCTTATATAGGAAATACAATTTTAACGGGATCAAGATTCGTTTAGGCAAATAATTTAGTATATCAAATTAAAGCCATATTATAAGCTATTGAGAAATGTATTCAATTAAATAACCCGAAAATTGTTTTTGAAAAAGTAATAGTTCAACTTCGAAAATCGTGGTAAATTGTGTTAAGAATAAATATAAGATATTTGTTGAAATGTTTGGACGTTCAAAAATCGACTATTCGCGATCTTAAAAGAGGGGCTTATAATCCAAGGTATATAATTTAACAACCACTTAATCATTAACCTTTTATATCAGAATTGACTATTACTTTGTTAATAGTGAACGTAGTGAAAATGTCATTAAAAATGTTTAATCTTTGTTTGCGTTGAGTGTTCAATTTGAGCATATCTGAAAAGAAACGTTTTATAAATTTACCATAAAATCAAAATAAAGTTAATTATTAGAGAATAAATTAAAAGTTGTCACTGTCAGCATAAATCTATAACAGGGATGCCCATATGTATTGTATTTTTTAATTGGCGATCCCAACCCTGAAATTAGTCCCTCGAGTTTTTTGGTTTCCCCTTCCCATAAAGACTTGTCGAGGTTAACGGTAATAGTTAGTGTAGGGAGCTTTTGGCTCGCTTGTCATGAAGGGCTTACCACCACCCTCCTACGCATTGTAACCCGGCCACCTGCCAAAAGGCATTATAAGTCGCTATGTGACTTAATTGGGCCTAAGGTTGTGCCTTGGGTATTAGCCTAGTTGATTATTAGTGTCCCAACCGAACAAACAAACGGGAATTCTCTTTCGAGCCGACACTAAATATCGTCAACAAAATGGGTTACACACTGTTAAGATTTTATTCCGGGTTTCATTCATTAAGTACTGTAGTTAGCAAAGTTTAATTAAACATGGTCAGTTGTTGTTTATAGGTATTAATATTTAAAGGCTTATGCTAAACTGAAAACGAGAAACTGAGAGTACCAAAAGGTTTAATAATAAAAATAAAAGTATAATCAAAATTAAACGTTATGAAAACCAACATAATTCGAAGTACTTCCCTTCGCGACTATAACACACTATTAATCTCGCGATAAATATAACATGCAGGTAATGGGACATTATTATTATTGTCATTAGTTACAACATAATTGTCCTTTGTCCAGTTTGATTATTGTGCTAGTGGAAAATTCTAAATTTTCTGACTGATGGGTGGGCGCTGATGCGGACGACATGATGCGATGTCCTTTTAAGGAGAAGGTGGCATTTTAGGCACACCTGCACTTGACCACACGCGTGACTCTTGCTAGCGTGTTTTTAGAATCGGCGTCTCTTTTTCAGAGCACCCACATTCGTCCTCGTTAAGAGGGGCAGAGACTAGTTCTATCGTCTCAACTCTCTCCTGGCTCCACGATCTTCTCTCTCTTTGGTGTCAATTTTGGTCCTATTTTTAATAGCCCTGGTCATGTAATCATTCCCATGTTAGCCACTTACAACTCACCCACGCTAACTTGTAAATTAAATCTCACCCCAATTAAGCTTACGAGTCCTTTACATCAACTACATTTATAGTGGCACTTTTGGTCTCTGTTGGATCCATGGTGCCCTTTTGGATGTCTAAAGGTCTAACGTCAACGCCGCACACAAACATCGCAGATAGGGAACACAAACACTCGACGAACAGTGGACACAACAATAAAACAATGCTTTAAATAAAATAAAACTGGTTTTGGTTCTCACTTGGCACTCTCAGTCATAAAATGGGGGTGGATAAACGGGGTTATAATCAAGATTTTAATTTGATAATACATATTAATTTAAATCCTGTTTACTTAATCACATCATTTCAATTATTATTATTATTATTATTTTTCAGTGGCGTAGACAAGGGGGTTGTCGAGGTCCAGACTCTCTCTCTCATTGGGCCTAGCTTTGACTGTACAACATTTTCACCCCTTCTCGACCCCCTCTTCTCATTCAAATACTGAGACCCCCCTCGGTCGAATTTCTGGCTACGCAGTGTTGGATAAAATATTTAATTTCGGTATTTAAAAAAATACTCAAATGATACTAAATGCTCCTACGGTATAGTATTTGAAATATAATACTAAATACCCACAGCATAAAGTATATAAAATAAATACAATACATTATTTTAGTATTTTAAAATACTACAATACTCAAAATACAATGATTTCTTGAAAAGCGGGAAAAATGAAAGACTGTTCGAAAGATTGAAAATATTCCACTTTTATGCGCGATTAAAAAGATTGTCTCGTAAAGCCAGGCGCTCACTGCTCTTCGTAACGTCTCCGTCCTACCTTTCATAAGGCTTTGCTTCGTAACGGAGACAAACCTTGTGGAAGGCAGGACGGATACGAAACGGAGAGCCAGTGGGCGCCTAGCCTTAGTCTCGAGTCTTCGCTACTCCAACGCCACCACGTGCGATAAACGGTATTTTTCACGAGTTTGTGCGTGAATATGAATTAGGCGTATTTCCTCCGCTTGATGGTGTAGTATTGGTTCAAAATACAAAAAATGTATTTAAAATAAAATACAAAACACTTAAAAAGTATTTGAAATAAAATACAAAATACAGAAAAAGTATTTAAAATACTACCCATACTTACTATGTAAGTTAATGTTTAATTTAATCTTCCTTTTGAACTAGAAACAAGACTTTTCTAATGTAGTCAAATGCATATTTATAAAATTTTTTAACTGGTAAACATCAGAAGAGCCAATGCACTCCCTGCCCCACCCGAATCAAATTTCTGTGCATATGATAAATTCCCTATTGAAAATATAATGGTTTTTTAGTATCCGCCTAATTTAGTAGTAGTTACGATATAGCGACCTCTTTTATGGCGTTAAAAACCTACACTTTAAATATTTTTATAAATGATAGCTTTGAAAATACCACTTGAGAAATAATCTTGATAGTCATACGAGAAATGATATCAGTAGATTAAATTCTGATTATAATAATAATGGGAATTTTGAACGGCTACTTGTTCGCAATTCCAGTGGTAATACAATGAACTAGGGCCGTAAATTTGTTCAGCAACCAATTAAACAAATGAAAAGAAAACATACAAAAAAATTAACCTTCCACCCCTTAAAAAAAGGAAACTGGCTTTAGAAAATCAAATATCGTTTGAGTGTCGTCAGTGTCCTATAACTAAAGCTAATAAAAGTGTTACAGAAGCCCGGGATTTAGAAATGACTTTACATAATTAGAGAAATTCAGATGAATCTTTGGGTTTATTAGATATTTCCTATAAAAGAAAAACAAATTGTCATTGAGAGTTCAGAAAACTTTGTTGGTAGAAAAAAATGCTAAAACGCGAATTTGAAGATGGACCAGGAAGATTTATTTCTAAATGTTACCCCAAATATATTGTATTAAAAATTATTTACAAATTATTGTCTAGGAAACCTTAAATTATAAAGTGAAAAGATTTGATACATTATGTAAAACCCTATCTATATTACATGTAAGGAAGTTGTTGATCGTTTTCCTGTAACTGTAAAAGCTGATCATTTGGTTGATTCATTTGGCGGTAAAAGATATCACAATGCTACCAGTGAATCGTATTTTTGGGAAAGATCGTATCAACCATGCACAAATATGATGGATGAAAAACCACTTGTATTGATGTGAAGGACGAGTATATAACATACTTCCTCTTATTGTAAATGCTGATGAAGGGAATGGTGAAAAATGGAAAGAAAACAAACATTCTTGGAATTGTGGCGCTATTTGTTATATTAGGCCTGTGTCTGTAGAATGAATTGTAGAAATTTTACAGACAATATGTAATTCCAAAAAAGATGTTTGGCTTGCAATATTTAGCACTATTGACAACAGTTCTGTTTCTCACCAAGTTTGAATGGGTCAACCACTCTACTGCCTTGATTTTAAGAAATGTCGAGTTATTTGACAACTCTGAGGAAATAAGCTCCACATTTTAGTGCGCTTCGTATTCTTCTAAAAGATATTTACAAGGCTTAGCTTGGTCTGACCTTTATCAAAAACTGTGTCTGGCTATTAAAATAGGTAATTTTGATAAGCTAGAGTGTCTAATAAAGTACATTGCGTCGTTCAAGATAGGTTTACGGAAAGCGAATATTTTATCTGACTGTGACGTAGTGCAACCTTCATTAGAAGAGGATGGGGCTGCACAATGGACCTCTGGTCCTAGTGCTAGGTTGGGTCTAGCCCAACCACCCAAACTCTTACTAATAATAATAAGAAAAACATTTGATATTCGATTTCATGGTCTTAATCATGATTAAGACCAGGAAATCGAATAAGGATTTGATAGTAGAGCCTTCAAAGATTCAATTATTGGAACATATTCCATTTTGCAAGGTTTTTTCCATTTATCGATGCCAAGATTAATTGTTACTGGACTTACATAGCTAAATTTTTCTTGGAAATAGGTTTTTCTTCAGTATTCAGTTTTTAAAGTTGAACTTAAAACAGAACCAGCTATGAAATTTTAGGAAAGAAGAGTTTTAAATTTATCAATTTGGTCATCAGTGGCATTAATACCAACCTCTCTGAAAATATCATTAACAGAATTAAAAATAGATTTCTTCTCAATATCACAAATTTTATTCAGTTCATTAAATATTTCTTGAACTGTAATAGATGGAATTAAATTTTTTGCCTCTAGTTTAAGGAGAAATTGTCATAATATTTCATTTGGAACACTTTTATCAAAAACACAATCGGATGAGCAAACTATATCTATATTACTACAACTAGGTTCTGTACTTCCCTTATAGAACTATTTAATGCTTCAGGACCCAGCTCAGCAATTTCACTGAATTGATGACTCCTTAAAACACGAGCTGTAAATGTGCTGTTTAGTGTAAAAAGACGAGTACTTTTATCATCACAGAAAGGACAACTAAATACTTATTTATTTCTTAAATGCCATCTCATATGATCCCTAAGCTCTTTCGTCGAAGAAAAAAGTTTTTTACAAAGGGAAATGGAACATTTAAATAAGTGACTATTAGTAACTGTAGTTAACGACACAGCTTTTGCAGAGTGATGTCTGCTTATATGACTAGTTTCTCTAGACACGGCACTGAAGCTTCTCTTACAGTTCTTCACAATACACATAAAACTGACATTAGGAGTATTGCTGTGGCACATGTAGTGGGATAACAGATTGTTCTGAGATGAGAAAGCTTTTAAACACATTGAGCACATATGAATTTGGTAATTCATTTCACATGTATAAATATGATCACAATTTAATGTAAAGTTAAGTCATTTTGTTCTGAAGATGAGGAAATTTCACTCCATTTAATTTTCACAAAAAAATTAGAAGTTAGATTTTAGATAGACAATTGAAAATACTTTAAAAGTATGGTAAATAATATTTATAATAGTCAGGACAACTTTGGCAGATCCAAACTCGAAAAGTTCCTTGTGGATAAATTCTAATATGCACTTAAAATATACACCTTGGAAAATCCAAAATATTTAAAAACCTCAATAGATGAAAAAACTGACAATTCAACTTAATTTTCAACATCTATGCAATATTTTTAAAGCACCACCTACAAATTATAAAAAGGAGCGTACTCGCTAGCACCTCTTGAAAGAAGAGCTCAAACAAGTCATTATCGCAGAGGAAAAGCCAATAAAAAGTCATTCTAGCAGAGGAAAAGCTAAAAAAAAGTCTAGGAATGCGACATTGGCAAATCACCACCTACAAATTCTTAAAAGTAGGAGAGGTATAGTAGGAATATCATTTATTTGTCGCAGTATTTAATGGGTAAAAAACCCAGACAACCTTTTTGGCTATTGAAGTAATTTTATTCACGAAATGAAAGAGCTTAAAAATAGTTAATAAACGTACAATAATAATATTATACAGCTAGGCTAATACCAAGGCACCACCTTAAGAGTCCCTTTATTTTGAACAGTATTAGTAAAAAAACGCCAAAGGCCATTCATTATCTTAGGTTTAAGGGAAGAACTGCTTTTAAACACAATCCTAAAGGATTTGTGGGTACTGGGTCCACGTACAATGTAGCCGATGTCACCGTATTCCACAGAACTCTACAGGGTGTTACGGATAAGAGTACCGAAACTTTCTATATGCTTTCTATGGGTGATTCGTTTCAGAGATATGGGTTCCCAAAAAACTGCCTAAAAAACGGACACAGCCTTAAATCTGGCAAACAATATTCTTCCTTGAACCAAATTGTTTTCATTAAACTATCAATTGTATCTTTAGATTAAATAATTAAAATCGTATCAATAAATTAAAATGGCTTGTATTTGTCTTCAATTTCATTTTACTTCTAAAAGGACATTAATGAACTTTTGGCACTTGTTATTAAAGTTTCTCGCCTCACGGATAAAAAACAATTGATATTTAATGAAAACAATTTAGTTCGAGGCAGAATATTGTTTTCCAGATTTAAGGCTGTGTCCGGGTTTTTTGGGTATTTTTTGGGAGCCCATATCTCTGAAACGAAGCGCTTTAGGACCCCTGTTTATTGGACATTTTTTTACTCATAGAGACTCATAGAGACCCATAGAATGCATATATAAAGTTTCGGTACTCTTATCCGTAACACCCTGTATAAGTATAAGGTTTAGAAGGGCCTGGGATATCTAAATCGAAAGAAAATATAATGCCCTTGGTAGCTCGTTATGAATTTCGGACTTGGTTTAAAATTCCATGTAAGTTAGTACTGATCATTTCTGAACTACGTTTTTGATTTCATTATAAAATAAAATTTTTCATATAGATTAAAGGCCGATTCGCGGGGCCCCACAACCCCCATACCCACTATTATTGATGCAACGGTTCCACTTTTTCGATTATCTCGGTTCCGGATCCGGTTCCGGTTCCGACATTTTTAACCGATCGGTTCCGGTTCCTATACGGTTCCAGTGTGCTTAGTATTAATTAAAGTTAAAAACAATTCAAATGAAGTTAAAGATAAATAAAATCCACCACATTTATTTATTTAGATTACAAAATTTGTTTTTGATAAATTATATTTTAAAAATAGTAGTTTTCTCAGTGACGTAGCTTTGGGTTCGGGGTACTCCCGTGAAACTGTTTTTGGGGTCCCTTATAATCATTAAGGCCGAGTCGCGATTATCGCCATCTAGAGTTAGGGCTAACATGTATCGCCTTCTACAATTAGATTTAACACGTACTTGCATGTTAAATATATAAAATGCCCTTACAAAAATTTCATGGCTGGAATTTAGCTGCAGGACAGTCATATTACAGACTGCCAAAGCCATTCTTTTATAATCTGTAAATAGTTTGTAAGGGAACTGTTATTTGGCTGAAAAGTGATTAATTTCAGCCACTTTGTAGTCTGCGATTTACAGACTACAGCAGCAAAAAATAACTTCATTACAGTTTTGTTGAAGTCTAAATACAGCTAAATAGCAGCTGCTTTACAGCAAAATTACAGTGAAAACAGACCTGTACTACAGGGCCATTGCAGTCCCATTACAGATATTTTGCAGCTTACTTGTAGTAAACTTGCAGCGCTAAAGCAGTGAAAAAATAGTTTCATTACAGACTTATTGCAGTTCAGCTACAGATAAATAACAGCCCACTTACAGAAAAATGAAGTAAATAAACAGAATTGTATAAGTGATATTTCAGGGCAAATGCAGTCCCGTTACAGCTATTCTGTTTGAAAATGTGATTTTTAAGAAATAAAAACAAATGAAATAAACATTATTTTATTTAATGCTGGCAGTTTTATAATCTGCAAATGCAGCTTCATTACAGTCGTTTGTGAGCCATAAAAATATTTTAGTTATATAAGAACTGATTTTGCAGCCAACTTTCAGTACTATTACAGCTCATATAAGACTATATTTGTAGGCTATTTACAGTCAAGTTGCAGAATTCATCAAAGCAATTTTTTAATTTATTTTTAGGCTAAATTACAGTCATATTACAGACTTTGTGTTATTGCAGTTAAAAATCTGTAATTGAAGCCCAATTATAGTCTCAATTTTTTTGTTAAATCTCAACTGTAATTACAGACAATCCCATCTACTTGGCAATTTACGTTTTGGACTGTAATTTGACTGTACTCCATTGCAGTTCATTGCAGACCAACTGCAGCTAAATTTCAGACCAGCAGCCATATAAAAGCCCAACTGCAGCAAATATACAGCCATAAATGTGTTCGGGTTTCGCTTCTTTTTTTCCAAAACCAGGAATTAATGTGTTCGCGTTTCACTTCCTTATTTCCAAACCAGGTATTAAGGTGTTCCCGTGTCGCTTCCTTATTTCTTAAACCAGGTTAATCGAAAAAAAATTGTTTTAATTTAAATTTTATATTTAAATTATTTTAATACATCGGGGGCACTGTGTGTACTTGAATGTCCATGGTATCATGATTGGAGTGAAGATGAAGTCATTTTACGCAAAAATAATTCATTCAGAACTGAAGATGATGAATGGTACCAGTTATTCAAAGGATTAACGTTAAATATTTATAAGGGGATCAAATTTCCATTGCACTAAATGCGCCTTTTTGTGCCAAAGCACGATGTAAAAATAAGTTGGAAACTGGATTAGCGGGCTATTGAATTGTTACTTGGTAAACTCATTCTTAAATAAGAAAATTGTCTTCGATGTATTCCTTTAAAGTTTGCACGTCAACGGCAGTCTTTAAGACACATTGACGAAGCCATGACAATTTCTTCTTTAAACTGGCCCAGAAGTTAAAATTATATTTTGGAAGAAACACTATTGAATCGATTAAGAGTATTTCGTTGTGCAATTTATATTTTTGCACATCTAAAAAATAAAAAAATCCAAAGTTCTACTCAATTTGGTTATATTTTCGTCTTTAGACATTGAAGGACAGGAATTCGTTGTTATGAATGTACACTCTTTTGAATCGATTAAGAGTATTTCGTTGTGCAATTTATATTTTTGCACATCTAAAAAATAAAAAAATCCAAAGTTCTACTCAATTTGGTTATATTTTCGTCTTTAGACATTGAAGGACAGGAATTCGTTGTTATGAATGTGCACTCTCTTTTTCATATGACCAAGAGATGTTAAGGCTTATGGGAGGCTAGTTGCATACAGTGCCTTTTCTTTCTAACTCCTAAAGAAAGCACTGAGAACCCCCAATAGAAGATAGCTGGTTTAAACTGGAATCAGAAGTTATTGTTGTTGCTCGTGAAATCTACCAAGATGGAGAAATGAAAATATACATGCAGTACCTAACTTCCAACCAAGTGGGTAATTTATTGGTTTATCCTGAAGAATCAACCGAGTTAGGAATTGTTATTGGGTAATTGGGAACTGGATCCACCATTTTTCCCTAGACTAGTTTAATACAGATATTTTTACGATTACCAAATGCAGCTTAAAACTTAAATATAATTTTCATATGGAACATATCATATTATTTCAGTACTGCACCATTCCGAATAATTCAATATTCTTTAAGATTAAAGCGATTATCATTTAAAGAGTGTAAACCTTTGATTAGAGTATTGTACTTTTAGCGTCAACATAAATCAGATAAAATATATTCTTATTTAAAAATAGGCGTAATCTATCGTAGAAACAAGAAGGTTTAATCACATACAATATAAATTTTCCAATATTGTTCCAACGTCCGAGGGGGAGCCAGCTCCATCTCGGAATCAACGCTCGCCGCCCTGACGTAACAACTCGTCACTTTTCACCAACAGAAAGTAGAGATCCATCTGCCACCTCTGACCATCGCTAAATACGACGGGGATTACACCAACTGGAAACATTTCTGGGAAGAATTCAAGGTCACCGTACGCGACAGTACAAAAATAGATAAAGTAGATAAATTAATTTACCTAACATCCTACTTAGTTGTTTAAAAAAAAACAGATTAAGGAATACAGAGTTAGCAATGCATTCCCATTTAAAAAACCTCAGAGAAATTCAGCTGGTCACTAGTTCCAGATGTTCCCGCCGTAAATCAATTAATAATCACTTGCGAAGTTAGCGTTTTGAGCTTAAAATCCATGGGATAATAACGCCAATATCGATATTAACCAAGCGAGGGACATAGAATTAAGTAGTTACAACAGCGAGTTGGACGTACTAAAACAATGCACAATTGAATTTAACCCTATTTACAGAACAAGTTTATCAGTAAAATATAATAAGAACTAATTTTAATGAAAGAAATATCTACAGATGGTACTTGTATTTTTCTCGCTTACGAAATACTTGCCGCATCTTTAACCATCATTTTATTTCAACACTCGCCCTTGATGAAGATACCGTAGAATAGCTATATTCGACAACTGGTAGTGGACGACTCGTACACTTCCTGTGGACGTTGTGACACATACCGGATGAAAAAGACCAATTCCGTCCAATTTCCAATATCATATAATGACTCGCACACCCAGGAAATCAATGACTGCATTAGGAATCGTAGATGTACAAATATCCACACCAATAAAAATTGTATTACCAAGAAGTGAAAAACTTACCATTCCCAAAGTACAGAAAGCCACTTGACTACACGGCAGCTCGTATATCAATAAATGACCGTAGACGGAATAGTTAGGGCTCTTTATAAATAAAAACAAGCGAACCCAATTGATGAACTGTATTAAACATCTTAATCAGTCGAGAAAACGTTTAAAATAAATTACGAAGTAATGACGTACCAGTTAAAAACCAGACCAACATAAGTGTAAGAGCACGATGTATTTTCTTCATAAATGAACCCTTCTACTTGAAAACTAATACGCTAAACACACAATAGATAAAAATATACGACTGAAAAAACCAAATAAATTACAAAAAACTAACGGGTTCTACCCTTTAACCATCTTATCTGCTGACTGCACTAAAATAAGATTTGACCTTCAAATTTTCATATGTAAAAAATTGAGACTTTAAATACTATATATATACTCTTCCGCTTAGGCTGACCTTATAATTTTCAATAAACCGTAACATGTATCGGTGGTTCGGTGGTAGAACACTCGCCTGTCGCGCAGGAGGGCTTGGGTTCGAATCCCGCGTGATGCGATCGCAATATGATACTTAGACGATTACCGTAAGCAATTAGTGGGAACCCTGCCATTCGGACGTTGAGACGTTTATCGTTGCCCTCAGCACTCGGTCTGTCCCAAAAGTCAGTAAGAAAAAGTAGGAGAGAAAACACCCATACATACTAAACGCATACACAACAAACTCATCACCCACAACCGCCATAACACAAATTCAACATTCCCACACTACACATAAAAATTACAAAAAACTATTTTTCCAATAAAACTGAGTTGAAACCGTCGCGACGGTGAGCGTTAACGAAAAAAAACAACCGCACCCAACCCAACCGCAAATCACCGGTTACCGCTCACCGTCGCATGGTGGTTTTGCCTCCATTTAAACTGTAAACACGGTTTTTGACTTTGCCCCGGTAACGCGTTCGCAGCACACAGACACAACGACACACAGACAGATAGACACGGTGATTGTAAAACCCCTACTAAGTATACCTTAGAATACAAAAGAAATAATCTTTAGGAAAGTGGCAGATGTTTAATCTGTCTGCGTTTTAATCACAATGCCGAAATTTGTAGGTCATATTTTAAAAATTGTAGTTTGTGAGAAAAATGAGTCGCACTTAAAAGAACCCGAAAAGAAAATAAACACACCCATGGTACAAGCGATAGCCATAGTGATTAACCCTTCACTCCAGCAAAATAGAATAAAAGTCAGGTGCGTTTTGGATGGGGGAGTCAGATATCGGTAATTGAGGAGGCACGGTCGAAAAAGCTTAGATTGCCCGAAGTCGGCCGACAATGTTTAGATATTTAGAGCCGGAAACGGTTAATTGTCGAACCGTGCGGGTTAAGCCACAAAATAGGGAATTCCCCGAACAATTCATTGAATTCATAGCCGAAGAATCGCCTTACATTTTCAATTAAGTATTTAGCATGGGTTGTAAAGAAATTGAGGCATATATGGAATAGAAAGGCCTACAAATTTCAGACGACCCGTCTGATTTGATTAACGATAGAACCGAAATAGACATCTTGATCGAGGGAGACATATACTGGAAAGTAGTTAGAGATGATATTGAAAGGTTTAGCGAAAAGGTGGTATGCGTAAAAACTATATTTGGATGGGTACTACATGGTCCAGTGGGAGAACCTACAAATCAGATTAGATTAGAATGCATCGACAAAAACGGTAGATGACGCGTTACAGAAATTTTTTGACCTAGAAACTATTGGTATCGACAGCATAGAATTAAAAGAAACTTTAGATGACGAAACCGAAATAGCTTTTTCCATGAAATCAAATTTAATGGAGAACGGTACGTTGTCAAACTGCCATGGAAATGCCAAAAAGAATTATTGCCCACCAATGAGCTCTTAGCTAAAAAACGGCTTCTGGGGTTAATTAAAAAAATTTAGAGAGACCCAGCCTATTTTAAGAAATACAAATCTGTAATTGAGGAACAGATTGAGACGGGAGTAGTGGAAACGGTACACAATGAAGATATAGATAACCGCCACCCTGGGACTTACTACGCGCCTCACCAGGGGGTGCTTAGAAATGACGCGCTAACAACCAAGCTTGGCGTAGTGGGGGACTCGTCCGCCGGTAAACTTTCCCTTAACGAGTGTCTAGCCCCCGGACCTAGCCTAAATCAGGACATACTCCTACAAGCTTTAGGTTTTAGAACTCGTAGAATCACCATAGTTGCGGATATAAAGGAAGCATTTCTCCGAATGGCGTTAGACGAGGAAGACAATGACTCTACCAGATTTTTTTGGGTAAAAGAGGAAGATGGGAAAATAGTCCAAAACAAATTCGAAGTACTCCGAATGACACGGGTACCCTTCGGTGTTACCTCCAGCCCCTTTCTTCTCTGGTACACATTTAAATTCCACCTACGAGCGACGGAAAACCTAGACCCTAGAGAATAACAAAAATTAGATAACGACTTATACGTCGATGACTTAACTAGCGGTGTAGACAACGTAAAGGAAGGTTATGAAATATCCGTTGAAGCCGCGCGCGTTAGTTTTGCAAAAGGCAGGCATCAGGTTTAGGAAGTGGGGAACTAGATCGCCAGAGTTAAAGAATCTTTGAGAAAACTACCCTACCTCGGAAGGTGGAGAACTATTTGAAAAAGAAATAGATATGAAAGAAAGGTAAGTCTTAGGAATTAGATGGGACCCCACCTCGGACACCTTAGCCTATAATTTATGTTATTTAATAAAAACCCTCGAACATCCCAAGTTGTCAAAAGGTTGATTTTGAGTGCAGTATCGAATATTTTCGATCCCATGGGGTTAATATCTCCTTTCACAATTAGAGCAGAAATATTGTTTCAAAAAAATATGGATTGTTAAAGTACATTGGGACACCGACCTTGGGGAAGACTTAAGAAAATAATTTGAAAACTAGGCCGGAGAGGTATATTACCTAGAAAATTTTAAAGGCCTAGGATTTCTTCTGCCAGTCACCCTTGAATTTTTGTTACCGGCCGTACTCCCCTTGCATTTACGCTTCCCGCAAAACAGGTTTTTAGAAAAGGTCCGCTCTCAAAATTTTGGTTCGCATCCGCGCATTTTCTGCCAGCCTATTGACACCCCGCTGGCTTTCGACAGCGAGCGTTCGCTCGCCCTTTCTCTAGATTTTCTTCCCCAGGCCAGACAATACAAAAGTATTATCTTATCGCCCTCGCGTTAGTATCAGGTGGAAACAGATCGGGGATAGGAATAACATTGACTTACTCGTGTTACTGATCACAACGAACTAAATCCTTTATTAGGTGACTTGAATCACTTGATAAAGGCAATCGTTCTGCCACGAATTCTGCGTTTACTTGTATAGGGTAGTATCGCTCTGTAGCTTTGGGCTATGGCTGCCATTTTGAGGGCAGTTTTTATTTATATGAAAAAGTATGGGTGACGTCGACATACGATATTATCTAAGTATGCTGGAGTTTATTGTTATAACCAAAAATGTATTTCCTTATATACATATACATAACAGTGTAAATTCAATCAATCAACTAATCCATAAATATAGTAAAAAAATATTTTATTTTGATGAACATTAGTTGAGTTACATCAAAGTTACTGCCACTTGTGGCCCATATACGGTACCCCTTCCAAATTAGGATATAATCTTCTGACTTTTTCTAATACGCATTCAGGAATGATTTCTCTTCGATGGTAAACGTTCGTAAATTGGCTCCTCTCAGTTCCTTCCTCTTTTTCGTCAAATATCCAGAAATAACCGCACATAGTTTTCCTCCTTTTGCTATTGCGTGCGCTAGCTGATCGACCATTGCCTAGCCAAACGTTAGGTCGTAGGGTTACGCAAACGTTTTGCAAACAACGAGGGCATTCTATAAAGAAATGTAAAGTAAATGAAGGAAATTCCGTGAATATCAATAAAGTAAACCATGTCACGTAACAATTAGGGAATATAAAATGATTATATATATGCCAATGTTTTCTTACCCACGACGGTTTCTGACATGATTATAATTTGTAACTTAATGATTCAGTCCTTTGTTCTGAAAAGAACAACTAATTTCCAAAATACTTTCTATAGCGCGTTATCCCCTAAGGCTGGATACCAAATATATGTCGCAAGAGCTCGCTAGGAATCTACAGGGTTTTCCCTTGGGCAAAGTGGTAAACCCGTATAATGAATTGTATAGGGTAGCGAGGACAATGGACTAAATTCTTAGAAATAGAAAGACCTCCAACCTTTTCTTGAAATGAACCTTTCCAAAATACTTTCACCGAGAAAAAATATAACATTATGGTTTCGAACAGAGAACGAAAAGTGGATTTTTCAACAGCGGTGGAATGAAGCCAAATTAGCGAAAAAAGAGATACCAGTTAGTGAAATTATATTTAAAGTGGTCAACATTTTGTTGCGCAAGATAGCTACGAATTTCCTAACGTTTCTAACCACTTTCACACCGAATACTCGACTAAATTAGGTCTAGCTGTCTCATTCAAAAATGAAGCTCAAAAAAGCGAATTCGAGCAACGATATAATAATGCTAGAGCAATTCTGAAAAAAAAAACATTTTAGCGTTAGCGAAATGTTCCCAAGCTGTTTAAATTATTTCTTCATTAGCGATGAAATTATTTTAAATCAGCTTTCTACAGCTCAACAGGAAAATGACGACACGAGCGATACCGTGATATACGACCAAAGTGTTTACGAAAATGATGAAAGACCACTTAGTTTCTTTCCAGTTTCAGGAAACCGCAATTCAGATCTGTCTCTAGAAATAGAAAGTGAAACCTCTATATTTGAAGAGAACCATTACACAACTAAACGAATCATTGGGAGATTTAGAAATGGAAAGTGAAACCTCTTTATTTGTAGAGAATCAACAACAACCAAACGAATCTTCGGAAGAAATAGGTAACGATTACATAACAAAGGACCGAATGGATGGGAAATTCTTCGTTGGAGAGGTTGCATCAATTTTTAATTTAGTGACTTGTGTTGAAAGTCACGCGAGAAGTTGCGATTGTCCTTTCGACCTATTCAATGAAAATATAGGGGCCACGTCCTGGAATTTGTTTTGCATTGCGGTAAGCATCACGAAATGATGTGTGCAACCTCGTCTAAGATTGGCGAATTATACGCTGCCAATTATAGACTGAACCTCGCCTATATTGCCAGCGGAATGTTAGCTTGCCAAAATACAACAAATTTACCAAAATAGGTAAGATAGGAACTACAGATAGTTCCGATTTTTCCGTTATTCAAAACACCATAAAAGTGGCAATTGATGTTGTACTCATTATGTCTACCTCAGAAGCTTTACACGAAGAGTGAGAAAGGACCAAAGACATAGACGGAGTTAGAATAGAGACAGACGCCAGACACGCCCAAAGAAAAAATTATTTCCACACCGACGTTGTGGCACTTAGTATGGAAACTCAAAGTGTTGAACGTCCAAAATGTGTGTAAAACAGACGACTTATGCAGCCAGCGTCACGAAGTCATCGGCGCGCGTCGAATTTATGTACATTTCGATAAACTGAAAGTCGCGGTTGGTGAGCATGCGCACGACCGAAATTTATCCATAAATAAAATGGTGCGGGAAGAACGTTCGAAAACGCACAATTCTAATGATATATGGCACGTGGCTAAATCCATCGGAAAAGAGTTGTCAGTCATTGTCATAAGTCCACAAAAACGTCACGGAGTTACCTGGCACAGCCAACTCTCCGATAAAGCCGCGCCAACAAGAAACCAATAAAACTGGGCGATGGACCACTGCATAGGAGACCCAGATGTTTTGAAGCGATTACTTCTCAATATCGTAGCTCACTTTCAAAATAATCACACGGAATGCTATGAAACGTCACGACAGTCGTTAGGGGTGTTAACCACTGAAAATCGTCGTTATTGTAAAAATTCGTCGTTAGTGAAATATTTAGCAATTCTAAGGCGATCGGTACGGATAATAGTCGCTAGTAGTGACTGAAAATAGTGGGTAACGTAACGACTGGTTTAGAGCAGTCTTTAGCGACGCTACCCACCGATTTTCATCATTTTCAAAATGGCAGCGAATAATTTGAGGCTTGAGATTTTAGCTTTAGCGGCAGAAGATGACGAAAATGAATTATTTCGACGTGATTTTCGTCGTCAAAGAGTATTGAGAGATAGAGCTCAAGCCTTTGAACTCTGTGATTATCGATTTTAACGGCTATTTCGAGTCAAGAAGGATTTAGTGTATGGTCTTACTGAGAGATTGGCGGATCGTTTGTCCGGGAACAATGCCCTGGCATTACCTGTTGATATCAAGGTATTATATTACTGTCTTATTTGCTTCTAATTTATTTCAACGTTTAAACGTATTATTTTTCTTTAGATCCTAATTGCTTTGCGTTTTTACGCGGTTGGCTCATTTCAACTTGCTGTGGCGCAAGATTTATATCTTGCAGTTGGTCAGCCCACTGTAAGTCGATGTGTTGCACATGTAAGCCGAGCTATTGTTGACATAATGATGCCACATCACATAATTTCCAAAAACAGATGCGAAGCAATTGGAAATTAAAATAGGTTATGTTTAATGATTTAAGAACCATAATTAAACAAATGAACTAAACTATAAGATTTAATAATTATGGATTTAGCCAAGTAGCGGGATTCCCAGGAATAATTGGAGCAGTGGATGGGACACACATTGCTATTGTTGCTCCACCGACTACTGATGAAGACTATAGAGAGCATTTATATGTTGATAGGAAAGGCTTCCATTCCATAAATGTGCAACTTGTAAGTTCTTAAATGTGAGTAATATGTGTACAATTATCATAAACGGCTATTTAATCTATAGATTTGTGATCACAATCTTCAAATTTTGAATACAAATGCCAAATTTCCTGGATCAGCTCATGACTCTCACATCTTTAAGATGTCCCAGGTTTCAACATACCTTGAGCAGTCGTTTTTAAATGGAACAAAAAACTCATGGCTACTTCGTAATATTAATAGAATAAATTCTAATATACTAATATTAATAAACGTTCTTAATATGCCGAAGACAGTGGCTACCCATTACTCCCATGGTTGTTGACTCCTATAGTTGGAGCTCCAGAAGAATCCGCAGAAGAACACACAAGCTCACACTAAGACTCGTTGCCTTATTTAGTGCTGTTTTGGTGTCCTGAAGCAAATCTTTCGCTGCCTTCTACAACATAGAACACTCCATTATCACCCAACTGCTGCGGCACGAATTATCTATGCATGTTGTACATTGCATAACATCCGTCGAGATGGGGACCACCAGCCAGAAGATGACGAATTCTCTGATACAGATAGTGATGGAGGTGAGAGCGACGAAGAAAATGGACCTAGGCGAAATCATCAAGGCAAGAACGACGACGAAGGGCTATAGATGTGGATGTGCCAAACTACATTCTAAGAGCTAATGAAAATTGGCTGGCCCCGGGCCAAGCAACTCGCAATCTAATTGTCAGAAGGTTTGAGAGACCAAATAGATAAGTTTCTTGAAACAAAAGGCTTTTATCAAGGCCATTAAATATATAAATAAAAATAATATATTAAGAGAACTTCCTTAGTATTAATATATTATTTTCATTCATCTATTTAATGACACTAGAAGTTTGAAAATATTCGAACACGAGCGTATTTACCTGCTTCGACGTTGCCTAATGTCGGCAACATTGTAATTAATACAATGGCTAAAGGTACACGTTTACTTGCACCTAAATTTTAAAATATCAGTATATAACTAATAGTTTCCTTATCCACAGTCAACCTACTTCCTATAAAAAAATTAATAATTACCGGTATTATTTGAAGTACAATTATAAAACTGTCTGATAATAAACCAACAATAGCGAGTATTTAAAAGCATTTTATTAAAAAAAATGTAATATTGTTGAAAGACATAATTGCGGTGTGGTATACTTATTCTTTTGGTTGAAAGTAACTGCAAAATGGATCAGCTATTCTAGTTACTGCATCAGCAATTTGACGAAGAAGCTTAATTTTTTCATGCTCAATCTCTTTGATGGTTTCACTAGCTTTTGCATAGTGCTCAGTTCGTGCTTAATATATCAACCCTATATATGTATTTTGTTTTTAAATCAAAATATTTTTCAAAACTATTACCCTTTTTTTAGGCCTATTGCCTTCAGGTGATGGTGAAGATCTCTTATGACTAGAGCTTTTGACAGTGTTTGTAGCATCTGCATCTGAAAATTTACATAATTAGTACACAAAAAAAAGATTGGTTAATTAAATTAAAATATTACAAACCATTTTGTGTTGATAATGATTTTAAATAAGCTTACCAATTACAGACGAGGTTGTACGAGAACCTACTTCAGTTTCAATGTCTTTTTCATATACTAAAAAAAATGACTGGCCAATTGACCCTTTAATGCCTTCGGCTGGAGAGGTGCTAGGCAGTGACTCTTCTTGTTCACTGAAGTTTGGTTTTGATGACCATTAATTAAGGGTGAACTATGTTGAGGAGGTGACCCTAAATTATTAGGAGAGTAAACAAATTCATTCGTAAATACGTCCAATCTTTCTGTAGCTGAAGATTCCGCAGTCTGAATTTCTGATGGTGCTGCCAGTGATGATACTGTCCTACCATTTCCACAATGCTGTAATTGATTTGGCATTAATAACTTTTGAAATGAAAATATTTCATTACAAATTGCTTCTGTATTTAAGCATGAAGTTGATTCAAATACTTACGAATGTCTCATTATCATCCGAAGCGAATCCAGCCTCGACAATTTCAGGATCTCCTTCCACACAAATTGTTCCAACAGAGCCAATAACCTACACTCAATATGATTAAGATCAATATCTTTGGGTCGTTGACCACCACCCGTTGGCTTTCTTTTCGCCTGCCCGCTTTAGATTTGGTATCCGATTTCCATTCGATCCATTTCTGAAAATAAAATGTACTTGATCATTCATTTCGATTATTATTTAATGAAAATCTATACATACTCGTTTCCAACTGGCACCGTCTTTGTTAGGTCCAGCACCGTAACTATTTAACTTTAAAGTTATTTCTCCCCACAATTTCTGGGACAATCGTTTTGTGAAGCTATGGCTAAATTTCCCGGATACTAATTCTTTGTGAATTTCCATGAATTCTAACAGATTAATGAATTGCCTTTCGGTAACTTTAGGTGCAGGTTTCGGTCCCATTTTTGAAAATTTAAATCTTATTTGAAGAAGAAAATCCGAAATACCTAGGCTAAACAATAAGCTAAGAAAGAAAGCACACGGCCGTCGTCTGTTGAATCACGTGGTTTATTTTAACGAAATTATATCCGATAAAATACAGCTCTTTGATTGGCTCGTCTATCTCACGTGATGCAAAATATTTAGGACGAAAAAAACACTAAAACTCCGGTGGTAATCCCAAGTTACCGACTTTTCTCCTAACGACCATCCTATCGACTATGCTTAGAATACGAAAATTTTGATCGGTAAAATAGTGGTTAATATTTTAGTCGGTAAGGTAGCGACTATCTCAGAATAGGGCCCCAGCCGTTTTCAATTATTGCACAATGGTTTTTAAATTCCAAACGTTAAAACCGAGGCGGGTCCCAAAGGCGGGGAATTCATTTCCTCGCCTTAAAATTTTCGTTGATTTCAAAAGTAGATTACGAGTGAAATAATTAAGGGAAAATTATGAAAGTAGTCTTAAATCAAACCTGGAAACTTACTAACAATCATATGAAAAATTCATAGTTGAGTACAAACACTAAAATTATTAAAAAGTCTCAGAACTGCAACACAGTTAGGAAAACCAAGTCCAACCAATTTTCCCGAAAATTCGTCCGCTGAGACCGAGGGGTCCGTCACTTCGAGGAATCGTGTACGAGATTCCGAATCAAGGAATTTGGAATCAAGATTCTTGATTCTGCTAAGTTTCTAGACTCTAGCCAGATTCCGTGATTCCGCCATGATTCCTTAATATTCCGTGATTCCACTCTTGATTCTTTGATTCTTATTTGATTCCGTGATTCTTGTTCGACTACACACTTTTACAAGGTTCCTTGATTTATCTATTCGCAAACCAAAATCAATCTAGGTGTTCGAATATTATAGAAAAGGCGGTGTGACTAGACAAATGACCAATTAAAAATTATCTAGGTTAGTTTAAAAATTAAATCAAAGGTGTTCAGTTGAGGATCAGTGGTTCACTGGACCACTAAATAAAAGGGTCCCACTGGTGTTTGAAAAATCTAGCCCGAAAATCGAGTAGCAGGTGACTTTTCATTCCCTGCGTCATACATTCGCGCGCGAAATTGTAATAATCATTGGTTGGGAATAATACTAGAGCCCTAGTTCAAATTTTCCCCATAGGCTTTAACACAGCATTAGTGAAGATAGGAACGAAAATCATGGGGGGGTTATCAACTACGACAAAAGCCACCTATGAGCGAAAAATTCAACTATTTAAATGAAAAATTCTTCGATGGCCCCTGCCGCCACCTATTAGCGACTTTGTGAACTATTATTATTTTAACTTTTGAATTGAGAGGGAAAGCGACGCGTTTTTAAGAAAAATTTTGAGAACGCGTTTTTTTTAAATTAAAGTCATGTATATCTGAAAACTCTTTATTAACACAATAAAGGTTTCTTTTGTGAGTTATTTACTATTTTGTTATAGATTTTGAGTGAAATATTAAGCATAATGGGTAGGAAATGCGCAGTTTCGTCTTGCGAAAATAATGGAAGAAACCAAAAAAAACCTTGGCATAAGTAGGATCAGCACTAATATTCCAAAAAAATAGAAGACATTTTTATTCAAAATTATTTAAAATTACAATAAGGTTTCCAGGTAAAGTGAATCCTTTGATGCAAAAATGGCTCAAAGCCATTGGAAGATCAGACTGGGTTCCAAACGCAACAGATTCAGTTTGCGGTGATCATTTTACAGAGGAAGACTACAGGAAAAACACCACTTTTATAATGCTTACAAACACCGCAACACCTTCACTTTTCTTAAATACAAATTTTAGAGCTGGCATGGTACTATTTAAGAAGAAAATAAATTATTAGACCATTACTTAGATAACTTTTTACAGAAAACATACAGTAGAAAGTGGGGTGGCGGAGTGGTTAGCACTTTCACCTCACAGCTAGTGGGCCTGGGTGAAAATCCGGAACCACTCCTTCTGCGTAAAGTTTTTATCTTCTCTCTCCACTGGTTAAAGGGTTTTCTCCCGAGATCTTCGGTTTCCCCTTCCCATAAAACTTGCTGAGGTTAACGGTAATAGTTAGTGTATATTCTTTATTATTTATATTCATTATTTATTTATTTATATTCATTATATATTTATTTATATTCATTATTTCTTTATTCATATTCATTAATTATTTATTTATAATCATTATTTATTTATATTCATTATTTATTTATTTATAATCATTATTTATTTATAATCATTATTTATTTATATTCATTATTTATTTATTTATATTCATTATTTATTTATTTATAATCATTATTTATTTGTTTATATTCATTATTATTTATTTATAATCATTATTTATTTTATAACTTGATACTCCAAACTAGTGTATATGATATTAATAAAAATCACTCAAAAACAACGTTTTTTCGTACACTATAAAACTCTTTAATTTGCCTTAAAAGAGGCGCGTGACATGTTTCGGCATTGGCGAATTACGCCGCCGTTTTCAAACGCGTACAAAATCGAATGACATCGAGCACCCGCTCACCGTTCGTCATAGAGCCATAAAAAACACATTTTATTTTTTGTTATATTAATGCTTTATACATAGACTATTTATTACCTTCTCTGGTTGAGGACAAATTTCCAGAAAGTTACCAACTCGGGGCTCGGGCCTAAGTCACGGTTTAACACCTTGTCTTTAAATTTCAGGATATTAAACGATTCTATAAAATTGAGTTCTGTTTGAAATTTAGATTTGTGTATTAGTTCTGTTTCGTCCCAATTGATTAGGTGGGATGGGTTTTCTTTAATGTGTAGAGCTAGAGCTGATTTATCTGATTGCTCATTGGCAGTGCTTTTTTTATGTTCGTTCAGGCGAGTCAATAGTCTTCTTTGTGTTTGTCCAATGTATAGCATATCACAATTACAGTTGATCTTATATACTCCACAGTGATCTAATTTACTACGTTTGTCTTTTAAATTTAGGAAGGAACTGCCAATTTTATTCAACGGTTTAAATGCTACCCCCCATTTCGTTTCTTTCACAATAACATTACTTATTTTTGACGAAATACCAGGGTAGTAGTGTTATGTTATTCGGCGTAAAGACTTGTTTTTTTGGGACTCTAAAGTTGTTGCATTGGTGATAGTTATTTTATTATTGAATTTTTTAGTGGCGCGGACAATAATGTTAGGGTTAAACCCTCTGTCAACGGCGATCTGTTTTAAATATTCTAGTTCTCTATTGAGTGCTTCTATCGAGTTACATATATTAAGGGCCCTAAAAACAAACGTGTAGAAAGCCGACATTTTTTGACTAAGTGGGTGTGCCGAAGTTACATGGGGTGGTGTACACACTGAAAAGGGTTTTCTAAAAACAGAAACTTCTTTTTTGTCACTAATATTTACTTTTGTGTCTAGGAAAGGAAGGCATTTCCTGTTGTCGGTTCCGTATTCGATTGTAAATTTAATACATTGGTTAAAATCGTTAAGGTTATGAAAGAAAACTAAAAAACTTTCTTCGCTTCCACCCCAGACGACAAAAGTGTCATCTACATACCTTATCCATAGACGTAAGTCTATGTATAGTGTATTGAAAAGTTGATTCTCCATGTCCATCATGAAAATTTCGCACAAAATTGGTGAAAGAGGAGATCCCATGGCTAAGCCTTGTACTTGTTTATAGAACTTATTTCAAAACGTAAAAAATGCATGACTCACGCACAGTTCTGTCAGTTTCAGGAAGTCTTGTCCTATGATGGCTGGTACACTGTTTCTAATTAGTGTTCGTTCTAAGGCTTCCAGTGCTTGTTTAACAGGTATGCTTGTGAACATTTTACGTTTTGAAATAAGTTCTATAAACAAGTACAAGGCTTAGCCATGGGATCTCCTCTTTCACCAATTTTGTGCGAAATTTTCATGATGGACATGGAGAATCAACTTTTCAATACACTATCCATAGACTTACGTCTATGGATAAGGTATGTAGATGACACTTTTGTCGTCTGGGGTGGAAGCGAAGAAAGTTTTTTAGTTTTCTTTCATAACCTTAACGATTTTAACCAATGTATTAAATTTACAATCGAATACGGAACCGACAACAGGAAATGCCTTCCTTTCCTAGACACAAAAGTAAATATTAGTGACAAAAAAGAAGTTTCTGTTTTTAGAAAACCCTTTTCAGTGTGTACACCACCCCATGTAACTTCGGCACACCCACTTAGTCAAAAAATGTCGGCTTTCTACACGTTTGTTTTTAGGGCCCTTAATATATGTAACTCGATAGAAGCACTCAATAGAGAACTAGAATATTTAAAACAGATCGCCGTTGACAGAGGGTTTAACCCTAACATTATTGTCCGCGCCACTAAAAAATTCAATAATAAAATAACTATCACCAATGCAACAACTTTAGAGTCCCAAAAAAACAAGTCTTTACGCCGAATAACATAACACTACTACCCTGGTATTTCGTCAAAAATAAGTAATGTTATTGTGAAAGAAACGAAATGGGGGGTAGCATTTAAACCGTTGAATAAAATTGGCAGTTCCTTCCTAAATTTAAAAGACAAACGTAGTAAATTAGATCACTGTGGAGTATATAAGATCAACTGTAATTGTGATATGCTATACATTGGACAAACACAAAGAAGACTATTGACTCGCCTGAACGAACATAAAAAAAGCACTGCCAATGAGCAATCAGATAAATCAGCTCTAGCTCTACACATTAAAGAAAACCCATCCCACCTAATCAATTGGGACGAAACAGAACTAATACACAAATCTAAATTTCAAACAGAACTCAATTTTATAGAATCGTTTAATATCCTGAAATTTAAAGACAAGGTGTTAAACCGTGACTTAGGCCCGAGCCCCGAGTTGGTAACTTTCTGGAAATTTGTCCTCAACCAGAGAAGGTAATAAATAGTCTATGTATAAAGCATTAATATAACAAAAAATAAAATGTGTTTTTTATGGCTCTATGACGAACGGTGAGCGGGTGCTCGATGTCATTCGATTTTGTACGCGTTTGAAAACGGCGGCGTAATTCGCCAATGCCGAAACATGTCACGCGCCTCTTTTAAGGCAAATTTAAGAGTTTTATAGTGTACGAAAAAACGTTGTTTTTGAGTGATTTTTATTAACATTATTTATTTATTTATTTATATTCATTATTATTTATTTGTATTCTTTTTTTACATACTTTATTTTGTTTTAGTGCAATTTATTCTTTTAAAATTATCTAAATTATTTCAAAATGAAAAATGATTTACCAAGAAACTTCGTTGTTTTGGTTTTTAGCTTTAAATTATAATAGTTCACAAAGTCGCTAATAGGTGGCGGCAGGGGCCATCGAAGAATTTTTCATTTAAATAGTTGCATTTTTCGCTCATAGGTGGCTTTTGTCGTAGTTAATAACCCTCCCATGATTTTCGTTCCTATTTTCACTAATGCTGTGTTAAAGCCTATGGGGAAAATTTGAACTGGGGCTCTAGATAGTATTATTCCCAACTCAATGAATAATTCGAAGGCCGGTGTGGCCTTTAATTCAACTTGGTCAACGGATACCTATTAAGGATCAGCTCAGGTATTTCAGGGCACGGGGTCGAAGGCTAAGTCGATGGTCACTGCCACTCACTGGTTAACTTTAAAAAGTTCCTTATTTTCCACCCTGTAAAGGGGGTCACTTTATTTTCCGTCCGCATGAAATTCAAACCTCGCCTTCAAAATTCCCAATTCGAGCCAACCAAATTGTTATTGATTGTAAATACGCCCGAGAATACGACGAGCCAATACGCTCGGTAATACGAATACGATTCAGCTATTGCCACGTTCGCACATACGCGTTTCGTCTTAAAAGGTTTCGAAGCTCTTCAAATCGTTTTCGACCATATGTGTGAACCTATTTAAATCAGAGAGAATTTATAATAAAACATTCTAAATTATCTCTGGTTAAATCGCTTAAAACCGTTTCAAATCACTAAAAAAACCGTTTTCGGACCTTGAAGCAAATGTCGGCTCGACGGCAAGTAGCTCTTTTTTCAACAGACGTCGCTATCGTTGACACCAAAACAAGATAGTTAAGTTACATTTTGACCCAAAAGGTGATAATTATAGGTACACCTCGCGTTGATTGGATCGTCTGTAAATTGGTAAATAACATAAATTACAGCAGTTATAAACAATATTTTTACATGTGATATATAATTTAGGTTAAAGTCCACTAAATACAGTATAAGTTGTTTAAATATAATACTAAACAAAGGCTCTCTGACGACATTATCATTGGGGGGGGGGGCAGAATAACGTGTAAAAGGTTAGTGTATATGGCTGGAACCTTCACATCATGCAGACAGGAGAGGGACTCATTCACTACAATACAACCAAGTAATACAAAAGGCCCAAACAAATGTCCGAAAAGAGTTATAGTCAAGCTTGAATGGTTATACGTAAAATGTCACAGGTGGCCGCATTTCATTGCCCGGAACTCCAACATGAGCCGGACACCACAGGAGAGTTATGGGCCACTGGTATCCATCACAAAGGTCGTGAATGATGGTGATCACCGGGTCCGTAGAACGAGAGTGAAGCTGCGTTAGAGCGCTTTTCGAATCCGAGCCAATAACCAAAGTTCCTTGGAGGTTGACCGACGCGTAAGACAAAGCCATTTGAATAGTGAAGAGTTCGATCCCATTTATGGGATGACCGGAATCCACAAGACGCGTCGCGCCGACATTGATAGCCGCACCCGCCACACCCGAGCCCTCAACCAACGAACCGTCGGTATAGATGACTTCAGACAATTGTATTTATATACCCCGTGCACCGCCTAAGCATTACAGGGGTTTTTCATAATTTTTCCCGGCCGAGCCGTCGACCTGTATACAAAATTAGGAAACACTTTCTAAAAGACGTACACAAACAGATATACACCCGTATATTTGTACCACCTACTCACGACTCACTCGTGAGTTCGTCAAAATTCACAGCGATATAACGCATTACGCGTTCAAGATCGTTGATCGTTTCGTTATCCAGATTTCGAAGCCCATCCATTTGAAGGGGTCTTCTTATCAAATGATTCGTTTTGAGACAATTACGAACATAGTTCTCTGAGTCTGCTTCCAGAGCACCGCATATGCTTTTGGGCGATGCAATATGACCCAAGTTGAACAGGTAGAGTGGGAACTTACCGTGTCCACTTAGGATTTGCGTCAAATAGTAGTTAGTATTGAAACTATATTTGACCTGAGGAAAGTACTTTTTAGTTACTTTACCTTTCTCACTAACATCCCACGACTCCTGCCACCTTTGAGTCGTCACCTCGTAGAGCCACCTTTTAATCACCAAATTTGTTCACTTCATTTCCTTCTCCTCTGGAATTTCGATTGCTGACTTTGCAAGAAAGTAAGCCCTCTCATTCCCTGCACATCCCGTGTGCGACTTTGTCCAAGTAAAAGTGACTTGCGTCACCATCCGTTTCAACACCTTACGGATATTATGACATAGGCCATGACTGTTTTTATGATTGCATACTGCGTTGATAGCAAAAAGACAATCCGTAAAAACCGTTGCACCATCACCAGGACGTTGACCTTGCGTCCTTAACCAGCAAATACTCTCATGTATTGCTAAAAGCTCCAGAGAAACCACATCCACCTTACCATTAATGCGAGTGACCTCGTTATACACTTCTACACCATCCCTGTACACAGCAAATGCCATCCCGGCACCTCTACTGGACAACGAACCGTCAGTAAACACCTCTACCCCATTACCATTGGTAGTTGCTCTTTGATGTTTATGATACCCCTGACCGCTGGGTGGTCCTCCCATGGGTCACCTGGGTAGAGGTATTTACTACCTCGATGACTGTAGCGTTCTTTCCGTGAGGTTCTAGAGCCGCGAGGAAAAGTTGTCACAGCATATCCGAACTGTTATTCTCCTTAGCGGTAGTGAGCCAAGTCGAGAGAATCGTCTCGGTGGGCGGTTGCGTGACGGCGAACCCTTGAAAGACAAATAGCGACGGGAGGTATTGAAGAGCCAGCTCAGGTTAAGAGCCTGTGCCAATCGCCAAGCCCTGAGGAGGAATAGTAAACGTCCCAATGGGAAGCAATGTTCCAAAGTCTCGAGAGGAGACAATCCATCCCTCAAAAAGGATGTGTAGTAAGAAAGAGAGTCCGCCGAGGCGCACGGAGCGAGGTTGAGAGGTCCAACAAATCGCTTCTGAAGCACAATGGAGGAAGCACTGCTTCCGCCTCCATGAGACTAATGGCCAAGGATGACTCTGAGCCATGCATTTTGAGCCTTGTCGAGCTTAGCAAGAGCAGTGTAGGTGGCTGACACATAGAGAGAGCTGTAATAATCCATCCTGGACCGAATGAGATGGGTGTAAAGCAGTCTTAGCCCCCCCCCCTGTCAGTGGCCGAAACCGCCCTCAAAATATTGAGACGCTCCAGAGAAGTCGAGATCAGCCCGTCGATGTGGGTCGCCCATGAGAGATTGTCGTCTAAAGTAACCCTTAGATATCTGTATGACGTCACCCTCGACAGGATATTACGTCCTAGCTGAAGTTGAAGAGCTTCCAGAATTTGTTTGACCTTGGATAGAACCATGTATTTGCATGTAAGCGGCTGGAAGTTTAAACCCCATCTTTAGCCATAGGACGAAACCTTGTCCAGGGCGACCTGCATGGTCGTATATTGACGCTCGAAGTTCCGACCGCATATCCAGGTAGCGATATCATGTGCGTGTTCACCTTCTTCGACCGCCCTGGGACATAGCAAGGGAATCCCATCCACCATGATGCTGAAGAGGAGGGGACTTACCGAGATGTCCTGAGGGACGCCCTGCTTAACCATTGACTCGCTCTTGGGAGATACGATCTGTCAAGAAGCTTTCCACCCAGCTAAGAAGGTTGCCCTCGAAGCCGCAACGTTGGAACTAATAGAGGAGCGCGTGGTGATGAACACTCCCGAAGGCGTCTTATAGACAATGTTGCTTGGTTGCTAAGGCACACTGTGCCACCCTAGTCAACCGGAAAGCATTATCCGTCACCCGCCGACCCTTCCGGAAATCTCGATCGGTCTTTGGGTTGTTGTAGAAACTCAGTAAAGCTGTGCGGAATGTCTGAGTAGTATTTTTGATAATAAGATTATAAATGTTGTCCACGCCCAGAGCCGTATTGCGTAACCCGGGGATGACCCCATATGGTTCCTGTGCCAAGAATGGGGCATTGTACATGGTGGTAGGTCGCGCGAGTAATGGTTCACGGACATACACCGGCGGGGGATGTATGTCGCGCCAGCTGAGGATGCCAAAAACTCCACAACCTTTTTCTGTTCAGTGAGTATTTCAGCACAATTATGGAGCGTGAGGAGCTTCCAGGGGCGGCTCCCTGTTTTGCACCACCTAACCTGGTGTGTGCATGTAGCCTGTCGCATTAGGCCCTCCAACTAGCACGCTTCGTGTCACTAATCAGTCGTTTATAGACAGCCTTCTCCCTTGTGTAAGCAACCTGGTCCAACAGGAGTCCCAGCCGCTGGGCCCTGCGACGGGTCGGACGGACTTCCTTGGCCTTGTTAGAACAGCGTTCATCCCACCATGGAGACTGACGAGCGCCCCCCGCCCTTATTGATAGGAATCGTAGCCAGGGCAATCTGGCGGAGAAGATTTTCCACATAGTATACTGATAACGGAGCGTCCCCCAAAGTGTCATCCAAAAGGATTCAAAAACGTTTCCTGTCCACCGCTGGATAGTGCCAATGCATACCACTTTCCGTAGAACGTGTAGTGTGTGCTAGGCATACGAGGGCAAACCTCCGGTGTGAACTTCGGAGGGATGGAGGGCTTAACTTTAATTTCAATGAGGCCTTCAAATCCCTCCGGAGGTTTGCCCATGTATCATGCTGGGTCACCTATAAAAATAGGGAGATGATCATTTGTTCCTCGGTTTAAGACTGTCCACGGGAGGGAGATAGCCAATTTGTAGCTTACGAAAAGCAGATCGAGGGCAGCCTCTGGGCCCCGAGTTGGGCGGCGGTTGGCGTTGAGGTGGTGTTGAGGAGGACCAGAGGGTCCTGGGCTTCTAGCTAACTCTGCTGATCCGTATGACTACTACCCCAGAGTGTATTGAAATCGCCTAGGATAATGGCTGGTGTGTCAACTCCTAGGAGAAGATCGTCGAAAAATTGTCTTGAGGCTACACCACCCGGTCATAGATGTTAAAAAGCGTAATCAAGCCTGTGGTAAAGCCGATCTTAAGAGCAAGCGCTTCCATCCCGACACATCCCGGGGAAGGAAGCTGTACCGTCGGAAGAGACCTAGCAACCAGAATCGCAACGCCGCCCCTGGCGCGGGAGAAAAATACGGTCCACGCGGAACACATCATAAAATCCAAATTAATAGATGGCACCGAGGTCTCCACTAAAATCGCTTATTTTCGAAGAATCGGATAGATTCATGGCCATCTCTAATAACAGGGGCCTTTTCATAATACAGGTCACAATGATAGAGCTGACAGTTGCTGTGTGACCGAGGCTTATGACTGTGATTCCTTAAATCAATATTAGATTCCGTGATTCGAACGAGATTCCGTGATTCGTATGTGATTTATCGATTCGAGTATGATTCCAAGATTCGAATATTCCCAAGATTCCTGATTATATTCTTGATATTCGGAGTCACGGAATCAAGGTCCGTACGAGATTCCTCGAAGTGACGGACCCCTCGGCTGAGACTCAGTTCGTGTCTCCGCCGTTCGACAGAGCCACTTAATTTTTGTACCCCTACTCTTCTATGGAGATGTCCGCTCCTATTGACTGAAGGCAATATCAGTCACGTGCTTCCTCCATGGTATATCCGTCAGGTGTAAGAGGAAAGGATTTAGTTCGTTGTGATCAGTAACACGAGTAAGTCAATGTTATTCCTATATCCGGTCTGTTTCCACCTGACACAAACGCGAGGGCGATAAGATAATACTTTTGTATTGTCTTACCGGGGGAAGAAATTCTAAAGAAAGGGCGAGCGAACGCTCCCTGTCGAAAGCCAACGGGGTGTCAATAGGCTGGCAGAAAATGCGCGGATGCGAACCAAAATTTTGAGAGCGGACCTTCTCCAAAAACCTGTTTTGCGGGAAGCGTAAATGCAAGGGGAAAACGGCCGGTAAGAAAAATTCAAGGGTGACTGGCAGAAGAAATCCTAGGTTTAAGATAAATACACATTATTTTGAAGGAGCAAAAGAGGAAATCACAGGGTTAGAACTGCATTGCTTCTGCGACGCCAGTAAAAGGCGTACGCCAACGCAATTTACATTAGCTTCAAAACTAAATCGGGACAAATATGTCTAAATTTAGTAGCGTCTAAAGCTCGAGTAGCGCCTCTAAAACTAGTAAAAGACCAAGATCTATCTCTGCCCAAATTATAATTAATGGGCTGCTTTTTAGGAGCGAGGCTCACTAATTATGTTAAATCAACCCGTACAAAAATCATCTATAGAAAATCTATAGAAATATATAGAGGTTTACACAAACATCTATATATTTCTATAGATTTTCTATGGACCATTTTTGACCGGGAACATTTGGCCCCTCTCTAGAAAAAATGTATTACTGGACGGATAGCACCATCGCCTTAGCTTGGACGACCGGAATCGCGTAAAATTGGAAACCGAGCTAGCGAAAAAGCAAACCTTAACCGACATCAACGCGAGGGTTCACTGTCCAGGCATACAAAACCCTTCAGACTTTCGAACAAGAGGGATAAAGGGGGAAGAGTTAGAAAACTTCACCCTTTGGTTTAAAGGACCCAAATGGTTAGGGGGAGCTCGAACACAACTGGCCAAAACATTTTCCACCGTTTCCCATGAAAGACAAAAAGTTACGTCATTAGCTCTTAAAACTAAGAAGAAAATGGAATACATAAAATTATTGATTTAGAAAAATTTTAAGAGTATCTGTTTACGTTACGCGTTTTGTCAGTAAAAGAAGCAGGCCCATAACAGCCGAAGAACTGAGATTAGCTGAAATTACCTGGATTAAGTCCATTCAATCAGAAATTTACGCACCCGAAATAAACGCAATAAGAAATGGGGGAAAACTGGACTCCGATTCTAAATTAATCTCGCTTAGCCCTATCCTAAACGATCAAGGACTTCTATGCGTGGTTGGCCACTTGGAGGAATCGTCCTTTATGAGTTATGGTGAAAAACACCACATACTGCTTGATAAAAAAGAAAGATTTGCAAAATTACTTATGATCAGAAGTGACGAAAATGTGAAAACTCCACTCTTACAAGTAGAGTTTTTAATTAGGGAGTTGAGTGAGAAAAGGGAAGGGTAATACCACTCGCCAAAATTATCTCCCAGTTTTGCCCAACTCTGTCCGCGGGTTCAAATACTACCCCAGCTTTTACAGTGCTACAGAGGTGTTAACAGTTTTTTTTACCTTAGCATGCCTGTCAAGTAGAGCGTAGCGTTATATAGTCATTGCTAGCGAGGCAGCGACTGCGAGGTGAGCGCACGAAACACACAGACGGGTTAGTTAAAGAAAGGACAAGATTTTCGATGAAAACCGCAAAAAGCGCGGGGCAGCATTTTAGACAGATTTAATCGGCGTCGCGCTGGAAAATAAACGGTGGCGACGGCGGCGGCGGGCCGACTAAATTTTAAAATCGAGGGCGGCGTAGAAAAAAAATCGGCGTCGACCGCGCGTACTTCGGCGGCGTTGGGGTCTATGGTATAGTTTGGAAATATATAGTTGAAAGAGCCGCCTTCAACGGTGGGTGGTAGGAAATTTAAGGGAAATCGACCTCACTTATCCTGAAATTCAAACCGCTGTTTTAGAAACTGAAGCCATTATTAATTCTCGCCTCATCACCTACGTATATAATGACGTAGGTGAGCCCGCCCCACTGTCCCCAGCTGAAATTATCATAGGACGCAGATTAACCGCTTTACCACTATTAAATCAAATGTAACACTTGGAAATTACCAAAATATTAAAATATAGAGATTCGATAACAAGTAAATTTTGGAGTAGATTCCGAAAAGAATATCTATTAGGTTTAAGAACCGCACACCACGGTGAAACCCCTAAAAATTGTGATAAATAAAAGAAAACGACGTTGTACTCATTGTAGACGATAGACTAAAAAAGCACATGTGACAACTCGGTCGCGTGATTCAAATGGAAAAGGGTCGCGATTCGAATTATAGATGTTGTATAGTTAAGACCGCAAAAGGGTCAACAATTAAACGATCAGTAAAGCACTTGTGTAACTTAGAAATAACCGATGACGCGCACAAATCTTAAAAGGACTAATAATAATAATCAGCTAGGCTAATACCCAAGGCACCACCTTAGGCCTAAGTCATCAAGCGACTTTTGAAGCCTTTTAATTCAGGTGGCCGGGTTACAATGCGTAGGAGGGTGGTGGCAAGCCCTGCATGCCACGCGAGCCAACAACTCCCTACACTAACTATTACCGTTAACCTCCACAAGTGACCTTTCTAATCAATATTCAGGTATTATAGGAGTGTAAAATAATCCGGGTCATGTTCTGTATAACAAATTAAGCATTGTATACCTAACGCTAATTAAAATGTAAAAAAATAACTAATAACCTACATTTAAATAGTAGCCCCTTTTAAGCATTTCTTGTTAGTATATTGTATTCTTATAGTGTTAATGCCACATGTATTAAAAACTTTGTAATTCGAATTTTATACAGCGCGCGATAAAAAAAATGCAAAATTTTAATTACGTAATATCGCGCTTTTTGAGATGCAATAATAATAAAAAACGGTTAGACATTTCAAATATTCAAATGTTAGCGGTTTAGCTGATTTTGCTCTCTCCCAAATTCGTTTAAAATTAAGTTGTTTTATTAAATCCGAGCCCTAATTCTTCGCTGTCGATACCCGATAGTAGGTCATAGTAAATAGTCATAGTTCAGCCATCGCAAACTAACGTAGAACCACATATTAGCATTCTTATCCAATTGTTTTCAATCCTGTTTGATAGTATAAAAGTAGCTATCCCAAATATAAGAACAGGAATATTAAGAGAAGAAAATTAGCAGGAGGTAAATATTGAACTTGAGAAAAAAAGATTTCCGATATTCTACAGTCGAGATACGACTGGCCTGACCGTTCGTGGAATCCGTTGCCACTTGCCAGTCGCCTGATTGATATTCTCTTCGCAACCATGTTAAGAATTATTATTGTATTTGTAGTTTATTGTTTTTTGGAAAAGCTCTGTTACCAGCATCTAGCGTAGATCGTGATAGATCGGACCACGGGTATTTTACATTGTTGTCATGCCGCACGTAACCCAAATACCAAAGGGCGCCGGACACATGCGCGCAGGCTCCGAGTGTTCTTCTAGCGCCTGACTTGCAAGTACAATAATATCCCAATATTGGACCCTCGTCATCAGCGGCTTCTTCGTCCCCTCCATCATCGTTGACTCGATAGGAAATCCGCAGCTGATACCTCGTTGCATCCCTAAATCTAGAAATTATCCTTATCCTTTAAAATCCTGGTTCGCCTAGCATTTCGTCGAATTCAAAAACCTCTGCGTTTTCCCGCTGTCACTTATCTTGTATATATGACGACACTAGTTTTATTTGATAAACTCCGATGGTGAGATCTCTTAAATATTGTAATGGCAAACGCGGAAATCCTAGCTAGTGGTTAGGTCTTAATGCCACCCATTGTGCATTTCTTCTTTTAAGTTGCTCTGCTTCAACTCGGGCTTCAACAATTTTAACCCTGTCGGCCTTTTCAATAATAAATCGCGCTCTCTCAACGGTCGCGTTCTTCATTTCTATGAGTGGGTGGTATTTATTAATTATTGCAGCAGCAATACGATAGAAATGGCCTATATTTAGCACGTGCGCCATCGGTAATATACCGGAAAACAGTTAAAACTTACTTTTGATATGACCATTACGGGCGTCAATTATCCATCTGGTAATTGTAATCAAGCGAGACGCGTTAGCTTCTTCAGTTGGCTATATTACTTTTTTAATTGTATCAAAGAAAAATTGATGGGGGGAGTCAAAAATTGGGTACATCAATCTTTTGTTTGTTACAATTAAAAAAGTAATATAGCCAATTAAGTTATATAAAGTGTTATAATATATTATGTCTCTATCCAATCTGATTATAAACTTAAAACTTACTGCTCTCTCCACCTTATTTTATAATGCAACTGAATAACGATACTGATTAACGGACCTGATTTACTGACGTGTTAACCGGACCTGAATTACTGACTTGATTACCTGACCGGAACCTGAAACTGATTGCGGACATTCCTGACGGACTTAATTACCTTGTTACTCAACTTTTTGAGAAACTGGAGAGAAATGCCGAAAAGAAATAGAGGCACGTGCTTTACGTGTCAATCAATGATGGTCAGGCAGCAAATTGCAAGGATTTATGGGGAAGGCAATAATCATAAACGTGAAATTGCGGTTGGAAGGCGTCATGCGGCAGGTCTGCCACATGTTGAAGTTACCGAGCATACGCGTATTTGCATCAATTGTAATAGATCAATAATTGATGAAATAAGAGCATATGAAGAAAACCCTTCCTGTTTAAAAATGAATGTCTTAACTTAAAGCGCGTGTCAGACACGCGTGAAATGCAATGCACCCAGCCTTTCCATTGATAGCAGAATTCACGTTTCCCTTGCAATAGAAAACACTAGATGCCGCCCGTTCCATCTTGACGAGAAGGGTAACATTTTATCTTTATTACAAACCGTACGAAATTAAAGGAGACCAATTACAACTTTTTTAACGAAATTGCGATCTGCGGCCAATAATTGTTAGGAGTTGAATTTAGATATTATAGTAGGCAAAATACCAGTATGCCCATATATATCTAACGTGCGAAAGTCGTTAATGCAACGATTTGTACCAGATAATCTGAGTTTTGGGGCTATCATTAAAGATGATTTTATTCAGAGACATAACGCCTTTCACAAATGAACTATACAATCCGCAGCCTGATATTCCTAGAGCCATTGCTTACATGGATGTTCGGAACGTATTGCGATATATCAAAAAGCATCAGTTTTAGGGTTCTACGGCAATATCAGCTAAGTTATCACTTTAATAGCTGAAAAACAATTGGCTTGATTACTATATTAGAGTACTTTGTCCCTTTTGTAGTTGATACATACTAAGCACAATATTAGATATATTGGGTGCTTTCGACGTTTTGAAATATCTTTATTTTTATTCAATCAAATTTAATTTTATTTGATTAAGAAAAAAATACCATGATGTTAGAAGGCTACTTGTAAGCCCTCTTTTAAATATATTTAAATACAATGTAATTTTTTGTTAAATCAACGGTTTTTATTATGCACAATATTTAAAAATAATATATTTAAATTTATAAAATTAAAAGATTATAAACCAAAAAAGAAAATGCACTCAAGAAATATTTATAAAATCAATAATTGATCGAAACAGAGGAAAATAAAAATTATTTTTTACATATGAGCCTTATTCCCTTATAATTACATTTTTTTATTAACATTTTAAATTTTAAACTAGTAGGGGCATTTTGTATATCTGGTTTCCAAGAAATATAGGCATTAGCACCATGGTAAAACCATGATCTTAGTCCAGTTTTACACTAAGGAATTTTTAAACTTTGTGAAATGTTAGGTTTGGTTCATTTAAACCCATTATAAATATCGTTTTATAATGTAATTAGACTTTCTCGAGAATAATGAAATTGCTGTTTGACATTTAGAATATTAAAATTTAAGAAAATGTGTTTGCCTTTTATACCAAATTTATTAAACGCTCATGTGTTACACTGTCGAACGCTTTGCGCAAGGCTTAGAATAACCCTTGCAAATAAAGTCTATGTCTAAAGTGTCCAGGATTTTTTTATAAATCCTTGCTAGAGCATTCTCAGTTCCACAGTCGGATTGGAATCCAATTTGATAATCTGATAATCAGTTAAATATTTTTTTAGCGAAAGAATTGTGTCTAATAAAAAATGCTTTATTAAAAACTTTGGCAATAAACGATAGTAAAGAAATTGGTTTTTAGTTTGTAGGGTTATTAGAATCTAGTTTTTTTAAGTTGGGAGAATAACAGTGTTTTTCAGTTTTTTGGGTACTTCCATTAACGGATCACTACTATTCCAAACATGAATCTCTCCAAGTAGGATACCAAAAAATAACGAAACTTCTAATAAAGTTTCGCTTTTAACGCTCATTGCTTTACAAAAACTTAGTAAAAGAACAGTACTAATAAAATCTTCCTAAAGAATTTTCAATGTTTTGCATAACCACAGTGGCCTATATGTATCTCACGCAAAACGAGCTTATGTTCAAAGGAATAGATCTCTATAGATTTCGTATTTTTGAAAACAAAATTCCTTGATATTTAGTATAAAATATGCATAACTAATAATTTTAATTGTTTAAAAAAAATCTTACATAAACATCCCATATGATTTTCAAAGGAATATTCGCCGTTAGAGTTGTTAAAGCAGATGTTAAAAAAAACTTTAAAAGGGATCTTGGATGAATGTTTAAGGAGAAAGACTCAACTGATATTCTAGATTGATTTTTAAGAAAAATTTTATAAAGGTTTCGATAATCGGTTTAAATAAGAATAATAACATAATCTAAAACACCAAATTATTAAAGATTTGGCTATAACGCTTGATATTGAAAATAGTTTTGTCAGAATGATACAGTTTTAAAGAGTTTTATATTTAGATATTGCTTTGAAGTTCTGCGTGTTTTGATAGTTCAGAAAACCATGACTTGCTATCTCTTTTAAGATCATGAGGAGCGCCAAATTCGACGATTTTCCCTTGAGAGAGAACCATCACCCTGAAAATAAATCCATATCTTATTCAACTGTGAAATGAATTTTTAAATTTAAAAATTCGGATAGTATAACATAATTACACTCTGATTAATTTTTGCAATTTTTATTGTTATTGGCCTACGATTTACGGAGTGAGTGGCTGAAATTATTTCATTTGGAAATATCATGTTACCTCTATAGCCGCACTACCAGACATTTTGTATTTTATAATTATTAATTTTGGCCTTTAATTTGTGAAAATGAAAGTTACTTTAACATGTTTAGTTTCAAAACCTAACGATATCTTTTCCAGCTCATGTGATTAATATATTTGAATATGGAATTTTCCAAGTAATGGAGCCCCCGTCTAAAAATCTTAAAATTAAATTTAAATAATTATTTCTCAAATCATGCCTGATAGTTTTTCGAACATATCATTAAAAACAATCTCAAACCTTTTTTTAATTGCATAGGTTATGAAGATACTTAAAATATGTTAAAATATATTCATTTTTCTATGAGAAATCACAATGAAAACCATCAAAGTTCGATATACTTAGTATCTGGAAAACCTTAAAAAGTAAAACAGCCCTTTTGGGATAAGTAGCCAGCACTTGGCTAGATGATGCAAAATTGAATTGCTATCGGTTGCTTGGTATATAGTTACAGTTCAAACAATTATATCGTCTTTTACGATTGGATGAAAGCTTTTCCCAAAATAGTTTCATTTAGCAAGGGTGACAATTTTTTTCAAATGTCTCCAGTTTACTCCAGAAAGTTTATTTGAGTTTGGCAGATTGTGAAAATACTAAACGCGCGTTGCCCTGTGGAACACCAGAAACATTTGGCTATAGGACCGTGCTTTGATTGGTTCCGCTTGATCACCGCGTGCGTTCCGCATATAGTTGCAAGTTGACTTTGGATTAGTGTGGTTCCTTAGGTAGTAACCAAACTGATGATGATTCAAGTTGACGCGCGGCAATATGTCTAAGAAATCTTTGAGATTGTAATTCTTGAAATAAAGTGTATGTCTTTGTTTTAAGGATATTCGAAGAACATATTAATAAGTCAATTGCGTGTATTTTTACCTGTCGTAGTCCATGATAGTGTTTATTCTATGCGCAATGGTGATTATTGTGCAAAATTTAAATTGGTCCCGAATTGTGGCTTGAATGAGATTGTCCGTTTCCATGTCCACAGAAGCCGTCGCTTCATCCATCATCAAAATCTTCGTCTTCCTTATAAGCGCTCTTGCCAAACAGACCAGTTGGCGCTGGCCAACGCTAAACACATAAATAAATCTATCCTTATTAATAATTACTATTTCGTTGTTCCCAATATAGATGAAACAAACCATCATACAAGTTTGAATTATTTCATAAAATTTTGAGTCATGTGACAAACAATTTCATTAAATGATAGACCAAAGAATTAATCATGATTTTTACTATAGACGACTTTAAGCATAGCTACACCAACTTAGCCTCTAGAGCCCAATAATATTTATATTATTTTACCGAATAGTAGGATAAAATAAATCGATGAGTGTGGGGTAACAGCTCTGTATTTGAAATAAAGTAAAGTATTTAAAATAAAATATTTCAAAATTCAATGATGGGCATTCTTCAAAATTTGGTGAAAACTCACTCCACCTCATTCACGTTTCTAAAATTTTATACTGAAACTCATCTCCTCTAACCACCGTAAAATAACTTTTTATCTCATCTCATCTCACAGAATTTGGCTAATTTATCTAACCAAGCACACACTCCCACTAATTTTGTTGAAATTCTTATCTCATCTCAGATCTTTTTCCGTTTATGGAAGTCATAAAATATCTCCTTTCAATCTCCTCTCTCTGAAATGCTCATCGACTTTTAAGTTTCGCCGTTTGTTCCAGGTTAAGGTACTTTTAAAGAACAATGAGTTTTAAAAGGCAAAACATCCAGTGAACTTCAGTTAGTATGTAGCGCCGTTCTTCCGGGTACTTAAGTTCATATAATCACCTAGATTGAACGTCGCTACATTGAAGAATTTCATAGGCGTTAAATGATTAATATCAAATAGTATGCGTTTAAATATGAAGAGTTTAAAGTCGTTTGCCACGCGGAATATTACCAAACAAATCTGGTCGAAACGCTTTCTGGTAAGAACTGGTGAAATTTCGCTGAATGAGTTCCAAATATCCCTTTTTTAAAAGTATTCCCAAACTGCAGACCCGTATCAAAATCGTTATTCACAAAGCTAAAAATTCTGAAAAAAATCTGACCTTAAATTCTGTCCACCTTCCATCATTTCGTGATTTAACCCATTTGTGTACGTCTTCACGAGAGTTTTCAAATGAGCTAATTCTAAAGCTGTCCAGAGTTCGTCGTCACTGTTTAAGTTGAAAGGGTCCAAGTTGAATCTGAGGGTTCCGGAGTAGAGAACAGGATCCTGTGGAATGATGGTGATTCTGGATCTCAGATCGTGTAGACCCAGTTTGCTGATATCTTGCCCGTCGATAATAATTTCTCCGTTTGCTGGCTCAATCATCCGAAACAGAGCCAATGCCAAAGAAGATTTTCCAGCGCCTGTTCTTCCTACCACTCCAACCTATTAATTAAATAGATATTGCTTTGAATATCTTGGAAATGCTTACAATCTTTGTAATTTTCATAACAAAGGTCACAACAAAGTAAAAAACAAATGTGAAATTATACAGGGTGTTTCGAAATGCTCTGACTGGACATTTTTTTCAGAAACTGCAAAAGATGGAATTTTCATGGTATTATTTCTAGTGTGGGATCGCTTTAAATCCTTAATTTCAGAAATATCAGAAATAATTTCGGGTTTTTGTAAAGAATGATTTTTCACCGGTAGGTGCTAGAAAAAACGTTTAAATGATAAAGTTGTAGAGTGCTGTTCAAAGATATGCATTTCATTGGAAAATAACACTTTTTCACGAAGATATGAGCTGATGATAAAACAATCTGTCCATAGGGGCCAATAGCCTTCGCATTTTGTACATAAATGATAGAAATGTCTTAAAGATTTAATTTAACAATTCATTCGAATAAACATAAGAATTTTACAAGTGAGGTTCTATGATACATCCGTTTGCCGCGATACATGTTTGGGCACGATGAAGCATTTTTTGAAAAGTGCGTCTGATCATATCAGGAGTGAGAAGTTCGAAGGCTGCAATGATTCGGTGACGCAAATCTCTGGTGCTTTGATGAACCCCCACAAGAAAAAGGCCTTAATTGGCGTTTTGGTAAATTACATGTACATTTTTTAAGGAATTTAATCTTTCAACGTGATTTCTTTCATTTACGTACAAAAATTCGATGGCTATTGGCCCTTATGGACAATTTCTTTTCATCAGCTAATATCTTCGTGAAAAAGTGTTCGTTGCCAATGAAACCAGTTTCTTTGAACATTTTCTACAGCACTCTACAACTTTCTCCTTGAAACGGTTTTTCTAGCACCTATCTGTGAATTTTTTTTTTACGAAAACCCGAAATTATTTCCGATTTTTCTGAAATTTAGGATTTAAAGCGAACCTACTCTAAAAATAATACCCTGAAAATTTCGCCCAGTCAGAGTAATTCAAAACACCCTTTATAGCAAAATCAACTATTTATATTTCAATATTATTTGGGTTTAACAATTATTTTAATTTTTTAGTTTTGTTTGGTTATTATAAGCTACTATTAAAGAATAGAACGAAAGACCATTATTTTTTGAAGTTTTTAGCAGGTTGACAGATAATGTTAAGTGTTTGTTTTCACAAAAAATTAATTTACGGCTTTCAGTGGTTCTGTAGACCATGCATCTTAAATCTTAATAATAATTTTTAAACTACCTAATTACTTACTTTTTCCATTGGATTAACAACGAATGATATGTTATTTAAAACCAGATCCAGTCCTTCTCGGTAGCGAGTTGAATAATTCCGAAATATAATTTGACCTTTCTCAGGCCATTGTTTCGGTAGACGCGCTTCTGGTCTATTCCAATCTGCCTGTTTGGGACAAAAACGTCCATGATATTATACAGCCATTAATACACTTTGTGACGCTTGTACTCAAGACTAATTCTTTGTTGAGTACTTAACTTATTGTTTTGTAACATACACATTTTTCCTTCAAAATCACGCGCATCTTTAACATTACTGATCAATAATGAAAATGTGCAATTTATTTTATTTACTAGAATGAAACGTTTCCGAGATCTTTCAATTCCAAATGGAATTGTCGGGCATGGGAAGGCCATTAGTTTTCAGATCCGTAGCCCATGTGGCATTGATAAAAAATAGTTGGAAGGTACCTTGAATTCTGGCGAAGGAATGAATCTGACTGGGGTTCGTCGCTGCTTTTACGGCGTCGATTAGTTCTTTATTTGAGTATGGATAAATAGCGGAGTCGATTAAAATACCGTGTGCGGCGGTAAACTTCTTGTTCGTCGAATTTGAAGTATTCGGCTTCGAGTGAATAACGTATTTTTTTTGTTGAATGCGGTTTGGGCGATTCGTGTTGGGTTGTCGTACATTCCTAGCGGCGATGTTGGCGAAGGATGATCGGTTCATGTTGGTTGAATTCAAGTTCGAGTTGAGTGGGTTAGGCTTGGCGGAGTCCGCCGAGATAGAGTCGGGTGGCGCGAGACCTTTTGAAGCCATCGGCGCGAGAATTGAAAGTTGAAACTCCGCGCGCGCGCGAAATTAAAAACTTTCAGAAGGCACGAAGCCTAAAAAGCCGAAAAATCGACTTTTTCACGAAAACTAGTTTTCCGAAAAACGCTCGGAAAACCGAAAATATCGGTCCTTTTGGGAAAATTCTTTCACCCAAAGGAAGCAGAAACCTTCACGAACCGGAAATATATAAAAATAAAGCCGTTACGGCACTTTAAACTATAGAAATACTCTTAAAATCGGGAGCGTTTTTTAACAAGGAAGATATAGGAGATCTTCCTTGTTTTTATTGAGAGATAGGGAAACTAGCAATGGTACTATAGGCAAAGTCATTGACATTATCTATACTTCCACCGATACTCGCGAGTATTTAAACGAGTTGCCACTTTGGGTGCTTGTTAATTTTCCAACATACTCAGGTCCGTCGTTATACAACAATCTGATACCGATCCCACCAGTCACCGTTTCGTTTAAAAAGGGGGCGGCCACTTGTATTCGTAAGCAATTCCCACTGCAACTTGCTTACGCAATCAGCATTCATCGTTCCCAGGGCTTAACACTTGAGCAAGCAGTTGTTGATCTCGGACCCAACGAATTCGCTCTCGGCATGGCATACGTTGCCGTTTCGCGCGTAAAAACATTGGACGGCATAATTTTCGATCCTGGATTTAAAGGCCTAGGTTTTTTGCTGCCTGTCCCCCTTTAAATTAACTTAGTGGAGCACAAATACCCTGGTGGTAGGCCAACCGCTGAACATGTTGGCCTAATTTAAAGAGTGACAGGCAGAAGAAAACCTAGGCCTTTAACGTAGAACGACTTTTGAAAGTCAATAGTGAGACCGGGCTAGCTTTCAAAAAAAAAGAACTGGAGAGGCTGAAACTACTATGATATGTATGTCATAAAAATAAAAGTTATTACCTTAATTTCTTTAAATGTGTGTTCAATATTTGAATTATTTATATTGTCGCTAGCTCGTCAGGCCCGTACATGAGGGGCGCCAGGGGATGCTCAGCACCCCCAAATGAGTACTTGAGCATCCCCAATTTACTAATTTCAAAGGTGGGGAGATAAAAATGACTAAAGGCATTGGCACCCTCAAAAAGAATTTGAGCGCCCCCGAGTTTTGACGGCTGTGTACGGGCCTGTAGCTCGTTCCGCTCAGGTTTTTGTCAAAAATCCCCGTTGGGGTTTTGTGACGCCCTAGTATTATAGTTGTTTTAGGTTATGATTCAAATGAATTTGGAAAAAATTTGCTATAGCTTTTAAGTATATTTTGCACGATGATGGATACCAAAATTTCAAACCTAAATTTAGTAAAAGGTTGCTCAATGAAAATTTTTCACTCGTTAACATATTCAGTGGGTGAACAGAAGACTTCGCTCTCAAAACACTGAAGCTTCCATCAGTCCAGTAACTTAACCATATGCAAATTTTTCATCAGTTCAATTGAACCAAAAACATTTTCTACGTTATTAGTACTTTGCACAGCTATTCTGACTTGAACCTGGTTTTTTAATGCTTGTTGAATTAAATGGATAAATTACTTCAGCTTTTATATAAATTATATAGGTAGGATAGAAAAAAATCTTATTCAAAAGCTAAAGTATATTTTTTTATTTAACACCATCACTTAAAAACAACCTTGCCCAAGTCTGATAAGCTGTGTTGGGTAATTTTTCGATTTAATAATTGTAATTCTGGAAAAAAAATTGCATGCAATTAAGTTATCACATTGAAAGAAGCTTCAGTGTTTTCATAGTGAAATGTAAGGGAAGTTGACTTTAAATATAGTGGAAAATTACCTTTGTTATTCTATGTTCACCCACTGAGTAATGAGTATGGTAGCAGATGAAAAAAATTAATTAGCCAAACTAATACTGTAATATATGCAAAGTTTTCACTCAGAATCAAAATTATTGAATCCAAAAATATTTAGCTATTTTATTATTACCCTACAGAGCTAGTCAGACTTAGGGAAGCTTGTTTTAAGATAAATTAAAAATGAATTTGGAAAAAAAATAGCTTGCGCTTTTAAATTTACGATACAGATTGGATCACATTTAATGTGATGATTCTGAGTGAAAAATTTGCATAAGTCAAAGTTATTGGATTGCAGGAAACTTTAGTGTTTTCAGGGTGAAATTTAAGGGAAGTTGCCGTTAAATATAGTTGAAAATTATCTTTTCAAAGTCTGTGTTCACCCAATGAATATGTTAGGAAGTGTAAAAATTTCATTTAGCAAGCTTTTATTAAATTTTATTTTGAAATTTTGGTATCCACCCTGTATCGTATATTTAAAAGCTCAAGCATTTTTCTTCCAAATTCATTTTAACCAAATCTTAAAACAAGCTTCCCTACACATAACTGAACCAAGAAATATTTATCTACGTTATTAGTCCTCTACACAACTATTCTGACTTGCACTAGGTTTTTAAAGTGATGGTTAAATTATAATCAAAAAAATAAATTATTTCAGGTTTTATATAAATGATATAGGGTGGATCCAAAAAAATCTTATTTAAAAGCTGAAGTAATTTTTTTTAAATTGCACACTATCACTTAAAAACCACCATGCCCAAGTCTGATAAGCTGTGTTGGGTAATTTTTCGATTCAATAATTGTAATTCTGGGAAAAAAATTGCATGCAATTAAGTTATCACATTGAAAGAAGCTTCAGTGTTTTCATAGTGAAATGTAAGGAAAGTTGGCTTTAAATATAGTGGAAAATTATCTTTGTTATTCTATGTTCACCCATTGAGAATGGTAGCAGGTGATATAAAAAATAATTAGCCAACCTAATACTGTAATATATGCAAAATTTTCACTAAGAATCACAATTATTAAACCCAAAAAATATTTCGCTATTTTATTATTACCTTACAAAGCTAGTCAGACTTAGGGAAGCTTGTTTTAAGATATGGTTAGAATTAATTTGAAAAAAAAATGCTTGAGATTTTAAATGATACAGGGTGGATACCAAAATTTAAGAAAAGCTTGCTAAATGAAATTTTTTCACTTCCTAACATATTCAATGGGTGAACACAGACTTAAAAAGATAATTTTCAACTATGTTGAAAGGAAACTTCCCTTAATTATCACCCTGAAAACACTGAAGTTTCCTTCAATCCAATAACTTTAACATATGCAAATTTTTCACTCGAATCATCACATTAACTGAACCAAGAAATATTTATCTCTGTTAATAGTACTCTACACAGCTATTCAGACTTGCAAAGTTTTTAAAGTGATGGTTAAATTAGAATAAAAAATGGTATGTAAATGATATAGGGTGGATACAAAAAAAATCTTATTTAAAAGCTGAAGTATTTTTTTTTAAATTGAACACCATCACTTAAAAACAACCTTGCCTAAGTCTGAATACCTGTGTTGGGTAATTTTAAGGTGGTTACGTAGTTTTTCTCTTCAATAATTGTGATGCTGGAAAATAAAACTGCATGTAATAAAGTTATGGCAATGAAGGAAGTATCAATGTTTTTACAGTGAAATGTAAGGGAAGTTGCCTTTAACTATAGTTAAAAATTATCTTTGTTAGTCTATGTGTGACCATTGGGTATGGTAGCAGATGAAAAATTTTATTTAACCAACTCAATACTGTAATATATGATTTTTTTAACCCAGAACCACAATTATTGGACCAAAAGATATTTAACCACTTTTGTATTTTAAAAAGTTGGCGAAATGAAAATTTTACACCTGATACCGTATTCAATGGGTGAACACAAACTAATGATGTTTCTTTTCAGCTACTTTTAAAGGAAACTATTTTATTTCACTACGATAACTTTAATATATTCAATTTGTTTTGCCCTAAATCACAATTATTGAATCCAAAAATATTTAACAACCCTTTTATTACTTTACATAGTTATTCAGATGGTATCAAATTTAAAAAAGCTCTAGCGTGTATACCACCAAAATGTCACTTATTTTAAAATTTAGGTTATTGTTTTAAAACCTCTAAAAACCACCTTGCCCAAGTCTTGAAGTAGGGGATTACATTTTCTTTATTCAATAAATGTGATTCTGGGTGATATGTAAGAGAAGTTGCCTTTAAATATCTTCAAAAATTATCTTTCTTAGTCTGTGGTCACCCATTGAGTAAGCTAGGTGAAAAAAAACAATTTAGATCCCTTTTTAAAATTGAGTTTAAAATTTGGTTATCTATTTAAACGTTTTTACTAAAAATAATTGCAATTTTATTTTAATCACTACCGCTGAAAGATCCTACCTAAAATCTTAATGACTATGCTTAATGTGCATATGTTTTTGGTTCAATAATTGTGATTTTGTATGAAGAATTTCCAGTTATTAAAATTATTATATTGTTTAGCAGCAGTACACTCATAGAAGACATTGAACACTGATGAAGAGTTTAATTCAAATTGAAAAACATTTTGGCTGAATTTATTAAAATCAAGATTGAGAAATGGAAACAACTGGATTCCAGGATTTGACTAAAGTTTCATCTCGAGTATCTCCATCAATGGCAATCAGACAAGAAAGCTGAAGCTGATAATTTCAAAAAACATCAATTGTTAAATTAAATTAAAGGTCTATCTTTTTTCTGCCTGTTACCCTTTAAATTTACTTCCCTGCCGCACAAATAACGTTTCCTGCAGTTGGCCTACCACCAGGATATTTGTGTGGCAGGAAAGTAAATTTAAAGGGTGACAGGAAGAAGAAAACCTAACCCTTTAAGTATTAAATAGCATAAAATTATCGTTTATTATTTAATTTCACCGAAATACAAGTGTTAACGAAAGTTGACAGATTTTATTTTATTAATTGATTTGAAAATTTGAACTTTAAATTTTATAAATTGTATAGGTATTTTTAGTGAAAAGAATCTTGGTGAGGTGTATGCACTTTTTGATGTTTTAAAAATTTTGTTCACATAACCTGATTTGATTAAATTGCTGTATCATGTTATTCAAATAAAAAAGTTCATCAATAATTTAGTTTTATCTATTTAAATTTAAAATTGCCATTCATGTAAAACTATCATGTAGTAATTAATATTTTGAATTAATTTTGGGTAGGCCTATAGCCCCAGCATAATTTTTGCGACAACAGGATAATAAAGTTCTATTGTTAAATTACCGTAAACGTAATGGGAAATTTAATGTTGGAACAACAGCAATTTAAAATTTACTGTTAATGGTACTTTATATTTCTCGTGTCTAGAACAGGTTTTTACTTGCTACGTTTACATGAAAACATACCTGTAATTTTACAGGAATTTTCCTGGTAATTTTCTACCATTTAAATTCCAGTAAATTTTAACAGCAATTTTTAACAGTGTAGAGCGTTTAATTTAAAGCATTTAATTTATTATTCCATAAGTATTACGTCACGTTGGGTAAATTCCGAAGCACGAACGGTTCAACTCTGAATCTTGCATAATAATGAGACATCCAGGCTGCTTTGACTTTTTCCTGTAAAACCAAGATAATTTCAAAGATGTATTTAAATTTGCGATGACAGTTTTCAAATCGAATCGTAAACACAAAATTTCTTATTCGTGTTTAAATTGTAAATAAATAAAAAAATCACATCGTAAAGATCTAACCTTGAAACGTTCTAGTAGAATTTGACTGTTGTGTTTGATTACCGTTTTAGCGTTGTCGTTCATGTCTCGCGGATTAATATGAGGTTTGGTTTTACGATTACCTGTAATTTTACAGGAATTTTCCTGGTAATTTTCTACCATTTAAATTCCAGTAAATTTTAACAGCAATTTTTAACAGTGTAGAGCGTTTAATTTAAAGCATTTAATTTATTATTCCATAAGTATTACGTCACGTTGGGTAAATTCCGAAGCACGAACGGTTCAACTCTGAATCTTGCATAATAATGAGACATCCAGGCTGCTTTGACTTTTTCCTGTAAAACCAAGATAATTTCAAAGATGTATTTAAATTTGCGATGACAGTTTTCAAATCGAATCGTAAACACAAAATTTCTTATTCGTGTTTAAATTGTAAATAAATAAAAAAATCACATCGTAAAGATCTAACCTTGAAACTTTCTAGTAGAATTTGACTGTTGTGTTTGATTACCGTTTTAGCGTTGTCGTTCATGTCTCGCGGATTAATATGAGGTTTGGTTTTACGATTACCACATCAAAGACGGAGGAACACCTTTATGCCGTTTCAATTAAAGCTCCACCAAAATTATTTTCGCACACAATTTCAACGTCAGTTATGTCCATCGAGAAACTAAGAAATCTCCAAATATTTTGCATTATATTTATCTGAAGAGTTACGCTTTAAGAGTCGAACGCATTGAGCTCATCAACCGAAAAGTAAATATACTTTGTCTTCGCTCTAGTTATTTCTGTCATTGTTTTGGAAAATATAAGTGCTTGGTAAACGAAACTTAACTAACGTTCAAAGTTTTATTAAAACTTTTGTAGGGCAAAAACCATTACTAACTTTTACATTACGAAGAGGGGCTCCCAAAGACGTCGTTAATAACTATCGCCAAAACCATTAACAAAGTTAAATAGAAATTTCTACTGTAGTCATCGTTAGTACAGTATAATTCTTGTTTTGTAGTCTAATGTTTTGTGAAAGTGCTATTAAATAAATTTATAAACTTTGTGGCTCAAATTTAGTGTTAGGGAAGTAGACAGTTATAGGTATAAGTTTGTCTGTGAAATATGTGGTAAAACGTGGGCTCTATTAAATTATTTTAAGTAACATCAACGTGCTCATGAGATCAATGCACCTGGCCCTTTAAATTCTACGATTTTACCTGGCACACAGTCTTCCGTCCCAATGCAACATTCACTACCGTTTCCTCACCCATCTTCCACGATTCAAGTCCTCCAACCTAATCCAACCTACCCGAGAACTTTCGCACCTACTCCACCAACCCTTGCCACATGTCCACCAGTTTGAACAAAATTTGTCGATGGTAGGGTGACAAGAGCTAGATCAATCTGTCCTGGAATTACCCACGCGTTTTTTCCAAAACCATGTAATCGCATAACTATGTACACAAAGCGCAAAAAAAATATACGTGGTTTCAAGAGCAAATAGGGGAGAATGTATCTCTACACCGAACGTGAAAAAATCCTCCAGAATAGCTGTCGTCGTCGTCCCCCCCCCCCCGCGCAGGAGCCTCTTCTTATTTTCATGAGCATTTCGTTTTTGTTACCGTGCGCTCAAAAAAATAGTTCGTTTTTAATTTTAATTTAAAACCGAGTAAATTATTGTTTTAGGTAAGTGATATATTTAACATCAAAAGGCGTGTTAAAAGTAAAAAAAATTTCTTTTCAAATACGAAATTTAGATCAAAGGTATATATCAGTAGTATAGTACCGTCTTCCTGGATACGCGTGGGGGGCGTGGCTACCGCGCCCACAGCTGCGTGATGGCGGGGAATGAAGCGTGGAATCGCGTTGCCTTCCCCCCTAGGGCGCGTATCACGCGCGCGTGACCTGAATAATTAATGAGGTGTTAATTAATGACCTGTCAATCAAGTAGGTAAGCAAGTGTTTTAAAAAGGGTGAATATTAATGAGCGTGTTTTACCGTTATGGGTCATTGACCTGTTATTTGGATAGTATTTTGGGAATTTAACATGTGTGTAAGGATCAACAAGTAGTTACACTTGTTTATTATATGTTTGAATATTAATTTTTGGCGGGAAAGTGTAAGCGTCACGTGCATAAATCAACAAGTGGTGAAACTCTTTAGGTTTATTAATGTACACTTATGTTTGACATGAATATTAATATATGGCTAAAGTTTGTACCTTTATAATTAACCGTTAGGGGTAATTGACCTGGTAGCTATATGATTAACAACTCATTTTTGCGCGAATTTAATATGTGTTTCGGTTAGAAAAGCGCGGGAAATTGTAAGCCTCGATTAACAAGTGGTTAAACTCTTTAGGTTTATTAATGTCTGACATGAATATAAATTTTTGTTCTCAGCTTCAGAAATATAAAGAGAAACCATAGACCATTTTTTATGTCTAGTCACCACAAACTCTATAATCAGTTATGAATGCCTATTGAACTTAATATACCAGATGACCATTTTTCCATAGGAAAGCGCCGCGTGGTTAAACTCTTTGAAAAGGTGTATTAATGTACAATTATTGAATATTTTCGGTTTGCCCAACACCGAACCATATATCTCTAAATATAAGACTCCTTCAGATGTCCAGAGTCTAAGATCCGCAATGTCCAAATATTTAGTTGTTGAAACTCTTTTGACTCCCATAGAACTCGTATTGAATTCATTATACCAGATGGCCATTATTCCTATTATACAAAGCATAACAATAAAGTTTACGATAAATAACTTAACATTTTTATATGGACATTTCGAATTTACCGCGCCTCCACGAAAATCCCTACTTTCCAAGCGCACTAGCGCCATCTATTGTACTAAATCACTACCATAAAAATATGTTTTCGGGCTGTTAAAAATATATAAAATAAATATCAGTCTAATTTGTTTAATATATACCAATATTAATAACACTTTATAATTAATATAATATAACATTTAACCTAACCGATAATTTTAAGCAACTCGCCTCCCGAAAAATTGCCAAAATCTCTCCTTTCCAAGCGCACTAACGCCATCTATGTATTACGTTGCAAGATTACCATAAAAATATATTCTCGAACAAAACTTTTTAAAATATATAACATAAATATCAGTCTCATTTGTTTATTATATACCAGTATTAATAACACTTTATAAATTACTATATTTTTTATATATATTATTTAAGTTAGATGGCGCCACTTTCTTCATCCAGAATCTTAAGCAACGCGGTCGAAATCGCCATTCGCCATAAGAAAGTTAAGCCAGGAGTATTGTTAAGACAATGTTTAAAGTTTTGATCGTTTTAAATAGGGTTTCGGGCACTCTAGTTTATGCTAATGGGAACTAAATTGTGCTAAGTATCTAACCGCGTAACTTTTAACATTTTTAAGATTTCTAGGAATTATATTGGCCGTATACTTTCCAGGTAAACTTTTAGGCTTATAAATGAACATTTTTTTAAAATATTTTAACGTTCTAGGATGTACGCCATTACTAACGGCCATTGGTAACGCTCAACGAACAGTAACGTACTCATCAATGCCATTTGACAAGGTAAAAAACTATAATTTTGAACTAGTATTTTGTTTTTTTGGGCCGTATATATATATTGTATTATTCAATTTAAATAAGATGTAGTATTATGATAGAAAGATTTATGGGAGGTCGGGGGGGTTAAACTGGGTACGAGGCCTCGTCAAAAAGTTTCTCCAGCGCCACCAAGTGAGACGTTTTAGAACGTATGTCGGGGAAACATTAAGTTGGTTTAAGGTTAGCTTTACACACATTTTTGGTGGAATATTTTAAAATAATTTGAATGCTATTATAAGTATATTACCATGTCGAGAGGGATTGTTGATTTTTCATAAGGAACGTAAGACTTTTTATCAGAAACATTAACGAATTGTGAGAATACATGGAAAAAATCCCGTCTTTTTATATCAGTAAATCCAGGAAAAACTGGAAATCAGAATCAGGTTATCGATAACTAGAGGTGAATAACCCTATAAATTAGAAAGGAATGTCATAGTATATAACCAGTTGTTCATATCGTATCTAATTAAAGTTTACGCGGTGGTTCAGGCTAGTGGCCATATTATTTTTGCAATGGACGATCTATTTTTAACATTACCGAGTAACGCTTCGAGCGATTTATACCCGGAAAATACAGCGTCTACTTATAAAGTAAATTTAGGACGACCTTTAAATGTACCTTCAAATTTTGAAGTTGGAATTAGCGAAATTATATTACCGCCAACATGGGAAAATATTACAGAAAATAACCGGTCATTTTTAGCAGTTTCCACGACAACCGTTAAAAACGTGCAACCGTTTACATACTTTAAAATATCAGTGAAAGTGGGTAAAATTGAAGCGGAGAAAGACCAGAATGGAAATATCCTTCGATATAGTGTCGTGCGAAAACTTATTGCAGCGCTTAATGAAAGTTTAAAAGAATTCGGGCTTGATAATGAAATTAAAATTGAACTCCACGCGAAACCAAACGGGCTCTGTTGGAATTTGATAACCACCAATAACTACCATATTAGAATTCCCAATGGACCAATTAAAGAGCTTCTCGATTTTGAACCTAACATAAATCCCTATTGGAAAGACGGGTTTCATATTGGGTCATATTTTTGTACGAAACCCTTGGCTGGTTATATAAAGTCCTTGTCGTTAAATAGCTTTAATTACATTGAAATTAGAAGTGATAATGTACAAGACGCCGCGTTTAGAGTCGAAACTCGAATCGATTATCAAATACCGACTGGTGCTTACTCGGGTGTCCAAGACATTTTAGACGCAATGATGTTAACCTTGGATGAGGAAATAAGGGATAAATTTAAATTAACCATAAACCATAATGGATCCGTTCACATTGGAGCCGCGGCCGGGTTTGCAATTATATTTCATTCATCTGAGAAAGGTCTCGGTGAAATGCTAGGCTTTACGCGCTTTAGTGAACTCTTAGCCAATACAGATAGTCTCTACGCTGCTGATTTATCAATGGGAGCCAGAACACTATATATATATTCAAATTTAATATTCCCTCAATATGTAGGTGATACGTTTGCCCCTTTGATGAAAATAATACCGCTAGCTGGAAATGATAAACCGTTTGAAAAATCTATTATTTTTGACAAAATTGATTACTATCCTCTGAGAACGAATAATACAGAAATAGTTGACATTGACATGAAAACGGATTTTGGCGAAACAATAGCCTTTATAAATGGTAAAAGTGTCGTTAGACTTCATTTGAGACGAAATGGCCGACAGTGAAAGTTATTTCAAATATTACCGCGAACAATATGGTAGCGGACCATTTTTTGCCGGACCTGTTTATCAACGGGGGAGAGGCGTGGGCGGAATTTTTAAAAAGCTGATAAAATATATAACACCCATTATCAAACCCGTGACCAATGAGGCTTTTGGAGTAGGCAAGAGATGGTGGCAAGATTTAAAACAAGGACATGACCCTAAAGAAACGTTAAAGAACAATTTAAGAATCGCCGGTAGCAATTTATTACATAAAGCGGCTGATCGATTAACGAGAAATCAGTCTGGCAGCGGCTGCCGTAAACGACGAACGGGTCCCATAAGGAAACGAAAAAAAGTGTCCAAGCGGAGAGTTACAAAAAGAACCAAACTTGACTTTTTAGGATAATAATGGCGGTTTACGAGGGAATGCTAAGTCAGCTGGATATTTTTCAACGCCCATTGGTCAATACTAATGTAATTTCCACAACGGAAATAAGATATTTACCAACAAACAATTTATCGGACAATGGCCCTCTGGAATTTTTTATTCCCGCGTCGGAAGATTTATATATGGATTTATCAAAAACTATGTTAAAATTGAAACTGAGACTTTTACATAATGATGGATCGAATGTCCCAGCCGTTGAAACAAAAGTGGCACCAACGAATAATCTTATAGGGTCGCTTTTTAGTCAATGCGATTGTTACCTCGGATATACTTCTACCCAGTCCGCGAATAATTGCTATGCGTACAGTTCGTACATTGAAAAATTAGTCAACTATGGAGAAGATGCAAAAAATTCGCAACTCCAAAATGGCCTCTTTTATGTGGAGTCCACGACCAAGCCATCGGAGATGTGGTTAGATACGATCAAATCAGAGCTAAATGGTGCGTTAAAGCGAGGCTCAAGATCAAAAGAATCGCAATCCTTTGAAATAATGGGGCCTTTGTCTGTTGATATTTGCAAAATTAACAAGTTTATGTTAAACCAAGTTCCGGTACGATTTCGTTTAGTTAGAAGCCCGCGTCTAACTACCGTCATGTCTATGGAAGCTGGCAAGGATTATAAATTAGTTATAGACCAAGCGTACTTGTACGTGACAAAAGTTAAAGTTAATCCTTCAATCGTATTGGCGCATGCAAAAATGCTAGAATCAGATATTCCAGCTATCTATCCCTTAACGCAAACGATTGTTAAAAATTTTAGCGTAGCTAGAGGCCTAACGAGTATAAACCGCGATAACATCATTTTAGGTAGATTACCGAAACGAGCTATTGTGGTTTTTGTCAAGGAAGATGCGTTTATCGGCTCATTGAATACTAATAGTTTACAATTTGACCATTTAAACGTGACCGATTTGTCCCTCTCGGTGGGTCCTGATCGTTATCCTCCCGATGGGTTCCAAATGGACTACGACGAAGGGAATTATTGTTTACCTTATCAGAGTCTATTTTCCGCGATGGGGATCGATGGGGCCGACCGTGGTAATTTCATAAGTTTTAAAAATTTTAGATACGGGTATAGCATGTTTCTGTTCGATCTAACAAGCGACAATAATGCTAGTGGGGATTATTTGTCTCTTAGAAAGGACGGTAGTTTACGACTCGATGTGCAATTTAAAAACGCATTAACCCATAATGTGCCATGTATAATGCATTTTGAATTCGATAATGAGATTTTGATAACACGCGATCGCAAAGTAATTTATAACGCCGAATAAAACCCATTTAAAGCACTTTACCTTAAACCGTTTAACAGTTCCTCGCGCGCAATCGTTCAACCATGTCACGCTCTCATTATCTCTCTGATAAACTGGAAATTTTTCTTTCAAATGACATTCCGGGTACCGATCTTAAAATTAAACGCCAAGGGCATAGAAAATACGTTTCATTTAATCTTAACGTTTGGGAAAACTTATGGACATTTTCCGATGAAATTGACACATTCTTTGACTTGACAAAACCCCCAACCCGATTTCATAGTTGGCTAACCGATTACGTAAAACTCGAAGGATTTATATGTCAAAGAGGTAAATTTATTGATTTGCGTTCGCACGTCCGCGGAGCTAATGACAAGTATAATGTCTTGTACTCGACTTCAAACGGTTTTGCAATGTGTAGAACAAGCTGGGAGCGGTTAAAAATTATTCGTTTAAGTCTTAATACGGAAATTCAGGAGATAAAAAACTGTTACAAGTGTATGAAGAAATGTATTATAGACGAATTAACCGAGATTCTAATGTCGTTAACGGGATCCTGTGAAAATACAGCTTGCTACTTTCAATTGGCTCATGACATTACGCATTGGTCTGAAAGGCTTGAGGCTAATGTGAAAAGAGCTCTTCCTCTGGTCAATTATCAAAAGACTAAATAATTTTAACGAAAACTACCCACATTGTTCTTTAAACATACATAATTTATTTCATGCAATGGTTCACGATGTAAATGAAATTATTACAGAATTTTTGTTTTAATAAAATGGTATAAATTTAAGAATATGGTTTGTTTAATTTTTATTACAAGTTAAAAGGTCAAAGCGCGCGGCCATGAATAAAACTATAGGGAAGGTCTATTACGATCCTGAAAATCCAGGGGGATTAGGCGGTGTCAAGCGATTAGAAAAAAGTTTGCCCTTAATTCCAAAGACAAAAATTCAAAAATGGTTATTACATTGCATAGAGACCGAAAGCTTAAATTTGCACGTACACCGACATACGTGACGTCACTGAATTAAATTCATCAAATGGATTTAATAGTTTTGGACGAGTTGAAACCGGATTATAATTATATTTTAATTAACATTGACGTTTTATCGCACTTTTTATCCGCGTTACCTTTGAAAACAAAGAGCGGGAAAGACGTTCTACAGGCACTCAAAAAAATTCACAAAGTTAATAAACCCATGAAAATTAATACGGATCAAGGGAAGGAATTTCTTAATAAGACCGTACAGGATTATTTAAAAAAGATCGATATAAAACCTTTTGTAAGTTACGGGGACATAAAATGCGGAATCGTAGAACGCGTCAATAGAACTCGAGAATAAAATTTACCGTTTAATAACTAAAACCAAGAAACCAAATTTCATTAAGGATTTACCGAAAATTGTTAGATCGTATAATAACAGTGTACACAGGTCGACCGGGTTCAAACCGAGTGAAGTAACTGTTGACAATGAGCATTTAGTTTGGAAAAATCTTTACGGTAAAAAAGCAATTAGGGAAAAAGCTAAATTCAAAGTCGGTGAACGTGTTCGATTAACAAAAGCCCCGAAAGCGTTTACTAAAGGCTACAAGGGATACTGGTCGAAGGAAGTGTTTACTATTAAGAGAGTGATTAATAGACCTCGTCCTCTTTACGTCATACAAGATAAAAATAAACAAGTCATCTTGGGTTCATTCTATCCCGAAGAACTACAAAAGATTCTATCATGAATACTAATCAGCTTGATGAATTTTTGAAATGTGATTATAGAACGCGTCCATTTTATATTGGTACATTTTCCAAAGACGCGATTCCCAAAAAACCGCCGAAACAGAAAACGTATTGTTTTATTATAAATACGGACGATTCGACGGAACCAGGTACTCATTGGGTCGCTGTGTTTATTGAATCGGGAAAGGGATAATTTTTCTGTTCGTTTGGAAATTCGCCTGTTACGTACAATTTTAACTTGGGTCATTTAGCTAAAAAGTGGGTATATAATAAAAATATTATCCAACCGATTGACTCGGAAACATGCGGTGCGCAATGTTTATTTTATATCGTATGTAAATGTTCGGGGTATACTTATAGATAAATATTAGATATGTATAATGATACTCTATATATCAATGACATAATCTCGTTATGGAATATGTGTCTGCATTTAATGAATCACGAAAATACATATTGCAATCAATAATTTTTTTATTGTATCAATCTTTCCATTTTTTAAGAGGGCTTAATGCGCGACGTCAGTTTTTAGGTGTCGGATAAGGTTTGCGAACATTTAGTCTCCTCTTCACGTGCTTTTCATTCGTTTGTAAATATTTATCCGAAAATGGTAGAGACACAGCCTCCGATAAATTCTCCATGCTTTCAGCCGATGGCCTGTACGTTGCGTCGCTGTCTCGTGTAGTACCCGTCGCGCCTTCAGACGTATTGAAGAGGTTCCTTATGTTACTGGTACTTTCGGAACGGCGTGGTGTACTACTTGAAAGAGGATCAAACTCGCGGCGGAGTGCTTCATGGACGGCTTCGGGAATATTCGGTGTTGACTCCGCTATCAAATGATCCGGTAGTAATGCCGGGACTGGGGGAGTAGGTCGAAGAGGGGGTCTCGGTTCCGCGTGTAGATAAACGGGAATCGGATCGGGAGAAATCAACGTAGTACTGAATGAAACGGGGGAACCGCGAGAGACATTTCTCGGAGAATTTGTTGGTGTAGCTACGGGACGTATCATCTGCGCCGGTGCGAGAAGAGGGGCCACGGGCCGTATAATCTGCGCCCGTTATTGTCTCAAAATCAAATTAACATAGTCGTTTCTCATTTGATTTTATTTCTAATGGGCGGACGTGACACTCGTTTTTGGGATGCTCAATTTTGCAAAAAGCGCATTTGTTGTCGCAATTATGATTACCTTCATAGTCTTCCCCGCAATTTAAACAGCGCCTTAAAACCTGACAGTTTCCTAGTTCTACGTGTTGGGAGAAACAATTTGGTTCGGCAAAATACCGATTACAGTCATTACAACGGGTAACCTGCTCTAAACTAGGGTGGAATTCCGGGCCACGACAGCGGCGGCATTTAAGATTGGGTCCGCAGTCGTGGCTCTTTTTCTGTTTGATACTATGTAACAGGGTAAGACAAAATTTACAGAAAGATTGCGCTCCAAACATGGCCGAATAAGATCGTACGACGTGGGTGTGGTCTTTAATTTTTAAGAGGAAATTTTTTTTCTTTAAAGGGCCCAATAAACACTTTATCGAAATCATCGTCCGCCGAGATTAATATAATTTGGTAGTCGGGTAATATATTTTGGAATCGGTTAATGTCTATTATTTCTACGGAACCTTCGGGAACCCCCGCTAGGGCGTGTAATTTTTTAGCTTCAATTTCTTGTTCGGGTTTTTTCCCGTTTCTAATTGTCTTTAATTGGTATTCGTTAAAACTAGCACCCTGTCCTAAATGTTTTAAATGCTGATAGTCGGCCAACACTCTTCCCACCGCCAGGGCTCCCGTAAAACATAAATTGTCCGTATTTCTAATGGGGATAAATGTGTTACCTTGGTTGATATACTGATCTAGACATTCATAGCTTCTTGTTCTAACGGTGCGAGGGAGACCTCTCATAGGGGTATCTTGAAGAAATATTAGGCCGAATCGGAGGGGTGAATCTAGATAAATGGTTTTTACGGACTGAGCTACCTTTTCAATCCCCGTTAGAATTCTCTCAGCTGTCAACTCATTGATATTCATTAATTGGAAATTTATTGGATCGTGCAGCTCATCGAAAATTACCACCACCCTGACGCGCGTGTAGCCTAAATTATCGGCCGTAATTCTATCTAATATTGATTGGAAAATACGGGTCAGTTGGTTACTGATATCCGCGTGGTTTAATTTGTCTAAATTTTTAAAATTACACTCGAATAGCATAGATTTACACCTATACTTCCGAGAAGAACTGGCAATGATTTTATCTATTGAGTAAAAATTTTTAGGGTTGAAACGGGTGCTAAGATCGAGGGCCATTGTTTTTTTAAAGTCTTGCGTAAATATTTAATACGGTTTGAATCGTTGTCGCGACGTCGTAAACTTCGCCGGAATTCTGCAAGTTTAATAGTTTTTCGTAGTGACGTCCACGGTTCTTGTAAACTAGAAGTTCACCTCTCCTACCCGCTAGAATTTCAACCTTCTCGTTTCTTAGTTGATAATCACCTTCTTCATAAACTATCTGTTCTAGATACTCTTTAACTCCCACGCCGAATCTAGTTTGACGCAAACGTCGTCTTTCGTCGCGGTTGGTCGATCGCTATTTTTGACGTAACGCCTTACGTCTAAATACAAGTTATTTTTGAAACTTGCAATTTTTATCCCGAAATTTTTATGGCGGGAAAACTCTACGACTATATCCGTCCAGCCGTCGTCTACTGGCTTAGATGGACCGGCTTTAGATGGACCGGCTTGAGATGGACCTGGTTGAGATGGACCTGGCTTGGATAGGGTGCTTTTAGGTGGCTCATCAACTGGTTTGAATGGTGATTGTTTGGAAGGGCTATCGAGTACCTCGTGGCATGTTAAATCTATGATATCAGGTTGATTCTTCGGGATGTCTACTTCGAAACGAGTTTTCTTAATATTTACTTTATTTCCGAAATCTAATCGACGACGGACCTTATTGACCTGGGAGCAGGGGGTGTTTCGGATTAGTTCTAAAAATTAAACTAAATTAAATGGTGTAAAAATAGACTGAATTAATAAACTATTACTTTGGGGTCAAAATCCATCGTGCCAGAATAATTTCCTAACAATAAACGGTCATTTAAAAACGGTAATTCCCCAAATTTTAAAATGTAATTACAATTTCTTCAAGTCGAATGCAAGTTGTGAAATAAATGCAAATAAAGTGCGTCCCTCTATTTATAGTCGCAAAACCCCCTAGCGGGACGCTTAGGAACTTCTATAACACATGCTAATTTATCTAACGCTTTTTATTAATACATGCGTAATTTTTCGTAATAAACAAAAATCCCCTAGCGGGACGCTTAGGAACTTCTATAACACATGCTAATTTTCATAACGGTTTTAGGTACTCGTAATTTTTCGTAACGGTTTTTTATATCAACATGTGGTAAATAAATCGCCTAGCGGGATGCTTAGGAAACTCCATTTTCTAATGGTTTTGTAATAATTTTTACGTACTCTATTAACGTAACGGTTTTTTTTAAATAAATCAATGTTTTCTCGAGAAAAATTCCATACACGAACTGAACCTCGAGCTATCGAAATAGTAAATCAAATATTTGGGTTAAGATTACCGGGTATAAAAGGCGAGATTTTTTATGTTTTATCACATTTCGTTCCTGAACTACAATGTAAGTTGTTAAACGTCTTAATACGAACCTTTTCAAAAAAAATAAAATTTAGGGCCTCCAACACTACGGCAGAATTTATTAAAGTAGTGAAGGGGAGAGGACGCGGAAGTAATGTACTTTTGATAATATTCTGTAACAAGTAATTGATAATTATTAAATTATAGAAGAAAACGCGGACCTAGGACCAGTTCGAAGTAATTATTTTCTATTTTATATTATACTTTTATAAAAAAAAAATCTAACAATAGGACCCGACACGTTGCCACCACCGTCCACGCCTTCGGACCCACCAACACCCGGGAACTCCCCAACGCCCTCGGCCTCTCCCACAATTCCATATCGGGAGATATTGATAAACCCATCATTGTCGGAGGAGATCCGAGTGCTGGACTTGAGGAAAGGTAATTCGTTAAATATATTTTAATACGTATGAAATTATAATATGAATTTTTTCTAGCGCCGGGGATCAAAATCATCGTGGAAGGGGGTAATATATTCAACATGTTTTATTATATTAGAAACTAATTTATGTAATTTTAGGTGGCGCCCTTAAAATTTTAATTTAAAATAAACTTTATATTTATTTTTGTCTCTTTCTTAAGCTTAACGCACGTTAGTTGTATCATATAAACTATTTTCATGCAGATTGGTTAAAACGTACCATTCCTAATAAACCTTAACTTGTTAATCGAGGCTTACAATTTGCCGCGCTTTTCTAACCCAAACACATGTTAAATTCGCGCCAAAAATGATTTGTTAACCATATAGCAACCAGGTCAATTACCCCTAACGGTTAATTATAAAGGTACAAACTTTAGCCATATATTAATATTCATGTCAAACATAAGTGTACATTAATAAACCTAAAGAGTTTCACCACTTGTTGATTTATGCACTTGACGCTTACACTTTCCCGCCAAAAATTAATATTCAACCATATAATAAACAAGTGTAACTACTTGTTGATCCTTACACACATGTTAAATTCCCAAAATACTATCCATATAACAGGTCAATGACCCATAACGGTAAAACACGCTCATTAATATTCACCCTTTTTAAAACACTTGCTTACCTACTCTAGTTGATTGACAGGTCGACTAATTAATTAACACCTGTGCTCGTTACGCATGAGTGCACGCGTGACAAGCGCCCGAGGGGGGAAGGCAACGCGATTCCCCGCTTCATTCCCCCCGTCACGCAGCCGTGGGCGCGGTAGCCACGCCCCCCACGCGTATCCAGGAAGACGGTACTTTACTACTTATATCGTCACGTGTTTGCTTAAAGAGATCCTTCCATAGACTTTAAGTAAACGATATTGTAAATATGCTGAATAGGGAGACCTCGATATTCTGATTCCAAAAATATATTTATATCATATATTTAAATTAATTATATTATTTAACAAAATACTTTTAAAACCAGTAATTTCGTCGACGCGCCTTCTTTCGGATATGTGTGTAAGCATGGCTGTAGATTAAAACTCGCCGCGTTTTGCTTCAAGGTAAAGGTAAAGAAAAACATGAATAGGAGCTTTGGTACTAAGATAGTAGTTTTAACTCTGCTTTCTGAAATAACATCCGTTTCCACATCCCGCTGTTGTTGACAGGTGTTATTTCACGTTATTTCCAGTTGAAAAGTTTTTAATAATAACTTACTGTCATGTTATAGATTTTAGGGTCTCATATTTTTTTGAATTTGTATTTGGTGAGTTAGTTTCAAATACGAGTCTTATTTATATTATTTCGTATTCCGGGTATAATATTATGGCATTTAAGCCTCGGTCGTCTGTCTCGAATCGCTGTGTAGGTCCAGGTTGCAAGAATGATAGAACAAATAAAGGCGTTTCGTTCCATCATTTCCCAAAAGATGTAGAACTTAGAAAACAGTGGATTTAAAATATGGGTGTTTCTAACTTCGAATATAAGCCATATATGAGGCTTTGCTCAGAACATTTTACATCTGACTGCTTTGAAAAACAACATTCAGTAGTAGCACTTTTACAGTCTCAAATAAGAATCATGCTAAAATGAGGAGCGATTCCCACAAAATTTATATATTTAGAACAAAATCCACATGATTCTGTCCCACTTGACCCCCAAGTTTCAACATCAACTGCCAAACCAACACCACCTTTCAAAAACCAGAAAACTTAGGTAAGGTGGCCTACATCTCCATATATGACTAAGTTTAAAATAATGATAATTTTTTAATTGGAAAGTATCACTACTATAGTAGAAACAAAGGTACTGCCACTCAAACAACTCATCTAAAAGTGTTAGGGTATTATAAGGACGGTGCAACCCAGTGTGTTGTCAGAAAAAATAACACAGGTAGGTATTGTTTTGGGCTATGAGAATTTTTTACTAATTACATGAATTGAAAATATAACCACTAGCGTGTCAAGCTACCCCATCAATGAGTGATAAAGCTAGTCAAACAGATTTTGGTTCTCCACAACCATTTGAATTTTTAACAAGTCAGGAGGTAAAAGACTTTTTGGATGAGGAGCCTGATGAAGGATAATATATTAATCCTTTAGACACTAGTTACACTCCATCAGAATTACCACAAGATGATGTTAAGGAGTAAGTTAAATATAGATATAGCTCCCTAAGTTCCAAAACAAGGTAAATCAATTTATACAAATTGCTTTTTTGAAAAACCAATCCAAATCTTCTGTCCCCATATTATGTAATTAGAATTTTACATTATTATGGACTGATGTTGGATACACGATGATGATGTTGTGTTTGGACAATATTAATTGGTTTAATCATCCTGGCCTATCTTAACTTGGTAAAAATTTACCATATCTCCCGGATTTTTTTGGAACAAACGGTAATAATTTTTATTATAAAATGCTTAGAAGTGTAGAGCAGTCTTAATTTGTACTGAAAATATTTAAAATAATTAATTTTTAAAAATATTGTTGAATTAATGTTTTTGCATAATTTTAAAAAAACTTTAGTAAAATTAATTTATTTGAGATACCTCGTTTTTGAACTGAGGTTAAATGTATAATTTATATAATAGTTTTTCCATACTTGCATGGTCAGAATATTTACTTTAGATCCACAAAATTGTTATCAAGAGAAAAAATACTTTGTGTTTGAAAGTACAATACTACAGCTCTTTCAGTTTTGTTTCCAATGTTTATTACCGTGCACTGTTAGTACTAGTACATTTGGATCCATGTTGCAAGTAGACGCAGTTTGTACAAAGTTTATTCAAATGTTTGGCAAAGCCAACCTAAAATTGGCCAAAAATCTATGGGAAACATTATTTTAGCAGAATCTATATTATTTTCTGGACTAAATCCTTCACAAGCAGTACGAATGTTTGACTTTGCACGAGTACAAATGTTTAGTCAAAGTACATTTTTCAGGATTCAGCGCTGTTTTTTATTACAGACTATTAGAGAAGTGAATAATTTATTGAATTGAAATATGTTACGCAACCAGGGGATTGTGCACCCTACAAAACATTACTTCTTTTTATTAACAGAGCCTTATAGGTACAGTCTGTTAAAAACGTTTTTGCTCGTGGGATTTGTTTCGGTTTTTCCAAATTTAGTCTTTAAGGAAGTGACGTGGGTAAAATACGGTTTTATTCCTGGGCAACTCATAACTTTTTTCATCGCAATGCAAAAAGTCCGAAAGTGCACGTGCTGAAAATAGGCAAAAACACTTTTCAATGGGGCCAACATTTGAAAAGATACGGGGATGGGACCAGCACCATTGGAAAGATCGGCCTAGACTTATTTTTGTAAAGTGCAAACGGTTTCTTTCTAAACCGAACCATTCTAATGTTACGGAGCTTCGAAAATCCACCTCGTTAAGGGATAGTCCATAAAGGAGGAATTTCCCTTGATTTATTATTAAAAGCGCTTACTTTATTTACTCAAAGCTTATTAGATTTCACGCATACGTTTTTATCTGAGGAAATACGATAATTTATGAATAGCAGGAAGCTACTGTGCACCATTATGACAATCACATCCTCCTTTGAGGGGAGAATATATAACTTTACGTTTAAACAAGTCATCATCCTAACGATTTTCGGTTCGCGAACGTGAACAAATTCTGCAAAGTATACTAGGTGGAGCTGCAGTTTCCATTCCTGGGGTCTAAATTCTTTGACCTTACCATTCACAAATACGATTTTTAACGTTATTATATTGAAACCGGATAAGCTTTTGGGGATGACTTACGCTCTTAAAGGTTTCTCTAAGACTGGACGATTTTGCTGGAAAAAGGAAATAAACTTAAAAAATAGTAGATACAAATATAAGACAGAAAAACCAACAATACCAAAGATTAGACAAAAAAGAGCGTAATCTGGATCAGTTAAAAACAACAAAAAAGCGTATCCGAAAAAATAAACCTACTGACAATTAAAGAGTTTAACAACGTTATTGAATAATATATTACAGATTTATAACACAACGTAAAAGGAAACAATAACACAGCGGCAACGAATCAATTTTATTAATATTTAATAAAATATAAGATTAATATAATTTATAAATATTTAATAAAATATAAGATTAATATAATTTATAAATATTTAATAAAATATAAGATTAATATAAGTTATAAATATTTCATTAAATATAAGATTAATATAAGTTATAAATATTTCATTAAATATAAGATTAATATAAGTTATAAATATTTCATTAAATATAAGATTACTATAAGTTATAAATATTTCATTAAATATAAGATTAATATAAGTTATAAATATTTCATTAAATATAAGATTAATATAATTTATAAAAATTTAAAATGATGTAGAATAATTTATAGTACCTAACGTTGGTGGCTGAGTGGTTAGAGTAAATCTCTTGCACGAGGCAGACCCGGGTTCGATTCCCGGCCGGCGCCAAAAAATCGCAAATTGATACTAAGTCGAATACCGTGTACAACTGGTGGAAACCCTGCCATTGGACGTTGAGAGGTAGCATTACACGCAGCACTCGGTCCGTCCCAAAGTCATTAAGAAGAAGTTGGTGAGAAAACGCCGATACAAACTCAACAGACTCAACATCCACCACCATCATAACACAAACACATCCAACTCCACACCTACAACATTCACAACACGAACTCTCAACATTCACAACAAACTCCACACCCACAACATTCACAACACGAACTCAACATTCACAACAAACTCCACACCCACAACTTTCACAACACGAACTCAACATTCACAACTTACGCATAAACATTAGAATAACGAAATATCCAATCAAACTGAATTAAAACTGTCGCGACGGTGAGCGTTGACGAAAAAGACCATCCAAACCAAACCCAACCGCAAATCAATCCGTTAACGCTTACCGTCACACGGTGGTTTTGCCAACCTTTAAACTGCTAAAACGGTTGTTCGACAGCGTACGCAGTGATTACCCTTCGCCCCGAAAATGCGTACCCGTTCGCCGGACACACCCACCCACCCACAGACACGGTGATTGTATAATTCCTCCAGGGTACAAAGTACCCTCGGAGTGGTAAAAAGGGCTGGTAAGGCCCAAATGTTATATTTCAAATAAAACACTATTTTGAGCTAAGTAGAATTTTTTTTTAAATCCTAGGCACAAATTTTGTCTTTCACATTGAAGGATAATAGACTTAAAAGCCCAATTTCACACCAATATGATAGCTTCACCATAACTAAAATATTGGTAAATACAACTGTTCAATCTTTTGGTCTCTTCGTGTAACCAGATGAGAGGGAAAGTTACGGTATGGCGAATGAAATTATCAGTCTGATATCTTATTTCATTCGCCATACCGTAACCAAAAGACTCTCTCTGCTTCCCCCCCCCTTCCAAAATCGCCATAATTTCTTATCGTTTCCAATCGCTATAATTTTCATTCGCCAGAATTAGTTTTCCTAGCGCAGATTTTTTGAGATTGGCTTTTTCCCCTTTGCTTATCCCCAATGCTTATCCCCAATCGCCATAATTTCTTATCGTTTCCAATCGCTATAATTAGTTTTCCTAGCGCAGATTTTTGGAGATTGGATTTTTACCCCTTTGCTTATCCCCAATCGCCATAATTTCTTATCGTTTCCAATCGCTATAATTAGTTTTCCTAGCGCAGATTTTTGGAGATTGGATTTTTACCCCTTTGCTTATCCCCAATCGCCATAATTTCATATCGTTTCTAATTGCTATAATTTCCAATTACCCTATTTTTTATCCCATCCCTAAACTCTATATTTGCTATATCATTCGCCAAATTCTCTATGCATCAACCCTCGTTACCCATAATTTCGTATCGCTATATCACCCCCTACCCTCTTTGTTCACCCCATTAACCATAATTTCTGATCTCTAGGCAATAAAAACAAGTTATTTTAAATAAAAAATTTTATTTTAGAACTTTGTATACATGTTAGTAGGTACTATCAGATATTCCATTAGATGGTTATCTTGTACATTACACAATGAAAACAAATTAAAGTAGCTAAGTTTACAGGTTAATTGATTATCTACGAGTAAATTAGTAAAATCTTGTAGCACTTCCGAGGGTGATTTAAAACAGCCAAAATAAGATTTTATTTATGGTACGAGTTAAATTGATCGGGTATAAAAATAAACCCTCGAAAGGTTTACCATATAATAATTCGTGAATTTTTTTTAAGGTTTTTAACAATAACTAAACACATGCATTTGATTACATTTTTATGCTCGTTTAAAAGATCTATTTGAAACCGAATAAAATAAATTTTTTTTCGAACTCACCGATTTCGCGAGCTCCCAGATCCAGAACATGGCCGTAGGCTGAGTTCAATTTGATGGTGTTGCCGTGATAGTCGATGATGTTGTGGGTAAGCGACGAGGCTCCGGTTTGCGTAGCGGCGAAAAGTTCTTCCCAAAGAGAGAGTAGATTGGTGAAAGCCTCGGAGTTCAGGAACAGAATATTTCCGTTCGATTTTTTGAAGAAAATCACTTGTAACTTTGATCCGTCGAAACCAAAAGAAATGTACACTGATCCTCCTAACGTGATTTTTATGTTGATACGTCTTTCTTGGGCTCTGCGTTTGGATACGGTATGCGTCTCGGCTATAGAAAATGAAAATGTTAAGCCTTTGCCTATTGAAATAGTAGTAGTATTAATAAAATAATGCTTACCAATAGAACGTTTTTCGATGTTTACGGTAAACGAAGAGAGCAAAGCGGATGCACTTCTTTTCAGTTCAGCGTCTCGGAGAGAAATGACGCGTGGGAAAAATAATCAGTTCCTATCTTGTCGCGATTAATCAGTCTCGTGATCAAATCTACAACTAATGATTCCCATTGTTTGACGTCACTTTGTTTACATGATTACGACTAATCCGATATTATATATAATCCGTTTAAATCGTAATTTATCTATATAATTGTAATTAATTCGACATTTAAAGGGTTGAAACGAACTACCTTCAGCAACTTGTATAAATAATTTAATTTAAAGTTCTAACTTACGTATTTGTAGTGTCTAACAGCAGTATCGTCTGACATACGAAGGACAGTCACAAACTTCGTCTTCTTCAGGTACAGGTGAGAAGCTTTTATCGATGATAGTAGTGGCTTTTGGCGTAGGTGGAATGTCCCATTCTTGCGAGAGATACTTTTATTCTGACGGTGAATTATCCCTTGACGGACAGCGTGGGAAGGAAATGGCGTGTTCAAGTTCTGGTACGTCTCCAGATTCCCAGTTTCCTAAGACTCCATGGCACTTGTAACATCGTACATCCTCTCCACGTTGAATATAGTAGAATCCAGCCTTCGCTAGTTTATCTTTAGTGACGTGCGGGTTTTTACAGTGACGAAACATTTCAAGTCGATACGCTTCATTTTCCATAGTTGATCTAGACAAAATACGTTCTATAGTTTCAAATGATACATTCACTAAGCCTACTAAACCAAATTCTCTCAATATGGTTAAATTTCTACGCTAAAATTCTCAATATAAACTCTTTTTCAATATGCAAATTGTTTGGAAAATTGTCTAAAATATATATATATAGTTTACTACAAAATAAAAATAGTAACTTATTTTCTACGCTAATCTTACCCCTACACGACCTAATTTAGGCCTCATTTTCTGTCTAATATATAAAAGAGCACCTAAAAATTTTATTTTAAATATAATAAAATAGAAACTTACTTTTTTCTCTTTGACGGTCGGAAACCCTAAGCCTATGCCGTAAAATAGAGCTCACGAACGGCTAAAAGCGGAGCAAAAACTGCGTGACCTAAAATGACTGAAAGAAAGAACGCTAAGTGGCGTGTAGATAACGAAAACTAAACCTACGAATTGATTCCCATGACTACACTGACGTCATATCTTAAGTACCAGTGGAAAAAACCCATTGTTTGACTCACATAATTAACCCAGTTTAATATCTAAAGTGGAACCCATAGTTTGACGTCACATAATTAACCCACTTGAATATTTTGAAAACACAACATTGTTTGGAGTCATAATTTTACCCACTAGAATATTTGGAAATAACCAAGCAATCTCAATACAGTAAGCCTAGGACTAACTAAAGTTACTAAACTAAACTAAAATATGGTAGTGGTCTGCATTAATTATAGTAGTTAATTATTTTTCTCATATGTTTAACCCTAGTCCTAAATTTACCTAATGTGTAATCCGCTATGCCTAGTTTGTCTTACACACTTCTTCTATATGATAATTATTTTATTGATTTGCCTAAAACAAAATACTAAAATTCATTTTTAACCCTAATTCAGATTCCTACCTGGTAAGCCTAAATTTAATATACTAAGTATAATATGCCTTAAAGTTCAAATACTGTCTAATACAATAAACATTAATTAAAAATACTTACTTTGTATGTACAATGAACGCTCCAAAAGGCTGAATTTCTAACATGGAACAAGACAGAATTTCTACTCAAACCTTTCCGAATGTAGCGTCAAATAAAACCAAGATCTCGCTAAGTCAAAGTTCAGTTTTCTTATCAATCGTACGCGCGCGCACGGAAAAATGAACGAGTCACGTGAGATACGGTACGTCACGGGAAAATAGGAGAAGTGTTATCACTTGAGCCCTTTTATCATTATATTTATTTATCTATGGATTATTTCAAAGTTTCGATGGCGCCATGGTACTAAAAACAGTAACCCGAAACTAAAATATGGTAATAGTATGCAATAAAGAACGCAAAACGTATTTAAAGGCTTTATTATTTTCGATCACGTTGGTTCTTTTTCCTCTGATCTCCTAGTTTCTGCCTCTGTCTTTAGTATTTATAAATATTTTCCTATCCATAAACCATTTCCTAACTGGTGGACTTTGTTAAGACTAAAATGTTACTTATAATAATACGCTGAAATACATTTTCCAATACGTAAAAAAATTAAAGCTAGACCTAAAAACCCGTAAAGTGCAAATAGCTAAGACTAAATTTCTAAGCCTAACCCATAAAAGTACATTTTCCATAAATCATATCCAAGAAATTCATAATTAATATTTACATAAATAATTATTTTTTATATAAAATCGTACAATTCTATCAGAACTTAAACCGGAAGATTCAGGCATATAATTTCCAAATACACAAACTTCATTTGGAGTACTAATATTTATACTCACACAATTATATTTCGTACTAACAATTTCACCATCTTTTAAACTTTCAAATACTTCCAAGTGTTCGTCGCATATTTTTGTACTTCTCAAGGTGTTAAAGAAAAATTGGTTCACACCAGAGGAAACATTTTTCAATTGAAAAAGCATTTCACTCCCCGAAACTGTCACTTGCTGACAATGTGTAAAATTGGGCTTACGGGATTTCAGGTAATTTAACATGCACGATTTTCCTTCATTTCCATCTTTTCCTATTACAAATATTATTTTTCGGTCTGAGAGAATTAAATGTTCCAATAAACTTTTCTGCCATGGTCTAAGTTCTATATCTTTGTTTATTCGTTTAGGGGTTTTCATTTGTTCCACCCAAGCACTTGTCAAATTTCCAAAGAGATGCGATGGTAGTCCAGATCGAGCAACGGCTTCTGCGCGGACTCGTTGTTTATCAATTTCCGCTTCTACTTTGCCTAAGTTTAGTTTGTGAGGGTTTAGACTGCAACGTCTAATATGTCGACTCAGTTGTGATTTAAACGATTTATTGCACGTTGTACACGATGTACGTTTACATTTATGGGTTCTTAATCTATAGCTACGTATTCGTTTCTCGCAACTTGGACACTGAATATATTTGTTTCGACCCATTTGGAATATATTCAAAGGAGACAAACACGTACGTTTTACTCGAACCGAGTCTATTCATAAACTCTTCTCGATTTTTGAGGGGATCTCCGTATATAAAGTTTAAAATGTGTGTTCTGAGGGTAGAAATAATATCAGCCCTATTTTGATTTTCTTCCAAGTTAAGTGTTTCAGATAACGTTTACTTATTCCACACCTTCCATCCATTTTTTTCACATTAATTTGATATAACCTTGTATCTTCCTACAATTCAGTTTTATGCTATGTACAATTCCCTTATTCATTACATCATTCCAAATTTAGTCTAATTCATTCACGGGCGTTGATCTTCTGAAATGGATATTCCAATAAAACCTTTTTCTTATATCATCGCTTCTGATTAATCTGAATGTTGTCAATATAAAAAACATCATATGCTATATTTAAATATAAAGGATAAACACTGCTTAGGTTAAGGATAGATTGAAATGGAATATTTAAGTAAATAAGCATAAATTTCAGAGGGTCTTTTCCTCCAAAATATCTAAAAGGGCAAGTACATTCTCGTTAAATATACAAGTTCTTTGGAATAAGAGACGTTTTAATCAAAGATAAGCCAAGTTTATACCTTATTGTCATTAGTTCCATAACAAGAACCACGTTGTAACGTGATAATGGCTACCCCTCCCTATCGAGAATTTTCGGCACTAAGAAATTCTAGGTTCCTATGTATTATACGGGTTTTGACAGATTGATATTTTAAATATCCGTGAAACGTAAACTTATCAAGATAAGAAATGGCATACAATGAGATTAGATAACTAGATAACGATCATTGATAATAAAATTCTAATCGTGAATCGCTATACCTGTAAATCTAACATATATTTTTTTACTAATAATAAAAATATTTAAGAAACATGCTATTATTTTTAACATATATAAGACAATTTTTTGTTAAACGCTATTTCTTTTAGTTAAACACTAATATCAATTTCTGAACAAACTCTTTCAGTTTATTTTAGTTTATTTTTAACAGCAAAATAGTGTATTAGATATTGTTTAAATTAATTTCAAGTGAAAGGGTAGTTAAACTTACCACGCATTTCCTTAACACGTAAGCTGGTGCAAAATCGTTTGATAGTTTCACTTACTTTATTTCTATTTTCAATAATGAGCTATTTTGATTTTATATAATTAATGTTAAATTCGTTATTTTTAATAGAAAAAATGTTGCAATGGAATTGGAAGGATTGACTCGTGGTCTTGCATACTTGATTGAAAATGAATTGGATATTACTTCCATAGTTACTGACAGACATACTCAAGTTCGAGCTTTTGTTTAAAAAAAAATATCCAAGTATAAATCATCTCTTCGACTGTTGACATATGGTTAAATGTAAGTTTTGATAAATTTAAAATTTATTTTTTAATGTAGTCAAACTTAATTTTTTAAGCTTTAAAACAAAAAATTAATGCTGCTGCCAAAACCAAGCAATTTTCTGTTCTAAATCAGTGGAATAAAAGTATACAAAATCATATGTATTGGAGTGCAACCTCTAGTAATGGAAATTCAGATTTGATACAAACTAAATATTTATTGGTACTTCGTACGTTACGAATAATCATTCCGGACATGGTGAACCATTTCCAAAATGTATCCATGGCAACCTTGAACAAGTAGCAAAATGGGATTGGCTTACTCCAGGTATTTAATAGGCTCATGTGTTAAAATTTTCCAATAATTGAAAAATTATTACCCTGTAGGAACTCTAGTGTTTGAAAAACTTTCAAAACTGGTCAATGGTTACAAAAAAGATATTGTTCAAATTTCACCAGAAACACAAACATCAAGTGTTGAAGCCTTTAACTCAGTTAATTGTAATTCATTTCGCACCAAAAAATACTCATTATTCATACCTGGGAATGCAAGCCAGGTAATTGGAGCTAACAGTCACTTCAATAAAATCAGACATAACTTGTACCCCCCTCTCCTTCATGAAGGTACTAACAGAACTTTGGAAGATAAACTATCGGTTAGTGGTTTACAAGAAAATCACACAATCCCAAACTCTATATTCAATTTTTATATAGATTTTGTTAAAATGCTTATTTCAGTATTTCTATGATAATTTAAAAAAATATTTATATATTTTTTCTGGTTAAAGAATGTTATTAGCTGCTCTTCATTACAATTAAAACTCAGAAAAAGTTAGGGCCACAAAAAAAGATGGTACTCTCAAATGGAATGTGTATTTCCCAAAAGCTAAGAAGGGGGAATACTCTGTGTCGTGAACAGCGAAATAAAAGACGCGAACTTTTCCGACATAAAAACCGGTAAACCTTTTTCCTCTTATTTCAAAACAGAACTGGCCGTTAATTTATTTTTACACGCGCAAAAAATAACACCTTTTTTAACAGCAAACAAAAACTCACTTTCACGCGCGCGTGCGCTATATAAACATTTGAAAACGAATATAGGTACCTGTACTATACAAAATTACGATGTGTACAACCGAACATTCCGCCAGCCTTGAAATAACGAATTTCAAATGAGATAGTAAAAGTCCGAAAAGTTACATTTGCATACATAAATAACCCTTAGTAAACAGTTTGAATACAATTAAAATCAGTCTAGTGGTAACTGGCATAATTTAACTACGGGTCTTTTAAGTGATTTGTCAGAGGTTCTGACAGTTACGACGCGAACTTGATTGTCTTGTCCTGGATGAAGTTCAGTGATTCTTGCCATTCTCCACTTGGTTGGAGGTAAACCTTCATCTTTGAGCAAGACCAAGTCGCCGACTCGTAGATTCGGTTTTGGTGTAGTCCACTTTGGACGTTGTTGAAGGCGAGAGAGGAATTCATTTCGCCAACGGTTCCAAAAGTGCTGCAGTACTTGTTGGCCCAATTGCCAACGTGACAGGCGGTTGACGTTTTCAGAAGTGAGATCTGGTTCGGGTATTGCGGTGAGCGCATCTCCGATTAGGAAATGTCCAGGTGTCAACGCATTGAAGTCGTTTGGATCCGAGCTTAACGCCGTTAAAGGACGTGAATTTAAGCAAGCTTCGATTTGGCAAAGAAGCGTTTGCATTTCTTCAAAGTTAAAAACCATGGTGCCAAGAACTCGTTTCAGATGATACTTGACGGACTTCACCCCGGCTTCCCAGAGGCCTCCAAAATGTGGCGCTGCAGGCGGGTTGAAGTGTAAATTAATTCCTTCGTCTGCGAGCCATCGTGACACTTGATCGTTGTTGTTTGTAGAGACTATGAATTTGATGAATGTTTTCATCTCTCGATCGGCTCCTGTAAAGTTGGTTCCACAGTCGCTGTAAATGTCGGCGCATTTTCCTCGTCGAGCAACAAAGCGTTTCAATGCTGCCAGAAATGCTTCGGTGGTCATGTCACTGACAAGTTCAAGATGAATTGATCTTGTGGTAAAGCAAGCGAAGACGGCAATGTATCCCTTAAACCTGAAGTGACTTCGTCCCTTCATTAGTTTAAGGGTAAATGGTCCTGCGTAGTCGACTCCACACTTCAAAAATGGCCGAGCAGGATTTACTCTCGCTGGTGGTAAATCGCCCATAAGTTGCTTTACAGTGACTGCCTGCTGTCGTACACATGAAACACATCTTCTGATATGGAAACGTATGGCATCACGAAGACCGACGATCCAATAACGTTTCTGTAAGACAGAAGTTAGTAGTTGAGCACCTCCGTGAAAATGTTTTTCGTGCTCGTGTTGTATTAGAAGTTCTGTTAATTTGCTCTGTCTCGGTAACAGTGCCGGATGCCTTTGTTCGTATGGTAAGTTGGAGTGGCAAAGTCTGCCACCAACTCTAAGAATCCCATCTTGATCGATGTACGGACGCATCGAAAGGATTTTACTTTTCCGTGGTAATTCCTTGTTTTGTTTAAGGCAAGCTATCTCTTCGTTAAAACTGTTGCTTTGGACGACCCGAATCCAATGGGATAGCGCCTTTTCGTTCTCTTCCTTCGATAAAGGTCCAGTAATCCTCAATTCTGTCGCATTTCGCGAATTGAAAACAAAACGTAGAATGTAGGCGGTGATATGAATGAGTTTTTTAAGCGCTGAAAATTTGGAAAGGAGCGTGAAATCCATTTGATGATGTGTTACTAAAGAAATAATTCGTCTTTCCTCGGATAAACATTCATTTGGCTCTGAGAGTTCATGTAGTTCTTGCGTTGTTGCGGCGAAAATAAGGCACTGCGGTCCATGCAACCAGAGACCATGATTTCCCAGTTCGCTAGCGGATATTCCTCGAGAAGCGCAATCTGCAGGGTTGCTGTCTCCTGAAATGTGATGCCATTGCGCTCTCGGTAGTTTCTCGTGGATTTCTGACACTCGATTGGCTACGAACGTTTTCCAACGTTGCGGTGGAGCTTTCAACCAAGCTAGGACGATTGTTGAGTCCGACCAGCAATGAACATCAGCTATATCCAATCTCAATGACTCCCTGATCAGTTGAATCAGAGAAGCCAAAAGTAATGCACCAGATAATTCCAGTCTCGGAAGTGTGATTTGTTTGAGCGGAGCGACTCTTGTTTTCGCAGCGATCAGTTGTATTTTGATTTGTCCGTTGTTATTCACCGTCTTCAGGTATACGGCAGCTGCGTACGCTTTCTCCGATGCGTCACAAAATCCATGCAGGCTAATGTCTGTAGCATTAGCTTGCGAAATGTGCCGTTGAACCGTAATGTTTTCAATTTCTGGTAAATCGGTTCGAAACGACCTCCATTTAGCTTCAAGTGGTTGGGGAAGTTGCTCATCCCAATTCAATTTTAGCTGCCACAGTCCCAGAGGATCGAATATCCTTGCTGTATCCGAAAGAATCGTACGTTTAGTGATTGAACTTCTTGACGCTGGAGAAGTAACCATAAACGAGAAATTATCAGCCGAAGGAGTACAATATAGGCCGAGAGTCTTGACTGATTCGTCGTTCTCGATGCATAGTGGCTTTTGTAAATCCTTCATGTTTGCTGGTAGTGTATCCAATAATGCAGCTTCATTCGACGCCCATTTCCTTATTTCAAATCCTGCTTGAGATGTAGCTTGAATGATTTCTGACTGAAGTCTTAAAACGTTCTCAATCGTTTCGTCTCCTGTCATTAGATCGTCCATGTAGAAGTCATTTTATAAAGCCGAAGATGCCAACGGAAGTGTCTCTTTCACGTCATGGCCGAGTTGCTTCAAGACTTTAGTTGCTAGGTATGGCGCTGATGCGGTTCCATATGTAACCGTTAGCAACCCTTCCATAAACTGCAACCTTGTACCTCTTCGTGGTGGAAGGGAGTAACAGGTGGAGGGGCAACCCTTCATGCAGGCCAACTAAGGCTCTGCTTCTTCCTTAAGCTAAGGTGGGTGGTATCGTGCTGAGGGCTGAGTGGTACCGGGGAAGCGAAATTACGGTATCGTGAACGATCCCCTCGGGGAACCAGGCGACACCCCGTTGTATTTTAGCCTTCCGCCCGGACAGAGGATTAAGGGCGGTGACCTTCTACTTTCCTCTTTTCTCGTGGGATCTTTTATGTATTTCAATAACAAAAAACCATCGGGCAAGGGTCTGCCTTTGACAGCACCCTGCTCTAGCCAGGGGAAGGGTGTATCTCAGGATACTACCCTCCCTTCCACAAGTTCAGGTCGTGGGTCTGTCGTGGAGGATACCGAGCCCATGGTGCTAGGGTCTGCCTCTGGCAGTACCCAGCATCAGAAGCCGGAGTCTACCAAAGACAGTACCCCGACGGAGGGAAGCAAGGTAAGTGCTTCCAATGCTCGTACTCGCAAGAGGAACAGGCGTCGTAAGACAAACAAGAAGGTGGCAGACGACTCTCCAAAGGGTAACTCCTCTTCTAACAAGAGAACAAGGGAGTCAGATCAAGACTCTCCTAGCTCTCAACAACAGGCTGCCAAGAAGTCCAAACCACTAACCTTCAGTGAAGCTGGGGGTTCGATGCGGATGGCCATCATTAAAGAAGGCTTTCCCTCGAACGGCTTAACCGAGGCAGAAATGGGCACCATCCAGCGTGGAGTTCTGGAGAGGATTGACGGGATACCTTCGGGTAACCCTCTTCCTCAATTCCTGCAATTCCAGCTGAAAGGAGGTGCCCTGGTTTACCTGTGTAAGGATGACTTCACAGGTAAATGGTTAAGCCAGGAGTTCGACCGCAACGAACAGGTTCTCCAGGGAACGAAGCTTTTGGTAACAAAAGCCAGTGACCTGCCGAAACCTTTTAAGGTCGCTCTCCGTACAAGGGACGTCTGGACGAAGGACCCTAAAGTGCTCCTCAGGCGTCTTCAAGCCTTCAACGGTGCGCTGAACACCAGCCGCTGGAAGGTGCTGGGCAAATCCGAGGAACCGGCTGCCATCCGTTGGATTTTTCTAATGGATGGTGAGTCGGTCAACGCCATCAAAGCGGCAGGATTTGCCGCTCAGACAGGTTTGGATAGGGGTATCTTTAAGATACTCAGTCAACCAAATCAAACCTCAGTCGTAAGTGCTGTAGAGGGTGTGGATAATCCTACACCTATTAATGATTCCAAGTCTAACGACTCGCTAATTTCAGGACTAGAGGACCTAGAGCCTCTGCTCAGCGATTACTCGGAAGGGGATACGCTGACAGAGGACATCAAGAACCTCAGTGTCTCGGACGGTGAAGAGGTCCAAGGCATGGTGGCTCAGCCAGATGGAGTAGTGGTGGGGGAGACTGGTGGTACTAACCTAACCAGCGGGAGTGGTGTGGTTTCCACACCCCCCACTGGAGGGGGCGGTGTCACTGGTCAACCTCCAATCTAGGCCCGTCGCCATGAGCATTAAGGTGGTGCAGATAAATCTTCATCACTGCAAGGCAGCCTCCGCTGTACTTTGTCGAAGGCTTGCTAAGGAGCAAATTGATGTTACTCTTATTCAGGAGCCTTGGATTGCCCGGGGTAAAATCCTTGGTCTTAATAGTGCAGGTAATATCTATTATGACCATAATTCCGTTTCTCCTAGAGCTTGTATTTTGGTACGCAAGGACATTCATGCCCTTCCGCTCTCAATCTATCACTCTAGGGACACTGCTGTGGTTAAAATCATTTCCCCTTCTGCTGATGGGAATGATGAACTCGGGCTGGCTTCTGCTTACTTTCCCTACGATGATGCTCTGCCCCCACCATCACAGGAGGTGACCAATCTGGTCAACCACTGTGAGCGGTCGGGAAAGAAACTCATTATAGGTTGTGATGCAAACGCTCACCATGTTATCTGGGGCAGCAGTAACTGCAACGATCGTGGTGATAAACTAATGGAATATGTGGTTAGTACGAAACTCCATATTCTTAATAGGAACAATGAACCAACTTTTGTTACTCGTAACAGAAGTGAGGTCATTGATCTCACGCTGTGCACAGAAAATGTCGCAGCTCTTATTAATGACTGGCATGTGTCTAGTGAACCATCACTGTCGGATCACAGACACATTTGCTATACAGTCAGGATGAAAGTGGTTCAGGTTTGTACCGAACTTCGTAATCCCAGGCGAACTAATTGGCCTGGTTTTAGGGATGATCTAAATCTTCATCTGAAGGATGATAAGCCTAGGCTGTCATCGGTGCTGGATTTTGATTTGGCTGTTGATCGCATGCAACATGCCATTATCGACTCCTACCACCGTAACTGTCCGGTGAAGTCTGCCAACCAGCCAAGGCTAGTTCCTTGGTGGAACCTTGAGATTGGCAGGCTTCGCAAAGAGTCTAGGAGGCTCTTTAACAAAGCTAAGAGGTCGGGTGACTGGGTTGCCTACAAGCAAACCCTCACTGCGTACCATAAGGCCATCCGCGAGGCCAAGAGGGACTCGTGGAGGAATTTCTGTGAGAATATCTCTGATATTCCTAGTACGGCAAAGTTAATGAAAATTATGGCCAACGATAAGACTAAACATCTTGACACTATCAAGTTGAAAGATGGCAGTCATTCTTCGTCGGGTAAGGAGACTCTAACTCATATGTTAGATGTACACTTTCCCGACTCCAGAATTACAAACAGTACTGATTCTGACCCCCTTCCTATTAGGATTGCACGTACCAAAAGGGAGGACTGGGCGGTGGCGAATAAAATTGTCACGCACTCGAGACTTATTTGGGCTATAAAGTCTTTTAAGCCCTATAAGTCTCCGGGGCCGGATGGGATACTTCCCATTCTGTTGCAGGAGGGCATTGACGTTGTCTGCCCAATTCTGAGTAGAATCTATAGGGCTTGTATTGCCCTTGGATATATTCCTAGCACCTGGAAGCTTTCTAGGGTGATCTTTATTCCGAAGCCAGGGAAATCTAACTATCTCGAGGCTAAGGCTTTTAGACCAATCAGTTTGACTTCTTTTTTTCTAAAGATTTTGGAGAAATTGGTAGACAACTATATTAGGGGAGAGGTTATTTCTCATACACCTCTCTCGACGGCTCAGTATGCCTACCAAAAAGGCAAATCTACTGAGACTGCCCTTCATGGCATAACCAATTGCATTGAAAGGGCTATTAACTTTAAGGAAATAGCATTAGCTGTGTTCCTTGATATTGAGGGCGCCTTTGATAAGGTGTCCAGCGCAGTCATCATGAAGGCTGCTAAGCGCTTTGGCATTAATGACACTCTGTGTCTCTGGCTCAAAGCTATGCTGACGAATCGTGTGGTGGTATCCTCCCTGCTCGGTGAATCCCTTATGATCTCCACCAGCCGTGGTTGCCCGCAAGGTGGTGTTCTATCACCTCTGCTGTGGTGCCTGGTTGTGGATGAGCTTTTGGTGAGGCTAGACAGGGATGGGTGCCGCTGCTTCGGCTATGCCGACGATATCGCCATCATCTTTACGGGAAAATTCCCCAACACTACTAGCGATTTAGTGAGAAGGGCTCTTGCATCAGTGGAAAAATGGTGCAGGGAAGTTGGTCTTACGGTTAATCCTAGTAAAACGGTACTTGTTCCTTTTACTCGTAAAAGGCTGCAAAACTCTTTTAATGATATCTCCTTATTTGGGACTATTTTGAGGGAAAGCACGGAGGTGAAGTACCTTGGTGTTATTCTTGACAACAAACTAACGTGGAAGCCTCACCTTGACTGTGTAGTTAAGAAGGCCAAGATGATACTTTGGAGGACTAGGAGTGCAGTTAGCAGGTCATGGGGGCTTAGCCCTAAAGTGGCCTTCTGGCTGTACACCATGATAATCAGACCACTGCTCTCTTATGCTGCAGTGGTCTGGTGGCCAAGAGTCCGAATTAAGACTGTGCAGAGCGATCTGCGCACCCTACAAAGGCTGGCTTGTGTCAGCATCACAGGAGCTATGAGAACAGCCCCAAGTGCTTCTCTAGAAATTCTCCTGAACATTCTTCCTCTTCATCTTTTTATAGAGGAAGCTGCTGCTATGGGAGCCTATAGGCTCAACCAGAATGGTTGGTGGAAGGCGAATACTTGGGATAATAGCCACACCAAGATCTTTCGGGAAATTTCATGTCAGTTACCTGTATATCTCATGGGTTCTGATTTGATGACTACGAAGCTGCATTTTAGTAAGTCCTTCAATACTTATTTTCCGAGCCGTACAGAGTGGGCCAATCATAGTACCCTCGGGGCCAGAGGAGAAATCGTCTGGTTTACCGATGGGTCTAAGACCCGCTCTGGCTCAGGTTTGGGGATGTATTGCCTTACTAGCAATCTTGGCTTCTTTGAAAGCCTTGGTGTCTATGCTAGTGTTTTCCAGGCGGAAATTGCCGCTATCTGCTTCTGTGTTGATTTTTGTCTTAAGAAGAAGCTTCATGGCAAGGTTATCCAAATTTATTCGGATAGTCAAGCAGCCTTCAAGGCTCTCAACCAGTTTCAGGTCTCTTCAAAACTGGTTTACAGCTGTTTGAACCTCCTCTCGGAGCTAGGCACCAATAATAAAGTTCAGCTCTATTGGGTTCCTGGCCATCGGGGGTACTATGGTAATGAGAGGGCCGATGTCTTAGCCAAGAAGGGGGCAGAGGCTGGGTTCTTTGGTCCTGAACCTGCCGTTCCTATCCCCTCTAGCATAGTTCGCGGCCTTATCTCTAACTCCATGACTGACCGTCAACTCAAGCTTTGGCTTGAGATGGATGGCCAAAGGCAGGCTAAAGAGTTTATCTCGGGCCCCTCTAGGCAGAGAGCTAAGGAGCTGCTCTCGCTTTCCAAATCTAATATCAGGTTGGTCATTGGCCTACTAACAGGTCACTGTCTCCTTAACAGACATCTTCACCTGATTGGAATCAGTGATGATCCAATCTGTAGGGCATGTCAGGCTGAGGAGGAAACCGCCTCTCATGTGCTTTGTAGGTGCGATTACTACGCGGCCCAAAGATTCGAGCATCTTGGTATGCATCAACTGGAAACTTCTGATTTCTATAATATGCCGGCCAAGAGGATTCTCCGTTTTGTGTCGGATATTGGACTTTTTAAGTCTTAAGGTTCGGGTTTTGCACAATGGACCTCTGGTCGACGTGCGCGAACGGGCATTTCCAAAGCCCTTCACCCCTTCATCAATAATAATAACCGTTAGCAAACGGTATTCGAGCAAGGGTTCGTGTGAGTTGTTTCGCCAAACAATTCTTTGAAGATCGGAGTCGTCTGGATGTACTCTAATTTGACGAAACATTTTGGCAAGGTCTGCTTTCATTACAATGCGATGTTGACGAAAGCGAATAAGGAGGTTGACCAAATCATCTTGAAGTTTTGGCCCCACTAGCAGATGATCGTTTAGGGAAACTCCAGTTGTAGATTTGGCAGAGGCGTCGAACACCACACGAACTCTCGTGGTGGTACTGTCTTCTTTGAATACCGCATGATGAGGCACGTAGTAAGATGGATTGGTTTCGATTTTTATTTCATTCGAGGGAATGAGTTCCATATGTCCAAGGGCAATGTATTCCCCCATGAACTTGCGGTACTCCTCATAGAGATTCGGGTTAACACGTAGACGTCGTTCTAAGTGAGATAATCGACGGATTGCCATTTGTTTAGAATCTCCAAGTTTTGGTGCATCGTTTATCTTTGGTAATCGTACAGTGAATCTTCCTGTAGAGTCACGTGTATGTGATTCTTCAAAGTTCTTTTCACATTGAATTTCTGTTGGAGATAGTATTCTTCGAGGCTGGATGTCTTCTAGCTCCCAAAGATGTTTCAAATCTGCTTCCAATGTACAATGGTGGACCTTTATTTTCGAACTTCTTCCGGCCATCAGCAATGGACCGGAAACTGCCCATCCGAAAAGAGTATTAAAGGCACCTGGAAGACCTTCTTTCCCCTTGCAAATGCCATCTTGTAAGAGCTCTAGATACACGTCAGCACCTAGTAAAATATCCACTTGTCCAGGGCTATGAAAAGTTGGATCAGCAAGTGCTAAGCCTTTCAAGTGTAGACAATTTCCAGGATCGAACGGACTGTTAGGTAAATAATCCGTGACCTTTTTCAGGACGATTGCCTCGACGATGACCTCCGACGTGTTAATGATATTTGACTGAATATTCACCATGACACTGCCTTGAGAGGTGTTCATTCCGGTTGCTCCAATTCCGTCAACTGAGATGTTGAAACGTGTTCGCTTCAATCTTAGTTTCCTCGTGAATTGTTCCGTGATGAAACTGGCTTGAGAACCCGAGTCCAGAAGCGCTCGGGCTGGATAAAGTTGCTCGTCAAGTCCCTTGACTTGGACCATTGCGGTTGCCAAGATAACTTGGGTTGATCCAATTATTTCACGAGATGGGCATGAAACTACACCGGAGGTTGCCTTCGTCTTCGTTAATTCCTTCTCTTGATGTAGAAGTGTGTTATGTCGTGCGTTGCATTTCCTACAATGACCAGATTTGCAGTCATTGCTTTGATGACCGGTTCGTAAGCAATTGAAACACATGGCACTCCTCTTGACCATGTTCCAACGCTCGTCCGAAGATGCATTCAGAAAATTGGTACATTTGTATACAGAGTGTGTTTCGTTGCAAAAGTGACACGTCTCGCTCAGAGCACCATGATGAGCCTTTGTACTCGGTCTCTGATGTAATGGAGGCTTCGACTTGATTGCAGTAGTTGTAGGCGGAGCTGCTGCTAAGGCTCTGGCCCGTTGTTCAAGAAATGTAACGAGATCCTCGAAAGTTGGTCTTTCGGTCCCCCTCAGGGAAAGTTCCCATTGTCGGCGAGATTCTGAATCCAGTTTTTCCTTTACAAGATGAAGTAGTATGGAGTCCCAATGTTGTACTGGTTCTTTGAGAACCTTGAGCGCCCTTATGCATTCGGCGGTGGTATCGATGAGCGTTCGTAAAGCGGATGAAGATTCTTGGATGACGTTAGTTTGACTGAAGAGACGTTTTACGTGTGCATCGATGATTTCCCGGGTATTGTTGAACCGATTGTTTAAGATATTTCAAGCCTCCAGATAGTTAGCGTCAGTTACCGGAATAGATTGAACGAGGAGCGCTGCTTCGTTTCGTAATGATGACTTCAAATACTGAAACTTCTGAGCTCCGGTGAGCGATTCGTTGTTGTGTACGGTGCCCGTGAAGAGATCGTGAAATGGAAGCCAATCGACGTAACCACCGCTGAATGATGGAAGTTCCAGCTTCGGTAAACGTACATCACTAGCTGGTCTGACTTGTCTCACTGGAATGTTTGCTGCTCTTTCATTCGATTCAGTGACGAGTAGGATTGTCAGATCTTCGAGTCGAGCGATTAGGGGGTTGTATTCATCTTCGTGATCCGCGAAATCGTCGTCGTCGGGATCGATATTTGCAACTACGGCATCGTGAACCTCATCCAAGTCTTTCGATAGTTTTTCCACCTTGTCTACATACAGCTTCAAGGCGACGTCAGATAGATTCGTTGCTGTTTGACCCACCGCATTTTCAATCCTGGTGATCTGTCCCTTGATAGCTGCTCTTCTTCTCACCAGAACATCCATGATGACTTATGTTGATTCGTTTACGATCGGGATATGATCGATGGTTTAAACGGTTTCCAACGGAGAATCCACGCTAATTTTCACTGTCTCTCACGGAAAGATAGCCGATTCGATGATTAGTTGAGGAACATAATCAAGTTGACGAATGTATCCGGCTCGACGGACCAAAAAATGTCGTGAACAGCGAAATAAAAGACGCGAACTTTTCCGACATAAAAACCGGTAAACCTTTTTCCTCTTATTTCAAAACAGAACTGGCCGTTAATTTATTTTTACACGCGCAAAAAATAACACCTTTTTTAACAGCAACCAAAAACTCACTTTCACGCGCGCGTGCGCTATATAAACATTTGAAAACGAATATAGGTACCTGTACTATACAAAATTACGATGTGTACAACCGAACACTCTGTGAAACCTATAATGGATATTTCAACATATGGTAATAATGATTTTAAAACGTTTTAAAACTACTCATAAAAAGTTGTATTTATTGGTAAATTTGAAATTCAAAGGATATATAGATAAATTGTTCGTAAAACTACTTGAGAAAGCTAAAAAAACTTACGAAGAAGGTCGTAGAGAGTCATTGGACAATCAACCTCCCGTGTCCAAGCCATTGTCTTCTAAATATAAGCAACTTGACAAAGATGAAGCTATACAGGCTTACAATGCCGCACGAAGATTTGTAAAACCTACTTAATTACAAATTATTGGACCAGAGTTTAGGATTGATTTTATGTACATAACATTTATAGATTTAAATAATAAGATAATGTCTTTTTCAAAAGCAGGTTTTATTAAAAATTAAAATGTATTAAAAGTAATTTACTATATATGCAAGTTATATACCATAAACAGTTATTACATCAATTTAATTAACATTAGCTTCACTAAACCCATGATAGTTGTCAGATGGGAATTCTCTGCGAACTTTATTTATAACACAGCTAGGAATAGGTCGGCTAGCTCGACGACCCAATTTCCTGTACATCCATCGTGTGTAGAGTTTGTAAACAATAAACCTGAAGGTTCTAATAATATATTAGTAATACTGATAAATGGTATTTCATAAAGTGATGTATAGTTACTAACTTTTTTACGTTATTTGGATCAGGTTGAAAATTATTTTCCATAAACTCATCAAACAATATTTCTAGTATATTACGCCTCAATATATCTTCAAAAGGTTTGGTTTCTATAATACATTGATAGTCACCAATCTTTTGTATTACTTTGGGATTTGGTGGAAAATCCCGACCACAAAAGCTTTCTTCAATTGTGGGCATGACAAAGCAATTTCCACAGTTGCACCTATTAGGAAAATTAGGAAAAATTCACTGCTAGTTCAAATTTAACTATTAATGTTACCGAGACCAATATCATGGACATACTATATTTTTCTAGCATTTGGTAGTGGTCTCACAGAAATTACTTACCAATTTGTGTTACGTAGTCGATGTCGTCCAGCGTCTTGTGGGGCATCTTCACCTTGATTTTCATTAATATTTTCCGAGGGCGATATTTTTATTCTGTTGATCATCAGGAAGCAAAGGCTCAAACTGATAAGGCTGTATTCCAAATACTTCATCCTCATCTGCTTCATCACTAAGCCCTAACACATCTCCATCCTCAATTTCAGGTTCATAAATCGAAAAAGACTGAAAAGAATCGTTACTGCTTAGTTCGCAATTAAACGATTCCGAACTAGAATTGGTATTAGACATTTTCTATAACCTCAAAACCTGCTTCGGTTTATTAGAAACTTCTGAAGTTCTGATAATACTGTTTAATACCTCGCCCAAACCCTGCCACCTAGGAGCAACAAACACAAGGAGAACGCAGCTAGCCTTTAAACACGCTAACGAAGGGTTGTGTACGAATTTCATTGGACGGGCGTCACGAGCCTTTACGCTGAACGTTTTACCGGCGAGGGAGAAGACAATTTCCGAATTTTCCCCTTTCAACGACAGCAGGCGCTAAAGCGTCTAGCCAATGAAAAATGTACAAAAGAAAATCCACGACTTTTGACGGGTTGCGTTCTCTTGTGTGGGGTGTTGCGTTTGTTGCTCCTAGCTGCCACTTATAGCAGATAACCAGTGAGGACTAAGCGGTCCTCCTAAAGTAAAATATTTTGACAGGCAATGAAATATGTAACGCCTGGGACGTCAGTGGAGTTGCTGCAGTGTGGCCAGACTACACTCTCACCGTTACAAGTAAAACAATTAAAAATGATTTTAATGTAATTTTAACTAAAGGCATATAAATTAGTAATTAAAGACTATATTATATATGAAATCACCCTTGGTTCACTATCGACGGTTTTTTGTGGAAGTATCTCTTTAACTTTGTAGAAGTCTGACTGCCTGGAGTTTTACCGTTTTACGGTTTATGTTAATTAAGTCCAAATGGAAACGCAAGGAATCTTAATGAACCCAGTCATTTTGATAAATAATTTTGAGGATGATATTGTTGAGTTACACGAAAGTTAAATTTACAGGAGCATAATAGAAAAACTACAAAACAGTGGTGCGTTAAACAAACCGTGTAACACTTAGTGAATTATTTATAGACTTGGCCCATGGACAGTAAATTAAGAGGACAGGTTTTCGATACCCTTCCACAGTGCATTTTATTTCCCCCGCGTATCAATCAGCTCGAGGTCGTTTGTACCACGTGATCTTAAAATTTCAAAATGGCAATCTAATGCGGTTGATATTGTTACGTAATTTTTTGCGCTTTAAATTTTAGTAATTTTTAATTTTGGTTTTTTGATTCCATAAAAACTATCAACAGATATTTAGTATATCATATTTAATCTATAAAACTCGAAAAAATACCTTTGGGCGTAAAAATATACTTCGTGTATATCTTTTTTCTTTTTTTGAGCAGTATCGTCCACTCTTAGCGATACTTGTTTTTTTTTTTTCAAATAACCTTGGACCACTCCCTTAGTGTGATTGGTTTACGGGGGCTAAAAACCAGGCTTTTTACTGATCCTCTAAAATCTACTATCCATGCTTGGCCTGAGCAAAGGCCTGAGCTTATTTGGAGATAGTTTCTTTTTTCTTTTTTTAGTTTTAGATTTGGAATAATTTGGTGGCCGTGTTTCATCTTACGTGGTGGCATATCTTTCAGCTTAAATCATTTCCCGTAATCACCGTAAAACAAGCTAATAACGAAATATATATTTATAAAACTACCGCACTCTTAAAACCGAAATCTGGGTTCGAATCCCGGTGTCGCCAATAATATAAATTATTTTCGCCGCTCCATCTACCGTGCAGTCGCTTTCCACGATGCCAACGCCAAACAAACGACACTTAACGACATTCCGTCCATAGCAATAGTCCCACTTCGATATATACAGGGGGTTTTTTTGCTCGAAAAAGTAATTTTTTTTTCAAAAACTATGTTTTCTAGAAAGTTGAAACTTTTACTGTACATTATACGTGCCGGGAGACAATTTCTACCAAAATTGCATCTAAATCGAAAAATATTTTCACGTTTTTGACAATTTAAATTTTAACCGCTAGTTGCTATCACCGAGAAAATTGTCACCGAAAACGTACAAATGGCGTTGGCGCGAAAAATTATCACCGAGAAAATTGTCACCGAAAACGTACAAATGGCGTTGACTTGAAAAAGTGACAAGTTGGGCAATCTAAAAAACCTTTTTTTGAACCATTGGGAGCATAGTGTAACTTTATTAAAGTCAGAAATTTGTTAATCTGGTGTTTAATGCAATAAATACCGTTAAAAAATCGAGGATACAATGGCGAAGAAGGTATTACACGATTTAATTTCGTAGGATGAAAATATTTTTTTTGAAAAAACCAAGAGACATTTTATTTATCTACTTAAAAACAAAATTTATATGTACGTTTCGAAAATACCACCTTCGGATGCGATGTAGGCTTGGGCGCGAACAATCGTATTGTCGAAGGCGGCTTGAATCATTTCCGGGGTTACTTCCCGGCAAGCGCTTACAATTCGTTGAAGCAGCTCTTCAAGGGTCTCAACCGGAGTGGCGTACACCTTGTCCTTGACGAAGCCGCAAAGAAAGAAATCCAACTTAGTCAGATCGGGTGAGCTTGCTGGCCAGTGTACGGGCCCGTTTCTCCCTATCCATCGTTGTGGAAATTCGTTTTTTAGGTAATCTCTCACGGCTCTGTGGTAATTAGGCGGGGCACCGTCTTGCTGAAACCACAGTCTTGCTCGTTGCGCCAACGGCAGTTCGTCAAGTTGTTGTCCTTGCTCATTTCTCAAGAAATCTAAATAACTCTGGCCATTTAGATTTTGTGGTAAGAATACTGGACCAATTAACCGGCTTCCAACAAGACCAATCCAAACATTCAAGCGCCTAAATTGAAATTGTGTGAATTTGTGTCTTCCCAAACATTATTATTTTATTGATTGTAAGGGCCGTCTCTTGCAAACGAAGATTCATCCGAGAATAGCATGTTGCGGAGGAATTGTGAGTCGTCGTGCACGGAATTTAGCAGCCAGTTGCAAAAATCCAGCCGTTGTTGAGCGTCTCCATCTCGTAAACCGTGGTGAAGCGTCGCTCTGTAAGGATGGTACTTATGCCTATGTAAAATTTCCCAAATGCGAATTTTACTGCAAGTTAACTCCTTACTCGCCGCGGCACAACTACTAAGTGGGTATGCTGTAAAATAGACTAAAACGGTGTTTTCAAAGTCCAAATCCCGCTGACCAGGCCCACGAAATTGAGGTTGTACGTTACCATACTGGTGAAAGTCATTTGCCGCTCGCCTTACAGAAGTTATGGGTGGTCTTCTATCTGGATGTCGTTGCTCAAAGATCTCACTCACTCGTCGTAGATTTCTTCCACCATCCGCGTAGTAAATGGCCACTAGTTCCGCACAATCAGCTCTGGAATATTGAGGCATGATTTTTAAGATTGATTACGACAATAATGTTACACAGTACGTATTACAGTTGTTTAAATACTAAATAAATTTAAGGTTTTTACTGACCTTTAAACCTGTGGTATATTTATCTTCTCGCCTATCAGGGTTAAAATAGGTTTCGAATACGACTAGATGCAAACACAGGCCTATTAGATTAAAAAAACTAATAGGAAAAGTCAAAAGCTAAATAAGCCAGATTGTGGTTTCAAAAAGAGTGCCACGCCTCATGACCCCCGAAATGTGAAATATTATATTTCAAAACGATGAATAGGGTGAAACGGTTCAGCACATTGGCCAGCAAGGTCACCAGATCTTACGTAATTTAAATCGCCATTAATAATTTAATTAATTAATTTAATTTCTTCGCCATTATCTCCTCGATTTTTCAGCGGTGTTTTTTTTTTTTTTTTTGAGAGTGACACGCAAAGTGATGTCGGCTAAAAGCCTTAGACACCAACACTACAAATAAAGAGGACAAACAGTCAAGGCAACAAAAAACTCAAAACCGCTGCAGGGCACGCAAGAGCCCCGACAACAGTCGAAAATACCCCGGCTGCGAACAGCCGGCCGGAAGAGCAGAAAAAGACAACAACGAGGGCAGAGTACCGCCAAAAGAGGCCGGTAAACCAACCCCCACCAAAGCGTGAAAAAACGCCGTCCGGGCCACCGCCGAACCGGGGCAAAACAAGACAAAGTGAGCCAAATCGCCTACAATCCGACATAACGGGCAAAGGGGAGAAGAACGCTTTCAGCGGTGTTTATTGCATTAAACACAAAATTAACGCTCTACAATTTCCTCATTGACAATTTTCTTAAAGCACCTAGCGGTTAAAATTTAAATATTCAAAAAACGTAAAAATACTTTTCGATTTAGATTCAATTTTGGTAGAAAGTGTCCCCCGGCACGTTTAATATACAGTACAAATTTCAAATTTCTATAAAACATAGTTTTTGAAAAAATAATAACTTTTTCGCGCAAAAAACGCCCTGTATATATATATATATATATATATATATATATATATATATATATATATATATATATATATATATACAGGGTGTTTAAATTTTGGATTTTAAAGACTCATGAGTGACCTTAAAGACAAACGCTGCAAGTCAATAGTTCACCTTGGCATACCCACAGATAATGTGAAACTGTATTTACACGAGATGTTATTTCAATCTGATAGTTGCTCGACTTTTATTATCGAAGGTCTTATAGTCAAATTTATTTGGAAACATTTCAAGGTGAATATTAAGCTTTCATTATGGTCACTCTTTGGAAGAAGTGCGTCACTTAGCCTCAAGTGAGGAAACACCAAACACCTTTACGTAACCTGTTTAAGAGTAAAACCTGTGTACATAAAAATCAGAAAGTAATAGTGCTATAATCCAAGTATGCCCAAATTTCCAATATTATTGAAGGTCGCGAACGCCATTTACTAAAAATCATACATTTGGGCATCCCTGTTATAGATTTATGCTGATAGCTAGGAGCAACAAACACACAAGCAGAAGGCAGCTAGCCTTTAAACACGCCAAGGCAGTATTGTGTGCAACTTTCATTGGACGAGCCTTTACGCTAAACGTTTTACGGAAAGTGGGAAGACAATTTTCGATGTGTCCCCTTCCGCGCCTTGTTGAGCTTGCAATGCTTTGCATTAACCGTAGACATCTTGGATATCCATAGCTGGATGCATGGTTTCCTTTGAAAGATGTTTCTAAAATTATAAAAAAATAACTTTGTTTTTAATCCCAATTAATTAAAAATATTACCTCGCAATTGAAACAACCAAAGAAAACTAATTCATCGGTTGTAGTAATTACATTTTGTTGTGAAACAGTTAAATCTTCGCCAGGTAATGCACGGACTTCGGTTGGTGCTCGGTCTTCCGGTGGCGTACGACATTCGGGCGACGCACTGCCTTCGTTTGGTGCACCGTCTTCGGGTGATGGGCGATTTTTGGGTGACGCTTTGCCTTCGGTTGGTGCACGGTCTTCGCGTGACGGGTGCCCTTCGGGTGACGCACTGCCTTCGGTTGGTGCACGATCTTCGGGTGACGGGTGCCCTTCGGGTGACGCACTGCCTTCGGTTGGTGCACGGTCTTCGGGTGACGGGTGCGCTTCGGGTGACGCACTGCCTTCGGTTGGTGCACGGTCTTCGGGTGACGCACTGCCTTCGGTTGGTGCACGGTCTTCGGGTGAGGCACTGCCTTCGGTTGGTGTACGGTTTTCGGGTGACGGGTGCCCTTCGGGTGACGCACTGCCTTCGGTTGGTGCACCGTCTTCGGGTGACGCACTGCCTTCGGTTGGTGCACGGTCTTCGGGTGACAGGCGATTTTCGGGTGACGCACTGCCTTCGGTTGGTGTACGGTTTTCGGTTGACTGGCGGTCTTCGGGTGACGGGCGCTCTTCGGGTGATGGGCGGTCTTCCGATGGCGCGCGGTCTTCGGGTGAAAGACATGTATTTACTGCGGTTATAGGAACCCTAAGAGTCGTGTCATATCTAAAAAAAATTACAAATAAGAATTAGAACTTACCTGAATTCAATATTTCGTCCGGTGTCATAAGTTTCGTGGTGCCTTCATTGAACTTTATGTGGGATTCCAAAAACTCGTCGACTCTGATTGGTAGTTTTCTATTTGAAAATACACGGTTTTTAAGATTTCCAAAGCTACTTTCTACACGCGCGCTATTCTCCACAGAATTAGGGGAGTTAAAATGAAATTTCATGACCCCAGACCAGAAGGGAATTAAACGTGCCATTTTTTGAATGTCATGGACTATTAAAGGGGAAAATTGTTCGTTTCCGATATTGCCCTCTTCTTTGGGATATTTCAATTCTTCGATGCATTTTACTTTTATATGTTCAACCCAGCTTTCAAACGAAGACTTTGGAATAATTTCATTTATATCCATCATATCTACATCAGGCGGGTCGTCAATTGACATATTTTCGTCGTCAAAATAGACTTCACCGGTGGCTATTCTTCTATGTAGCCACTGTTTCCTCTTGTCACATGTTGTAGGCTCGGACGTCACTATACTTAGACCTTCGGTTTCACAAAGTGCTACCGTAAATATTGCTTGTAGAATCTGTCTTAGGTCTAATATATCGTCGCACTGCACTGCCTGCCCTAACGCACGTAAATAAAACTGACGAGTGCGTTTTATTTGAATTTTAATACCTTTAAATTGCGTCATGTTTTTTATAACGTGCGCTACGTCGCAACGAATATAACAACTCAGCAGTATGTCCTGACCGATATCGTGTGATGGAAATAGGACATTCCAGCATTTGGAGATATAGTCACTTAAGGAGCAACAGTTTGAAAATGCTTTGGTGACGGCGTGTAAAAGATCGAGCGACATATCTGTTACAACTTCATTGGGAACCGCGGCTCCTGACCTAATCCACATTGATAGCCATCCGTAAATTGAGTCGGAATTGTGACTTTCAGACAACATGTTGCCCATAGAGTATTGCTTCTTCGTTGAGGAATCATTAACTGTAATTTCGTAGAGGAAAATGGCGCCACTCTTCACTCCCCAAGGTCTTCTCAGCTTTTTAACTACCCCACCTGTGGCATCAATGGAAATTTTTGATTTTCCAAGATTGTTTTTACAGTAAGCTCGATAGATACAAATTTAAGACGAAGACCAGTAAAAAACCCTAAATTTACAATATCCTAAATCTTTAATTATTCCGCTAAACGGACGAATACCCATCATATGGTAAATCGCTTCGACGATTTCGTTGAATGGCGTTAAATTTCATTTCCTCTTCGGCTCGTAATTTCCTATGCGTGATTACTTCATCGCGTACTTCTCCAGACAAATGTCTCTTAAGGCTTTCTGAATTTGGTTGATTGTATTCCCCTTTGTATTCACATTTGACGTGCACCCGGCTGTGTAATGGCGGCTCCGATTCAATAACTCCCACGAATACCGATAGGCATTCTTTGCATTTTCCATTTATGTAAGCAAACACACCTCCGGAACGATGGACTGAAGCTCTTCTGAATGTAAGTGTGCAAGCAGTCTCGTGTGTTCGAAAAAGTGCCTGTATATTATATGCGTCCAAGTTCCTGGCTTAAAAACGGATCTAACTTTCCGTTCCGCTTTTCCATATACAACCTCCCGGGGTGCCATTTTGGCGTATTCTTCTTCGGAGAGAGTCATTGTGAATTGGTTAATTCTTGTTTTACTATTTCCTTCCGCTATTTCTTCTTCGCTATTTACATCTGAGGATTCATGCGAAGATTCAACCAATTCGGTGTCTACATGAATTTCTTCGGAACAATTTTCTATGTCGTCTTCTGCGTTTTTATTTAATCCCAATACTTCCCAAATTCCGTATCGGTTTTTTTTAACAAGGGTACAAGGCATTGGGAGTGGGTAAACCACCTAATTCTTCACTAACCATTTTCCATACTGGAGATGACTTACCCGTTACACAGGAATTATGATAAATTTTTGAGGATAACTTTAAAATCGTTTCTTTAATTCGCTGAATATCAGCTTCAGATTTTTTCTTACGACCGACCGTATTTGTAAAATAATATAGGAATCAGGATAACTAAATACTTGTAGAATATCTTCCGGCACCTTGTAAAAAATAGCAGACGACAGATTCTTTAAGTAAATTAGCATTTCAGATGTTGAATTTCGATAAGCAGTAGCACTCGCAATAAATTTGAGTACTTGTTTGGAAAGACATAACTAACTTACTTCCAATAATATACCTTTCTGGCAAGGTTTTAAAAATAAATAAACGGAAGAATCTTTTAGTAAACTAGGGCAGTAGAACGTATGTTTGATTTCGCTATGTGAATTAACAGGCTAATTTTCTTGTACGAGCTTGAGTGCAAAGTCTGTAAGTTCGTTGTTGCTTGGTTGCGAATATTTAAAATTAGCGACGCTAAAACAACTGTGGACGATTCTCGCCATCTATTGACCAGTAATGAAGTTCCGCGTATGTGTATTATTGTTACACATTTTCCAGTCCGCACTTAGGTTGAAAATTTTAATATTTATTCTTTGGCAACCATGTCACCGCTTCGCGATTTCAAATATTCTCCTTGACAAATACTGACCATTACTTCCTTCGATAACGGTTGATTTTATTTAATAAATACTGTATCAATTGTAAAAAAAGATCGTAGCTATAGCTATAGTTTCAGCTAAACTAGCAAATTGTTAGGCCTTAACATTGTAAAATCTGTGCTTTTGGAGAGCACCACGCTCTCCCCGATTTACGTTTTAATCGGCATGCCTCGCCCAGTCACGTGAGCGATATCCTAGTAACGGTTATAAAAAATACAAACTTTCAACCAATACCAAGGTCCCTTCAGCTAGCGATCTGAGTCTAGCAGTTCTAGCTTGAAGATTTAATTTCAATTTTTATTTGTTTTGAAAAGTCGTGTTATTATTTTTTAAATATCGCATTAGACTATATCGTATATTTACTTTATTTTGGAACTAAATTAATCGAATTATCGAAAGCAAAAGTTTAATTTTGCGTATTTTTTAGATAATTATTTTTCATCATGGCGGAGTACAACCGAGTGCTTTGTGTCCCTGTAAGGAGGCGAGGGGGGAGGCATCTTGGAAGCCCGCAACCATTTACCCCTCAAATAAGACGTCGTGCGATTGGACCCAAGTGCTAGACTTTCTTCCCCTATTTACTTTTGCTTACAATTGTTAGACTACACGATTTGGAAAATTTAGGCGCCTACCGAAATACGGTTTCTTGCTGCCGTACTCAGGGGTTAGGAAAACTAAAGTCTTATTTGCATAATACTTTAGAGTTTACTAGTAAAAACGTTTATTTACACAAGGATATATATCTAGTTACAATTATTTTACAATGCGCACGGGCATTCCTCCAAGGAAGAACCTCAGATACGAAGGGGACTTGGAGGCAAGCCGCAGCGAAGCGGAATAACTTCTGCCAGGACTCCAAAGAATTATCACAGACGACCTTGTTAATCACACTCGACAGAGCCTTAGAAGCCATGTTTCGGGCCCCTTTTGGGATACGACGAATGACGCACCTGGTTGATTGGAGCAGGTTGTTAAAATATTTTGGGAAGGCATTTTAAAAATGTTTAGTATTGTCAAAAAAACGAACGGTGAAAAAGTACTACACGTGTCCGGTTGCACCACGGAGAAGAAAGAAACAGAAGAATTAGCTACATCTAAACGCCCAATACGATAGAAAGTTTAACTCGCGTGACCGGATGCCCCATATAATTTACTAAAACACGAAAAGGACGAGAGCCTAACTAGTGTTTTATCCATGGCCTAACCTTAGCCCTCTGTATTAGAGAAGGCCAGGAAATTGAATATCCCAAGGTGGCGGCAAAAGCTAATAACTAATGAAAGATTTTCCGCTAGGTGCCGCTGTTTGGAGGCCTAAATTAAGGTGCAAACTTTAAACATATTAAAATTTTAATATGTTTTTAAACGAGTTTGAAGACAAATTCTTGACCTATTATTGTTTATTTAAATTCTTTTCCATTTTTCACCTATAATAGATATAATATTTTCAATATTTTTTTTGGGCATGACAGTGCCCTCTGACCTCAAGATAATGCTGGGCCAAATAATGCCATCTAGTGGATGAAGCCGTCACATATTATTTAAGTGGCCCGGGAATTTTAAAAAAATATATATTCCCGATTTCCTGGCCTTCTCTAATACAGGGGGCTATGGCCTACATGTAACCGGCAAAAACAAAGTCATTAATTACACGAAAAATGATGGAGCGAGGTAACACGCAGTCCGCGGACAAAATATACTCAAATAATAGTCCTAGTCGCAAAATTTCGTTTTGAATACGAAAACATTTGAGAGAGTTGGCCGTTTTCGGTCTATCGAAATCTGTCAGCCTAGTCTGCCTTCCCGGCCTGTATCTCCACACCGAAAAGGGCCGACGATTACGCCGCCGTATATATTTTACTAAACTGATGAGCGGCTTTTTGATCGTTATTTTGAATTATCGACTAAGACTATATCGATAAGTTTTATATATGGTTCATTATCTACAAGCTTTTTAGTATTTTCGTGGGCGCTGATCACAAATATGCCGGATGCCAGAGCGAGAAAGTTGGGAATTTTAAGTTATGACGTCATTAAGATGGCCGCCGGTACCATAAAACTGAACTGGGTTTATCTCCAAAACGCCTTGTCCAAATCATGGCCAACTTTGACACGTGCTGTTCGCGCTATAGCGGCAAACACAATCGAGAAATGTCCGATGTAATCAAATGAGCAGAAAATCTCCAGCTAGGTGCGCTGCACCCTACAGAAATCTTTCAAATTTTAGTGTAGGCTGAAGGCGGATAGTTCAAAATTCTACTATTGAAAACAAGTTTTGCTAGTTTTAAAATGTTTTCAAGATTACAAAAATTAAAAAGTAGTAAATAATTTTTAAATACTAATAAATTATTAATATTACCTTGCTTTAATTTTAAGACTTTCGAAAACCTTTTCAGAAAAAAAAATTTTCATTATACAAACATCGAATTTGCATAGAGGCAATATACCAAATCTGTGAGGTTGAGGTGCCGAAATTCACCAAGCGGGAAAATCCTTGTTCATAAAATATAAGACGATTGGGCAGGCCGCTATAGCAGCGAACATCGCGTGTCAAAGTTGGCCAGGTCCAAATCTACCGTTTACGATGTCATTTGATAGATATTGAAATTTTGGGATTTTTCATATTGCAGTTGTAATAAATCGCCTATATCTATCACCAGGGGCAGTGTGATATGTTTTTAAACAATTAATGGTGAATATTTAAAAAAATGGCTTGTAATATCTTTTTTAAAAGCATTTAACGACTTCATTCCGATGATGTTAAGTTAATAAAGTATTATTACCTGCTGCTAGGGGGCGCTTTGATATTTTTAAGCCCTGAAATGCGATCCGTACAAATAATATGTAGGCTTCTAATATCTGATTTAAAAATATTTGGCGACCGTTCAGTCATTTTGATTATTTCAACTTAAAAAAATTATTAATATATCTTATTAAGTGGCGCTGTTGAATTTTGAAACTCCTTAGTATATAATGTAACATATATCAAATATACATAGAGGTTTTTAGGTACCCCACATCTTAACAAACAACAAACTTCGGTTAATTTACTTCTGCTTCTGCTTATACTATGATGTTTTCAAATACAAAATATTGAAAATAAAATACAATTTGCTGGTCTACGCAAAGATCAGCTATCCTAGCTTAATCAGTCTTTGGGAATGAAAGATTTGGAATTGGTTCTCAAGCCTTGTATTATAACAGGTTTTTTATATGACATAATCGGTATAGGGTAAGGACTTGAAATTAAAACGATTCATATTCGATTCCATCAATTTAGTATTTTCAAAAAGGTTATTCAAAAAGATAAGGAGTTAAGAAAATTCGTCTTAAAGGAAGCCGAGTGGAATGCATTAGGAACACTTTTAAATTTGCTAAAGGTTAGTAACACCATAAGTAACATAATACTATAAGTATGACCATATAAATCATTACTTACTAAGGACTGACAACACTCCGCGAAATGAATCGGATCACATTTTAAACTTTTTTTTTGTTTCTGATGTACATGTAGTTCTGTTCGAATTCGAGACCCAAACGCATTGTGGTTCGTACATAATACCGTAAAGATATGTTTTCAACGAATTTCCGGTTTAGAATACTGCGATTACGCAATCACCCCGCGACAGACTATCATTAACCGACATCGTTCACTGTCATACTTATGTTTATTATGTTACTTAGGGAAACACCAATAAGGTAGTTAGGTAAATAGAGTAACTGAAACCGAAGGTTTTCAACTCCCTTAAGCCCCATTTTCATGGTCGCTAGTAGCGGATAAAAATCGTCCAAATTATCTTCCGCCACTCGCAAGCATGAAAATAAACATAAAATATCCGTTTGAAACAGATCGACGCGGAAAGTGAAAAAATGTGTAGCTGAAGCCGATTTTGACGAATTTTACCCGCTACCCGCGATCATGAAAATCGGGCTTTAGTCCTCATAGCGTCTCTAGCGACCTCTTTTATTACTAAGGCTGAGCGAATAACATAATTATCAGAATAATTCGGTCAAATATTGAGACGAATAACCGTCTCGATATTCGCTTCACGCACCTTTTAGTAAAATCGAATAACATTTATATTATTTGGTCCTTAATTTTCAGTAAATAGTCGGCGAAAATTTTGGTAAATAGTCGGTGAATACGTTGCTAAATAGTCGGGGAATGGTTTGGTAAATAGTCGGGGAATAGTTTGGTAAAAAGTCAGCGAATATTTTAGTAAATATTCGGATCATGTTTTGGTAAAATAGTACTAGAGACCCAATTTCGGACAATAAATAACACAAAGAAAATAAATTTTCTTTGATAAGAAAATATTTTGGTTGGGTTATCAATAATTAAATTTTTTTTAAATGTTTTGGAAATGTTTAATTTCATTCACGTTTTCGTTGTTGGTTTAAAGAATAAATTTGTCTGACCAAATTTGCTGGGCTTAATTTGGCTATAAGCAGATAATTGTTTTCTTTTCACCGACATTTTTTTCACGATCGAAAACGCAACGTTCTTGTCCAGGTCTATTTTTTTAAATAATGTTAATGCTTTATTTAATCATACCAAGTTAAATTTATTTTTGTTCTTTCCATAAATAATTGGAAATATCGTGGATAATGAACACAAATCATCGACCTCTACAGGTTACGAAACCATATAAAAAATACATGTTTGGTCCTTTAAAAGATTTCCCACCCATGCACCCGGACACTCTTTTGACAATTGTCCTCTACACAAAGAGATTTATAAAGCTATGGGTTTTTATTTTATCACGTTAGCGCTGACATGCTGTAAATTCTGGCCAAAATTATAAAAAATGTACAACTCCAAAGCCGGTGCGGTGCATATTTAAAAACGGGTGTTGCGTAATAGTGCCTAATGATGTGCTAGTTTTCAATTAAAAAGGTTGGGGTGCGGGCCACCATTTACATGACCCGCCCATATAGGAAAATTAGTGTATTCTGGATGTAAATATTAAAAATTTTGTAACTTTAAATCCGGTGCGATGCATGTTTAAAAACGGGTGGTGCGTAACGGTGCCTAATGGGTGCCTAATGATGGGCTAGTTTTAAACTGAAAATCCTCGGTGGGCGGGCCACCATTAACATGACCCGCCCATATAGGAAAATTAGTGTATTCTGGTAAAATTATTAAAAATTTAATAACTTTAAATCCGGTGCGGTGCATATTTAAAAAAGGGTGGTGCGTAACGGTGTCTATTAGGTGCGTAATGATAGGCTAGTTTGAAACTAAAAATCATTGGTGGGCGGGCCACTATTAACAAGACCCGCCCATATTGGAATCATTGTTCTTTCTAGCCGTCCTTTTAAAAATGTACGTATTTGGGAATCCGGTACGGTGAATATTTAAAAAAGGGTGTTAAGTATCGGTGCATAATGGGTGCCTAATATTAGGCTAGTTTTAAGTAGAAAACTTTCGCTGGGCGGGACAATTTCAAAAATCGTGTATCTTTGAAACCGGTACGGTGCATATTATTTTAAGGGTGGTGCGTAAGGGTGCATATTGGGTGCCTATTGATGGGCTACTTTAAAGTTGAAATTGTTTAGGGGCGGGTCACTATTAACATGGCCCGCCCGTTTTCAAAAACCTTTATCTCCGTAACCGGGATGGTGCATATTTTAAATCACGTGGTGCCTAACGGTGCATAATTGGTGCCTATTGATAGGCTAGTTTTCGGTTGAAATTTTCTAAATGGGGGTGCCACCGTTAACTTAGCCCGCCCATTTTCAAATCTAAATTTCTTGAACGCAAAGTGGTGCCTATTTCGTAACTGGTGGTGCATATTAGTGCGTATTTGGTGCCTTTTTATAGGATATGTGGTTTTAATTTTGGTTAGTTGGGCGGGTCAAGTTAATTGAGGTTCTAAACCGTCTAACCAACGGAAACTGTACACAATAAAATGCATGAATTTAGACTGGTTGCCTTCTCCTTGTCTGGGGTGTTGTGTTTGTTGCTCCTAGCTGACTGTGACAACTTTGAATTTATTGTCTAATAATCTTTACTTGATTTTGCTATCTTTTACATAGTACATTTATTTGAATTTTCTTTGCCTGATTTGCACAATTCTAAACCTCAACGTAAACAAGGATTAAACATTTTTAAAGACATTTTCACCACGTTCACTGTTAACAAAGAAATCGTCAATTCTGATATATTAAAGTTAATAATTAAGCCGTTGTTAAATTAGATCAGTTAGATAATAAGCCAGTCAATTAAGGTCGCAAATAGTCAATTTTTGTACTTTCAAATCATTTTAACAAAAATCTTAAATTTAGTCTTTACTCAATTTACTACTTGGGATAACACAGCGTCAATGTGAAAAATTTTAGTAACGATTTTCTAAGTAGAACTGTAACTTTTTTACAAAAAATTTCTTGTTATTTAATTTAATATATCGCTCAATAGCTTTTAATACGGCATTTTATTTGATATACTACTTTATTTGCCGTAACTAATCTTGATCCCTTTAGAAAAAGTGTCGTTCATAATAAGGTAAGCTAAGCTAAACACAAAGCGCCACCCAAGGCTCAAGTTCCTTTGAAATCAAGTGACCAGGAAGGTGGTGGCTAGCCCTTCATTCCACTGGAGTCAACAGCTTTCTACCCTTACTATAACCATTATTCTCAAAAAGTTTTTATGGAAAGGTGAAACCTAAGAACTCGGATAAAATCCCATGAACTAAGGGAAACTATAAGCACGGAAGGAATTTCTAAGATTTCAACAAGGGCCACAAGCTGGGCTCCGCTCGTTTCTAACCACTCTGCAACTCCACCATTCAAATGGCGATTGTCTTACATCCGCCTTATTATTTCCTTTAATATTTAAGATTTGACCGTCAATGACTATTTCATTAAAATCGAGTTATAATGAGTGGCCGATTTGACGTAGAATGAGCGCTTATTAGATTTCTTACATCTCAGAAATAAGTTCTTATTGCTAATATTAAATGATGCGTTTACAATAGTGAAAAAGTGTAATTCGAAAATTCTTGAAACTCTACAATTTCACAGCGTCAAGAGACAAATTTGCTTGACAAGGGCCCGCGATAACTAAAATTGTCATATTTTTTGTAATATTTTTAAGCGGCTTTTTGAACCCTTACTATGTCTTACTTTTTAACCGAAAGATGACGGGATAATGAATATAGAAATATTCAAATTTATCGGCAATTATCACAGCATATGTTTTACAAATATGTGTATTATATTTAAAATTATGACGTATTTATTCAAATTATAGCTCGTGTTCCCCTTATTAGTGCAAAGTAATCCAAAAATGTAATTTTTTTTTAATTATTGGCATTTTTTAAGTTTTATTTTAAGTTGTAAGAAACATTTTTGGTTGCCATGGCAAAACGGAAGCCCAACGTTAACTTTTCCCTGTAACTTTATCATTATACATCTAGGTCAATCGCTAAGAACTACATCGGGTCGTCTCCTTGTTAGTTAAGAATTGTAAAAAGTGTAGGTTCCCTATAAGTATCTAATCTTACCAACCATAATTTAGCGCACTATTGTTGGTTAATTCTTAAAAATTAAATACCTACCTATGGGGCCTTACGAGATGACATAAAGCTGTTCTTAAAGTGCCGTGAAAGCGAACTTCATGATTTAATGTTTTTATTTCTGGTTCACGTTCGAAATGCAATTTTGAGATCACATCTAACACGTAATTAGAACAAGGCACATAAAACCGAGGGGATCATTACTTCCTTTCATCCTCTACACCGATTTGAGCGAGTACAGTCTTTGGTAGGGCTAAATATGTAATCGATTACGTTAGTAGTTATGTGCGTATATGATATATTTAACTTATGTGTTATATTTATAATCAAAAGGCGTATTAAAAGTAAATTGATATTTTCAAATACGAAATTTAGATCAAAGGTATATTTCGTCACGTGTTTCCTTAACTTTGTAGAAGTCGGCCTGCCTGGAGTTTTACCGTTTTACGGTTTATGTTAAGTCAAAATGGCAACGCGAGTAATCTTAATAAATCCCGTCATTTTGATAAATAATTTTGAGGATGATATTGTTGAGTTAGACGAAAGAGAAATTTACAGGAGTATAATAGAAAAACCACAAAACAGTGGTGCGTTAAACAAACCGTGTAACACTTAGTGAATTATTTATAGACTTGGCCTGAGCAAAAGCCTGGGCGTATTTGGAGATAGTTTATCTTTTGATTTTTAAGTTTAGATTTGGAATAATTTGGTGGCCGTGTTTCATCTTACGTGGTGGCATATCTTTCAGCTTAAATCATTTCCCGTAATCACCGTAAAACCAGCTAATTACAAAAATATATTTATAAAACTACCGCACTCTTAAAACCGAAATCACCTACGTAAAAATTAAAAGCCAAGAAACCAAGGGTTAAATTTCTGACATTTTAGCGCGCTTTTCGTAGAAAACGAGAGATAAACCTATCCCAGACTACCTCGGTCAGCACTATATTCCTAAATGACATTGTACTCTTGGTGGTTTTGGAGATAAAGGCGTTTTAGAAAACATTTTTAACAAATCCCAAAATCTGCGAACGCGGTGATTACACTTTGCCCCAGAACTGCGAACGCGTTTCCGCAGCGAACAACAAACAGACACACACACACCCACCCACCCACCCACCCAGACAGACAGACACGGTGATTGTAAAACCCCTCCTAGGTTACATAGTACCTTGGAGAGGTAAAAATCATACGTTTGGGCATCCCTGTTATAGATTTATGCTGACAGCTAGGAGCAACAAACACACCAGCCCCACACAAGGAGAAGGCAGCTACCCTTAAAACACGCCAAGGCAGTGTTGTGTACAACTGTCATTGGACGAGCTTTTACGCTAAACGTTTTACGGAAAGGGGAAAACACTTTCCGATTTTTCCCCTTCCGACGGGAGCATGCGCTAAAGCGTCTAGCCCACGAAAACTGTACGCTACAAAATACACGACTTTTTACGAGTTGCGTTCTCCTTGTGTGGGGTGCTGCGTTTGTTGCTCCTAGCTGACTGTGACAACTTTGAATTTATTGTCTAATAATCTTTACTTTATTTTGATTTCTTTTACATAGTACATTTATTTGAATTTTCTTTGCCTGATTTGCACAAATCTAACACTTAACGCGAAAAAGGATTAAACATTTTTAAAGACATTTTCACGACGTTCACTATTAACAAAGTTATCGTCAATTCTGATATATTAAAGATAATAATTAAGCCGTTGATAAAAGAGATCAGTTAGATTATAAGCCACTCATGTTAGATCCCATATAGTCGATTTTTGTACTTTCAAAACATTTTAACAAATATTTTAAATTAAGTCTTTACTCAATTTACTACTTTGGATAACCCAGCGTTAATTTCAAAAATTGTAGTAACGGTTTTCTAAGTAGAACTGTAACTTTTTTACAAAAACATTTCTTGTAATTTAATTTAATACATGGCTCAATAGCTTTTAATACGGCATTTTATTTGATATACTACTTTATTTGCCTGAACTAATCTTGATCTCTTTAAAAAAAGGGTCGTATATAACAAGGTAAGCTAAGCTAAACCCAAAGCGCCACCAAAGGCCCAATTCCTTTTAAATCAAGTGACCAGGAAGGTGGTGGCAAGCCCTTAATTCCACTGGAGTTAACAGCTCTCTACCCTTACTATAACCATTATTATCAACAAGTTTTTATGGAAAGGGGAAACCTAAGAACTCTGGTAAAATCCCCTTAACTAAGGGAAACTAAGCGCGGAAGGAATTTCTGAGATTTCAACAAGGGCCACACGCTAGGCTCCTCTCCGCAACTCCACCATTCAAAAGGGTCTAGTTGGAAATTTAATTTTAAGATCTGACCGTCAATGACCTTTTCATTAAAATCGGTAAATCCATGGTTAAATGAGTTGTCGATTATAAGTGGAATGAGAGCTAAGTGTTATTAGATTTCTTAAGAACTTATTACTAATATTAAATAATGCGTATGCAATAGTGGAAAAGTGTTGTTTGAAAATTCTTGAAACGACTATATAACGAATAAATGCAATGCAATTTCAATGCGTCAAGAGACAAATTTGCTCAACAATAGCCCGCGATTACTCAGAGTGTCGTATTTTTGTGCGATATCATTTAGCTGCTTTTGGAGGGATTAGTACAACCAATATTGTTTATGTTCTTTCATGTGCTCCTTCAGTGATTAGTGCTTTTATTTATTCGAAACGTACACTTTGAAGCTGTTTCTTGCTAATGAATTTACAATCTCATTACAGAAGAGTTCCTTTTTTATCCGAAAGATGATGAAATAATTAATACAATAACTATTCTATTTCGTGGTACTATACTAAAAATATATTATTGATTTGGAAAAGGGTAAGTAGTGCAGTCAAAACATGTGAGATAAATGTATTAAATATATTTGTCAGGATTAAATTTTGCCTCTGTTTTGGTTGCAATTTACTTCCAAAGCCAATTTTCTCTTTGTGATAATGAATATAACTTTATTTCGTGAAACTATCCTAAAAATATTTTTTTTTAAAAGGGTATTAAGTAAGTATAGTGCAGTCAAAACATCATACGATAACTGAATAAAATATATTATTCAGGATGAAGTTAGGGCTCTGTTTTGTAGCAATTTACTTCCAAAGCCAATTTTCTCTTTGTGCTGGGCTGCATTTTCTGTTCTTTCGGGTCGGATGTCCGAGAGTCATTTCGAGGCAAAAGACCATGATTGAGAGCGCTGTCCCACAGATCCAAACCCGGAATATGGGGTTCAAGAAGGACATTGTGATCCGTTTCGGTGGATTATGCGAGTTTATATTGAGCACCTCCATAAATTGTTTATCAATTCTGTCAAATATTCGGCTCTGTTGGGTCTCCACGTATTTGGAAATACTGAAAAAAATTAAATTGAAACTGAATCACTTTTATTTGAGCCTGAAACCCATTAAACCGAAACTGAATAATACTAAAGGTGCTTTGAACGTCCATATTTAAGTTTTCTTAATGAATACCACGTTAAACTTGTTAAATATCGGGATTTACAATTCTCTTTTTATCGTATTGGAAAAAATAAAAATTTATAAAACAAAATTTGATAAACATAAAATTTTGAATTTTAAATTTTAATATATAAAACAAAAGATACTGGAATTTATTTCAAAGTATTCAAGCAATTAGAAGGATTTCATTGAAGAAAAAATCTAAAAAATAGTTAAGGCTGTTGTCGCGCTAGAGGATGGATGGACGGACAACCAAACAACCAAATACCATGGTGCGAGATAGAGCTTACCGAAACCAAAGAGCCCTATAAACACCTGGAGACTAAATACGCCCTGCACATAAAAATCGATTAATTTTATTAAGAATATTCACGAAAGAATCAGAGCTTGTTTAAAGTTCCCGAATTTTACAATTGGCTGACTGTGACGCTTATTTAAGAAAATTTTAAATTTTCAAATTCAAGATTTGTGTTTACTCTCTGCTGTAACGTACTAGATTTGATTACATTTCTAAACAAGCATTAAATGAAATATGTCGTACAAGGCGTTCTTCACGGAAAACCGTTGCAATGTTGGTGATAATACCTCCACTTGAGACAAAGCACCAAAAATGTGAAAATCAGAGTCAATAGAAATACCAGATTTTATATTCCCTCAACTCGTCCCTCAGCAGCTTAACAGGTGGTGCCCCAGTAAAAAAAAAAATTAAAAGATAGGCCTAAATATTTTACTTATTTTTTACTGTCATATATTAGTAAAATTTCTAGATAAGATTTTAAAGGTACACAGAAAAAACAACGTTTAATTTTTAAACACTTGATTTACAAATTCAGGCGTTCTAAATATTTGCTGATTCTTCTGACGTTAATGCACTAAACGTAAAGGTGTTTAAATCCTAAATAGCTAAAAGCTTAACACCAGAAAATCTTGAAAAAAAACCTTAGAAACCTAGTCATTTAGCAAAATCAACATAAACTAAAACACCTGTGCTTAGATGTCACAAAACGGCTCCAGTGGGATATAGATTTTAAACAGCTTCTGTAACAAAAGGCAAGGCTTCCGCTAATCCCGCTATAGATCCAACTGCGCCGAGGTAACCATTAATTTTTCTCCTTTCCCATGCCGATTCGAACGAGCATTTTCCGATAAAGAAGAACCATGTTTTATCCAAAATCGAATGGACGCAAATTGGTTGCGAAATTGAGGAATCACACACTGAATCACGACTCAAACTTTTTCACATGCTTATTTGGCTTCACCTATTCTGTTTTTCTAAGTTGCACTACCTTCGCGAACTGCTTCTGGCAGCCATTTTGAAAGTTAAATTAGTCCTTTAAATGTTTAACTTACGTCGCTGCGCTAACTCTAACCTATCTTAGAGCGCGCGCTAGCTTCGCGAAGAGGTTCGTGCAAATAGTGCGTGCCAAGACTATAATAATAAAGCTTAGTTTAGTGACGTAAGATAAATTTTCAATACATTAACCCTTGCCCCCGCTTCCATTTTTACGGGGATAATTACCACGGAGGAAGAAACTACTATCCTGGAGAAGAAAATCAGGGGCCCGAACAGCTGCACAAATAACTTTTGTGCCTAGTAGAGTGTCGCCACCTATGGATGAACGGAATAACTATTACTTTATAAAATTTCGTAATGGCTCTCTTAAAATATGAGTCGTAAGAGGGTACGAACCAGACGTAATGCCTGTAGACTAGCCGAATATCGTGCCGCACTTCGAACCAGCTAGAGGTATCGTATTTACAATTAGAAGTTTCATTCTCAATGTATCGTATTTACCTCTCCAGAAGTTGTTTCTTCCTCCATGTTATTACTGTTGTGAAAACCAGAGGGCGAAAGCGTTACTTTAAAAAAAAAGGTTTACACATCTCAAAATCGCAGTCGTCTCTTTTATACTTTCCTCATCGGATCGGCGATTTTTCTTTAAAGCAACTGTCGGCTATATCATTGCCACCTGCTTTATGAAAAGGGCCCTAAATGGGTTAGAGTGTGCAATAACTGGTAGCTTTACCGGAGAGTCGGGGTCCGGCTCTTGTAACCCATGAGGGCGGTGGCGCACTGGGAGATGTTAGCTCTGATCAAATGGTCCTATCTCCACCTCCGACTTCGGTCAGGTTTGGGCTGGATACTGAACTTCGGTTCAGGCTAACGGAGAGGGTCCAGGCCGACTGGCCGCCTCGGCGGATTAGGTAGCCTGCTGTGGGGCGGCGGGCCTCCATATGCGGGCACGGCGGTCCTGTTTCCTGGCCTTTTGGGGCCCACCGGGATCTCCGGTGCCAGCTGTGGCGGGTTACTTGGGCTGCTGTGTGCTCGTCGTTCCCCTTTAGGAGCTCTCTTCAAAGGGTTTGGCTCCTTACCTACGTAGGTAGGGTGTCGGCTGGAGTTGCTATAGCATCCATTCTAAATCCGACTGCTGTGTGCTAATTTGGGATTGGTCCACCCATTGCTGCACCTTCTGCTGGGTTGAGTGGCTTGCGTCAAAGGTGTGACCATCAGTAGTAGGGTTCTGCTACCCATGCTGGATTTGTCACCTGTCCGGGCTAGGTGGACGCTGGCGTAGGGCACTATGATGATAGGCCTCCGGTGGTATGGTCTCTGTTACTAGGTACACCGGGCTATAAATTCTGCCACACTGCATTATGAAAAGGCCCCTGTTATTAGAGATGGCCATGAATCTAGCTGATTCTTCGAAAAAAAGCGAATTTAGTGATGAGCGTGGTGCCATCTATTAATGGCAAAAGTAGTTAAATTCAAAATAGCGAAATGATAATGTTAGTCCAGGGAAATTAGGATTTTACCTAGAACAAATTAGAGAAAAGCAAAACTCAACGGGGAATGTGTTCGATAAATCGAGTTAAAAAAGGAGAAAAAAGTTTTCCAATGTTGGAGGGGTGGAACCCCCCAAAAAATGGCCGCCATCTTGGAAATTTCGTTTTTTTAGATTTTACGGCGAAATGGCTAAAGATAGGTGAAACATCCCCCACTCCCTGTTTTATGGTGCATACGATTCCGCATCGAACAAGGCATTCCGCATCAAAGTCCGACCAGGCATTAAAACGTTATTACTACAAATGTACGACGGCCATTTTGGAAATTTCGTTATTTTGGATTTTACGGCGAAACGGCTACCGATAGGCGGAAACATCGGTAAGTCTTTATTGCTAAAAATTACAAACCCTATCAAACGATATAGTGCACATTAACATCCGTCAATTCAATCAAAATATATAACTCAAAATAATACATGGCATTAGTTTTGTTGCTTATATTATGGATTAAATATAAAAAATGTGCTTAATTTTTTTATTCATCTTCATCGAGAACATCACTTTCATCAAACATTTCAGAATTTGCATTTAAACATGATACCCCATTTCACTCTTTGCACATTGCAGAACATAACATTCCAAATTTTTTGCACTAACAGGATTTTCCGCAATTAGTAGTCTTACACCCACAAAATATTAAATTTAATATACGGTTTGGAGCTGGTGGTCTAACTGTGTGAATTGGATTTAAAACTGCACCTTGCAATTTCCATCCCCATTCCGGAGGGTTCAAATCATTTCCTATCCAATGCTGAGTTTGAAGGTAGACTCTGTATAGGTGTTGTTCTGTGGCATCTATGGTTGGCGGTAACGACGCCAGATCAAATCCACTTTTTATCTCTCCGAGGGGACTATTTCCCCTAGGAGGGGTTATACAACCACCGTGTCTGTCTGTGGGTCTGTCTGTCAGGCCTGCGAACGCGTTCGCATTTTCGGTGCAAAGTGTAATCACTGCGTACGCAGTTTCTCGAAGGGTTGGCAAAATCACCGTGTGACGGTGAGCGTTAACGGATTGCTTTGCGGTTGGGTTTGGTTGGTCTTTTTTCGTCAATGCTCACCGGATATTTCGTTATTGTTATGTTGTAGGTCGTGAACGTTGAGTTCGTGTTGTGACTGTTGTGGGTGTTGAGTTTGTCTTATGATTGTTGTGGATGTTGTGTTAGTGTTATGACGGTTGTGTGTGTTGAGTTTGTGTTATGATGGTTGTGGATGTTGAGTCTGTTGTGTTTGTATAGGCGTTTTCTCTCCAACTTCTTCTTAATGACTTTGGGACGGACCGAGTGCTGAGTGTAATGCTACCTCTCAACATCCAATGGCAGGGTTTCCACCAGTTGTAAACGGTATTCGTCTAAGTATCAATTTGGGATTTTTTTGCGCCGGCCGGGAATCGAACACGGGTCTGCCTCGTGCAAGAGATATACTCTAACCACTCAGCCACCAACGCTTGTTTTACGAATGAAATTATGTTGATTTAATCTTGTTATTAAATAGAACGAAATTTCGTGTTCCATTTAAATTATTGCATCGAAGTAACTCTATGCGTATTCTCTGTTGATTAAAAACGAAAGCGCCGCCCAGGTTTCGAACCCGAGCCCTTCTGCATGACAGGTGAACGTTCTACGACAGAACCACCGATAGATGTTACGCTTTTTTAAAAATTATAAACTCAGCTTAGCGGAAGAGTATATAAATGGTTTTTACAGTAAAATTTTTTTACGTATGCAATTTTATAGGTCAAGTCTTGCGCAGTCAGCCGAGATAAGAGGGTTAAAGGGTAGACCCTGTGGGTGGTCCACTTTGTTAGTTTTTTGTTATTTATTTACGGGTTTTATTATCGACCTATATATAGTTGTGTTAATGCAAAGTCGATAATTTAACGTTTATTGCTTTAAGAGCTGTCGGTTAGTAAATTAGCTCTCTGTGCTTTGTTGATGGTAAGGTTTTTGCTTCTTGTAAATATATTTGGTGTGGATATTTGGATATCTACGATTTCTAACGCAGTCATTGTATGATATTGGAAATTGGATGGTATTGGTCTTTTTCATGCGGTATGTGTCACAACGTCAACTGGAAGTCTACGAGTGTTGAAATAAAATGAGCGTTAAAGATGCGGCAAGTATTTCGTAAGCGAGAAAAATACAAATACCATCTGTAGATATTTCTTTCATTAAAATTTGCTTCGTATTATATTCAACTGATAATCATGTACTGTAAAAAGGGTTAAATTTAATTGTGCATTGTTTTAGTAAGTCTAACTCGTTGGTGTAACTACTTAATTTATAATATTCTGAATAAATCAAACTCGTCTCAATTATTTAAATTAAAATTAAAATTTTATACCGGGCGGGATTGAACCGAGAATATGTTTTTAGTAAATAACTCTGAATTGCGGAGATATCTTTAAGGGTCGTCTCGAGAAATTAATACCACTAGGTACCATTCTTCCGAGGAGGCTTGCCAACTTGTTAAAATTTGTTTTGATACAAATTTATTGTTAAGTAAATATCTATGTCGGTTCGAACATTGAGTTTTCTGGGGGGCTCCATAAATTTTTAAAATAATTTTTTGTCCAGCTTCTACAAGTTTCTCTTTTTCGGTGGATTGTCGGTTGAATAGCAAAGCGTTGAAGATCAAGTCCGAATTTTCTCTAAACAATTTTAAAATGGCTTTTTTGCCTTTTTTGTAAAAGGCGGAAGTAGTATCACACCCAGAAAGAGCATGAATAAATGGCAGTGCCTTTGTTACTATGCCCAGTTTGGTTTTTAGACTTAGTATGTCAGTAACTTTATCAGATTTAGAAGATTTTCCTGGACGGTGCATGTAAATATTTCCTTCAGTAGTGTGAAATAAAAGCAATACCATTATGTCTGTATCTTCTGCAACAACGTACAATTTGTTTGTGATTGTTTGTGCTTCAAGGGCTGTCGAAACTAAAAGTGTATCGGCATCTGATACAGCTTGTACGCTTTGAATATTTTCCTTTTCTAACTTTTCTTTAAGTTTATTAATGAAGTTTTTTTGTTTACCATGTTCCCTAGAAAGTCCGACTGACTCACTGTATTAACCGTTTCCGTATTAGTAACTACTAATGAGGATGCCTTTTTTCTTCTTATTTGTTCTTGTTGTTTCGTAGTAGGTTCCGTCTCTTCGTATCCGTCAAACACTACAACCGAGTTCGAGCCGTAGTGGCATTTGATGGTAGGTTGATGGACGTTGCCAAACAACTTTGTGTAGTAGGTGACCACCGTCGATCACGAAGGTGGTATTATCATGCTCGGTAAAACCATTCTTTGGAACCTCAATTACGTCCAGTGCACTTAAAAGAGTTGACTTAGTTCCTTTTCTCATTAAGCCATCAGCGAACAGCGACGTTGGGTACGAAGCTAGTTCATATTGAAAACATTCTTCTAATTGATCTGGAGTACTATTTGTACATATGATTCGGTTAAAGAGCTGAATGGGGTTTATTTGTACGTCTTCGTTATGCAACCGAATGGTTTTGTTATTTGTCATAGACAGAGTGTTAACTTTGTCGTTTCTTTTGAACTTGATATCTTTAAAGCTTTTGCCCCAAGCGTTACTCAGCAAATGGTCACCTATTTCTTTTGCTCTTTCACAATTGATATCATTTTCTGCTACCTTTCCACTAGACAAAGAGACTAAGTGTGGATAATTTTCTTGACTAAATGGCCAGTGACTTTCGAACCAATTAGTGAATTTCTCCAAATCCAACTGGTCCCGCGAACGTCTCGAAGACCTAAAATCTTTATGTTGTTCGCTACTCTCGAACTGAACGCCTGTAAATTCTTCTAGGTCATTGCTTATTTCGGAGCGGTAGGACATAGAGCAAACCCATTTGGCTAATGAACTATCGGTCAATCCTCTACCATGTGTTAATTCGCTAGGTTGCTTAAATTCTTTCATTAGGTTTTGTTCGATGACCATATCGGTCCATGTCCCACTCCAATTTTTATTAGTGAGTTTAATTGTGAACATGCTTTTTTCAGTAAATTTGTAATAGTCATCAGTAGACATGTTTTTTCTTAATTTATCCATTTCGTACAAATAAAGAAGGGATGATTTAGTGTAATTAAGGTGGCCAGTTGAGAGAAAATATGGTATCATTTCAGATATACAGGTGTAAATTCCATATCCCCGTTCGTTCGGCGTAAATAAATAGCTTGATAAGATCTACCATTCTTAGGTAATTTACCCAAAAGTTTTCCAGTGCGTCCTCTATTTTGCTAATGCAGCGTTAAATAAATCGTTAAAGTATTTCAAGCGTTCATTATCTAGATTTTCAGATGTTGGGCTGTTGAAGATCATTCCAATCAACTCCAAATCTGCTGCTTCGAAGTTCAGTTCTTTCAGAATTAAAAGTGACAAAGCCTGATAGGTAAGTAGATGCGCTCTTAGAGCACGTGCGTAAGCGTGGCCATTTATCATATGTACCACGGTATTTTTAGCGTACACCTCCTCCCACAAATCTTCTAGTCCACTACAACTCATGATGTTGCCAATAGATCCTAAATAAGACATAATAGTATGAAAACCACCCAAACGTGGCGTCACGCTACTAATTGAATCAGATAATTCAGCATTCTCGACTAGCTCAACGGCTTTGAAAAATAAGGGCTGGTCGAAAGTCACTATGCAGTGTTTTTGTTTCGTTCCTCGCAACAGTTTATCGCATATCGTAAGGCAGTGTCTATAGTACTAAAATCGCTTGGGTTCTCATTTATAAATGGCAGGGGAACCACTTTACTTTGATTATTCAAAGAAGATTGAACAGTAACTGACATATAACCGATCCAGGATACTACTTGCGCATCAGGAAGAAAATTTCCACAGAGCCATAACATATATTTAATACATCAATTTCTATAAGGATACCAGAGTTATTAATTGCGTTTTCGTAGCGGTTAACTTCGATGTCCCCAAATTTATTATTATGGGGCTTGCGATAATGCTTGATCGAAATACATCCAAACTTTCCCACATCTAACGAGCATTCAGAGCGTTTTGGCCGAGGTAGGTTTTCACGTACTCTCTCACTCTCTCTCGGGGTAACGCAAGCTATACCACCCATCGAGTGAAACGTGTTGTGGCCATCTATTGTTCGCACATTAAAGTCAGCATTGTCAAAGACGTATTGAACAAATGCCTCGCTTTCATACTGAACCACTGTGTTCACTGAAACCACCGACTCGAGCTTAAGTAATTCCTTGTACGAGAAACAAAAACCTAACTTGGAAAGTAATTCAATTAAATGCTTAGAAGCAAATTTTCTATGAAGGTGAACGCCAAGACCAAATAATACCGGTGACATGAAAGACCTAGCCCGAACTATAGACATTATCGCGTTGGCTATAGCTAATACTCTAATTTCTTTTGTCTCTTTGTTACATTTGGTGGCCAAAATGACGCTTAAAAAATACATTACGGAATTAGGAACTTCATCTTGCCCTCCAGAAATAATATCTTAAGATGACGGATAGTTGCCAGCATCACAATTTTTTAACCGAATATATTCCTTTAATATTTGGGCAGCGGTTTTTACAATACGGGAACGCTCTTCGACCTCGTCACTTTTTCGGCCTTTGTACCATTCGTTATTTACAATCTTATCTAAAGGTCCTTTGAAACATAGATCGCCGACTTTTCCTTGATTCTCTGTGATAATTATACTTTGCCCAAAATAGTCTATAAATCTTGATCATAAGTACTTCTCCGTCCACCCCTCTTTATCTAACATAAATAAAATCGAATTATAAAAGTTAACTTTGCAAAATGACCAATTTGCAGACATGGTCAAAATCGCAAATAATAATCTTTTAGTGAAGTACCATTGCCCCTTAAAGAATTATTTTTTTATGCAATTCGAATTTCCGGCCTTAAAATTCAAATCTCCCGCCAAAGTAAAAGGGTAAGAACAACGACCTTATTCTTTGAAAGAGTAGAGTTAAAAAAGTATCGTGCGAGCACACTCTTGCACTTTACTGAACTTTGTCTACGTCTGCAATTCTGTACTTACCACAGGGAAGATGGGATTCCATTGTTGGAGCAACTCCGGGATAGAAAATTGGCATTTTTCCGTGTGGTTTATGAGAAAGTAACACACTTTCTCAAACGCATCTTCGAGAATTTGATCCTTCGGTCGACCGGGATTGCTTGACTTCATTTTCCCAAAAGCGTCGTGGCAGTTTTTATGGTAACGAGCTTCCTCCGCAACTAAATCTCTGCACGATGATATTCCACGATGAACCTCTATCCCCCAGTCATCACTTCTTTGTTCACATTTAAAAATAATTGAATTCTTTATTTTCAGAGTTGCAACGACCCGTACTGGTTGATTTTTAATTTCCCGTTTTGATATTTGACAGTTTTTACCGCAAAATAAACAATGTTCTTTGAAATTAAATTTTGGTACTACATTTCTGGTCACAATTCCCGTGCTAGAAATGTCATCGGCTCTTCTTTTGACGAAAGTCTCTATGTTTTTCTTACTAATATAGCGGGTGTGACATATATTGTGAATACTAAGGAATTTTTACCCATTTTCCATCGTCACGAATTTTGCTTGCCTGTATTATATTTTGAATTCCTTTCTTTTTAACGACTTTCTATGGCAATTTCTTATTCACTCAAGATTCATCACAAATTATACATACGTCCATTGTAGTGGTTTACTTCCCAAGTGAAATCTGAACTGTCTTCTGCGGTATCGTCCATCTCGGGGTTTGTAGAGTAAATGTAAACAGAGTTGCGTACGCGTGAAAAGGTGACGCGGTCAGTTTCTATAAAGTGTCTACCGATTGAAAAATAAGCCCGGTGGTAGCGGAATCACGGAATCGCTAAATGATAACTTAACGCGTAACGCGAATAACTTAATCGACATTAAATAATAACGACTTGTTAAGAATTGAAAAAAAAGCTGAATTTAATTGAAAGTATAGAGAGGGGTTTACAAAAATTGAATTGGTTAAAACTTGGTTTAAAAATCTCAGAAGGTCTCGAAAAAGGTGTCACTAATAAAAAAAGAGTCCTTTCTCTCTGGCTACTCTCGGAATGAACAAGGTTTGGTTTAACCCCAGCTTCCGGCCGGTCCTCGGGTTTTGTACCCTGGGAGTGGAAACTGTTGGTCCGCTAACGCACGGAGAAAAACTTTCCACGATTTCACCACGGAAAGAAACTGGGGACCATATTGGGGCTTTACAACTATTCTTCGAGAAGCGAAGAATAAAAAAAGGGGGGGGGGTAAACAAAAATGTGGGAAAATACACTTAGAAAAAATAGAAATACCTTTCAAAATGAAAAATGAATTCTCAATGAAATATACAAACTAATTACAAAAATTACGAAATCTTAGCGAAGATTTAACATACTCCCGCCCTTGGACGCCGTTCAAGAAAATTGACTCTCGAGAAGATAGAGTAATTTTACTGGTCTTCTTAAAATAGTCCCGTTTGACACACGTATCAGACACGATCTCACATGACCATCGCGTCCAGGATAAACTTCGTGAACCACGGCCATCATCCAAACTAGTTGCTTAGCTCGGAGCTCTTCTATTAGGACGACGTCGTCCACTTGTAAGGGTTTCGTCGGGGTAGCGTTGGTACGATGGTGTGCTGAACGCAATTCCAGAAGATAATCTTTCTTCCAACGGTTCCAAAATTTGTCCATTAGAGTTTTTCGGTACTTCAGACGTTGCACCAACTCCTTTCTCATCAGCGGCTTGTCGTTTGTGAAAGCAGGGTTGTCAATCTATCCCCGATCAGGAAATGCGTTGGCGTTAGAGGGGATGGCTCATTCGGGTTGTCTGACATAATCTGCTGAGGTATTCCGCGGCGCAAAATGAAACGTCAAAACGCGAGAAGAAATTTATCAGCTGACATATCTGTCACTAGCTCAAGGTGAACGGCATGACTGACCACGCTGGTAAAAAGCGCGATATAGCTTTTCTCTGCACCACGTGTGTCCATTGTACCTGCGAAATTAACTCAAATATTTTGGAAAGGGCGCGTCGCGTTGACTCCTCTACTTGGCAAAGATGCCATGGGCGCGCAGGAAGGTTTTGCACGAAATATTCTGCATATGGTGCAGCTGTGAACCACGTTTTTCACAAGTTGACGGCCGCGAAGAAACCAATAGTAGCTTCTTACTTCCGTTAGAGTATTATTTACGCCTGCGTGCGTGAGTCTCACGTGCTGGTCTTTCACAATTAGCTCGGAAAGTCGATGCGTGGGTGGCAGAATTATGAGATACCTCTCCTGATAGGTAAATTCCGTCTGTCCCAAGCGTCCGCCGACTCGCAGAAGGCCTTCCGGATCGAGGAAGGGGTTTACCGTGTGAAGCTTGGATTGACGAATTTCGTCTCCTTTCGATAGAATTGAGATCTCCTCGGCGTAGCTTTCCCTCTGAGTGGTTTTGATGAGATGATTCTCTGCTTTCACGAGTTCCTCCACGGTCAGCGGCTTGCTTCTATTCTCGTGGCGTATCTTGAACGTACGCTATGATACGGGTGGCCTTCTTGAAGGAGCTGAATCTCTCCAAGTCGATGAGGCTGGTTGGCGGGGACTCGATGATGCTCAGGACTGCGTTTACTGTTGTACTTTTCTTCTCTTCGGCGGCTGCTTCTGATAGGAATTGGTCAGGAATCGGAATTTCTATGTGTTGATTCAAATCGCTGCGTAACCAGGCTGGATCGTGAAACCAGAATTCGCTGTTGACAGGTCTGCTGGATTATCGACTCCTTTGCAGTGGCGCCTTATCTTTGGAGTCGTTAGTGTGTGAATCTCGTTGACACGGTTCGCTACGAAGGTTCTCCATCCTCCGTTTGTTCTCAGCTTTTTGATCTATTGCAGAGTGATAGTTGAGTCTGACCACATGTATACTGACGATGGTTTTTCACTGAAGGTTTTCAGGAGATGGTCCATTAGGTGGGCTCCAAGAAGGGCACCCGTCAGTTTGAGCTTCGGAAGTGTCAGGGATTTCTCAGTAGACTGATTCTCTTCCGAAGACGTGGCTTTTTGCCTCTTTTTCGTCTTTGTTGTTGGTGCGACTCTGCTTTTCGAGGCGACTAGGCTTTTAGCTACGTTTCATCCGTCATCTTCATAGCGTAGGTAGACCACTGCTGCTTACGCTAAAACCTAACTAACTAAACCAGCTTACAAACTTAATACAAAAGTTACGAAATCTTAGCGAAGATTTAACATCTCCTTTAGAGATAAGATTTCAACCGTATATAAACCGCCTGTCATTTGACTAAGGTGTTTCATCTAGCTCCTGCAGTACTTGCAGTAATTGCACTCCAGTACTAATCTAGTAATATTCGTTAATTGTATATAATTTGTAAATATTCTTTTAATTCCATCATTAATAAATTACAAGTTAGTTATTTATAACGTCGTTCATTCTGTTCACTCCTAAATCCCTCAAGCGGCTATGACCTGCGTGCATGTTGCAAACTTCAACAGTTGGTTTTTCTCTGTGAAATAGTTCCTGGCACGTATATTTAACGTGTCGTGAGCGTTCTTATAACTGCAGGAAGTCTGCTAGTCATCCACCACCAGATGCCGATTATAGCTATTCTACGGTATCTTCACCAAGGGCGAGTGTTGAAATCAAATGAGCGTTAAAGATGCGGAATATATTTCGTAAGCGAGAAAAATACAAATACCCTCTGTAGATATTTATTTCATTAAAATTTGCTTCGTATTTTATATAACTGATAAACTTGTACTGTCAATAGGGGTAAATTCAATTATGCATTGTTTTAATACGTCTAAATCACTGTTGTAACTATTTAATTTATAATATTCTGAATAAATTAAACCCGGTTGTTTCCGTTCAATTATTTTAATAATTAAAATTTTATATCAGTCGGGATTGAAACGGGATTACGTTTTCAATAAATAACTCTGAATTGCGGAAATATATTTCTAAGGATCATCTCGAGAAATGAATACCACTAGGGACGATTCTTCCGATGAAAGGTATATTTTGGCTCAACAACTTGTTTATTTTTGCTCTGGTTTTTAAAATTGTTGGTTATTAAATTTTTTCTTGAAGCCCGGAAACAATCGTATGTGCTTAAATATTTATTTATAAAAAATATTGCGCTTTCAATATCAAACTTTATAAAACATGAAGTTAGCCCCCCCCCCTCAAATCTTCAATTTTTTTATAGGAAAAATAGGATTATTTTTCTAAAAATATAGGACTTTATAGAACTGTTTTTAAAAAATTATACGATTTTATAGGACTATATATGCTATTTAAATTACTAACTTTATGCATTTAAAAACAAAATCTTTATTTAGAGAAATAAATCTTTGATTTTCACTTAAAAAATATAACTAAAATAAAACTATTTAATCATTTTATCACAAAAATATACTAGTAGCTAACCATGTTAACAATAAAAAAGTATAGACTAGAATGACTTGGTATAGAAATTTATTCTATAGCTAAATCTAGCAATTTAACCGAGTGGCTGGATTTGAAATGGGCAAAATATCAAAATTATAGGATTTTATAGGACTTTTGGGGGATTTTGCTAAAAATATAGGATGTTATAGGACATTTTTCAAAATATAGGATTTTATAGGAATTATAGGACCTCTGGGGGCCATGTCATTGTGGCTGGATTTTTTCTATTGCTCCGGCAAATTAAAATTAAAATGTATATTGACATTGATAAATATAACACGGGTTTACATCGGAATTAGAAAAATGTTACACCTATAGAGGACGAGATCGTTTTAATGTATCAATTCATTTTTATTTTTCGAGAACTTAACGAGTCTGTAAGTTATACGTGTCGAGAACTTGACGCGTTGTAAAGTTAAACGTGTCGAGAACCCAACGCCTTCCAAAGTAAACTTTTCGAGAACTCAACGCCTCAGAAACCTTTACGTTTCGAAAACTCGACGCGATTACATTTTCAACATAACGAAAACTTGACACGTTGAAAGTTATAATGTTTAGAACCTAAACGTTTCGTAACTCGACGCGTATAAACACCGACACATTTCCGTAACTCCCACAATAGGCGTATATTTAGAATTAGGAATACCCACCGATATCGAATTTTCTTCTGGATAAGAAAAGGCAAAGTGACGGATAAGATCATACACTGCGCATTCGGGTAGTAATCTTTCTTGCTCTGGTAGACATTTTTGCAACATACGCTTTCTTCAACGAGAAAGGAAAACCAATTCGACGGCGCGAGAAAAACCGACTTCCGATTGATTATATTTTTGGATAGATATCTTAATCCAGCTCGTCCACCTGGAGCTTCGTATGATATTTTTGATGGTATTAGGAATCTCTGTAGTTCCGTTCTGGACGCACTCTATAAAACAGTGAAACCTGTTTTGGTTTTTCAAATATTTATCGACATAACTAAAACTCAAAGAAATAATTTATGACGGAGAAATCTTAACTTATTCCAATCATAGATTGAAATAAGGTCAGCTTATTCACTCTTATCGATTTTCAAGGCTATTAAAAGAAGGCGGGAAATTTGTATTTTATATTTCATTAAAGACTTTACTGGAGAGCTTGGTGCCATCTATAAGCGGCTAAGAAGGCTAAAATATACTTTTGGGACCGAATTAAAATTTCCCGCCTTAAATTTCAAGTTTCCCGCCAAGAATACGAGATCTTGACAAATCTCACTCTTCGGGGAAGAGTGCACTCGGCGAGTGACGAAAAGCGAAAGCGAGAAAAAGAGAAGATTTTTAATTGGTTCCACTCACACTCTTGAGTGAGAGTGAAACTCTAAATATCACTAGCGATTTTGCCCATGTCTGGTTATAAGCCGGTAATTGTTAGCGGTAAGATGTTTTCGGTTTTTTCTCTTTCATTTTTCATTACCGTCGGTAAATGGGTTGATTTTTTCTGATTTTGAATAACCTTGTTGTTTGATTGGGTTGTAATTTTATTTAATGCTTTTTCTTGGTATTACCATTTTAATTACTGTGGGTATTTGGATTGACTTTTTCTTGATTCCTAAGTATTTGAACGAACATTGCTTGGTTGGGTTATTATTATATATATTTCTTATGGTAATTTTTCTTGTCTATTTCGTTTATTGAAAGTGTTGATAATGTGAGGGATAATTCATGTCTAGGGTTTTTAATTTGCATTTAATTTTATTGGCTTCGTTGGATGGTCGTGGTGAGCCCATCCATTTTTTATTAGTGCTTTCACTAAAAGTTTTTGTTTTCCGTGTATATTTGATTTTTAAAAAGCTATAATACCATGGGTTGGTTTTTGCTTTTAAAATAGTTTCTTGCACGTATATATTTTACGATTTTTGAGTTCTAATAAAGAATTTATTTTATATTTATCGTTTTTGTTGCTTAGTAAATTTTATATGGATTAAGGTCCAAAGCTGGTTTTTTGCTCTATAGATATTGACATTTGTTTAAGGCAATAACATTTGTAATATTTATTTTAATTATAATTCAAAATATTCTACCGGTCGGGATAAGACCGGGATTATGTTTTCAGGAGGAGTCACTTAATATGGCGGTGAATCGTCGAATGCCGTGTCCAGTAGTTAATACGTCCAAGAGCCAACTCTCCCGAGGATAGGTATATTTTGGCTCGTCAACTTGTTATTGTATTATATTACTTCTCTTAGTTAAAAATTGGAAAAAGGTGTGGGTTCCATATATGTTGCTCACCGACCATAATTTGGCGCTCTATTGTAGGTTGTTATTTAAAGCACTAAGTTTAGGCATAACTCTAAACTACCCCCTTTTTGCTTATTTAGAGATGACATGGAGCTGTTCTATATAGTGCCGTGAAAACGAACTACATGAAAACATGGTTTTTTTGGTTTTTGAAAGTTATCTTTCGGTTCACGTTCGAAACACATATTTGAGATCACAACTAACACTTCATTAGAACAAGGCACATAATCCGTTAACTTTTTTTTGTCTAAACGCATGTGATATTTCACAAGAAGCGCTTCTCAAAGCATTGAAACTTTAAATTTACGATCATTCAACGATAAACTGATTATCAGCAAAATTGTAAATATTTATAAATATTTTGATAGTAGGCGACCATTATTTCCAATTCCGCTCGTAAAATAATTGGTATGGATAAATTACCGACAACAGGGCGAATGTGTTAACGGCGATATAATACTGATCGATATCGGGTCTGTCGTAAACGTCTTGCATGCTTTCGATGAATTTTAGTTTCCCTGTCATCATTTCGCCCTTCATATTACAGAGGTAACATTGCTGTAAAACGAGAGTGGCGCCCAAAATCCACCCTGACAGGAACAGTCTCCAGGACACTCTGCGGCGACGCTCTGTTCCGATGACATCTATAAATAAAACCAAACGAATCTCAGTTTTCCTTTTTTTGATGCATCTTAAAACGAGAAACCTTTCCGGCCGCTGGAAAAAAAAATTCTTATAAAGTAACATGGGCTTCTGGTTTTAATGTAGCTCTTACGTCATTATATTTAACTTTTCCAACATTTGGAGCGCGCTCTTGAGTCACGAGGAGCTTTCTATTTTCTAACGCTCAGGTAAATAGCGCGTGCTAAGAAAATTCAACCAAAGCTCAATCTTGTGGCGGAAGAGCCACGTGTTATACTTCTACTTTTAATAAATTGGAAAATCGTAAAAAAAATTCTATTAACATAGAAAATTGCTTAGAAACCAAATAATCCGTGAAACTGAATGCGTTAGCCACTGCTTTCCCTACTACTGAGAAAACTCAGTTCATGATATAAATTGCAAAATATGGGTGCTTTCAACCTACCACTGCCGATTTTCAGCATCCGCTAGCAGTAATTGTAAGAGTAGATTTTAAATACTTCGTTTAATTAAACTATTGTCAACCTACAGGGATCTACTAAGGTGCTTTCCATTTTTTGAGAAAGAATGTGCTGAACGTTTGGGCAGATGTTTAATATTTAATATTAATTTATCGGTGAAATATCGAAACAATCCTTTGAGCACAGTAAAATTTTGAGATCTCTTTGATTGTAATAATATTCCATTGGTAACATTTCTATGGCTATAGAAATGTATTATTCGTGTAGTCCACCGAAGCTCCGTAAAACTCAGCGTTGGCAGACGTACGAACCGGACCACATTTGTACTATAATTGAACCCTCGGCACGATATACGACCCGAAGGCTGGATCGTATATACGGGAAAAATTTGATCCTACTATATAATTCGATCCAAAGTACGATTCGTGTAAAAACTGATTTCATGAGAGCGGAAACTTTTATATATCTTTAAATATTGTGGTGATTGTCGTCACGAATGGGAAATATTTCAAAAATATTTTATCACGTGTTTTGTCCTACATAAAGGTGCGCTAAAGTATACGCATGGAGAAAACGGTTTATGATGTTAAAAGTGTAATTTTTTAATGATGTAAACGTGAATTAAAATTTTCATTGAAACAGTACCAGTGCAAGGACTGCCGAAAAGTTTAGAGTAGAAGAAGAAGACTCTCTCAGCAATGGACCGGATCCAGTTGTTCCTCGAAGTTCCTCCGTGGAAGAGGAAGGCGGCGATGGTGGTCACCGAGAAGAAGCAGAGCAGAAGCAGATTCCAGTTGGCTCGATCCAGGGCTTGGTGAGGCAGCATAACCTTCTCGATTCCTTCTTTTTGTTCGTCCAAACAACTGTAGATATTATTGAATTTCCATTCGTACGGCTGAGATAGTCGTTTCCCTCGTTCAATTAAGGTTTTCTCAAAATGTATCCATTTCGAAAGAAATAAGTTAGAAACGTCGGAAGTCTGCTAAATATTTTCCGGAGAAAATTAAATCATTAAACTAGAATTTGTTAGTATACGAAATGCAAATGGAAAATCCAGTAGCACCACCATGCTTTTTTACAAGTATGTCCTTTTTGGGTTAAGAAAGCCACTCTTTGATTAGAGCTTTTCCTAATATCGTTTATTTTAAGAGAGTCGTTTTTATGACGTTTGATAAATCTCGTAAACGTAGTCCTAATATTTTCAGAGCGCTGAAACGTCTTTCTGAAAACGTGTTTGGCATAGCTAAACACTCTATAAACAAGATATGGAAAGACTGACTTTGTTTGCTTCTCTGAACAGTTAGCCAAAAGGTTAAGAGGTATTTCTCTTTTATGAATATTGTATGTGTTAGAGCGTGGAACAGCTACCGAACGAAAGGGTAGTGTCACGTTCAGTAATAAGAAGCAAGTACGGAACGGGTATCAGTTTGCGGGCGCCTAGAAAGAGAGATGAGAGGGAAAAACCCCCTCTTTCAATCGCGGGGGCAATGCATCCACGGCGAACAAAACCGCTGCGGTCTCAGAAAGAAAAGAGAAAAATTCAGGGCCAATACAGTTACTAATAGAATATTGTTTTTATTTATCTGTATGTTAAATTTCGGACCCCTCACACAGTTAGTAAGTTAGCCTTATGAAGGGTCTTTCATGCACTTCAGGAAGGAGCAACTCCCAGACTTTTTTATTACAGCATAAATCATGAAAATTCATAAATAATATTTTTATTTAAAAAAAAGTAACGGCATTATTACTTTCCGCAACAATAATTTCATTCCACGAAAATTTTTATTTCGTTTATGTTATTTTCTAATGTGGACCAAACCAATTATTGAATAAACGTCGACGTTTGTCCCGTTAAGTGTAGAAAAATGTTTTTTTTATGTACCGAGAGTATAAAAATATTTAATAAAATTTAAATTATCCAAATTTTGGAGGCGCAAATAGGCACCTTTATTCAAAATTTGGAAGCCCTTTCAAGCTGTGCCAAAATTTTCAAGGAAGACACTCATGAGTATTTGGGCAAATTGCTGGCGGCGATACTGGACGTAGTTTTGACCATTTAAAATAAAATAAAATAAAATCCAGTACTTAAACCGTTCCCTATTTCCGTGTAAATGAGTCTGAAAAGCAGTAGTGATTTTGTAATTTATAAATTATACTACAAAGGGTAGGATCTGATTAATCTCGCCAGCGTCACTTTGTAAGTAAGTTACTATTTTTTCTTGAATTTTTTTGTATTATTTTGTGCTATTTTTATATTGATAACTTTTTGCGTATTGAACGTGATATTGAGACCGATTTAAGCGTATTGAACATATAAATTAAGGCCTACAAAATTGAAAACTTGTTGGTAACATGCGTATCGAGTGTTGAAATTTGGGTCGAACCAGATAAACACGTATTGAAACTTAGGCTTAAAGTTTTGAATAAGTGTGGCACTCTAACTCTGACCAGAAGTCACAAATAAGTGTGGCACTCTAACTCTGACCTAAAGTCACAAAAAGTGTGACACTCTTACTCAGACCAGAAGTCACAAATAAGTGTGGCACTCTAACTCTGACCAGAAGTCACAAATAAGTGTGGCACTCTAACTCTGACCAGAAGTCACAAATAAGTGTGGCACTCTTAATCTGACCAGAAGTCACAAATAAGTGTGGCACTCTAACTCTGACCAGAAGTCATAAATAAGTGTGGCACTCAAACTCTGACCAGAAGCAATAAATAAGGGTGATAAGAAGTAACAAATAAGTGTGGCACTCTAACTCTGACCAGAATTCACAAATAAGTGTGGCACTCTAACTCTGACCAGAAGTCACAAATAAGTGTGGCCCTCTTAATCTGACCAGAAGTCACAAATAAGTGTGGCACTCTAACTCTGACCAGAAGTCATAAATAAGTGTGGCACTCAAACTCTGACCAGAAGTAATAAATAAGGGTGATAAGAAGTAACAAATAAGTGTGATTAGAAGAAATGAAAAAGCGTGATAAGAAGAAATAAATAAGTGTGACACTAATCGAAGCAGAACCCGTATTCGAGTACATTTCCTACTGTTTGAAAGGGGGGAAATTTTGAATTTAGTTTTTCCGAAGGTGGTCAAAATCTGCAACCTGTTGATTATACACTCATTAAGGGGAAACTCAATGAGTATTTAGTACCGAATAAAAGCACTAGATGGCAACCGGGTTTCAATTTCGACATTAATTTTCCCCTATCTTACGCTGTATTGACTTATACGGTAAGGGTGATTAGGAGTAAAAGGAAAGGAGGAACCCTGTAAGGAGTATTAATAGCAAAGGGGAATGCTCGCTGCATTTCAAAGCAAGAGGTTCCTCCCTCCAAACTGAAGACAAATAAGCAAGCTTAGTGCAAAACCATCATCGATAATAACTTATATAAAACCACAAGCATAGTGCGAGATATGGTAACGGAAGAGTGTTTAATTTAAAGCATAAGTTATTTTTTATAAGTATTACGTCACGTTTGGTAAATTCTGAAGCACGAAAGGTCCAATTCTGAATCTTGAAAAATAGTCAGAAATCTTGTGTTCATGTTTATCGAATGAATCCTGTAAAACCAATAAAATATCAAAGATTTATTTAAGTAGGCGATGTAAGTTTTCAAATCGAATCGTAAACACCAAATTTCTTATACGTGTTTAAATTTTAAATAAAAAAAACATTTTAACGTCATTAAGAACTAACCAGTAATATACGTCGTAGACGTAGACTGCTGTATTTAATTATTATTTTAGTAGAATCGTAAATGTCTGGAGTCGGTGTTATGAAACTGATGGACGAAAACCTTTTAGCCATTTCGCATAGAGCTCCAACAAAATTACTTCCACTGACAATTAAGTTCGTAGATAAACTAAGAAATATCAAATTAATTTCCAAAACACTTGGAGCTAATTAAATTTTACACGAAAATTAAATATACTTTGGCTACGCGCTAGTTATTTCTGAATTTCAAAACCAATGATAGAATTAAGTGTTTGTTAGATGAAACTTGACTGACGTTCAAAGTTATCATGAAAACCTTTGTGGGGAAAAAACTAATAATCTTTTATTTTAGCTACACTGCGTAAATTTAACTTGAAAAACAAAACTAAAACTCCGCGAGTTATTAACTATATTTTTACCTCTCCGAGGGGACTATGTCCCCAAGGAGGCGTTTTACCATCGCTGTGTCTGTCTGTCTGTGTTTGTTACTGTGTGTCTATCCTGCGAACGCGTTCGCATTTTTCCGTGCAAAGTTTAATCATTGCGTACGCAGTTTCTCGAAATATCCGCGTTCACAGTTGCTAGGACTGTCGAAGGGTTGGCAAATTCACCGTGCGACGGTGAGCGTTAACGGATTAGTTTGCGGTTGGGTTTGGTTTGGATGGTTTTTTTTCGTTATCGCTCACCGTCGCGACAGTTTCAACTCAGTTTGATTGAATATTTCGTTATTGTAAATTTTATATGCAGGGTGTGTTTGATGAGTCTCTCTTGTTTGTACGGGCGTTTTCTCTTCAACTTCTTCTTATTTACTTTATGGACGGACCGAGTGCTGAGTGTTACGGCAATCTCTCAACGTCCAATGGCAGGGTTTCCACCTATTGTTCACGGTATTCGGCTTAGTAACAATTTGCGATTTATTCGCGCCGTCCGGGAATCGAACCCGGGTCTGCTGCGTGCAAGAGATTTTCTCTATCCACTTAACCACCGAAGCTTGTTAAGCTACGGTGTTTTTTTTCTAAAAAAGGTTGGGCGAAAGTGTTTTAAGCAGTTTTAAAGTTATTAAGAGTCAATTTTTTCTGTAACATTTTTTTATATGTATAAAATTTTCAAATGTGAGACTTGATCAATTTGTAGTTAAATACGAGCGTCCGGGGCACATTCTTATGGCGCGGACGTTTTACCGTTGAGCCATGGCCGTCTACACATCTGAAGTTAAAAAAACAGTAAAACCGGGTTAAAAATAAATGCAATATGTGTTTGGGTGGGAAGATTATATACACCTTACGTAGATGTTTATTTTGTTTTTTAAGTCTACATTTTTACGTATGAAAATTTAAAGGTCAAATCTTGTTTTAGCGCAGTCAGCGGATAAGATGGTTGTTTTTTGTAATTTATTTCGTTTTGTTCAGTCGTATATTATTTGTGTGTTTAGCGTCATTGTTCATTTATGAATAAATATCGAGTTGTATATATCGTGCGCTTACACTTATGTTGGTCTGGTTTTTAACTGGTTCGTCATTACTTCGTAATTTATTTTAAAAGTTTTCTCGACTGATTAAGATGTTTAATGCAGTTCATCAATTGGGTTCGTTTGTTTTTATTTATAAAGATACCTAACTATTACGTCTACGGTCATTTATTGATGATTGATTGATATTGATTGGTTAGTCAAGTGGCTTTCTGTGCTTTGTGAGTAGTTGTGTTAATGCAAAGGCGATAATTTAACGTTAATTGCTTTGAGAGCTGTCGGTTAGTCTAGTGGCGAGTGTTGAAATAAAATGAGCGTTAAAGATGCGGCAAGTATGTCGTAAGCGATAAAAATACAAATAACCTCTGTAGATATTTCTTTCAATAAAATTTGCTTCATATTATATTTAACTGATAAACTTGTTCTGTAAATAGGGTTAAATTCAATTGTGCGTTGTTCTAGTAAGTCTAAATCGATGTTGTAACTACTTAATTTATAATATTCTGAATAAATTAAACTCCGTTGTTTCGTTTCAATTATCTTAATTAAAATACAAATTTATACCGGGCGGGATTGAACCGGGATTAAGTTTTTAGTAAATAAATCTGAATTGCGGAAATATCTTTAAAGGTCGTCTAGAGAAATTAATCTTTATTTAATTAAATTATCGATTAAAAATTGAAATTGATTGAGTTTACTCTGAATTGACGTTGCTACAGAATCTACTTTCATCAATTTTCAAAAATACATTTAAGTTTATTAAGTGATTTAAATTAATTATTTAGAAATACTTTAATTAAATCAGACAACCCTCATGAGTGTAACCCCAACGAAAAACATGTGTAAAGAAGTTAAATATAATAAAAATTATTCAACATTGTTAAAAAATTTCATTATAAAGTTTTCAATTCTTCATTTATAAAGTAATAGCTATTTGCGGTCCAGTTGCCTAATAATCTGGGATATAACATTATTTTCCATAATTACCTTTTGTTTTGGAAATCTAGCTAAATGACTAGCCAGCTCTAGCCCACATCGGAAACTTGAGCACAAGTACCTCTCTCGAGGAATGTCTTTTCTTTTTGCCGTGAATGCATCATTGTCATATTTTTGTCTTTTATAAATAAATTAGACTAAAATTAATGTTTTTTAAACTTTCAATTCCAAAGCCTATAAAACACGATAGCCCATAGCATATGTAACATAATAGCCATAAGTATGACACTTCCTATGGTTTTACGGCTTATTTCCTGGGCGAACATTTTTTCGATACTGACATTCTCGCCCAGCTCAAACTTGGACTTACACTTACATATGATGTTACGAAAATAAAGAAACTGAGGTTAAAGTTTTAAATTAAATTTAGAGTTATTATTAAGTTGAATATAACTTTCACTAAATTGGTCGAACAAAAAACTCTGGCCGGGGACTCGCGTTACTGTCATTAATGGGGTGAGCGAGGTAAGTAATTAAAATGGTCGAGGGATTAAGGGTCTAGGGGTTTTAAGTTATTTAAGTTTGATTGCGTCTAGGGTCATGCATAGATTAATAATTAAAACTGTGGTTGAGGTTTACCATGTATAAATTTAATGTAGCCAAAATAACGTAATAACAGTAAACAAATTAGATATAAAGTTGATTGATCAAATTTATAAGAAATTAATAGGATATATAATAATAATAATCGAATGGTAAAATGTTACGGTTTGTAGAAGTTCGGCCCTGAGGTAGTGACAGGTCTTTGCGGGGACTACGGATTTCCACGGTGGTTTCTTCCAGCGTAGCACTTCACGGTGCACCGTATGTAATCAGATACATATGTTATTTTAAGTGCGCACAGCACCGGCATTGGGACTCGAGAATAGATTCGCGGTTTACGTGGCTGGTGTCTTGTCCCCATGCTCGGCTATCGTTTTCGGAATTATCTCTTCGAAAATGTCCAAGTCCCGTTTTTAAAAGCAGGAGGCCACCTCATCTGTTCGAATGTCTCTGGCTCGGACCAATCGTAACCTTTAAGGTCACACGCGGAAGAAATCTTACGACAATCGCTGACCATGAGATCTGACTCGGGTAGAGCACCATCAAAGGACTTCCCATACACTTCGCCCAAACTATAAATGTCAAACGTGAAGCCAGATCAGCGACTACCATAAATGAATGCACACAGTGAAAGAACGACTGTCTTTAGTGAAGGGGTCCAGGGGCGTAGGAACCGGGAGGGGCAGGGGGGGCAATGCCCCTCCCTAGAATTTTGCTGGGAGGGGCAACTAATGTTATTGCCCCCTCCAACCTTTGGTCAGTTGAAATCTTCAAAAGGCTCAAATTATCATTTTAAAAGCATATACAGTTTATAGAACCTCAACTGTGTTTAAATTTCAGTCTTTTCCCGCCAATTTGCATAGTAGTAAAAAGTAAACATGCATTCGTAGAAGCTACACTCCATTAAAAATTAAAAACCATTCTCCAGACAACTTTTCGTTTATCTTTGCCCCCTCCAACTTCTAGAACGTTCCTACGCCCCTGAAGGGGTCTAAGAAAAGGGTAAGCCTATTAACCTGTCAATCGGACGGCCAGATTGAAAAGGATTTCCAAGAATTAACAATTGACTCTGGGGCAATACCCAGAGTCGTAAATTTATAGCTGTGAGAGAACCAGACTATGGTAAGAGTAAATATATAGGAGAGTCCCCCTGTATGACATTCTGCGATCGAGTCGTCCACTACCAGATGTCGAATATAGATTTTGTACGGTATCTTCATCAAGGGCGAGTGTGGAAATAAAATGAGCGTTAAAGATGCGGCAAGTATTTCGTAAGCGAGAAAAATACTAATACCCTCAGTAGATATTTCTTTTATTAAAATTGGCTTCGTATTATATTTAACTGATAAACTTGTACTGTTAATAGGGTTAAATTCAATTGTGCATTTTTTTAGTTCGTCTAACTCACTGTTGTAACTACTTAATTTATAATATTCGGACTAAATTAATCTCGGTTGTTTCATCTCAATTATTTAAAGGAAAAGTCCAAGTTGGGTAAAACTTGGATTTAATTGAAAGATCATGTTTAAATATACTCAAAAATATCAGTCGTAAAATTGTATCTTTTTTTAATGACGAGAAATTAATTTTAAAACGAGCCAAATTTACCCGCCAAGCGATCTGCCATTTTGTTTCGCGGTGAAGTTTTAGGACTTAAATCACGTGCTGTTCGCGCTATAACAGCGCTCTGTTCCCTGCGCGCGCTTGCTCCGCGTTTGGTCTGCGGTAGGAAGGCGAAAGAAAATGGCAGCTCGTTTGGCGGGTAAATTTCGCTCGTTTAAAAATTAATTTATCGTCATTAACAAAAGATACAATTTTACGACTGATATTTTTTAGTATATTTAAACATGATCTTTCAAATAGACCCAAGTTTTACCGAACCTGGACTTTCCTTTAACAGCAGAGGAAAATTGACAAAGGTAAGAAAAGCTGTCAATGAAATTAAAATTCATTACGCCTAATTAAGCCTTTGCATAATAATCGCTTTTGTTTTTTAGGTATTGGTTTTAATAAAGAATTTTTACATGAAAATTTTAATACTATTCTTAGTAATACTTCAGAATTGTATAAGGTTCCTTTTTTCGGAAGGCCACAACCAGTAATTGTAAGTATTGAAACCATAGGGCTCTAACAAGTCTCATCATCACCTTGGACACACGAAGTAAAGTTTACAACTTGAATGTTCATGTTTTATAAATAATTCAGTAGTTTGTGAATTTAAAATGGTCCATGAAAATGTTATTTACGCTATGTTTATAAACTCTGTAGGAGGCATTGGAAAAAAATTAAGAAATCGAAAATCACAAAGTTGTCCGTTGAAGCCATCGACTATTTATCAATTTTTCAGAACCAAAAACTGGAATACAATTAAAAGTCATAATCTTATTAACGATGATGATTTTGTTTTAGAAATTAAGAAAACGTTAGCACAAATTCCACCATTTAAGGCATTACAATCTAAGGATCAAAACATCATAACTACAATATTTTCTAAACGCCTTTTCAATGAGATCCATTTCAATTACCTCCAAAAGGAAGCAAAATTAGTACCACTAAAAAAGGTTGAAGAAAACCAAAGTAAGGATGAATCAAGTAAAGAAATCCAAAATATTGATCAAATTGCATGATACGTAGTTAACCAAATCATCGGACTTAATGATTGCCCCACATTTTGGGGCAATTACCTCATTAAAAAATCAGAAGCCAAATACGATTTTCATGAATGGAGTGTGAAACAAGTTAGAGGAAGATTACTTTTGATTCCAGCTACAGCAATCAAATGGTTTCAGCATGTTTCAAATGTGATACGGATTTTCATAAACTGCAATGATCACTTTAAACTAAATGAGTCCAGAAAAGATAAAAGGATTTCTGCTTTAGAAAAAGATGGTTATGTAAATCAAACGTGGGACGATCTGTGGGGTAAGGAAAAGAGTAACCTGGATGCCGCAAAGAAAAAGGCCTTTGGCATTCTCATCAACTGTCATCTAAAAAGTTTAACTAGAAGTGTTAAAAATAAATTCCAGGCATTAAAAAAGGATTGCCTCAATTGTAGTGGTATACGCCAAGAACTGCCAGTGTTAACTCAAAATACAAGCAAAAAGAAAGACAGAATAAAGAGATGTTTAATTTACAAAATATCTTGAAAAGCGTCTCTGGCAGCTTTTCTTCGTTGTAATCTTTTGGTTTTGGTCACAGTACAATTTCCATTAGATACTTTCTTAATTAAAGATTTCATAAGTTTTATTCGTTTGGTTGCATGACTATATTGATTCACCGTTGGGTTTTCACCCGATCCACAAGCACCACGCTGTCTCCCTAAATAATTTTCCAAGAGGTCTTGATTTAACCTAGCCTTTAAAACAAAAGGCGCTCACTTTTCTAATAAAAACTTGATAATTTCAATAGTTGAGAAACTGGAATAAGTATAAATACATTTTAGTGGTTTTCAGTGGCATCGCTAAAGGGGAACAGAGCCCATATTGTAAGTGGGTCATTGGGCTGAAAGGGGTCGATTCAGAAATAGAAAAATACCGTTTTTTTTTTCTAAACTATTGATTCGAAAAAAGGACCCTTGTAGTTCAGCTTAGTTTTCATCCTAGCGGTTTTCAGTGGTGTAGCTTTAGGTCTCTGTTACAAAATATCGCCTCCGCTTTATCACTTCGCCATAACGAAATACAGAATAACGACATCGAAAGAAAACCCTATTCTTGTTCCCCTGTCGTTATCGGAGATGTCGAAAAATCATAAATACCGCCAAGGGATTTTCACGTCTACATCCGGTGACTGACTCCTCTAACGGGCCAATAAGATTCGAGCTTTTGATTTATCCTTCATTTTGGCGCTCTTTCTAGATTAATAGCGAATTTGACTTGCATTACATTGTAGTTTTTCTTAAAATAACAATGAGTCGCGCCGCAAAATTAACCGGAGATCAAAAGGTTTTAATTTTAGAATACATGGAGGCTAACAAACGTTTCGTTACCCGTAAGTTTGATGCAAATTTTACAAACGAGACGTACACTCTGTTAAATAAGTCTTCGGCCGTTGTGTTTTTTTCACTAAATTTATGTTTTCTCTTGAACGGAACTAGATAGATGGATGAATCAAAAAGCTTCGTGAATATTTTTCAAAGACCTATCGGGTGACATATCTTGTTCTCGGATCAAAGCGCCACCTTCGTTAAAAACGGAAAGTACCACTTTTGGGACTTATTGAAATAATGTGGTTACGACGCTGAAAGAGCCCTTTTTGGATTCAGCATGGTCGATTCATATTTAGAAAGTGCAAATATCTTAACTATACGACCAACGGTTGAGATGCTAAGGCCATTTGAAAATTTTGTCGAAATTCGCGAAATGCTAATTTACAAAGTGGAACATTTTAATAATAAATTCAATCTTTCACTTCACTCGAACAACTTCCAAAATTAATTGGTTAACAAAAGGGCCTTCCCGTTCCCGTATAAATTAAACTCATCCAAACTCATGTGGAACAATAACAACCCGAAATCGGGTGGCCGTAGAGCCATATGCCCGCACCAGGAGGTCATTTTCCCCAAAGGATACTGTTTGGGCTCTCATTTTGGACAACCAGAGGCAAATTTCGATATTACCAAAAAGGAATGGCCAGCACGTGGCCGCCGAACATAACAAAAAATTCAGTGGCGTTATTACGTCGGAAAATTGGGCCAAGTTGTCCCAAAAGGGCGCCCACTGAAGAAGTGCCATTTCGATACTGAATTTTTAAATTTTTTTTCTGAAACATGCAGTGGTGGCGTTAAGGGTAGGCGAGACAGGTTAAAGCCTATAGCCTACGTTTGTTTTCACTGCGGGGTCACAAATCCACTTGACAGGGGCCCGATGAGGGCTCAGTAAGTCCATTTTTAGGGCACCAAATTAAAATAAAATATTTAAAATAAATGCCAGACTATTTTCCGTTTTTACGTTATATTTAAGAAAATTTAATTTTTAAGTCAATATATATGGTTCCCACAATTGAGGAACAGAGAGCCCACAATTGAGAAACATTATTTAACGATTATTAGCCCACACCTAAAAATCTGCTGGCGCTGCACCCGCCGTCGCACCGGTTCTGAAAAAACATTCGGCATTGTGTTTTAAGTTTTCCCAGGGCGCGTGAAGTCAGTTACGCCACTGGAAAAATGCATATTGCGGCCCGCCCTCAAGCTTTTGAATTTTTGATTTCCGACAATCAAATTACATGTGTGTTTTGTAATTGTTTCTTGTTAACATTTTCTACTATTGTTTCTATTTAAACGTGATTTTCCTGTTTCGGAGAAAGAATTAGCTCGCGCCGCTTCCAACTAAAAGTGTTCAGTATCGGGAATTGATTTATTTTAATTTTTCTTTCCAGCTAATTCCAGTAATGCCAGTTTTAAACTTTCCGTTCGAGACATACTAGGAGAGCCGAAAAGGTTGCCACACCCGCTATCATTTAGCGCTGAATTCCAACACCACAGCAGTTCGCGGTAACGCTTACCAAAGCGGTGTTTCTCCGCCAAACGGTAAAACTCAGACTCAGTGGCACAGCCGAGTCACTCGCTATGACGTTACGCTTTTTAATTCATCGGTGGAAAATGCGTAATCAGCATGCTGAACGTAAACAATCAAAATATCGTCATGTTTTTGAGGGGCATTGTAGGTAGTTTGAGGTAACTTTATCCCGTTGCGATTATGTGTTGCCACAAATATGTCCTCCTCTTTGACGATTTCTTCGTTCAAACGTTTTTAATTGTCGGTAGATAACTACTTACGAAATGTGAAATTTAGTAACGTTGCGTCTCCGTGTTAATTATCTGTCGTTTAAACTCTAAAAACCGGGGCGCGTCTGGTCGCAAAAGACATTATATTACATGTGGTTTTATACATAATAACGATAAGTATGACATTTAACGAGATTAACAACGGGACTGATTTTCATAGTTATTGCAACATCAAGTTGTTTTATCAGCAGTGACTCCCCTAGTGCTCAAAATACCCCATATTTCTGCCTAGAGCTAGGTTTCCTACAGCGCGCGTCGAAAAGCGACACCCAACTTTGAGCATGCTAACGTTTTCACTCACGACAAAAAATTATGTAGCGCTCTTACGTGCGTTGGTGGAAACGCAGCCTAATACTCGGTTTTCACTAGAGTTGGTTTTAATGCACTTTTTTTACGACAGAAAAAACAAATGCACGGTCAATGTTAGGTAACGGCCGATAAATACGTTAGTGGAAACCTAGCTAAGTCCAAACATCTGGTTTCCGATAGATTCACGGAATATTTGGCTTAAATTATAAAATTTAAAAGAAAAACTTTCTCGACGTTAAGAGCCCATTTTTTGGTACGCGTGATTCGCACGCCGGCTTCAAAACAAAGCCAAAGTGACGCGCGTTTCCAAGACGTGCTATCCGATATTAGGCTTAAATTCTTTAAGAATATTCTTTTTTCCAAGGGCGGTAAGTTGCTAGTGCGAGTCGAAGCTTGAAGAGAATATCAGTGTCGAAAAACGTAGTGGTTAGAAAATTAGCATTAAAGCCATAGGAAGTGTCATACTTATCGGTATTATGTAACTTATGATAAAACGTAATTCCAATTTAAACACAGGTGATATTTGAATGCAAAATAAATAGATAAATAATAAATCAAAAAATATTTTATTTTTCATAAAATGGGAAAACAAAACGAAACGGGATATATAATTTACACATTAATAAGGTATATCGTCGCCTCTTTTTCTTAGGCAAAGCCGCAGTCTACGGCGGAAGGAGTTCGTTAGCGCCCGCAGATATTGAGGCGATACACGGTTAAAGGCATCGTTCACCATGTTCATTAAATCGTTGGCGTCGTTCGGTATTCTTTTCTCCATAAAGTTTGCTATTTTTGACCACAAATTCTCAATGGGATTCAGGTCAGGGGAAAAAGCGGGCCAATCTAAGGTCTCGAACCCTTCAGCTTCTAGAAATGTGTTAACCACCCTGGCAGTGTGCGCGGGGCAATTATCGGCCGCTCCTTTTAGTTCGGTGAATGTTTTGAGAATCATTTCTCTGATTTTTGCTCCTGGTTATCCAGATTGTCGGAGAATTTGAGGAACTCTGGAACGACTAAAACATACCTTAAATATATGGGTTCGATATACTAGTTAGAAGTTTGCAATACCTTCTCGTCCGAAAACAAAATATATCGAGTGAGGACCTCTCCGGGCCATCGCAAAAGCTGACGACAAAATTCCCGCCTGGCTTGTTTGTGGCGAGGTGTTAGAAATGGCTTACATAACGAGCGACGACGACGTAAGCTGGCCTTCTTAAGTTTCGCCCATACAGTTGGCGCAGTTACTCTAACCCCAGCTAAATCCCAGCGATCCCTTAATTTGCGAATAGGCATCGAAGGGTTTCTTATGGCTTCACGAACCAGCTCTCTGTCTTCGCCCGGCGTCGTTTTCTTGGGTCGCCCGCTTCGTTCAAGGTTCTTATTACAAACGTTAAAATAAATATATTTACATTTAAACTAATTTTAGAAAATAAACTTCCAGTCGAAGATATTGTGAGTAGCGATATTTAGCACCAGACACTGAACAATGCACTGTAGCGGCAATATAGTTCCATGTCGCTCCTTCTTGTCTTAAGGATATTATTTGAACTCTTATCAACTAATAATTTCATTGCGGACGTAATCTCTTTTATACTTTTGGGTTAAATTAGTTTATGACGTAAAACATTATCAAAATACAATATATATCACTACAATTATATTTAAAAAATTATCAACTATAAACCAAACCGTTATATCATGTTGTTTTATACGTCTACTGTTTTAAAATAATTTAAAGAGAGTAACTGCGCCAACTGTATGGGCCAAACTTAAGAAGGCCAGCTTACGTCGTCGTCGCTCTTTATGTAAGCCATTTCTAACACCTGCCGTTAGTAGTTTCTCAGTCCTGTAATCCCAGGCGTCCGGGAGGCAGAAATTGTGGATGGTCGTGTGAGGACGACTACCAATCCCCCAACGGGTGGTCGGGATACTTCCGCCACGGGTGTCCCCACCCCTGTCCCCACGTATCCCCCCGTTGGCGTGGCCGTTACACATATCTCACCCTGATTAATCAGTTATTGTGTGTGTGCTGGTGTCTAAGGCCTCGGGTCGACACCGATGTTTGTGTATCTCAAAAAAAAAAAAAATTCTAACACCTCGCCACAAACAAGCCAGGCGGGAATTTTGTCGTCAGCTTTTGCGATGGCCCAGAGAGGTCCTCACTCGTTATATTTTGTTTTCGGACGAGAAGGTATTGCAAACTGCTAACTAGTATATCGAACCCATATATTTAAGGTATGTTTTAGTCGTTCCAGAGTTCCTCAAATTCTACGACAATCTGGATAACCAGGAGCAAAAATCAGAGAAATGATTCTCAAAACATTCACCGAACTAAAAGGAGCGGCCGTTTCTCAGTGAACGTCTGGTGCTGCATTGGAGATGGTTAATCCGGCATTCTGAGACCTATTGTCGGACGACTTAACGGGCAGTCGTATATTCAGATACTAAAAGATTCCATGATGCCCTCAGTAGCCGCTATATATGGCTTGGAGAACGCTGGCAGGAATGTTTACAGTATAAAAAATGCAGTCACGTTCTGATGGCTTTTATCGTTTAAGGATTTATTTTATGCAAGTTAAATGCCCCGCGCACACTGCCAGGGTGGTTAACACATTTCTAGAAGCTGAAGGGTTCGAGACCTTAGATTGGCCCGCTTTTTCCCCTGACCTAAATCCCATTGAGAATTTGTGGTCAAAAATAGCAAACTTTATGGAGAAAAGAATACCGAACGACGCCAACGATTTAATGAACATGGTGAACGATGCCTTTAACCGTGTATCGCCTCAATATCTGCGGGCGCTAACGAACTCCTTCCGCCGTAGACTGCGGCTTTGCCTAAGAAAAAGAGGCGACGATATACCTTATTAATATGTAAATTATATATCCCGTTTCGTTTTGTTTTCCCATTTTATGAAAAATAAAATATTTTTTGATTTATTATTTATCTATTTATTTTGCATTCAAATATCACCTGTGTTTAAATTGGAATTACGTTTTATCATAAGTTACATAATACCGATAAGTATGACACTTCCTTTGGCTTTAATGCTAATTTTCTAACCACTACGTTTTTCGACACTGATATTCTCTTCAAGCTTCGACTCGCACTAGCAACTTACCGCCCTTGGAAAAAAGAATATTCTTAAAGAATTTAAGCCTAATATCGGATAGCACGTCTTGGAAACGCGCGTCACTTTGGCTTTGTTTTGAAGCCGGCGTGCGAATCACGCCTGCCAAAAAAATGGGCTCTTAACGTCGAGAAAGTTTTTCTTTTAAATTTTATAATTTAAGCCAAATATTCCGTGAATCTATCGGAAACCAGATGTTTGGACTTAGCTAGGTTTCCACTAACGTATTTATCGGCCGTTACCTAACATTGACCGTGCATTTGTTTTTTCTGTCGTAAAAAAAGTGCATTAAAACCAACTCTAGTGAAAACCGAGCATTAGGCTGCGTTTCCACCAACGCACGTAAGAGCGCTACATAATTTTTTGTCGTGAGTGAAAACGTTAGCATGCTCAAAGTTGGGTGTCGCTTTTCGACGCGCGCTGTAGGAAACCTAGCTTTAGGCGGAAATATGGGGTATTTTGAACACTAGGGGAGTCACTGCTGATAAAACAACTTGATGTCGCAATAACTATGAAAATCAGTCCCGTTGTTAATCTCGTTAAATGTCATACTTATCGTTATTATGTATAAAACCACATGTAACATAATGTCTTTTGCGACCAGACGCGCCCCGGTTTTTAGAGTTTAAACGACAGATAATTAACACGGAGACGCAACGTTACTAAATTTCACATTTCGTAAGTAGTTATCTACCGACAATTAAAAACGTTTGAACGAAGAAATCGTCAAAGAGGAGGACATATTTGCGGCAACACATAATCGCAACGGGATAAAGTTACCTCAAACTACCTACAATGCCCCTCAAAAACATGACGATATTTTGATTGTTTACGATCAGCATGCTGATTACGCATTTTCCACCGATGAATTAAAAAGCGTAACGTCATAGCGAGTGACTCGGCTGTGCCACTGAGTCTGAGTTTTACCGTTTCGCGGAGAAACACCGCTTTGGTAAGCGTTACCGCGAACTGCTGTGGTGTTGGAATTCAGCGCTAAATGATAGCGGGTGTGGCAACCTTTTCGGCTCTCCTAGTATGTCTCGAACGGAAAGTTTAAAACTGGCATTACTGGAATTAGCTGGAAAGAAAAATTAAAATAAATCAATTCCCGATACTGAACACTTTTAGTTGGAAGCGGCGCGAGCTAATTCTTTCTCCGAAACAGGAAAATCACGTTTAAATAGAAACAATAGTAGAAAAGGTTAACAAGAAACAATTACAAAACACACATGTAATTTGATTGTCGGAAATCAAAAATTCAAAAGCTTGAGGGCGGGCCGCAATATGCATTTTTCCAGTGGCGTAACTGACTTCACGCGCCCTGGGAAAACTTAAAACACAATGCCGAATGTTTTTCAGAACCGGTGCGACGGCGGGTGCAGCGCCAGCAGATTTTTAGGTGTGGGCTAATAATCGTTAAATAATGTTTCTCAATTGTGGGCTCTCTGTTCCTCAATTGTGGGAACCAAATATATTGACTTAAAAATTAAATTTTCTTAAATATAACGTAAAAACGGAAAATAGTCTGGCATTTATTTTAAATATTTTATTTTAATTTGGTGCCCTAAAAATGGACTTACTGAGCCCTCATCGGGCCCCTGTCAAGTGGATTTGTGACCCCGCAGTGAAAACCAACGTAGGCTATAGGCTTTAACCTGTCTCGCCTACCCTTAACGCGATCGAAATGGCACTTCTTCAGTGGGCGCCCTTTTGGGACAACTTGGCCCAATTTTCCGACGTAATAACGCCACTGAATTTTTTGTTATGTTCGGCGGCCACGTGCTGGCCATTCCTTTTTGGTAATATCGAAATTTGCTTCTGGTTGTCCAAAATGATAGCCCAAACAGTATCCTTTGGGGAAAATGACCTCCTGGTGCGGGCATATGGCTCTACGGCCACTCGGTTTCGGGTTGTTATTGTTCCACATGAGTTTGGATGAGTTTAATTTATACGGGAACGGGAAGGCCCTTTTGTTAACCAATTAATTTTGGAAGTTGTTCGAGTGAAGTGAAAGATTGACTTTATTATTAAAATGTTCCACTTTGTAAATTAGCATTTCGCGAATTTCGCCAAAATTTCAAATGGCCTTAGCATCTCAACCGTTGGTCGTAGAGTTAAGATATTTGCACTTTCTTAATATGAATCGACCATGCTGAATCCAAAAAGGGCACTTTCAGCGTCGTAACCACATTATTTCAATAAGTCCCAAAAGTGGTAGTTTCCGTTTTTAACGAAGGTGGCGCTTTGATCCGAGAACAAGATATGTCACCCGATAGGTCTTTGAAAAATATTCACGAAGCTTTTTGATTCATCCATCTATCTAGTTCCGTTCAAGAGAAAACATAAATTTAGTGAAAAAAACACAACGGCCGAAGACTTATTTAACAGAGTGTACACCACGATGTGGATAAGTCTTTTCCAAAGGCTTAATGCTTGTGGTGGTGGTGCTTCAAAAGATGTGAAGCAATGGAAGAAAGTATTTTTTTTTGGAATAGAAATACTGTTACTTCTATTACCTATACATAAATATTCCAGAGTTTGGCTGACTGGAAGTCCCAAACTAGAGCTAAGGCAATAAAGATTGCTAAAGAAACTGAGGATGGTGGAGCAAATGCTGGGCAACTCTAGTTGATTGAGCAGCGTTTGTTGAAGGTTATTGGCCACTATGAAGTACCAGAAGCTGGTTTTGGGGAAAGTATTCTTTCATGAATACATTTAATGCCAACATTTCTTGGTTTTAACAACAGATAATTGAAGAAATGGATGCGGCATTGGCTGCTTTAGATCAAAGTCCCGCAGCTTCTTCAACAATTGCTCCTCCATATTCAGTCCCTACCGCCCATTCTTCTCCCACTGGCTCCCGTTCCCGAAGAAATCCACCAACCCCTAAACCCCGCAAATATTTCTGCAGCTGCACGAGGTAAGTAAAAAATCATTTACTTTAAAAATTGGAAAAGATAATTTGGCTTAAACCGTTTAAAGGTCACAATTAACAAAGGCAGCAAGGTATGCGCGCAACAGGGCCATATGCGAGGGCCCAACAATTGGTTGAGAAAATAAATTCAAATCTTGATAGGCAAACTAAGATAATGGAAGATCAGTTGGAAGCTTGGTGCCATATAGCTAGATCTCAAAGGAGAATTTCCAAATCGGAGGCTGAGAAGGCTAAGGCAGCCATGATTCAGGCCAAAATCCTTAAAATCTATAGCACAAACCTTTAAGAATTTCCATGGGGCCATTTGACTTGATGTTGAGAAGGAGGAGGAAGAAGAAGAAGGCTAATTGTTTTCCTACTAAAAGGCCGTTTTAAGGGGCACTTGGCAAAAGTGTATGAATAATAAGATGAAAGTGTTTCTTCTAAAGTTGAGTATGGTAAGGGTGTTAGACAGTGCCATTTGGCACTTGATATCTTTACCCTTCCATTATTTGCCTTAGAAGTTTTACCTTTCATTTTGTTATTCCTATATTTCTGCCTTGTGGCGCTAGAAGTTCGGTTTGTTCGGGTTGCTAAAAGAAATGCAAACATCGCGAACATGTACGGAGTACCTACCTCCACGATTGGTTAGCGCTGGGAACTGAAGTTTTAAAACTATAAAAAATAGTAGAAACCAATTAATAGTTTTGGGCTAAAGGCTAACAGATACACGGTTATCTCGGGGGTCAAGGGTAAACTTGCCAACTCATCATCATCCCCAGTATACCTTTTCAAGCTAGAAGAAACCACCTATGGACTGTGAGAAGGATGATAAAATACGCGAAAAATTAGATTAGTCCATAATTTAAAGGGATAATATAGCTAAATCCTAAACAAATTTTAAGAAATTAAAAAACTTTCTAATAACTCGTACCAATAAGTCTTCAAGCAACTCGGATCAAATAGATCTTCGAGTAATAAACTAAACTAAAAATAAATAAAATAGCCAGAAATTCCAACGGTAGACCGGTTTGGTTCTATTTGGAACTCATCAGTACCGTGCGGGAGATCTGGCTGGCGACTGTCAAATCTAAAAGAGAAACTAAGCCTAAACATTAAAAATTTCGGCTTTCCGTTGCTATATAAGATATCGAACATGGCCCGATGAGAAGGTTAATGAATATTTCTACCCGCGAAAACTTCATGACGAGCATACTTTTCATGTAGTCGAGTTTGGAAATATTCCTTTTATGAAGCTTTCTTTGTGTGTTTCAACCAGAATGTATTACTGCTGCGAAAGGAGATTAGTGAAGGAATTTAAATTTTTCAAACGCTGTCTGTGAAGTTAATATGCCCATCTCTGCCTACGAGCGTTTTGATAGGCTTCACCATAAAATAATAAAAGAATACGCAGGCATTGCGAACATGCAACACTCAGACTGATCGTTATTACGGGTTATTTTGGTTTAAATACTAAATAAACCTTTGTAAAAATCAACTTTGAAAAAAACATGTTTTGTTGATTTACTTGGTATAATTTGTAAAGCCCGCATTTGCAACACGTATTTCCAATGTTGGAAGTTGATGGGGGTACTTATACGCTGTCCAAAAACCTTACTAAGAATTAAAATTAAGCAACGAAATTGCAATTCTAGGATATATGGAAATTACACCTATTCAAAAATATAACTTTCATGAAAATCTGACTTAAATTAAGGAACGTTATGTCAACTTTCAGGCGGAAATATAAAACCACGAACATTGGGGTCCCGTAAATAACCCCGAAAACTATACTTAAATTTAATATTTACTGATATAACCGAAGTTGTAATTCAAATGAATCCTAACCTATCCAATAATATTTGTTTAACGTTACCGGACTTAATTTTTAACAAAATATCAACCACACAAAGCCAAACTACCGAAAACGGTAAATTGGGCAAATGCCCAACTCCTTGGGCTTCGATTTCAAAACTTTATGAAAGTCTATCAATGGCGATGCATGTACATTCGAACGACATATCATTGACTCTTCTAGCCCTAACCGTTGAAGAGGTATGCGCGACACGGCGGCATCGGCATCGGCATCGGCATCGGCTACACTGTACGTGAGACTAATACACACAAATCCTTAGGATTGTGTGTAAAAACTGTATAGTGCGGCGTATTAAATCAAAGGCTGTGAAGTCCCGTAGTGTTATGCAGCACCCCCTTTTGTCTAAAAACATTTCAGGAACCTAAACTCCTCACTGTCCAGGCTAGGTGGACGCTGACGAAGGGCACTATGATGATAGGCCTTCGTTGGTATGGTCTCTGTTACTAGGTACACCGGGCTATAAATTCTGACACACCTTCAGTCTAACTAACAAGATCCCAACCACTAATAAAGGTAAAGAGCCAAAAATAGTATAAAATAGCACCAACCCTCTCTGGTTGTACACCATACCCAAATTCTTAGTCGTATCCTTCCTCTCTTCATTGAATTCTTTTTCTCGTTTGAGAAAACATTAGATTTCAGCTTAATATGGGGTTTAATTTATAATCTAAAGAGGCTAGAAAGTATTCACTTCGCTCTTACCACGCAACATTCTTTCGGAGCCACAATAACCGTGATGACGTTCACCATCTTTAGCTCTGACTTCGTCCCACCGATCTACTAAATTTTGCTGGCGAAGGCTTAAGGATTTCCAACCATGAAATAAAGTTTCTATTTTCCTTGTATTTTGTAGTAATTTAGGTTATATATACATGTATTTTAGACCGATTACCCGAATACTGGACCATCTAGCTTCCTCGTAAAGTTAAATTCCCATTGAGATTCCTTCAAATGGGGTAAATTAATTACTCTGTAATTACACGTTCACCACCAGTGACGGCCTAGCTTGGCTAGATTCACCACCCAACGAAAAGCATGGACAGTCTTCTCCTAGGAGCAACAAACACAGCACCCCACGCAAGGAGAACGCAACCCGTCAATAGTCGTTTATTTTCTTGCGTACAGTTTTCATTAGTTAGATTCCTTAGCGCCTGCTGCCATAGGAAGGGAAAAATTCGGAAATTGTCTTCCCCCTTTCCGTAAAACGTTCAGCGTAAAGGCTCGTCCAATGAAATTTGTACACAGCACTGCGTTTGTGTGTTTAAAGGCTCGCTGCGTTCTCCTTGTGTTTGTTGCTCCTAGCCGTCAATCCGGATTATAACCCTTCTTTTCTGAGGTGGGAAAAGGGCTGACCGTCAACCATTAATTCACAGAAAGGCTGCTAGCTTCTACAAGATTATAAATTATACACCACTGGTAGTCTAGGTTTGCTTTCCACAGTTCTGATTTGGGAACGGTCACTCGTTCACCACCCGGTGGTGCACCCTTGGTAGTTTACCAACTGGTTGACGGACTTCCATTGCGTTTGTGGGGCCGGCACGAAGACCCTTCTCTAGCTATTAATTGTCTAACGCCAGAATGAGACGCAAAAAAAGTTTTTAATTTTTTTTATCTCTTATAATAGAGCGGTTAAGCAAAGCGCTCTAGAAGTTTGACTGACCACGTCGATAGTCACGTGATCATTTTCCACGGCTTTCGTTTCGCGTTTATACTTTGGAGTTGGAACCTTTAATAACTTGAAAACGCCGCCATTTTAATGTTGAGCTACTGTGACACTTGGAATAATATCTAAAGCATTTAAATAAAAATACTGAATAATACAATTTTCCTGGCCAAAAAATCGAGATATAATCCTGGCAGCTAGAAGCAACACACACAAGGAGAAAGAAGCTGGCGCATTTAAACACGCTAAAGCAGTGTTGTGTACAAATTTCATTGAATGAACCTTTACGCTGCCTTTTTACGGAAAGGGGGAAGACAATTTTACAATTTTCACCTTCTCTACGGCCACGGCGCGAAAGCGCCTAACCAATGAAAAATATACACAAGACTTTTGAGGGGCTTTGTCCTTGTGTGGGGTGCTGTGTTTGTTGCTCCAAGCAGCAGGTTGTGCCTTTTATAGCAACATGCGTTTTAGAAATAGTAAATACTGATTAAAATGGAACTATTCCTAAGCCTTGTATATGTTAGGGCGTAGAGAGGATTTTTGGCTACGGGGCAAAACACCCAAATGGTCCCCCCCCCCCCGTTTACTCTGGAAAACCATATTATTTTAATTAATTTACAAAAATGTGTAATTTTCCAGTTTCAAGAAAAATGAGTTAAATATACAGTTTGTTTCAAACGGTTATTCAAAAGTTTTAAGGAGTTGAGAAGTATGGCTGTTTTTTTTTTATTTTCCTACGATGCGTTTAAAGAGTGCCAGAGAGCTTCCAAGCGTTGCCTACTAGCCAAAGGAAGTAGGCTGCGACCAGCGCAAAACCAAGCAGCAGGGGAATGCGAACATTAAGGTTTGGGTTAGTGTGATAGCTTTAATAGTACTTTGTAAAAAAATCGAGGCAACCAGCGTAAAATAGTAAACCTTAACAGTATTTAAAGTCCCTGCTGCTTGGTTTTGCGCTTGTTGCAGCCTCCTTCCAGGTTCTACTTAACCACACTTTGAAGCTATCTGGCGCTCTTTTAGCTCATCGTTATACTTCTCCACTCACCAGTGTTGGGCAAATTTTAATTGTTGGGGCAACTAAAAATTAACAATTAATTAATTGTAATTGTGAAAGCTCACAATTAACAATTAACATTTTATCAATTGTTAATCACGACTATAAAATTAACAATTAATTAATTGTGATTGTGAAAACTCACGATTAACAATTGATTAATTGTTATATACTGTAGTCACAATTAAAAACCAACCAATTATAAATCGTGACTTTTCACAATCAATTTTCAATCTTTTAATACATTTGATTAAACACTAACAATTAAAACAGATTATTGTAAAGGGTGCGGACTGGAGAGTGGCGTCCGAACCAATGTGTAGTGCGATGGAAAATGCGTAACGTAGAAAGTGGGAGCGAAACTGAGTGGCGATTTCCCGCCAAATTGGGCTACTTTGGGAACTTTCTTGCGAAAAAAAAAACACGCGTCCAGAAGGGCAACGGCAAATACCAACTCGTAGTAGTCCTTCCATGGACTAATTAATGTACTTCACACAAGAACACCCCGTTTCCGAATATTTGCTTCGGGCGATTGTTAAATGTGCGCTTTGGCGGCGGATTTAGAAACTAACGGAAAACTTTAGGGTCAACCGTGGAAGAAAGAAAAAAGGGGGGGGACATTTAAATTTAAAGGGAATTAAAATGTGGATAAGCCTTGGTTATATTAGTGACTCTCTCTATAGCCAAGATAGCAATGTTGGAATTTATTGACGCAAAGTGAAAATGCTTTTACTCTGCGTCGACCGAAATCCGAAAACCAAAATTTTACGTTCAACGTCGTGTTCAAATGTCGTTATTTTCGCGTCAATGAAAACCAAGCTTAATATACCAAAAAAAGGGTATAAAGAAAAAAAACGGTGGCATGCCGTTGTTTGTATTGGCGGCGGCGCGATTGGCGCGTTCAAAATTAGCGGCGGCGCAGGCCTCTAGAGCCACGTTAATAAAAAAATGCGCGCCCAACGGACTTTGTAAGATAAATGGAAAGTAACCAAGAGACGTAACCCTACAACGTTTTCAGAGCTAATGTACCTATTCTTTTGGTGTTTTGTGTTTAGACATTATAAAAGTCGAAAAATAAGGGCCCCAAATTATACTTGGCACAGGGCCCCCATTAGTGTTAATCTGTTCAGTTTTTAGGGTGATTTTATAATTATATTTAAAGGCAGAGGCGTAGTGATGGGGGGCAGGGGGGCATAAGCCCCGGGCGCCGACGGTCAGGGGGGCGCCAAAAAGGCGCCTAAAGTATTAAAGCGGATATTGGAAACTGGAATTTTTTTAATATATCAATAAATTGTAATATATTAATATTTATTTTGTTATTGATAATTATTAGGTTTCGTTTAAATACAAGGAATTTTATGGCGGAATTTGGGTCCGGTGTAGATGGGGGGGGGGGCGCAAATTTTGGAGTTTGGCCCTGGGCGCCTAATAAAGTCCTCACTACGCTACTGTTTAAAGGCAAAATGACGCAGAATGATTTAACTGAAGCAAAAAAAGCTACGTAGTACAGAGGTGCTGTCAATATAGGATTTTAATGCTTGCTTCTATCATGATTATGTAAATTATATACTTTATGCAGAAGTATTTTACTGCTCTCTTTATTTTTGCCCAATTAGCGTTCAATAAATTGCGATGAATCACCGACATTTCTTAATTTGTTTAAGAGGGCGGCTAGGCGCGATCTTTTTTGGCTATAATGAGGCGAGAATGATGTTTGATTGAGCGCCATTTTGCTCTAGTTGTCCAATTGGAGTGTGTGGTATCCTTAAAATTAATCTAGCCTATCTGGAGCGAAAGTCAAGTTCCCTTTGCTCCACGTGCCGTGCCAACCACTTACAAAACAAACAAACACGTTGCGACTTGTAACATATGCTAGTTTATAGTTACATTCGACAAACTAAAGAAATATGAACGACACACAAAGAAAATAATAAAAAAATTAACATTATCAAAATTGACATAATTTCCAAAAGTGTGTCAATCGGACCTATTTCTTAATGAATGTTACGAGCGAAATACAAGTTGGGAGGGGAGAAGGGAATGTATGCCTTGGTGAGGGAAGGAAGTTAAAACCAACAAATAACGCCTCGTAGTGAGGAACGGAGGAACTAAGTAGCACTTGTCAAAGCTAGTGTATTTTTGTATTTTTCGTCGTTCTGTGGAGATGCTTTCGCCATCTACCTACGATATAATACCAAAGGCTAAAAAAGATCCAGAAAGGCGACAATAAATATAGAAATACTTTAGTATATTAAAATACAGGGATTGTCACACTTTTCGTAATTATGTCACTTTTGATATTGTGAAAGAAATGTTTCCTACCAAGGAGTAGTGCTAAATTTTATTAATGAAGCAATATATCTAATTTCATATGCATATATATATAGAAATCGTGTTCATCTGATATCCGAAAAGTTAAATAGGGTACTTAATTGTTAGTTTTAATTGATACTTTAAGCAATCAAAACGTTAATTTAACAGGTATTAATCCAAATAAACTAATTGCAATGTGGAATTAATGGTTAAATTGCAACTAATTTTAATTGCTATGAATTTAATTGCGATGTGTAATTAATGATTAAATTCCAATTAAATTTAATTACAATTAATTTAATTTCCATGGTTTAATTTCGATTATATTAATTGCAACGTGCAATTAATGGTTTAATTGTATAAATTTTAATTGCAATTAAATAAATTGCAATGTGCAAATAATCGCTTAGTTATAATTAATTTAATTGCAATAATGTTTTAGTCAAATAATTAATAGATTGAAAATTTAATTGATTAATGCCCAACACTGCCCCCTACAACTCCTTAAAATTTTTGCATAACCATTTGAAACACCCTGTATAATCCAACAAATCCATTTTACATGTAATACTTTGGGTGCCCCTAAAGCCTTTGGTAGAGTCTCGTAATTTTTCATTACACAAACATTGTCAATCAGAATTCTGAATGTTTTAAAACAATCCACACTAACTAGAGTATTGTCGGGGAAGATCAACGTTAATAGGATCAATGTGTTTATCTCGACTCTCTACTAGTATGTCTTTTGAAGTGTCTCCGTTTATGACGCTTTCGTTCGTGCAGTTTCACTTGGGCACGGTGTGAATTTTACCCGTGGAGGGTGGCTCCACCCAATAACTGTAGTTTTTGGGCCCACCCGAAACCAATTGGGAGGTAAAGCTGGCAGGACCATACGTCGGGGTCAACTCGCGGGTCACTTAGCCTAGGAACGGACCCGTTTTACTTTGAAATAAATTAACCCATCAGTGTCGAAGTACAGATTTAATGCTCCAACCTTTTCTAAATAGTCAACAAAACTAGCTTAACTTGCGCGATGGAATAAGGTAGGAGCAACAAACACAACGAGAACGCAACTAGCCTTTAAACACGCTAACGCAGTGTTGTGTACAAATTTCATCGGACGAGCCTTTACGCTGAATGTTTTACGGAAAGGAGGGAAACAATTTCCTAATTTTCCCCTTCCGACGGCAGCAGGTGCTTAAGCGTCTAGCCCATGAAATCTGTACCCAAGAAAATGCACGACTATTGACGGGTTGCGTTATCTTTGTGTGGGGTGCTGTGTTTGTTGCCAGAACGGAATTGATGGTGTTTAGCGGCACTTCGACCTTCTTACACATGAATCGCGTCATCAGTGATCTCGGCTTTTGTGACTAGCGACTGCTGTCCTAATTTACCTGTAAGAGAGCGAACGAGAGAGTATAAAAATGCTTTATTTAGCAGGATAAAATTAGATTAAAATGGATTTATAAAAAATACAATATATCAACTTTTGTAATTACACATAAATACGAAGAACGATAAATTACAAAAAGAAAGGTATCGAACCAGAATTAAAATTAAATTAAAACACCCAGGAAAGTTGCTGAATTTTATATACAACTTGAAAAATAAATAAAATAAAAATATATAAACGCTCGCCGAAGACTTTGCCATACCGGGGGATCAGTGTACAACGCTCTAAAATTGTGATGGACCCGACGATGGGAGGGTCACGTCCGATACAACAACCCGCATTGGAGGAGTAAAAAATCGAATGGAGAATTTGGGTAATTTAAAGATTTTAGAGTATTGTTAAACACCATAGAAGCGGATCAAGTCTTAACGACCGAAAATTAATTTCATTGTATCCACCTATCGGCAATTTTTTCAATGCAATGATTTGAGATAATAATTTAAATAATACAATATCCACCACAGTATATATAAGAACTTGACGGGAAAGCTATATAAATTTATCACTTTTTTAAAAAGAGTGTAACCCTAAGGTGAAAGGTCAAGCTTCTTTCACAACTCTAAAACGTAGCATATATTCGTTTGCTGCCGTTTTTATCACAACAATACGTTGAGACACTTCACTACGTTCTAGTTAGTCTCGCTACGTCTAAGAGCTAACGAAATAATATACTATTTTGAAAATTTATTATCCACTCAATACTGCCAGCAATGCGCGATAGACAAATCCACATTGGTTACCTTTACATTATGTCTGCCTTGAGGTATTACTACTACATACTTCTGCCATTGGTTATACTTTGGTTAATGTCACAAGTGTTACCGAACATGGAGCTCCACATAGCTTGGAAAATATTAAACAACACTCTAGCCGTTCTATTCTACACGTACAACGTTCAGTGAAGGTTTAGAAGTGAAAAACATCTCTTCTTCGTTTTACAGTAAGTAAAAACCACTTGGTTTTAATCTTTCGTTGGTTTCTTGAAATAAATATAGTAAACAAAATTATATCGTCTGTCTGCCCGTAGATTATTTATTTCTACATGCAAAAAGGTGATCTTCAGGAATATATGGCCCTGACCGTCATTTTATAAGCAATCAACAAAACTTTCGGAATCCAATATTTCTACGAAAACGTTAATATTCGCTATTTAAACGTTCTCTGTTTCTTTCATAAAATATAAGCGATATTATGGCCCCTTCAGGGTTATTCAAATGAAAAGATAAGGAAGAAAATGTACACTGGGCTAGTGAATGTGAAAACGTAAATATATCACTCTATCATCTTACAACTATCAACAAAGATAATTCGAAAAGAGGTCACTTCTAGCTCTCTCTGTAATACATCTCTTTATATTGCAGTAACTGCCTCGTTAATATATAGTTTACAAATGTCTGGAAGGTTTTGAACCTAGTTTCTTACAATGGAAGAAGATAATGGTTTCTATGGTCTATGCGAAACGGTATTCTGGGTAAGTGAAGACCATTTTATTCGTATATCACTCATTTCAGTATAATGTTTGTTATTTTGTCCCTTAAACCGATTTTAATCATTAAGGTTTTATTTTAAATTTGAAATGTCTCAGATCCTAGCCTCCTTAATTAGTTCTAATTTAGTTCTAAGATATTATTTCACGATAAATGTACCAAGAGCTAAATTAGTTTAAGAGAACAGACAACAACTACCGTTGATATATAAAAAATTCGAAGAAGTAAAAGATATCAAATATTTTTGAGACACTAAGGTATATTAGGGAAAAGGATAAGCGATTTAAACGGTTAATTATAGGATTGCCTTACAGGGAGATCCTGAGTAATAACGATCTCAAAAAAATTCCATCTCGATCTTCAAGTATAAGGTACTAAAGACGTTGAACTATTTCTGTAACGATTTTATTCTGATAATATCTTAGAAATGCTTTACAGGCGAGCTGTATTTTTTGTAACACACTGCAAACAAGACAGATCCCACCGCTGAAATCCGTGACACGCTGTTATTCTGTTATATTTACAGAATATTTTTTGGAAATATATTTCTGTATATATATTTTTATATTATTGAAACGATCTTAAGCAACTTTTGATTTTCACGGGCAAATATCAAAACTTTTCTAATTATTCTGCGTCTCGTAACGTAAAGAGCAAAATTTCAACAAGTGGGCCAAGACCACTTTTCTTTTTTTTATAAAATCAACTATTTTTTGTCATTTTTATGGGTTTATTTCGAATATGGGAGCGGTTACGATAGGAAAACTTGATAACGGGCCGATGATGTAAACTAGTTCGTTCTCAGTAAAACGTAAATCAGTTCATGTTTCCACCCAAAAGGCAAAAACATTAAAGCATGAAAGAATAGAAAACTTAGGAAACTGCTATACTTAAAAATATTTTATTTATTCAAAAATTGGAGCGCTCGTCAGCCGACACATTAAAGACTACTACTAAATATTTTTAAAATTTCACTTCACAAATCATTTATGAAAGTTAAACAAATACTACCCTTGTTGTTTTTAATTCCTACTACACTATTTAAAGATTTTTTTAATTATGCTTAAGCTCCCATTGTCTAAATTTATTTGCCTCTTATTTTAATATATACTGTTTCTTTGAAACAACGTTTATACCACGCCGTTTTTAGAGATTATAAAACTGCGATAGAGTAAAAGAGCATGTATATAAAAACCTCTTTATTTTCCGACCATTCATACCCTTTATCTTTCTTGTCATTAAATGTGAACCACCTTTGTCCTGATCGGACAGAATAAGAAACGTTATTACCAGCTTCTATTCCCACAGCCCCACCGAAATAGAAAGTTTGATTGAAAGTTACGGTTTGGGGTATAGATTTTAATTTCGTCATTTTTCTATGCTCATCTTCTGCGGTAAGTTCGGTAACACTTTTAATTTTAATGAAAAATCTAATTTCGCAGTCATACGCATTCTGCGATATTTCCTAGTACCAGAGGAATTAAATCACTGCATGAAATCTCAAAAGGAAATTTTGCAATTGGGATATTTTGTCCATTGGACAATCCACTACGATGACAGAATGGTTTATTGTCATGTAATGAGTCGGACAATCTGAGGAACTGCAATTGTTCTTTTCGTCTTCAGATTCTTGATCAATACTCGAATCTAAAATTCTCAAAATTTCATAAATACAGCTAGTGCATAAACTCTAAATAATTTATTGTTACGTCGGTTAAACTGTTATTCTAAGACTAATTATAAGAGCTAAGTTTGAAGCGGCTTTATTTACTTTTTATCCCACACTGGTCCCCCCTGGTGGCCAGTCTTACAAAGTATATTTTAAATGAGAAACATTAAACAGATTGGTTTAACTTGTAAATGAGATCATTGAATTTTCATATTCAGATTATTGTATATTTTGTGAAGAACAGATAGTTTTAAGGGTTCTGTAGATAACGATGTGACATTTTGGAGATGCGTCCAGATTTTGTTATTTGTACAGGAATGTAGTGAGCCATGAGGGCTGCAACTGATACAGTCGAGCTGGGACCTGTTTGAGGACGATCATGAAATCTGGTTGAGTGCTGGTGATTAGTGTTGTCCATGTTCATGTTACCGTCCTGCAATGAAGTTTTCTGAAGGAGCTCCGAGATATCATCTTTTGTCTTGTCAGAGAGCTCTGAGATGTGATCTTCGTCATTGGTGACAGAGTCCTGAGCATCTGCCCAGTTATCAGCATCAGCTGTTGATTCATTTGAAGGCGGTGTGAGAGGAGGAGCATGAACATAGATATCGCACTTTGGTTCCGATGGGATGAGGAAGAGGAGTGCGTGCGGAAGAGGGTTGCAGCATTTGGGCTCGACGAGAGTGAAGGGCGGTTTGAGTGGTGACAGTGGAAAATTTGGGAGCCAGCGTATCATTGTTGGTGGAGTTTGGAGTGCGGAGAAGGCGACTCATCAGCATCTCAGAGGGAGATGGAAGGTGAGGTTGAGGTGTGGTGCGATATTCCAATAGAACATAGTGGGGATATACAGGGTCTTTTTTTTTGCTCGGAAAAGTGTTTTTTTTCAAAAACTATTTATAGTACCGATTTCAAATTTGGAAGGTCAATTCTCTATACCGGGGGACATCAGTTTGAGAAATTTGAGCGTTTTCGGTAACGTTTTTCACCAATTTTGAAAAATTATTTTTCGACCACTAGGTGCGAGATAAAAAATTTCTATTATAAAGTTGTAGGCCGTCATCGAAAACCCTTAAAAATTGTTCACTCGACGAAAAACAACTTATTTATCAGTGAAAATTCGAGCTTGAAAAATTTACAAGTTGGTGAAGCCAAATTACGATTGTTTGAAACGATAATTGAAAAGGGAACAAGTCTAATACAAACGTAGTAGAGTTTTCACACTTGAAAAAATGTACACGTTTGGTTTTTAAATGCAGATATTTTATTCACATAAATTTTTACAAAACATTTTCAATAATATCACCATTGGCTGCAACACAGGTTTGTGCGCGAACAATTAAGTTCTCAAACGCTTTCTCTACCATTTCTGGTGTGACGTCTCGGCAAGCACTGATTATTCGTCTAATGAGTTCCTCCCTAGTTTCAATGGGCGTGGCGTATACCTTTGCTTTAACGAATCCCCAGAGAAAATAATCCAGCGGTGTTAGGTCAGGTGACCTTGCTGGCCAATGCACTGGACCATTTCTCCCTATCCACCTTTCAGGAAACTCGTTGTTGAGGTGCTCAGTTACTTGCCGGGGAAAATGCGGAGGGGCGCCATCTTGCTGAAACCACAACTGACGTCTTTCAGCCAATGGAAGGTCGTCGATTGCGTCACTCAGTTCGTTCTGTAGAAAATGTAAATACCTTTGGCCGTTGAGGTTCGTCGGCAGGAAAAAGGGACCAATCAAACGGTTTCCAACAAGTCCAACCCAAACATTGACCCGTTCAAATTGAACCTGGTGATGATATTCAAAACCCCAATGTGGGTTGATGTCAGACCAAAGATGGCTGTTTTGATGATTAAAGGGCCCATCTTTAGAAAATGACGTTTCGTCGGAGAACAAAACATGGCGCAAAAATTGTCTATCTTCTTGGACAGCATTTAGTAACCAGTTGCTAAATTCATAACGTCTTTGATGGTCTCCGTCAATTAGTCCTTGGTGGAGCGTAGCTCTTTATGGGTGATAGCGATTCTTACGAAGAATTTTCCACACACGATTTGCAGAACAACCCAAATCAGCAGCGGCGTTAGCGCAACTGTGACGAGGATATGCCACAAAGTACGCATTGATTGAAATCGTGAATTGCTCGTCTTACTGTATTTACAGATGGTGCTCCATTTGGATGTCTTTCTGCGAAGATTTCAGTCACTCTTCTAAGGTTTTGCGCTGCTTCTCCATAGTAAATGGCAACTATCTCGGTACGCTCAGCTACTGAATAACGAGGCATTGTTCGAAATATTATCAAACACTGATAATAATCTCCCAAAGTTTTCCTTTAAATACCCAATGCATGTTTAGGATTGACCTATAGCCTCGTGTTTTTTAAATCCGGTCGTTTTTTTAACCAAAGTTTCAACTGGATTAGGTAATTCGGTTTCAATTATCGTTTCAAACAATCGTAATTTGGCTTCACCAACTTGTAAATTTTTCAAGCTCGAATTTTCACTGATAAATAAATTGTTTTTCGTCGAGTGAACAATTTTTAAGGGTTTTCGATGACGGCCTACAACTTTATAATAGAAATTTTTTATCTCGCACCTAGTGGTCGAAAAATAATTTTTCAAAATTGGTGAAAAACATTACCGAAAACGCTCAAATTTCTCAAACTGATGTCCCCCGGTATAGAGAATTGACCTTTCAAATTTGAAATCGGTACTATAAATAGTTTTTGAAAAAAAAACACTTTTCCGAGCAAAAAAAAAGACCCTGTATACCCGCAGACTTGACTTTTATCAGCAATTTTTTTATAGTCTGGATATGCCGCTCAGCCATGCCATTGGACTGAGGAAAGATAGGGCTTGATGTTGTGTGGTTGACACCCCACTGAGTCAGGAAGTCAGAAAAGGCTTTGGAATTGAAAGGGGAGCCATTGTCTGTTTCAACTCTCTGTGGGCAGCCATGGCGAGCAAAGTGAGGTTTTATGGCCTTGATTACAGCGTCGGCCGTGGTTGTGCTTAATTCATCAATTTCCATGTATTAAGAGTAATAGTCAACACATAACAGAATGTTGACCGGATCATGGTGAAACAGATCCATACTAACAACCTCCCATGGCCGTTGTGGAACGGGATGTGGAGAGGTGACAATATGAGTATTATCCCTGTCTCTGGTTCGGCATATGGTGCAGCATTGAATGAGGGATGTAAGTTCAGGGGTTAGGCCAGGCCAATATACATGAAGACGAGCCTTTCTGAGACAGGAATTTATGCCTTAATGAGCACCGTGGAGTTGATTTTAGATCATTCTGCGCAAAGATTTGGGTATAATAAGTCGATCACCTTTATACAGTAAGCCATTGTCCACATTTATTTCATTCTGATGGGGCCAGTACCGTTTCATCTCCACAGAGAGAGAATTGGAAAAGCGGGGCCAACCACTTTCAGCATAGTGTTTTAATTGACTCATATCAGTGTCAAGTTGAATGTGAGTTTTTATTTCAGTTTCGCGGGCGGAAGAGAGTTTGGTTAGGGCATGCAATGCAGTTTGAGGACCTTCAGGATATGTGGAATCCGTTTTGAGAAGATTGCGTAGTGGTGCCGTTTTAGTGGAATGATTTTGAATAAATTTGCTCAAATAGTTGATAATGCCAAGGAAACTTAGGAGCTCCTTTTTTTTAGTTGGAGGTGGAATGGCGTGTATGGCTTAAATTCGGTCAGGATGTATGCGTACTCCGGCAGTGGAAATAATATGGCCTTGGTAAACAGCTTCCGGGCGAGCCAATTGGAGTTTTTTCTTACTAAAATTGATACCAGACTGACGTGCTCTGACGAGGACAGCTCGAAGTACCGCATTGTGTTGTTGTTTGTTCAACACAGCAATTAACAAGTCATCAATGGATATGTATAACCGTGGGAAATCGTGAAAGATGTGATCATGTGTCGTTGAAAAATCTCCGATGCACTTGCAATGCCATTCGGGAGGCAAAGGTAGCAAAAGCGTTCATAAATCGTGGCAAATGTGCACAGTAAAGAGCTTTCTTCCGTTAGGCGGATTTGCCAGAAGGCAGCAGAAAAGAGTGCTTCCATTTAATTCACTATAAATTTGAAGTGTTCGAAGAGAAGAGCTTCGTTAAGGTTTCGTGGATCCAGGCAAACCCGGATTGTGCCATCTGGTAAGGGAACTATAACCAACGCATGGACCCACTCAGTTGGTTCAGTCACTGGCCGAATGATGTGTAATTTGACCATGCGTTCCAATTCTTGTTTGAGTGGTATGCGGTAAGCATATGGAACACTACGTGGAGAAACTGTCACAGGTTGCACATGAGGCTTTAGCTTGTTTTGATGGACACCAGGTAAGCATCCCAAAGGACAAAAACATCTTTAAATTCCTCTAACAGTCCCTGAGGAGTGTAATTTGGGTTTGTGTAAGGAGTCAGGTCCAATGAGTTAATGAGTGTAGGAGCATGAGTGACGTGAGTAGTCTGTTCCTTGATGGAAGAACTTTCGTCTGGTGGGATATCAAGGCGTTTGACCAACCCGAGATATGTGGATGTAGTAGCTCCAATTATCGGAATGGTGTTCAATCTGGTTATGTAGAAAGAGCATTTTTGTGAGGCAGTGGTGGCCGTGCATAATAGATCAACCATGCCTACCATCGGTAATTGTTGTCGGTTGTATGCCATTACTATGTTCTCGGAAGGCCTGATTGGAGGGGGCGTCTGAAGTTTGTAATATACTGATGCCGGCAGTACATTCACTTGAGAACCCGTGTCTATCTTGAATTGTATGTGGATTGGTGTGATCCAGTCTTTTGGGTAAATGGTGAATGTAGAATCAACTGTGAGGAACGCAATGTGGAATGGATCCATGTCCAGATAGGAATCAGGGGTGAGAGGTGATTCCGCAGTTGATGATAGTTCAAGTGGAAATTGTTCCACGTAGTGATAGGTGGTGTCATAGTCCACTTGTGGATCAATGCCATAAAGAGAAAATTGGTCTTGGGAAGCATGATGAACCGCTTGGGGATATATAGTGAGTCATTGGCCTGATAATTGGGAAAATAGTTTTCAGGGGCAAGGTGAAGGACGAGCGAACGACAAGCTTTTGCAAAATGATTTAATCCACCGCAGTTGTCACAAATTTTGTTGTGAGCTGGGCATGTTTGGTATGGGTGAGAAGCGAGACAACGATTGCAAATTGACGGAGTGGCTGAATAGGGTCTACCTCGAGTGTAGGAAGTAGGACGGTTCGGAAACCTCGTAGGACTGTTCTGAAATCTTGAGTTGAGGTTGTATTGACGAGGTTGAGGCATTGAGGTGCGATGCCACCAACTATAGTTGCGTGGAGAGAATGCTTGAGACTGAATGGCATCTAGAGGTAGAGCTTGGTGGGGCTGGAGGCGTAATAGGAGAGAAAAGGCCTACTGTGGAGGTTAGAGCATCAGTGGCTGAAGTATATGATGAGGAAGTCTCTTCAGCTCTGCATATTTGAATGGCTTGAGTTAGTGTCAGATTTGACTTAGCAAATAATTTTTTGCGGAGTTCTTTTTTATGTATGCCCACAACAATCATGGTGCAGGTGAGTGAATCTCGAAGATTGCCAAAATCACAGTGAGCAGCTCTGGTTTTCAGGTCCGTGTCAAAGACGTCAAATGATTTACTAGGAGATTGTTTCGTGGTAAAGAAGCTATAACGAGACATTTCAACATTTCGGTATGGAGCCAAATAGGTCGTGTATCCATCACATACGGCTTGAAAAATTCGTTGTTGGCCTTGGGGTAATGGTGGTAGATCCAGTATTTTATAAATTTTACGACCTTCATCATATTTTGCTGTAAAGGAGGGTGTTGATTTTGGTGACATCAGCTTTGGCTGTGAGCTCAATGGCCTCAGAGAATATTTGAAATTGTTCCAGCCAATCTGCCCAAGAATCTGCTGGTCCATTTCCCAGTTGTAATTCCGGCGGAGGAGGAAACGTTGTGGTAGTTGCAGCCATGCTCAGAAAGAATGGCGAGACTTGCCGCCAAAAAGCGGGAAAGGGTTAGAAGCACCTATTATTTATGAACTTTACAAATGACCAAAAGAATGAGGCGGAGAGAAAATGCGTAAATTTGAACGCCAGGATACTAGTCATATATTAAAATTCTTCTGACACCATGTTACGTCGGTTAAACTGTTATTCTAAGACTAATTATAAGAGCTGAGTTTGAAGCGGCTTTATTTACTTTTTTTCCCACACTGGTCCCCCCTGGTGGCCAGTCTTACAAAGTATATCATGTGACATTTATGACATGAGCAATAAACTCCATATGTATAATTATACCTCCAGAGCTTGCCGTAAGGTTTAACGTACAACTTTCCGAATTGGTTGGCAAGTTAAACGACTCAAGACTGGGCGATTACTCGGTTAAAATTATCATTGTACGTTTTGCTTTTGGTTACGAATCCTGAGTGAAATTCAAATCAATAGCAAGCACTAAATAAATGAAAATCAGTTAAATAAAATTGGACTGCTGTGTGCTCGTCGTTTCCCTTTAGGAGCTCTCTCCAAAGGGCTTGACTCCCTGTCTCCATAGGTGGGGTGTCGGCTGGAGTTGCTACAGAATCCACTCTTAATCCCACTGCTGTGTGCGAAGTGGGGATTGGACCACCCATTGCTGCACCTTCTGCTGGGTTGAGTGGCTTGCGTCAAAGGTGCGACCATCAGTAGTGGGGTTCTGCTACCCATGCTGGATTTGTCACCTGTCCGGGCTTGGGGACGCTGGCGTAGGGCACTATGATGATAGGCCTCCGGTGGTATGGTCCCTGTTACTTGGTACACCGGGCTATAAATTCTGACACACTGCTCTCACGATTAAAGAACAGTGAGCAAATATACGATTTTTTAAATTGTTAAAACTACTCTCTATTGAAGCGCTACTACCTACATGGTCTGCGTTTTGAAAAAAGCTTGACATATTATTTGACCATAGAGGGATTAGATAGTTTCAAAACATCACAAATATTTTCCGGGTATACTGCTAGGTTTCCCGTCTCTCCAACCTCCTCTTCCACGGAGGTTTCAATTTTGCAGCTCTCTGCAGTGTTTTCGACCCGTTTTGCAAAGGGAGACCCTGATAGCACCACTTCATCCATATTTTCTGTTAACGTTACGTCGCTGCTATCGCAAGCGTCTTCTTCCATAAGCGCATTAATAACTCCGGTAGTTATAGCTTCTTTCAAGAACAATTTTCTTCTTGAACATATAGTGTCAAAATTTGTGATAACACTTTTTCCTTCCGTGGGTGACAAACATACCGTAAAGAGAGCTTGTGTAACTCTCTTACACTTTTCGCTTGAATTGCTTGACCCATTGCTCTTATGTAAATTTGTCTTATGTTTTTGATTGCTTGCGCAAACTGGGCCAAGTAACAATAAACTTCACAGCGTGCGCCACATCACAGCGCACGATACATGACGGCAGTTTTTCGAGAACCCTTTCCGAGCCTTCTAATAAATCAATTTCAGCGCACCTGGAAATGTATTCGCTTAGAGTGGAAAACTGCGTGAAAGTTCTCACTACTGCATAAACCAGAGCTAAAGACATATCTGTCACAACTTCTCTGGGTGAACAATTTCCAGTAGATTTCAGCCAAGACGACAGCCAATAACAAATGTCATCGGCACTGTGTGCTTCAGAAATCATTTGTGTAACAGGATACTGCTCCTGCAAATCCGCTTCGAGAACTGTGGCTTCGTATAGAAAGATATTCCCACTTTTTTCTTTCCAGGATCGCAATACCTTTTTGCAAATTCCTCCAGTAGCGTCGATCGATAGCTTGGCAGAATTTTTGTTCCACTGAAAGTAATTACGGTAGATGTGTATTTGAGAAGGCGACCAATAATGGACAAAGAATTTTAAGAGGGATATCGATTGTATTACGTCGTCGAAAGGTGGTATTCCTTTCATCTTATAAAAAGCCGTGATTGGATCTTCCTTTAGTCTACTCGCTTTCAATGTTGTGTGTTTTGCCACCGATAAAAATTTATTTGAAGGAATAATTGGAGGTTCATTTTCTAAAAATCATCGCAAGCTTCGGCACGCGTTAATCCTGCTAGTGGTCTCACTAACCTTGAATTTCCATGATCAATGTGGAATTTTCCCGCATATCGACATTTAATGTGAACGTTGGCGTTGACATTTGGCTATCTTTTTATTGTTCCAGTAAAGATCGATTTGCAAATTTTACAATACCCTTGAAATTTGGCATATATTGCTGAACTGAAAACCACTTTTGCTCGCTTAAAAGTCAACGGGCAAAACACACGATCTCTGGTGTGCTCTTGAAAATGATTGTAAATCACACCACTCCAAATTCCTGAAAAAATTAAAATATATCATATTCCGCCTTAATGTAATTTGAAAGTCATTTGCATAGCGATACGCATAGAGTTTAGGGGATGGAAATGTTTTATACTCTAAAAAGTCACGTGACACCTCTAGCAACTCAAATTTTTCCTTGCTGTCCGAGTCCCAATTTAATTTACAAATCAAGGGTAACATTTAATTAATCAATAAATAAAATTTAAATAAAAGGAACTCCAAAATTGAACGCGTTGGGGGATATAAGGAGATAAAATATCCCATACCGCGGTAAGCTTTGGAGTTCCTATTATTTAGATTTCATTTATGATTGGGATATTGTTGATCGAAATTCAAGGATTGTAGACCATTTAACCGAAATCCCATTCGTCCGAATGTACCATTCAACCGAATTCCAATCGACCGAAAACCGCGTTTTGCGCGGTTTTCATTCAATATACCGTTAGTGATACATATTTATATATCGTAGGTTACGTGACGATAGTATATCTAATTTGGACTAAACTTTGTCTTAAATATTTATTATTTCGTACCGACGTGTATTTTTAGACCTTTTTCCCTTGAAATTTGATATTTTCCGGGTTTAATTTTGGAAAATAACCTTGATAAGACCCGACGTGAAATAGTTGCCTACCATATCTAACCTAGCCTAACCTAACCTAACCTAACCTAACCTAACCTAACCAACCTAACCTAACCCAACCCAACCCAAACTGAACTAACCTAACCTAACCTAACCTAAACCAACCCAACCCAATCTAACCTAACCTAACCCAACCTGAACTAACCTACCCGAAGTGAAAACGAACCAGATTTAAATTTCCCATTCGACTGAATCCCGCCATGTTGGGCTATAAACGAAAATACTTTTCGGTTCAATGGGATTCGGTCAAACGGGATTCGGTCCAATAGTATACAACCAAATTCAAGTGATCAAATTTGTTTCATTCTGTGTTTCCAAATGATAGAATTATCATATGATATAAATTCATTTGACCGAACGACACAAGATCGAAAATGTATTTATAGTAGCAGCGGTACACCAAAAAACGTTTCATTTTTGGTTAAAAGCAAATCGCTTTGCATGGAGTTACATTAAAACGAAAGAAGCGATTTGAACCTCAGCACCTAATTTTTTGGCCGTGTGGAGGGCCACCATCTTAAAAAATGGCCGCCATTTTTTCGTCGCGTATAATTCGAGAAGTACTCCATGGAAATTAACAAATAAGGTGTCATTCTTATTTTAAGGTAAGTATCTATCGAATGCATTTCACGAAATCTCAAAAATGTCAAAAGGTCAAAGGTCATAGATAAAAACTCTTATTACCACCTGATAAAACTGCAACAAACGGCCGTTTTCAGTAATTTAATATGAACAATAAAATTAAACAAAAATTTATTGAGATGAACCTCTTTCTTAAGATCAATTTGAAATTTAAAACATTTAAATTGATAAAGTAGTTAGCTAAGTATTAAATTTTAAGTGTAACCCCACCCCAACACTTTTAGTAGCAGCGGTACACTGAAATAAACGGTAGTATACTTAAATTTTGGTTTAAAGCAAATCGCTTTGCATGGAGTCACATTAGACCAAAAGAAGTGATTTGACCCGCAGCACCTCATTTTTGGACCGTGTGGAGGGCCGCCATCTTGGAACATGGCCGCCATTTTTTCGTCGCGTATAACTCGAGAAGTACTCCATGGAAATTGACAAATAAGGTGTCATTCTTATTCTAAGGTAAGTATCTATCGAAAGCATTTCACGAAATCCTCAAAAATTTCAAAAGGTCAAAGGTCATTGATAAAAACTCTTATTACCACCCCAAAAAACTGCCGTTTTCAGTCATGTAATATAAAAAAATAAAATTTAACAAAATATATTGAGATGAACCTCTTTCTTAAATTCAATCTGCAAATTAAATTAATTAAATTTATAAAGTAGTTAGCTGATTATTAAAATTTAAGGGTAACCCCACCCCAACACTTTTATCTATGTTGTTCGATAAATAAAGAAATTTCTAGTTTAGAGCAATCTACATTTCACAAGGCCTTATATGTCTGAAATTTGTTTCTATTTTTTAATTTTAATACAACAACAAGTGAACAATGAATATATTACATATTTTCATTATAATTTTGCAGGATTTTAGTTACATCATATCAGAAAAAGACAAGATTAGTTCGATTTTTTATATTGGGTACTGCGCGACCCTAGATCCAGGCGTCTGCTTCCCTGCAACATTCGCCACTATTTTGTGGTTGAACCTTTGCGATATACTCGCAGGGGCCAACAGTAACATTTAAGCGGCAGGAGTAACCACGACTCTTTAAGCGAGTCATTGCTACTCCCGGCCCTGCAGTAGTTACTTCCGCCGTTACCATTCGAATATTCGTCACTCGTTTTTTTATCTCAGCGTTTGCCCAAGTATGGTGTATACACAGTTTTTACATACAGTAAACGCGAATGTTGCAGTGTAGCACAGGCTGGTTCAAGGGCCACGCAACACTCGGTATATTGAGAACAATTCTAAAAAATTTCTCACTGATCGTTATTACAAGATCCTTTGAAATTACTACACTGCAGAGTACAGGGTAGAAATTGTTGGCGACAAGAGCAACGATTTGACTCACAACCTGATTTGCCCCCGCATTTTTCAAGTTCACGGCACGTGTGCCATACATCAGGAAGTTCAGACCATTTTGGTGTCAAACGTCCTTCTATATTTCTCCATCCCCAACTAGACGAAGGTGCTTTTTCTCCTATTGAATCCGCACTGCTCCAAATCTGTCCCGACTGATAAGCTGCACGCAAAATATGCTGCTAGAGCGAGGCTGATGTAGGAGGTATCAAGTGAATAGCCTTGTTTTTGTTACAAAACAAACTCATCTAGAGTTTTTACTGTTTCGAGAGGCAAGATAGGCAGCGGGCTAGAAAGGTTTAAGAACGCAAGTGTCGCTTTGTCCATTGCAGTCCAGACTTTCCAACCTGTCTTTTTGCCCTTTGATGAAAAAAACGATACACTGGATGCGACAATGTATCGTTTTTTGTTTAGTTTGTTGTAAAGTTATATGACTCAAAAAGTCAATTAAAGAAAGTTAACGAAGCCAGGAAAATAATGATTGTAACAAAAACAAGGCTATTCACTTGATACCTCCTACATCAGCCTCGCTCTACCAGCATATTTTGCGAGCAGCTTATCAGTCGGGACAGATTTGGAGCCGTGCGGATTTAATAGGAGAAAAAGCACCTTCGTCTAGTTGGGGATGGAGAAATATAGAAGGACGTTTGACACCAAAATGGTCTGAACTTCCTGATGTATGGCACACGTGCCGTGAACTTGAAAAATGCGGGGGCAAATCAGGTTGTGAGTCAAATCGTTGCTCTTGTCGCCAACAATTTCTACCCTGTACTCTGCAGTGTAGTAATTTCAAAGGATCTTGTAATAACGATCAGTGAGAAATTTTTTAGAATTGTTCTCAATATACCGAGTGTTGCGTGGCCCTTGAACCAGCCTGTGCTACACTGCAACATTCGCGTTTACTGTATGTAAAAACTGTGTATACACCATACTTGGGCAAACGCTGAGATAAAAAAACGAGTGACGAATATTCGAATGGTAACGGCGGAAGTAACTACTGCAGGGCCGGGAGTAGCAATGACTCGCTTAAAGAGTCGTAGTTACTCCTGCCGCTTAAATGTTACTGTTGGCCCCTGCGAGTATATCGCAAAGGTTCAACCACAAAATAGAGGCGAATGTTGCAGGGAAGCAGACGCCTGGATCTAGGGTCGTGCAGTACCCAATATAAAAAATCGAACTAATCTTGTCTTTTTCTGATATGATGTAACTAAAATCCTGCAAAATTATAATGAAAATATGTAATATATTCATTGTTCACTTGTTGTTGTATTAAAATTAAAAAATAGAAACAAATTTCAGACATATAAGGCCTTGTGAAATGTAGATTGCTCTAAACTAGAAATTTCTTTATTTATCGAACAACATAGATAAAAGTGTTGGGGTGGGGTTACCCTTAAATTTTAATAATCAGCTAACTACTTTATAAATTTAATTAATTTAATTTGCAGATTGAATTTAAGAAAGAGGTTCATCTCAATATATTTTGTTAAATTTTATTTTTTATATTACATGACTGAAAACGGCAGTTTTTTGGGGTGGTAATAAGAGTTTTTATCAATGACCTTTGACCTTTTGACATTTTTGAAGATTTAATGATATGCATTCGATAGATACTTACTTTAGAATAAGAATGACACCTTATTTGTTAATATCCATGGAGTACTTCTCGAGTTATACGCGACGAAAAAATGGCGGCCATGTTCCAAGATAGCGGCCCTCCACACGGTCCAAAAATGAGGTGCTGCGGGTTAAATCGCTTCTTTTGGTCTAATGTGACTCCATGCAAAGCGATTTGCTTTAAACCAAAATTTAAGTATACTACCGTTTATTTCAGTGTACCGCTGCTACTAAAAGTGTTGGGGTGGGGTTACACTTAAAATTTAATACTTAGCTAACTACTACATCAATTTAAATGTTTTAAATTTCAAATTGATCTTAAGAAAGAGGTTCATCTCAATAAATTTTTGTTTAATTTTATTGTTCATATTAAATGACTGAAAACGGCCGTTTGTTGCAGTTTTATCAGGTGGCAATAAGCGTTTTGATCTATGACCTTTTGACATTTTTGAGATTTCGTGAAATGCATTCGATAGATACTTACTTAAGAATAAGAATGACACCTTATTTGTTATTTTCCATGGAGTACTTCTCGAGTTATACGCGACGAAAAAATGGCGGCCATTTTCCAAGATGGTGGCCCTCCACACGGCCAAAAAATTAGGTGCTGCGGGTCAAATCGCTTCTTTTGGTTTAATGTAACTCCATGCAAAGCGATTTGCTTTTAACCACAAATGAAACGTTCTACCGTTTTTTTGGTGTACCGCTGCTACTATTAGGGGAAACTCCTAAAATGGCTATATTAGAGATGGTAGAACTAATAAAGGTATGCCTTAAGTGTTTAGGCACTACAATTGAGAACTCGTCGAAATACTACATTTTAGACGTATTAAATATGATGGATATCATCGGCTTCGTAACAAAATATGTGTTTTTGAGGGACAAATTAAGGACTTAAAGGTGAGCAAGTTATTAGCTGACGCTAAAGGTAGGTTAAGGAAGGGTAAATTTCTCACTGAGTTCAGTCTTTTTAGATGAATAACTTACCTTACCGAGTTACGAGATCTACTCTACTTCATTTTAAATAATACTGCCTAGAATTAGTGCATAAAAAAGGATACCCGCCGTTACCAATTTAAGTCAAAACAAAATATGTATGCAATGGTCGGACGTTGTCGCATATTTAGTCTGAAATGATTTCTACCTTCAATGACTAGTTTATTATCAAAAACTATTCTCCGGGCACAGCCTAATTTTAGGGTGACCATGTGTTGAGTGCGAAGTCGACGTCCATCGACCTTGAAGAGTTCTCAGTGTGTAATTTGATGGGAAATGCATTTTCTTACTATGTTCATGACAAACCAGGATACGCGAAGGAAGAAAACTTGATTGGGCTATTTAAATGCTATGGTAAAAGCAAATTATGAAGCTTGAGGAAAACGCAAACTTTGTTCATTGCGTAGCTCATTATCTTAATCTCGTTGTAAATTATGTAGTGCAAAATTAATTAGGTCTCAATTTTTGCTTGATCATTGTTTTTTTCTCCTAGTGTTTTGAAATTTTCAGGGTATATTTGTTAGGTATGGAAGGGTTTGGTTTCAAAATGTCAGAAAAAAGCGAACGAATTTTCGCGGTTTTGGAAAATATATTTTTTCACCGGTAGGTGTCACACAAAATGTTTCAACGGCAAAGTTGTAGAGCATAGTCAAAAATTTTAAAATAAATCTGGTTCGGTCGAAAAATAGTTGTTGTTCTACGAGCCAATAGCCCTTAACGAATTATAGGAAACATGCTTTTCAGCTATACATTTTACAAAATCAAAAAAAATAAACAAACTTTCAAATGTTTATTAATGACTTTTACAAAAAAAAATTAAAAAATTCCGCCTTCTGACGCAATGCACAAATATGCACGATGTTCCATATTTTGAAATGCACCCTGAACCATTTCTGGAATGACGCGACGACATGCTTCCATAATTCTTTGTATTAAGTCTTCAACGCTCGTCACAGGTGTTTGGTAAACGTATTCCTTTATGAAACCTGAAAGGAAAAATTCGAGTGGTGTTAGATCCGGGAACCTTGCAGACTAACGAACAGAAACGATTCTACCGATCCATCTTCCAGGAAACTCGTCGTTTAGATATGCAACCACACCACGAAGTTGATGAACTGGTGCCCCATCTTGCTGGAACCAGATATGTCTGTACTCGGCAAGAGGAATGACTTCCAACTCATTGGATGTTTCGTTTTGAAGAAACTCCAAGTAGTTTTGTCCGTTCAAAAGATTTGGAAGGAAGAACGGGCCAATAAGTCTGTCACCTAACAGACCAGCTCACACCTTTATGAGAAGCTGCACTTGGTGGTGGTGAGGGAATCCCCAGTATGGATTTTCGTAGTCCCACATGTGGTTATTCTGAAGGTTGAATGGCCCATCTGTTCCGAATAAACACTCGTAGGACAACGGTAGTTGAGCGTGAATATCCTGGTGTTCGTCAGCCATAAGATAAAACCAGTTGCAGAAGGCGAGTTGGCGCTGTCTGTCACCGTCATGCAGTGGAGTGTCGCTCGGTAAGAATGAAAACGGTGTCTGTTGAGAGTTCTCCAAACGTATTTTATATTACACGGATTATTTTGAAATGCTCTGACTGGGCATTTTTTCCAGAAACTACAAGAGATAGAGTTGCGGAATTCCCAGGGTATTATTTCTAGTGTGGGATCGGAAATAATTTAAGATTTTTTTTTAAAATATTTTTTCACCGGTAGGTGATAAAAAAAACGTTTCAATGAGAAAGATGTAGGTTGCAATCGAAAATGTTCAAAGAAATTGGTTTCATTGGAAAAGAACACTTGTTTACGAAGATATGAGCTGATGAAAAAAAGAATTGTCCATAGGGTCCAATAGCCTTCGCATTTTTATACGTCAATGAAATAAATCACGTTAAAAGATTAAATTGTTTAAAAAAGTACATGTAATTTACCAAAACGCCAATTTAGGCCTTCAGTAGGCCAACTACGCACACAGACCAGGTTCTCAATAAGTATTTAATGTGAAATCTTATTGTTTTCAACCATTCTCTAACGTTAATTGAGCACTAAAGTATTCTCGTGATCAGCGTGCATTTAGGATTGCGTTATTTTATGGTGAAGCTAATCGTAATGCGCATAGGGTTAGTGAATTGTTCACCGTTCGATATCTATAGATAGAAGACCAAGCCACAACACCGTTCTTGGAGCTGTTCTTGACTTTCAGACTTACGGAAACATCAAACCCAGATTTCGTGAGCCAGGGCGTCAAAACATCAGCTTGGAAGACACCGTTCTAGCCTATTTTGTTCCGTATCGTCGAGCAAGCGTCAGAGGTGCAAGTGACGATCTCGGATTATCGACGAACTACAATCACAACTTCCATCCGTGTCGAACGACCCTCCCCCAAGCTGTGCACGATGTTCAATTAAATCTTTCAGACATTTCTTACATTTACGTACAAAAATGCGAAGGCTTTTGGCCCCTATGGACAGCTAGTTTTTTTTTCATCAGTTCATATCTTTGTGTAAAAGTGTTCTTTTCCAATGAAACAAATTTCTTTGAACATTTTCGACAGCACTCTACAACTTTCTCATTGAAAAGTTTGTTATAGCACCAACCGGTGTTGAATATTTTATAGTGTCCCAAGGGTCTTGTACCCAATTGTTTTAATATCATAAGAATTAAATATAACTTGTAATTAATAATATTGTTTAATTGATAAAAGCCTATTTGTAACCTATTTTTTACCGTAAATGTAGTAAAATAAAATCTGTAAATTTTTTCCAACCAAAGAAAACCAATTTTAAAGAAATTCCGCTGGCGCCAGCGTTCTTGGGTTTTTAGTTCCACATCGATATATATATATATATATATATATTGGTATCGAAGTGGGACTATTGCTATGGACGGAATGTCGTTAAGTGTTTGTTGTTGTTGTTTGTTTCATTGGCGGTAGATGGAGCTGCGAAAAATAATTCAATTAATTTATATAATATAACTTATTTGATCCCAGATTTCTGGCCGCTTAGTTTCCGAAACCGACGCCTTTATAAAGTGAGCGACGCCGTCCTCTTCGAATTTCATGCTTGAACCTTTAGCCTAGAACACTTATATAGTTTGTATAGTTGAACCAGAGATTTTCCGCACCCTCACGCGTGCCGTTGATTTCCACCCCACCCCCTAAAAGGGAGAGTGAACGAAAAAAAGCAAGTTGCTTTCATTCGTTAGAACTCTTTGACGCGCACGCAGTGCCGTTAATTTCCGCCCCCTCCGACCAACCTCCTTAAAGGGAGAGTGACCGAAAAACACAAGATGGTTTCATTCGATAGCAATCTTTGACGTGCACAATAAAACTCTCTGACGCACACGAAGTGCCATTAATCTCCGCCCCCTTCGACCAGCCCCCTTAAAGGGAGAGTCACCGAATGGTACGATATCGTACGCCACGAAAATTGTAATTCACCGTAAAAGTTGCGATGAAATCATCGCACTGACGCGTCTTCAATTGATTTCCCATTTTCCGCAAAATTACATTCATGTGTATTTTCTTGATGTATTTTGCGAATTTACATGACTTTTGGTGCCTAAACTACCCAAATTTTTGATATAAATTTCCTAAAATAAACACATTTGAATCCCAGTTTAAGAATTTCTTTAAATCATATTTTCAATAATTTAAATGAATTATGTTCGTCGTATTTTGCTTACCTATTTGACCTTTGATACTTTCCGTGTATCAAACGATAGGAAATTACATGGCCTCAATAGCTTTTGTATTGGTTAATTTGGTTTGCCCACCCGCGTATCCTGAGGATGGGCGGTGGCCACTCTTTAACATAGGATGGTAAATTATATATCAAACGATAGGAAATCACATGGCCTCAACAGCTTTTGTATTGTTTGACCACCCGCGTACCCTGAGGGTGGGTGGCGCTTAATTTTTAATCCTTCAACTTAGGATGGTATTTTATATATCTAACGATAGGTAATTACATGGCCTCAACAGCTTTTGTATTGTTTTGCCCTGCCGCGTATCCTGAAGATGGGCGGCATCCACTCTTTAACTTAGGATGGCAATTTATATATCAAACGATAGGGAATGAGATGACCTCAACAGCTTTTGCATTAGTTTGCCTACCTGTGTCTACTAAGGGTGTATGGGCTTGCCCACCCGAATACGCCGATGTGGAACTAATATTTCGGCCTGGGCCGACTTGTCTCCTGTAATCCCTTAGGACGGTCCAAAAATGACCGTGGCAGCCCGACTCAGTGACGCTCGGAGCTGCGGAATTTCTGCCCCTCGAAACAAAAACCCTTTAACTTTCCATAGCTTTGTAACTGAAAAGGTGAAATACGCGCGAAAGAGAGCCCCGAGAAAATATTCTCCAGGCTTCTCACTAGCATTTTAGCGCGGGACCCAAAAGGTTCAAGCCTCCTCACCTCTCCAGAAAAAGAGGAAAATCCCAAATTCAAGCCGCGGTCGCTCCATAAGAGCAAGTTGTTAAATTTATAACTGTAAGTTAAAAATATAAAATTGTGTTTAAATGTTAATTACCTCGTCGTCTCCACTTTATACCTACAACTAATACTTGGAAATTTTTAAGTCAGTTTTTAAGTAAATTTAGGCTCTCCCAACCAAAAGTATTCTACAACCGGTGAAAAAAAATTTGTTACAAAATCCCGAAATTATTTACGATTTTTTTGAATCTTAGGATTTAAAGCTATCCCTTACTAGAAATAATACCCTGAAAATTTCGTAACTCTATCTTTTGCAGTTTCTCAAAAAATGTCCGGTCAGAGCAATTCGAAACACCTTGTATTATATTATATTGTATTATGTATTATATTATATATTGTTTCGGTTAAGTCAACTCATCAAGGAGCTGTCGTTTATTGATTTCTTGTACATTTGGTTTTTCTAAGAAATCTTACATACATTTACATTTAATAACAGGGTTATAAAGGTTTGAAAAATTATTAAAAACATTTCAGTTTTACACGATATGATTTTGGATCAAAAATACTGCTGGCTAAAAATTCGTGGAACAAATGTGTTTTATACTTTTTAGCTCTCTTTTTCAATCTCTATAAAAGTACAAAGTCGTGTTTTGAACTGATTTCCAATTAACTCAGGATCGTCTGTACATTATTTAATTTTCTTATTTTAAGAGAAATATATAGATAGCTTTCTTATAGCAAGAATAAATTTTGTAACATTGCTAAAGGGCTGATTTTTAACATTGTATAACCCGTATTCTATATTTGTTAAATTAAAATTATCATTATATACTTTGGTTAAAAACATTTGTGTAAATTTACAAGTAAAAAACATGTGGTCTAACGTTCATACACTGTTCTCACAAAAGAGGCAGGCCAATTTTGGAGTTATAACGTTGCTATACATTAGGCGCCATAAAATGTTATTTTCATGGTAATTAAACGAACTTTTCCAAATTACTTAGCAATTTGTTATGGCCCCTTCGATATTGACTATAGCTTCATAGAAATTTTTACTGGTCTTTCTATATAACCAGGGGACACTGGATTGAGGTATCCTTCTAATTCCAATTTTTCCGTATTAGTTAAGAGTTGCGTTTGATTACTGTTCATTTTAAGTTCTTGGTGAAGATTTACTCTCAGATTTTCACTTTCTTCGTCTCCGTAGAATAAATTTAGCGGGAATTCCTTGTACAGGGCGGATTGTATCAATGTGAACTGACTGGAGACCTTTCTATTTGATGCTGCGCTCAGGTTTTTACCGTCCGCAGGATCTATAAATCTTTGGTCTCTTTGGTCGAAAAAGTCACGAACATAACTGAAACCTTCCGCTTTCCACTTCGGGTGGAAAATTGATAAGTCTAAAAATGGACATTTCCATATTAGAAAGGTCAACAGACTAGGGAGATTCGACGGTTTTTCTAATTGAAAGAGTAACGATTTCCAAAAATAGAACAGGACCTTATAGAACTTCGGTAAAGATCCGACCGAAAGGACGAAATCGCGGTAACTCAGAACGACGAATTCGAAATTCATACTATTTGTTAGTTTCAAGTGGCTAATAAATAAAAGTTTGATACTATGACCTTTACCCTCTATCGTTTTCGCTTCACTCTTGCTTCCGCTGATTGGTAGATCATCTTTATAAAGCCCGCGACTGCATCTCCGTCCAAAATGATTTAAGATCTTAAATAAATAATTATGGTTTACATGGTCGAAGGCCTTCTTTGGTCCAACGAGACGATGGCCAATGGTAAATTGTGTTTCGTGAAATATTGTCTAGAATTATGGCAATATTTGAGCCGAAAGTACGTCCACGAATACCTGCCGTTTGGTCTTGGCCCTAAATAGGTGCAATAACTAGTGGCTTTACCGGGGAATCGGGAACCGGCTCTTGTAACCCATAAGGGCGGTCGGGCACTGGGGACACGTTAGCTCTGATCAAATGGTCCTATCTGCACCTAGAAACTGAGCTTCGGCTCAGGCTAACGGAGGGGGTCCGTGCAAACTGGCCGCCTCGGCGAATTGGGTTTTTGAAATGACTGAGATTGAGGAAGGCAAGTTATGTAGTTGGCCCCCGCAATTAAAATTAAATTATTTCAAAACCTATTTCTAGAGCAAAATTTAATTGTAGTGTTGTACGATGGAGCAAAAAGAGACGAATCTAATGCACTTATTGGTTTTAGAAATGAGTGAGATGGGGGGATAGTTATGAAGTTGCCCCCACAATTAAAATTAAATTATTTCAAAACCTATTTCTAGAGCAAAATTTAATTGTAGTGTTGTATAATGGAGCCAAATGATACGAATCTAAAGCACTGATTAGTTTTTGAAATGAATGAGATTGGGGAGGGGGCAGTTATGAAGTTGCCCCCACACTTAAAATAAAATTATTTCAAAACCTATTTCTAGAGCAAAATTTAATTGAATGGTTGTATGATGGAGCAAAATGAGACGAATCTAATGCACTTATTAGTTTTTGAAATGAGTGAGATTGGGGATTGGTTATAAAGTTGCCCCCTCGATTGAAATAAAATTATTTCGAAACCTATTTCTAGAGCAAAATTTAACTAAAGGGTTGTATGATGGTGCAAATTGAGACGAATCTAATGCACTTTTTAGTTTTGAAATGAGTGAGAGGGGGGATAGTTATGAATTTGCCCCCACAATTAAAATTAAATTATTTCAAAACCATTTCTAGAGCAAAATTTAATTGCAGTGTTGTATAATGGAGCAAAATGAGACAAATCTAATTCAATTATTAGTTTTTGAAATGAGTTAGATGGGGGGGACAGTTACGAAGTTCCCCCCACAATTAACATTAAATTATTTCAAAACCTATTTCTAGAGCAAAATTTAATTTTAGTGTTGTATTATGGAGCAAAATGATACGAATCTAATGCACTAAACAGTTTTTAAAATAAGTGAGATTTAAGGGGGCTAGTTATGAAGTTGCCCCCCAATTAAAATAAAATTATTTCAAAACCTATTTCTAGAGCAAAATTTAATTGGAGGGTTGTATGATGGAACAAAATGAGACGAATCTAATGCACTTATTAGTTTTTGAAATGAGTGAGATGGGGGATAGTTATAAAGTTGCCCCTTCAATTAAAAATTAAATTATTTCAAAACCTATTTCTAGAGCAAAATTTATATGTAGTGTTTTATAATGGAGCAAAATCAGACGAATCTAATACACTTATTAGTTTTGAAATGAGTGAGAGGGGGGATAGTTATGAAGTTGCCCCCCCCCCCAAATAAATTAAATTATTTCAAAACCTATTTCTAGAGCAAAATTTAAGTGTAGGATTGTATGATGGAGCAAAATTAGACGAATCTAATGCACTTATTAGTTTTTGAAATGATAGAGATGAGGCGGATAGTAATGAAGTTGGCCCCCGCAATTAAAATTATATTATTTCAAAACAAATTTCCAGAGCAAAATTTAATCGCAGTGTTGTATAATGGAGCAAAATGGGACGAATGTAATGCACTTATTAGTTTTTGAAATGAGTTAAATGGGGGGATAGTTATGAAGTTGCCCCCACAATTAAAATTAAATTATTTCAAAAACTATTTCTAGAGCAAAATTTAATTGTAGGGTTTTATGATGGAGCAAAATAAGAACAATCTAATGCACTTATTAGTTTTTGAAATAAGTGAGATTGGGGGGATAATAGTTATGAAGTTGGCCCCCAATTAAAATTAAATTATTTTAAAGCCTATTTCTAGAGCAAAATTTAATTATAGTGTTGTATAATGGAGAAAATGAGACGAATCTAATGCATTTATTAGTTTTTGAAATGAGTGAGATTTAGGGGGCTAGTTATGAAGTTCAACCGATGCCCAAACATAAAGGTTTTTCGATGAATAAGAAAACTCTACACAATTATTGTGAAAAATGTCACTATACATTGCAATTGTCCGCTCAGATATCGGGCAAAAAAGTTGTATATTAGTTCTACTGATATCGGCAATTTTCGGAGATAACCAGAGGTCTAAGCCCTTAATGCGCGTAACCTATCTATAGTTGGAATCTCTGGCGGAAATTATATCTTTGATATCATACCAACGCAAATAAAATCAGGTAAAATTACAGGTGATATTATAAATAAATTCACTTAAATACGAATTGTTAAATCCATAATAAACTAGTTAAATGGCATTTGGTTTAAACACTGAAACGCACAATAAAGTTAAAAAACGTTAAAGTAATTGAGGTTAACGGCATACCAAGTAATTTAACACTGAATATATCAAACTTTACGAGCCGTTTTATCTGTTAATTTTACTGAAATCAACATACATCATGTTCTGCCAGAAAATGTCTGTAATTTCGATAGTTTTTGTCTCCGTTTCTGTAAAAAATTATGGTTTTGAATGCAGAACCAAATTGTAAAATTTATAATTATTTCTGTAAAAAACTCATTAGATGATAACTGTTGAATTTACAGAAATGGGTCTGTAATTTGGGAAATTAATAAATATGTAAATTGTAAAGAAAGAATCTTGAGTACTTTCAGACAGATTTATGTAAAATATGGAGGGGTTTTCTAGAATCTGGTGTCTCCAGAAAGTGCCTGTAATTTTTTCAGAACATTTTTCTCTAAGTGTGCGTAAGCCGTACCAAATTAATAAATTATTTACTCATATAATTATATCATTATTGAAATTAAAATTTCGGAGTTAGCGCAATTTTCACCTTAATAAGAAGTGTTTCATGTTTAGTTGTTATTTAACTCGCATCAAACTGTGCACCAGATTAGTTCTTCAATTTATCCAATGAAGTGGTATTTCCAAAATACTTGACGGAAAACTATCTGCGATGTAGTCTAAGAAGAATATCACAGCTGATTTAGTTGCAGGGGTGGGGGGCGTAACGGCCCCTAAAGTAGCGCCAAAATATTAATTCTGATGAAATTATAGTCTTTGATATTTGCTTTAACAAGAGTTGGATTTGCGTTTAAAAATTTTGTCAGAAGTTTCTTTTAGTGTAACTAAAAAATTTTGTTATGCCTGTGACCATTTAAATCAGTTATCCGTAAGCTGTTCCTTAAAGCCAATTCCTGTTGAACATTGAAACACACTGTAAGCTTAAATAACGTTTATTTGGTAAATACTTATTAATTATTGAAACTGTAGTTATTTTCCAATTTGAAGTTGAACGTTTTTGATTATGTTAGTTATACTATTATACGGCTGCATCTAGTTCGATCTGGACGGAAAAGTAACGCTATTTAATATTTTCAGGATTCAAATTTGACTTGGTATACTTCCAATCCGGATTTCACACCATGTTTCCAACACACCGTTCTGGTTTGGGTTCCATGCGCATTTCTGTGGATTTTCCTTCTTCCGGAAATTCATACGTTCAGGCGATCGAAAAGAGCTCAAATTCCATGGACAATTCTGAATATAAGTAAAATGGTAAGTGGAGCGTTTTTCTTAAGTGTGGTGCACCTAGTTAACATAGATTTTTATGTTAAAAGTACGGAATTATGTTTAGATTTTAACATCTTAATATTTAATTTAATTTGAGAGTTGTGCAGAGTAATCGTTAAAACCACTTGGAAATTTGAATCAAATCTCCATCCGCTTTTGCGCTATGAACCAGAGAAAATGCGATACTTATTTAGGGTACCACGATAAAATAGTATGGTTGTAAAGTTTAGCGATTATCTAAAAAGGGTTGGAAGCGATTTTAACCGATCAGCTTTTTCATGATAACGACTGACATATTTTGCATAATGAATCAAGCTTTCAATATATTAAGGATATTTTAATAGATAAGATGTTATTTCCTAAAGTTTGCCTACATTTTCAGCAATCTACCTTATATTGTACTTGTAATGACGCCTGCAGCCACGAAAGCGCGAATTGTATGAAAGTTAATTCCAGTGTTGTTAGTTCCTTTTTTGTTGCGGCCAGAGTTTGATTTTACCAACAACTTTACCAAGGTCCCCAAACGGAAGGCTTCAATTATCCTTTGGCGTAAGACATCTTGGTTGTCGACAGCCGTGTGATAAACATACTCCGAGATGAAACCCCACAAGAAAAAGTCAAGCGGGTACAGGTCGGGTGTTCTTGGTGCCCATTGATTGCTAGCCTACCTTTTCGATTATATTCTTTAAATTTTAAAAAGCCCAACTTTCTCCAAAGGTTGCGAAGGGAAACTTAAAAAATTATTAAATGTACTAATTGTAACGTTTACTAATAATCGTTGAAAAAAATGTAGTTATCTACACGCGTCTCTCGGTAAAAATCGCGTGTTCACATGGTCCAAAATGGCTTTTTCCAACCCTTAAACTAGTTGTAACTATTGTTTGAAATAACGTATTACTGTGAATTTTTTTCCACGTTCTAATTTCGCTAAGATCTATCGAATGAAACCCACGAGAACCCTGTGCTCTTTCAGGGAAAGTAACTTCACCACTAGGGGTCGCAGCTAAAATCCTTTGAAGCTGCGTCACTCTCTATTATTTTCTTATTGTAAAAAATGTACCTATTATTTGTAATGTACCATTTTTGAATTTTTGTCAAACTTTGTGCACTTTAAAACACTGTGCATTCGCCTGAACAACTAGTAAACGTCAAAAAGATCAACTTCTTTTTTTTGGAAATAAATTTTTATTTGAGATTATACGAATAATACCACTTAGCACTCATTAGGTGGGCAAGAAGTTTATTCATGACGAATTATCAAAAATATATAATTGAAAAGGAATCGATGAACGTGTTTCTTAAAATATTTCTTGGCATTCTCGTAATTTTATCTTTTTTAATTATATATAGATTGCAAATGTTGCACTTTTAGTCATCCATGTACTGAAAATAGCATACCCCGTTTACCAGAAACAACCTTTCCTGATACATAGTCTTCCTTCATTAATCAAACTTTTGACTGAAGTAAGTTATTATTTTTTGTTCTGAATAAGCAGATTTTTAATTAAGATTCAATGCAATTATGATTAAATAAAAGAACAATGGTTCATTGCAGCAGAATAAAAACACGTCGAAATAATTTTTCAAAATTTCCCATAATTTTTAAGTTCCTGGCATTTTACAGAAAATAATTAATGGTTTATTGAAGTTGGAATACAAAGTTATATATTTCGAAATGTGTTGTATAGTTCATCCAATTACAATGCATGCATTTGTTTAATTAGATCCAAACAAAATTTTAATTAAACTCGTGGTGTCGTCAATTTGGAAATATTTATAATTATTTGAAATAATTACAAATAATTGATAGATAATCAGTTTTCATCATTGGAGAAAGATAATTAACCTTTGACCTTTCAAATTTTAAGTAAAATTGTCTTTCGGTAGTTGACTTGTTTCCATGTTTGTCTTTTACCCTTAAGTTCTTACAAACGGTGTGTGATGTCAGAAAAAATCTTAAATTTGTTCAGTAATGTTCTTTCAGTCGGAATATATCTTTTAATTATCTTGAATTGTATGACACGTATACTTTCTTTTCATTTTAGGGTTTAGCATTTTCTCTCGTGTTATCGGGGCGTGCGCGTGGCATTCGACGCTCAGGACTTTTATTTGTATATTGGTGCCTCTCAACATTGACCGGGATAATCTCAATCAGATCAATCATTTCCTCAACGTTAAATGAGGTATGGCTTCTTTCTTATTAATGACAAAACGCAACATTGTCATTATTATCATAGCAACATAGCCCTAGCACCATATTATACCGTATTTGCAGAAAAACAAACCAAATATTATCTGGCTCACTTGTATTTAGTTATAATTCGTTTATATTAATAAAATTAATTAATTTTTTGTTATCCAGCTGCTAAAATCATTGATTTAATAAAGTACCAAAGCTAAACACATTTAAGAGAAAAAGGAACTTTAATAACTCAATTTTTTCTACATTAGATTAAACTTTTGATAAATACGACGAAAAACTGCAACGTAATTTTGAATAAAAAAAAACCCAAAGAAATTAAAAACATCGACAAAATCCAAATTCCAATACTAGTCCAGTAACTCGTGAAAAACAAATCGACCAAACTTCGTAAGAATGGTCTTATGTAAATTTATTGTTTAAGCAGTTGATTCTGCCCAATCGCAGTACCAATATTTTTATTACGGCTTCAATATTTTTTGACATAAAGTTGTGGAAAAAAATTTATGAAACTAAAGATTTCATAATCGAATAGTCTTATAGAAACTCCCCAAAGTCATAAAGTCCGCAGTGCCGACTTTCGCCACCATATTATATTCGCCTATAATTCAAAATCTATTTACCAAACCTCAACATTTCAGTTGCCATTTTTCATCAAATTGTCTAATCCTTTTTAATAAACTCTAAAAAACGTTCTAGAATGCCCTCTGGTGGTTGAATGTCAAGTTGATTTTAAGAGGGAAACAGGTTATAATGTATATTATATTATATTATATTATATTGTATTTCTTTTTATTTTTTATTTTATATATTATATTTACATTGACTTAATTACAAGGCGAAAAATAAAAGTAAATCTGGGCAAGAAAGTTAGCAAAGGCATCAAAATTAATGTGGTTGGGAAATAGAAGCTCTATATCTCTTGTAGCAGCACTAGAGGCAAGATTAGGGTTAATTAACAGGGAAATGGGGATAAGTAAAAAATAAAACACCAACGAAGACGTAACGAAAGCTTGGGATGAAATTCCTAAGGAAGTTTCGGTGGTCAGAATGGTTGTGATAAGAACCAAATGGTCTTACTTCAAAAGTGTAGTGAAGAAGAAGGCACAAGAAATTATTAGGTCTATAAAAACGACTGGGTTGGTCCAGTCACTTAAAATGAGCTGACATCACTTGCGGTTTGGGTGGTAAAACTAATTGGCGAAACTGTAATTCTGGGTATAGCAGGTGCTGGCAATAGCATGGATACTACAGCAATGAAGGTACATCGAACTGTACTTCATTTACTTAAAATATAAAATTTGAATTGTTAAATATACATTACATTTTGATACAATTAACAAAACCGCGTACCTTCTGCAATCACCAACAGTTTTCACACCACCAGCCAGAATAAGTGGTGTTTTTATTGGTGTGCCAAGTGTGGAGCGTGTCACGGTACTTATATGAGTATTCCACCGAGCGTGTGTAGCTGTGCTTACCTTAATTTGGCTTAAAATAGAAATGGTAAATTATTTCTGGAAAAATGGGGTACCATTATTTAATTGAAATTTAATTTAGCTTCCCTTCAGTGATCTCCCCTTCAACGAATAATTAATAACCCTGAAACATAAGAATATTTACCAGCAGTATGTCTACCCCTTTAAAATAAATTTAATTAATATTTCTAATAACCTTTTCCTTAGCTTTCAGATGTAAAATCTTCCTACAACAGTGAAACAATTTCTTTAATAACGTCAGCTGACCAAAGTTTTTTGTTATTTTCCAACAGAACTGTCTACATCTTCATGCTTGTTTTTCTCTTAATATCAGTTTGGTGGGAAATTTAATTTTTATATTTTTCAAAAGTGGTTATAGTCTTTTTGTAATGTTTTGCCCATGAAAGCAATTTGGGGTTCATTTAACATTTCTTTAAGTATATTAGGGAGTTTTTATAATTAGGTATCAGGTCAAAAGATAGGTGTCCCCCCCTTTGGTTTAAATGATAGCTAATTTTTTTTATATTTTACGAATTGAAATATCTTTTATAATAAAGGAGCAAATGTAAAAAAAATCAGGTAATACAAAAATATTATTCGACTCAACTTGAGAGTTCTCTGTCGATTATAGTTCGTCGTCTTTCCAAAACAAATACAGTACATGTATATGATAATGAGGATCCGAAATTAGATTACTTTATAAAACAATTGATCCAAAAGTGACATTTTAAATATATATAATCGAAAAGATCGTTTTTTCTATGTTCTTCTCATCGTTTTTTTAAGGTAATAATCATCATTCTAATGGAATTTATACCTGCAGAAACCTATGGGGCACCCTTAAATTCAGGCCTTGGCCAATCCAATTTGTTGCACATAAAACGTGGTTTCGGGTAAATGCTAGATTTATATTACCAAAAATATTTTTTATTGGTTCACTCACGATACCTTATTTTCACCCAGACAATTGTTCCGATATTGTTTACACCTTGATTCATCACGTTAGCTCGAAAAAACTCCGCCGCCATTTTCCCGAAAAATATTCTATTTGTTTTAAACATTTACGTGGAAAGAGTTCACGTAGAAAATACAAGACTTTTCGTCTCGTTAAAATGTCTGCGGCACAGGTTTTCGAAAAAGGATCGTTATTCAACGAGACACGCCCCCTTCCTCGCAATTTAGCGATACTTTTTCGTCTCTAAGCCTTTGTAGTTCCTTAGTCATTAGCTTAGCTGATCAGTATTACTGATATTATTATAACCTCATTGAGAAATACTGAAACAGGCCTTTTATACTTTTACATTTTTGGGTACACTTCATTTAACTTTCAATATTGCTTAATCCGATATTTGACAAAAATAGGGATTTTAAATATTTGTAAAGAAATAACTAACTTTAAAAGAGCAAGAAAAAACATAACCGTAATAAAATTTCTATAGAATTTATTTCATTAAAATAAATTTTACTTTTTTATTTATTATGTGTATCTCCATGTAAATTACTCTAAACTTGTTTTGAATTTGGTTTATTTTAGGGCGATATAGAAAATGTAATTACATTTTCATTATGTATTGCTGAATTTTCTTCAGAAGCGTTGCTATTTTTTCTGTCTTCATTGTTAGATGCAAAACCTCAACACGAAAAACCGCCAAACACCGACTTTCTTCCTGATGAGGTTCGTTATAATAATCTTCGTAATAGACTCATGTTGTGTAGGTTTCCATTTACCAATTCCAGCCTTCGTTTTACTCCAAATACGTATTAAAATTGTTGCGTTTCTTTTATTGAAAATCTCTACGAGCTGTCATTTAGACTTTGTGGGCTTTGGTCACAATGTAATTTTATGTCCTATTAGGCATCTGTCTTATTTATGTAAGCGTTAACAGAAACTTTATTGATTATTTAATATTTACTTATGGTAATAAAATACTCATCACCTATCCCATTTATGTAAATTGAATAAAATTAATTTTTTAAGTTTAGCCTAGTTCGTGTAACAAAAATACATATTTAGTAGAAAAAATTCAAATATTATTTTTTGAAATAAGTTTGAACACACGCTTATTGCCTCTCATTTAAGCTGTATAAAGATGCCCACATTTAAATTTTATATATGATCTTAGCTTCTGTTTCATTTCCCAGCAAAGAAACATCATGCATCTGATGTTGGTTTCGGACCCCTTCTACCAAAACATCTACATTCCAAAAATGGAAGCTGTAGTTTTCTCTAGTTTTATTTGTTTTCCTATCGTCTTCATAGCAGATTAATGTTGATTTTATTTTCTGGCCACAATTTCTCGCTCTCACCCAAGAGAACATAGGTTCCTTTATCCATTTCGGAGATAGTTATATTTTTTAGTTGAACAGATAGCTTAAAAAAAGCCGTGTGATGTAGACCAAAATCGCTACAAAGAATCCTCTTAATCGATTTGATAAACTTCGGATACACATTAGTTTCCGTAAATAACGCCTTATATTTAATTGGATAAACAGTTGCTTCAAGCAAACCTTCGTGATAGCACTATTTAAGGTTTTTATTCTATGTTAATTTGTGTTGTAGTGTTTCTGTGTATAAATTTAACACGGTCATAAATATGGTTCATTTATTTGGAACAGACGGAATCTCCCGAAGAGCACGCTTCATTCATTTCACAGTTGTCTTTTTCATGGATGAGCAAGTAGGTGTACCTTTTTTGAGTTAGCAGAGGCCAAGTAGGCTTTCTTGTCCCAACAACCGGCTTAAACTTACTCTTAGAAGCTTAAGATGACCACTGGTAGTGATAATTTAACAAAAGTTCTATACGCTCCGAAAAGCAAGAGAACCTGATTTTATAAGCAGAGTGAAATTTAAATTCATCGCTAGTGTTGGATTCCAAGTTGTTGTATAAAACGTGGAATCTTGTTTCTTAATAAGAAATGATTAATTAATTGTATTTCTTTAATTGGTTATGATTAAATATAAACAGAAAATACAAGAAGTTTCCTACCATAAAATAATTATTCGGCGAAATTCATCACACATCAATTGAAATTTTCAATTTTAAAATAAGAAGAGTTATGGCCCTTTGGGAAAACCTTGATCAGTAAATTATTATTTTCCATTTAGTTTAATATATATCGGATATAGAAGAGAAATTAAAAGCTCCGACATACCAAAATTGCAACGAAATCTGATCGTTAAGAACACAAATTTTCAACTGGAGAAATATATGTCCAATCATTCGCTAATTTCCAAGGAAACAAAAAAGTAAGAGCAACTTAAAATTATGTCATTTTCCAAATTTTTTCTGAGGGAAAGTATTCCTTGTTTTACTATATTTATAATAATACGTTTTGGACGATTACGACTGGACTACTCATCGTTTTGGCGTAAAAATTTGCATTGATAATATACATTTCTATAAGATTAACAAAAACCTCGTTTAACGACGTAATTAACTTCATTTTTTATGTTTAATCATGAAACAGAAGTTTTCAATGTTAAAATTCCTGGTAGATATAGAATCTAGACATTTTTCCGATTTTTATTCTGAAGATACAGCAAGGTGATCAGGTTTGTTTAGCGCCGTAACCAGCCTTAAAATTTGAATAGGGAACTAGTAGGGCACTGTTTTTAGTGGCGAAGTATGACCGAGCGAGGCGCTCCGCAATGTTTATTTTTAAATTGATGAAAATAATACTGTTTTTAATCTGTCGTCCAATGCGCAATGGGCAGTCAATTAGAGCCTGTAACCAAGGCTGAACGGGCTCGTCTCACACTAAGAGCCCGAGCTCGATTTGAGACTGAGCTCAAGCTTTATTATGAGAATGAGCTCAAGCTTTATTATGAGAATGATACGAGCCCGAGAAAAGACCAAAACGTTTTGGTTTTTTAATTTGAGACCGAGATGAGACCATTTTAAGATAGCGTATTTTTGTGATCTCGAGATGAGACCACTAAATTATAGTAAATTGCTGTGAGCCTGCACTGAGTAATTTTATATAATCCGAGCTGATACCATATTTTTGTAACAACCCCGTTATGAGACCTTTTAATTTTAAGAGACGGTTATGTGTCCCGTTTTTGCACGATTATTTTTCCCTTGGCCACTAGGGAGCGCTGCGACGCTGAGCAACACGTGCCGTAACCGTTCCGCTTTTGTTCTCTCGGATTACGTGCTGTTTGCGCTAAACTTTGGTGTGCCATATTATAACTATTGCTCGAACAGCGCGTGATCACAGTTGGCCGTGGGAAGAGAGCTCTGGCCTACAGGGTTAATACGAAGTTTACGTAATAGACGCTTTAATAAATCATCTTCCCAGGAAATCGCCCAGAAGTATTAAACAAATTCAATTTAGTAAAGTTTCATTTATTAATTAAATATTTAACGCAGCAAATGAATAACGAAACTCGCCCAACTAATAAATTCTTACTCTTTAGAGCCTAGCTTACTAAAATCGTGCATGCCTTAAAGCAGACGGCTGAAACCTAAAAGAAGAAAAGTCGAGAAAAGTTAAGAAAACTTCTAAAAATTCTTATAAGTGACTATGTAAGCAACAGGTCGAAAAAACCCTAAATATATTCTGTCTTTAATAACTCAATAAGACGGACAGTTGGGAATATATCCTTAACAGGTAAAAATAGTCTACTTGCGATGTGACTATTTCTCCCACACCTGAACGCTGAATATTCGGTCCGTCACTACGTCGCTTAAATAGTCTTTAAACAATCGTCTAATCAATTCGATACTGAAACCAAGGAGGATAGAAACTTAGAAAGGAAGACGAAGTCGGAGGCATGAACGCGCCAGTATCCTTGTAAAAAGTTAAGCGCACGCTCGGCAGGGCGCCTTAAGGCATGGGCTACCTGGGCTACAGCCCAGGGCCTCCAGCCAGTTTGTGGCCCCGGAAAGGCCATCCATACCGCCTCTACTCTGGGGATAATTGATTAGTTAATTAAATATTATTTATACTCATTTAATATTATGTATCTTTTAGTTACGTCTAAAGTAATTTGACTCATTGCCACACCGCGCATCATACGGTACCAACAATTTCTAAAACCTAACAGCGAGTCCCTGTCAGTAAAAATCTTATTTTCAGTAGGACCATCTTATACTTTTGAAATTAAAAGCATTGGTTTGATTATTGTGTAGTTGAATTTAGACAACGGACATACAAAGGCTGACCATTGAGGATCGCAAAGGTCTTAAGAAATAATTTTAGACCATGGCCCCAAAAGGTCTTTAGACGGCTCGGTGGGGAAAATTCGGAAAAATGGCGGCAGCACGTAGCGCATGGTTGGCAAAATTTAAACTAGAAAAGGTTGCCTCGAAAAGGGGGTTTTGATTAACGCGTTTTCTGATTCTAGGTCTGATACTCAGCCTTCTACATCACTGGTTCGGAAAATGCTAACCTTCTCAAAGTTACAGGTGACGTCACCTGGTTCGGCCAATATGCATTTTTTCGTACATGAGACCCCCTTGACGTAGCGGCCGTCATCTTACCGCCATTTACACGTCTTACAAAGATGCTGGCGCGTTAATTCCACCTACTTCACCTCCCTTCCTATCCTCGATAACCGAAACTAGTCTAGGTGGGAAATTAGGACTTTTTTTTAAAGTGTACATGTGACCAGTGACCCTCATGGCTTAGAATAAATAAACTGGACCTTGACCAACGGGGTCTCGATCGAGAAACGGTTTGAAAGAATTATTAGATTGCCTCAAAAATTCGTCTGTTGCTGACGTCACCCAGATGAGATCCCATTGGTTTTTAATAGGATCTAATCTCAGTGACGTCACGATTTTCGTTAGCAACAAAGTAGCCAGCCTTAGCCCTTAGCAACCACAGCGTATAGAGGCAACCTTTAATAACTAAAATTTACTAACCTTGGACCAGTGAATGCCGTCTGCTACATAAGATTATCGTGTTTTAACTTTTAACTGTTTTCAATAGGGTTAATTCAAATTGAAGTGAACAAAAACTTATAACTTAGTATTTTACAAATTACTAACAAAAATATAAAACACCTCGAATTAACTAACCCCCCTCCGATTTAATTAATAAACTGCTCCGAGCAATTCTTTAACTGGTCATTTGCTCACTGCCACCGTCTTATTTCTCACGCTGCTAGGTGGCGCAGCGACGCTGAAGTTATAGCGTTTGCTAAGGGGGTACACTGCGTATCAGTCGTCTGTTAAGCCTATGCTTAAGCATTACTATAGTGATTGTTATGAAATAATTATTTTATATTTCGGTCAGTAGACGGCTACAATTCGTAGAATTTACTCTACGCACGGGGAAGCAGAAAAAAAAAACATTGTAGACATTTAAGAATAGAGAGAGGCACTTTTTAAATATCTCGGCCAGCCTTTAGCTAACTAAATTAAAAATAAAATGTTATCGACCAAAGTTCTTGACTGTCGGCTGTATAACATGACAAAACGACCTAGTTTTTTTTAATTTTAACACCCGACCCCTTTCGATTTCGCCAAAATTTTGTATACAGGGTTTTTTGGGCCTAGGAAAACGATTTTGACAGTTTCATAACGATCGGTTCAGCCGTTTACGAGATACAGCATACGCGTTTTTTCAAAAGTACGCCTTGACCCCCTAAATGTTTTCTACTATATCTTAAGACATAATTATCGCAAAATCACATGTAATACCTCATTTTAAAGACAATGCGCACCCTAATATGAATATTTAATCAGAGTTGTCATTTGACGTAAATGTCATTAAAATCTGGGCCTTTAAATAATTTGACCTTTGACCTTGCCCAGACACCTCAGTCGTAGGTCAACGATTTTAGCATTTTTAAAATTCCCACTATCGAATACATAATAATCACTCAAAATCTCAAAGTAATATTTGTAGTTTTCGAGATATTAATTTTTGAAATTTACCCCACCACACACAAAATGAAATACCAAAACCATTTATTTTTATAGTTTACACACCAATTAATTTTTTATTTACACAAAACAGCTTAAACTTCTTTATACATGGAAAAGGCTTTGGTAATTTTATTTTTATCGTGTTCTTTGATTTGATAGCCTTTCGAATTTGGTAAACCTACAAGAATTTCAATTGCACATAGAACATTTTCACTTGACACCCAACTGCTATCGATCCTTCTGGGCCATGTGTATTTGTCCGAAATACCAGGGGGACGCAAAAAGTTTACAAAGAAGTCTCCAAACTCTTCTGATACTTCCTTAATTAATCCAACGTAAAGTTGGCCTTTGTAGACGCTGGCTACCAAATTTCCCACTTTAAAGTTTTCAGCCTCTTGATTTCGAGTATCTGACAATTCTAAAGTCGAAACCTTAACTGTGGTTAGCGAATCGTCATTAGATAACGGAGAAACCATGATTTCATTTTACGATTTCGGAACGAATTTATGAAACCCTCGAGTTCCTTTTACTGTTATGGCTTTAGAAAACCTTTCTTTTAAAAGTTCCTTTTGTCGCTCAATTTCTTCGTTTTTAACATAGATGAACTTGATATTTTCGAAGTTTGATAGGCAGAAATTAAACATATCTGTTGGAGTCAAAATCTGTCCAGTCACTGGTCGCTGAAGACTGACTCTTGCTGTTTTACGCTTCACTGTTCCGCCAATTCCGTCACAAGATCCCTTGCCATGAGATGTGGCAAAAAAATGCCATTCAGCGTCCAAACCAAAATCTTGTTTGTGGCAACAGAGATTAGAAAAGTTGTATTTGTTTTTATACTGTCCAGCACATCCATCCGTAAAATAAATTAGCTTTCTAACATTAGGAACATGTGTTTTTATATTTGGAATTAGATAAGTTAAAAAACTGTGAACAGTATTGGTTGTATGTGTTCTGGTATCACTGATAATACAAAAATTTAAGTGGTTAAGTTCTCCGTTTTCGACTACCCTGAAGTAGATTACGAAGGGATGCACTGTCGCTTGAGAATTGTCCCAATGGAACCCTTGTGCTTCGTCTTGAATTACGAAGGAATAGTTCTCCGCAAAATCACCGAGAACAATTACGTCACCAGGTTTTAGAGTTTTTTTGAGGTTTTTAAGATAATTAGATTGCGACTTAGATGTGTAATGATGACGCGTTAGTTCAAGTAGTTTAATGGCCAAAGAGTCGAAAAAGTTTTCAACACTCTCGCTCAAGGTCATGAGTTTTGTGCTGTCAGTTGTCACCCATTGCATGAACTTTATATTTTCAAAATCTTCTAAAAGGTTCGTTAAATATTCATTTTCAAGTAGACCATTTTTCCCAGGACAGTCCTTGCACACCCTCATCATACAATTCCTGTTTTGAGTGTCACACACGGTGAGCGCCATGAAATCGATATCACATTTTAAAGGACAAGGAGACGGTAGAGCTGATATCATTAGCTTGACATTTTGGTGATAGGTGCAGACACACACTGAATGTGTACCTGACGAACCTGCTAATACACACCAAGGTGGTCGTAGATAACAAAATGACGAAAATCCTAACGTCAAATCATGCTCTTCCTTGAATTTGTTATAGAGCTCTCTCAGGTTCAGCAGTACAAGCCTCTTTTGATGATGTTCTTTTTGACCTGTCTCGTGGTTTCTAACTGACACAGACTCCTTTTGTCCAGGTGTCATACGACTGTTATCGTCATTTTCGTAAAATTCAACGACCTTTGATTTAACGTCTTCGGTCAATATTAATCCCTTCGATTGTTTCTCTGGTAGCGAAAGAATTCCTTGACTAGATTTAAGATTCCTGCTTCGTTTGACCATGTATTCTGGTGCTCCAAATTCCTCCATTGTGCGTTGTATTCCAAATGGTGACAAGGTCAGGATCTGAAGCTTTTCGCCGTATGATGTCTTGGAGTTATTGAATTTCTCTCTCAGTTCGTTCAAAATATTCTCATATAATCGATGTTCTTCGAGCTTTCTAAAAACATCGTCCGTAACCATATTATCGTCTGTTTCATCAAGATAAATTTCCATTGACTCTTCTAATTTGCGTTTCAATGAATTGTTCACAGCGTTTAACTTAGTCCTGCTTAGAATTGTTTTTTGGCGAGATGACAAACCTTCTGTACAAAAGTTAAAAAATATATGTATTTATATATGTATACATATATAAATTCTTTCAAATTGAATATATTTCTTACTTCTTTTAACAGGAGATTCTCCCAAGTTTATTAGAGTTTCGTTAACTGCCACTAAAGCTATAGCTTTGTCGTCTTGCGTCGCATCTCCCGATGAACAAGGTTGACTAAATGAAAAAGAATCGCTTTCTTGTGATTCTTGTGCAGTGTGAACTTCTGAAACGTCCAACTGTATTTGGAGTTCATCCTTTACTTTTTTTCCAGCAGACATAAAACACTGGATGCACAACTTATTTCCAGCGATAACTTCAATTCCTCGTAACTTTAATTTTTTGAACAAATCCAATGAAATAGTTTTTAGTCCACTCTTTCTTTCAGCGTCGTGAGTCCCAAAAGGATTCATACACTTCTTTTGACTCGTTGAATACCTTTTCATAAAAGTTCTTCATGGTGACGACATATGTTTCTTATTTTGGACATAGGTATAGCTGTTCGGCTGCTAAGAACTAATTTGTCATCCTCGGACAGATGGTTGTTGATACCAACTGTTTTCGAAAGTGTTTGCAAATGACATTTACTACTGTCTCTCCAAAACGAACAATTTCGATCCATTTCAGGGCTTTGTTCGAGAATATACAGTTAAATAAATTCTATTTCGCTACTCAATTATCGCTGTTAATATATTTAACTACTCAATTATAACTATTATATATTAAAAAGATATTAAAACATTTTTACGTTATTAAAAACGTAATCGATATGACTAAGAGCAATATTGGGTTTTCTTGAGATATCTAGCACATTTCCATTTTAGGGTGCAGTAAGATACGCTACAATAATATTGAACGCCAGACTATACTAAGGACAAGCAATTTAGTGATGTCTTCTGTCTACAGATAACATGCAAAACTAAAAATAATATGTAAATAACTCAACTTAATTTAAGAATTAGTGTATTTGATATTCTAAACTCAAAATTACCAAAATAATAATATTTTTAATTTATTTAGTAGGTCAACTAGTTTCGTGTATAAAATAGCATTTTCATTAATTTGAGGGGTAAATTTCAAAAATTAATATCTCGAAAACTACAAATATTACTTTGAGATTTTGAGTGATTATTATGTATTCGATAGTGGGAATTTTAAAAATGCTAAAATCGTTGACCTACGACTGAGGTGTCTGGGCAAGGTCAAAGGTCAAATTATTTAAAGGCCCAGATTTTAATGACATTTACGTCAAATGACAACTCTGATTAAATATTCATATTAGGGTGCGCATTGTCTTTAAAATGAGGTATTACATGTGATTTTGCGATAATTATGTCTTAAGATATAGTAGAAAACATTTAGGGGGTCAAGGCGTACTTTTGAAAAAACGCGTATGCTGTATCTCGTAAACGGCTGAACCGATCGTTATGAAACTGTCAAAATCGTTTTCCTAGGCCCAAAAAACCCTGTATACAAAATTTGGGCAAAATCGAAAGGGGTCGGGTGTTCTGTGGCAGGCGTTTTGTCATGGAATGACCCACCTTCAATGTAACGGTCGGCCGACTGTCGGTAATCAGGCCCGAAACAAGTATACCGCCGACAGTTATTTGAATAGTCGGCCAATTGTAATTTTTAACGTCTACAAACTTACCCGACACATGAACTCTTAACCAACTGTATTTCGGCGCCTACGTGCTACTGGGGGTGATTTAGCCCAGTCGTTTTCTGATTGTTCCAAAGTAGTATACCTTCTAGAATTTTCGGAGATTGTTGTAGTGAAGAAAGTACCAAGCCTGTTCGCCCGGCTGTTTCGTTTGACTTTTTTTTTTTTCATATTGATATATAAATCATAAGAATTAAAAGATATATTAAAAGACTGGAATGAGCCCCGCGAGTTATGCAAATTCGTATTAGACTGAGATGAGCCCTTGTTAGTAACAGAAATAAGTATCAGCCCAATACAAAGCACCAATGTTTATAGAGAGGAATGAGTTCGAGAGGAGCTCTTGTGTTTAGGAGAAAAATAATATGAGACCAAGACGAGCTCCCGTGTTTAAAAAAAATTCATGAGTTCGATGCGAGCCCTCGTAGTTAGAAAAAAAAACTATGAGCCCGAGACGAGCTCTCGTAGTTAGGAAAAAAAACTATGAGCCCGAGACGAGCTCTCCTAGTTAGGAAAAAAAACTATAAGCCCGAGACGAGCTCTCGTAGTTAGGAAAAAAACAATGAGCCCGAGACGAGCTCTCGTAGTTAGGAAAAAAACTATGAGCACGAGACAAGCTCTCGTAGTTAGGAAAAAAACCATGAGCCCGAGACGAGCTCTCGTAGTTAGGAAAAAAAAACTATGGGCCCGAAACGAGCTCTCGTAGTTAGGAGAAAAACTATGAGCCCGAGACGAGCTCTCGTAGTTAGAAAAATATCTATGAGCCCGAGAAGAGCTCTCGTAGTTAGGAAAATATCTATGAGCCCGAGACGAGCTCTCGTAGTTAGGAAAAAAAACTATGAGCCCTCGACGAACTCTCGTGTTTTTGGGAAATTATTGTGAGACCGAGACGAGACTAAGGCCAAACTAAACGTTTGGTGAGACTGAACGCGAGACCAAGTCTTGCTGTGCAGCTATGCCTGTAACGAGTGACGGGCTCCCCGTTTGCGTTAGATTTACTGCAAGTTCAGAATCTTAACTTTTCGAGTGGGGTAGGTAAACACCGTTTAACTCACACGATAAAAATATCTTTGTATATCTGGTGTAACGACGAAGAGAGATTTATAGACTATGGTTGCAATGGTTCGACAAATATTTAAAATTTTTATTTTTATTTTTTTTTTAAATTTTATTTTTTTATATTGCTAATTGCTAATTTTTTTGAACGAAAAAATAAAAATTAAAATGCGTACAAGTGAAAAACTTTAATTATCACCAAAATATCCGGGTAGGGCATTTTCCTGAGATTTCAATTTCATCTCAAAATTCTAGGTAGGGCACGGTCGGAGTGGCACCCCTTATGGTTACAGCCCTGGGTTTGTTTCTAATGATCCGACACAAAAGCGAAATAACCCACTGTTTTCCATTTACCGAAATTCATTTAAAACTTTAATTTTATTTAAAAAATAATGAAATTTTGTTAATGCCACAACAAGATTTTTAAATAATAAACGAATGATACGTTTGTAAGATTTTCTTTTCGCGTAAAACTACGACAGCTCTCCCCATTTCCTCTGGCACATTTTGTCTTGAAACTATATCTACTACAGACTGAAAGTGAAAAAAAGACGTTCTCGCGTGTTGCTTTCAAAGAAATCTCTTGGTGCTCTTTTATTGAATACGTTTGTCTCCCATAGAGGATACTTATATTTGTTTCAACTTCATTGACGGAAGTGTTTGGGGAATTAAAAAAATTAGGCATTCAGTTTTTGCATGCATATTAAGGTCATAAAATACATGAATTTAGTTAATATTTAGCCTTGAAACTAAACAGTTAGAATTGCAGGTTAAAAATTAACCTCGGGTATACTAAATCTAGCTTAACACAGTTTAATATGATTTACCCATCCAATTGAAATTCCAAAGGAAAGAAGTGTAAAAATAGCAAAAAAGTATTTAATTCGCTGGACGGCATGCCTATTCCTGAGTATATGTCTCGTCTGATCTTATCGCTGTGGCAATCAGATTATTGTGACACACCTAAATGGAAATAAAACAATTGCACAATTTCTGACTGTTATTTCTATGGAACTTGGAAAAATTTAATTATGTTAACGCGTTTAATATTAAGGTAACTGATCCCAGTCAAATGCATATATACATTGGAACGTAATAATATATTTTAAAAGCTGCAATTGCAACAGGAACTAGGCCTTTTTCACAGCTGGACAGGAGACCGGCATCAGCGTAGAAGCACTAGTTCCCCAGGGCTAGCCCTGCCACGGCTAAGCACTAGTTCCCCAACAACAACAACTGCTTCAAATTCTCAGCGTGCTTAATAGAGTAGAAGTTTACATGGAATAGCAACGTTTTACTGATTATGTTTTTTATATTAACAGTGCAGATGAAAAAGAGGAATTTAAAAAAAAAACATCAATTTTCAATATAGAAAGTGCTCTTTTGAAGGCGTTTGGGCCATCGTTGATATTTACTGCTTTTGTACAACTGGGCGCTGACATTCTTTCTTTGATCTTACCATTAATTATCAAGTAGGTTTTGGTTTTATAAATTCCATGAGATTTTATTATACAGGGTGGAAAAAATCCTCGAAAAAATCAAACCAACACTTGAACGAAAATTACTTCCTTTTTTAATGTTAGGTTCCTTGAAAAGTCCGTTCAAATTGCAATATACTAATATATTCGAAAAAAAATATAATTCATTTCTAATTTTAAAATAAATTATTTTCGAATCGGAAATTGAAAACTAGGGTAGCGCCATTTTCTTAAAGCGCTCGTAGCTTCAAGTGTGCTGACGGACGGACGTTATGTCGACGCTATCTCATTGGCTAAGAGAGAGACTCGTGAGAGAGGAATATTTTTTTGTAGAAATTGATTTACATGAGACTTAGGTGATGGAAGAGCGGGGGTCACTTGACCTCCGCTAGTTGTGTCGGGTAATTTTTTTGTTATTTCGCAGTCGGCTCTCTGAGCAGACGAACCTTCAAATGTAAACAGCGAGAGACGTGTATGATATTTGTTGGAAATGAACGGCGCTCGAGTAATACTTTGTTGGCGTACAGTGTGAAGCACTCTAGAAGCTATTCTGGCCTCGGTGGTTAGAATTCTGTCCTTCAAGTCATCTAAGTGTATCAGTTCCGTTTCGTAAACCACGCCCTTCACATATCCCCGTAGAAGAACATCGATTGCGGTAAGATCAGAAGACTTTGGCAGCTATACGAAATTGGTTGGCCTCTACTGATCCAGCGCTAAGGATATTGGTGGTTGAGCAATTCACGAGCATTGACTACAAGCAGCAACGCTTTATGTCAAACTGTTCTCAGACAGAAGGCATTCAGTTCAAAGCACTGTCATAAGAGACAACCTATTTGCTGGGGGAAGTTTCGTTGCACAGGGCTGTGAACGAAGGACTGGCCACATCATCGGGAATGAAGCCGGAGATAAGGATGTTCTAGCACTTTTTCACGCCAATCCTCACTCTAGCTGTAGATCGGTTTATGGAGAGTTGGAAGTAAGCGATTTGACTATTTTGACCAATTTAAATCGAAACCAATACCCCCCCTTCCATACCCACCTCCTTCAAGCATTAAACGATAAAGATTTCCTTAGACTGCAAGACTTTTATCGTAACGTAGTCATCTTACAAACGATCCCCCCATCAAATTAGATTCAAAGCCAATATTTAACCACTGCCAGTTTTAATTATTCTAAAGGCGTCACGCAGAAAGTTCAGGTCAATTTGTTCCTTGATGTTCCAATCGAAGGAAAAAGGTACAATAATTTGTTTTTCAATAATTCCAACTAAATTATTTGTCTGCCATCTAATTTGTTGGTTATTATTTCTTAACCAATGGGAATTGTGCTGGGACATTTAATGTTAATAATGACGGTTTACAGTACCATCCCTTTGGAATGAAGCTTCGTCATAAAAAGTATCTGGCTTAAGGATAAGGGATCATTTTCATTATGATGACGTATGTTACGACATAAGTCTTGCGGTATCATTAAATCTTCATCGTGTAATGCTTGATTGAGGTGGATGTGGTAGGGGTGGTATTAACTCCGATGTAAAATGGTAAGAATAGTCGAATAGCTTAAATCTAACTTTTCAGCAAACCAATCTAGGGTGAGTGAGGGTAAGAATGGACATGGCGAAGTTTGGACACTTTTGAAAAATATTTAATTGAAAATTTATTCTTTGATGCCAAAGCGCAAAATTGGTCTCATTTTGAAGCCTTAAACATACCCTAAAACATGCAATTTATTACTAAATATTTACAGCGCGACAGATTATACAGCAAGTCTTGAAATAAAACAACTAAAATTATCGAAAAAAATGTCTTGAAATTTCATTGGAAATTTCGTTTTGTGGCTTAGGAAATAAGATATAGCATGCAAACATGAAATGGTGAGATAAAAATAAATTGTTTAAGTATTATTTTAAGCAATTTGGCGTTTTCTAGTACACGAAATTTATAATTTAATGAAGGTTTTGCCTTTTTTATAAGCATTTAAATTAACTAGTGCAAAGTTTAAGATTGGACAGCCTACTTTGTGATCAATCACATGTCGATTGTATTCAATTTTAAACGAGGTAGGATTTAGTTTAAAGTCTTTCCTTGAAAGGAAACTTTAAAAACAAGTTTTCATATTCAAATTTCCCTCGAAAGCAGACGGCTGACTGTGTACGGCTGGTTGGAGCTCTACGAAACACGTAGCTATGAGGCTGCCTCGCTTACATTGCTAGTGAAGGAGAGTCGAAGGGTCCGACAGTTGACACTCTTTAAAATTTCGTACACGCCAGTGATTTTAAAAATTCCAAATTTCAAATTACGTATTAAATTTTAGAAAATCTTTTCAAATTTCTCAAATGTTTTGGAAAATTTTAATTTTTTTTATCGATTCCAACAAATTTCTCAAATTTAATAAATCTTGTGAAATTTGATGGTTTTCCGCAAAATTTTTATGAAATTTGAATTGAAATTTTAGCAAATCTTGAGAAAATTCATAAATTTCTACGGGAAATTTAAGAAATCTTCAAAATTTAGAAATTTACAAAAAAAACCCCGAAGGAGAAATTTCCAAAGATACCGTAAACTATTTCTGTGATAACTGGACACGGGAAGTATAATATGTAATATATTAATATTTTTATATATTAATATTGTAATATTACAATATCTACCCTTCTTGTCCATAGTTTTCCTAATAGTGTCCAAAGTTACCACCCCCCCAGGCTAATTCAAAACTATTTTGTCCAATGTTTGACCTACTCACTTCATTTCTTAAAATAATTATTGTTTTAAAAATTCACAAATTTAAATACCAAAAACCAGAATATATTAAAAATGAACATTCATTATTTGTATTTCAAATCGTTTTAAAATGGTCTACTCTCAATTTGTGTTTTTAAATCGAATTTTACAATAAGTGTCCATTCTTACCCTCACTCACCATACCACTAGAGTGAGGATTTGCGTGAAAACGTGCTAGAACATCGACTTCATCGGCTTCGTTCCCGACGATACGACTGATCCTACGTTCACAGCCCTGTGCAACGAAATTACCCCCAGCAAGTAGGTTGTCTCTTATGCCACTGCACGCCTTGTGTCTGAGAACCCTTCGGCATAAAGCACTCCCGCTTGTTGTCAATGTTCGTGAATTGCTCAACCAACAATATCCTAAGCGCTAGATCGGTAGAGGCTGACCAATCTTACCGCACTCGATTTTATCCTACGGAGCTATGTGAAGGGCGTGGTTTACGAAACGGAACTGATACATTTAGATGAGTTGAATGACAGAATTCGAATCACCGTGGCCAGAATAGCTTCTAGAATTCTACAAAATGTCCACCAAGAAATGGAAAGTCGTCTTGAACCTAAGGTGGTTTATTTATCAAAAGCCTATGTTCTGAGCCTCACAAATTTTTTTAACATTTAAGGGTTTTATCCTTATTAAAACTTTAGTCTTATTACTAATTACTCATAATCCAATTAGTTAATACTTAATAACTATTAGTGAAATCTGAAAGGGCCTTGCTTATTTCTAATTTTGCATCCAATTACATAAGTCTGTAGTTTCGTACACCGATATATTCCGTCAGTATTCTTAAAAAAACACAATTCGGAGATTTTAAGTCAAATTAAGTGTTGGTCTGATCTTTTCTACCCTGTATGTTTCAGAATTTCAATGCAATAATTTATGTAACTTTGATTGATTTAACGCAATGACGTTTCTTCAAAGTATATATTCCAAAGTCAAAAGCCCCTACATAATAATAAACATGTAACTATTTCATTCCACATTGCGTTGAACTGAAAGTTGGATTTTAAGTTGGTTCAATTATATTATATTTGAAGGCCAATATCAAGTTTTAACATTTATAAAAAAAAGTAAATTAAAATCTGATAATAATTGAAAGGGTTTGTGAGAATTCTTGAGCTATATTGAGAAACAATTACAGGAATACCTATTCAATACCAAAAACTTGTATTTTGACCATAGAAAATATTTTGTGTTTATATCAATAAATGACTACAAAACCGTTTTGTGAACCTAGCATCATCAATGAACTAGTTTGAATGAAATTTATAATATTATCACACTTTCAAATGAAAAAATATATAATTACGTACATTGGTCGTAGGGACATTATGCCATAAACCAAAAATGGGATCAAATTTAACTCACAATTATTTAATTAACAAATAGTTAGCAAAAATAAGAGGGATTTGTTCTGTTTCAATCGGTTGTCTTTAGTGACGTAAGAAATTGGAAAAAATACGGTAATAAAGTTCTTTTAAACACTGCTTTCCAGTAGTTTTAAGGGCCTAAAGCGAATTTGGTTTTGGATATTTTAAGTTAACATTATTTTTTTTATCTCTAAGCCAAATTGAAGGTATTCAATAATTATCTAAAAGGGACAGAAGAAAACCTAAGAGGCTGCATACGGAGCGAAAAAGCCACGATTTAAGAAACTCTTACTTAAACATTTTAGGGCCCGGTATAGAGCCGTTTTTAAGTATCGCAAAATAGCGATTCCTCGCCAAATTAACAGAAAGGGGGCGTGGTTTCGGAAAATCGCGAACTTCGTGCCAAATCGGTGTGCAGAGACATCTCGATCGCAAAAATAACAGGAAAGTGTTCTGTTTATTTGGCGAGAGGTCTTGCTAGAAAAGTTAGCAAAAACAATGGCGGATTGATGTACGCAAAGACCTCAGGAAATAAATTGAGAAGTAAACGCTTTTTACCTAATTTAATAAAATAAATAATACAACACGATAGGTCAGAATCTTTTAAATTAATAAAATTTGAGTTTCTAGCTCATTATCGCTTTTCGAAAAATGTTTTTGTCAAATTATTGACATAGTCCCCTAGGAGGGGTTATACAACCACCGTGTCAGTCTGTCTGTGTTCTGCGAACGCGTTACCGGGGCAAAGTCGAAAAGCCGTGTTTGCAGTTTAATGGGTGGCAAAACCACTGTGTGACAGTGAGCGTTAACGGATAAATTTGCAGTTGGGTTGGGTTGTTTTTTTTTCGTTAACGCTGAGCATCGCGACGGTTGCAACTACGTTTTATTCGAAATTTTGTCGCATGAGTGTTTGGTTTCTTTCCTTGAACTCTTGACGAAGATAAATATTTCGAGTTAGTTCTTGTCCTTGAGCTCCAGGTTGTTGCACAATAGTTAAGAAATACGCCACTATTCCGACCAAGAGAATTCTTTCGTGGTCTTTGCCAAATTCTTTGGTCCCCGACAGCCGCATGAGTGTATCGTTTCTATCGTTGGATTCTTGACGAAGACATTTGCGTCAAGTTCACTCTTTTCCTTGAGCTCCAGATTGTAGCACGATAGTTGACGCCGCTGGTCCGACCGATAAACTTGTTTCGTTACCTCTATTTTTTGACATATTTCCGAAAGTTTCAAATAGCAAATTTACAATTCGCTTTAACTTCTTTTGAAATTGTCCTATATAACAGGAATTCTAGAACTATCTTTCATAAATTATTTATCATCTAAAAGAATTGTACAAAACATGTTGATATCAGTGTAACATAGAATAAATGAAACTATCAGTTAACATTAACAAAATTAAAAATATAAAATTATATTTATAATCTAAAAGGGAAATAACTACAGGATCTTTCAAAAAATAGGCAAAAATGAAGCTAAAACATGAAACAATGTTAGTCATTTAATTAACCCTAAAATAAAATAAATCATAAATAATAAATAAAGTAAAATTTTAGCCATTTGTTCTACTTGCTAACTTCACTTGAGGTCGGGGATGGTTAACTTTTATTCAATAGATAAAGCTCTCAAAATAATGCTTAAAACTTTTTGATCAAGTAATTTATATTTATGTATTATCCGATTAATTTTTTGATAAACTTGTAAAATTAATCGGAAAAACGACGTTTTTTTTGATAAAAAGCTCAAATTTTCCGAATAATAAATGTTTTTTAAACATTTCCCGAAATATTAACCGGTAAATTTCTTTGTTTGCATTTTTTTTCCTAAAAAAACCAATTTAAACATGGATAATGATTAACCGTCCCCGACCTCTAAACTTCACTTTAAGGAACACGCGGTGAAAGGGTTTGTCTTCGTTTTATTTATAGTTAGGTTTACAGTTCACTTTCTGACACTCAATTTTATTTTGAAGCTACCAAAATATCTCAAATAATAGCGAACATTTAAAAAAGTCGGAAGAAATTATTTAAAATAAAAGAATCGTTATGGTGGATTACGTATTTCCTTTTTTTGTCGCTAGTAGCGATAGCAAGCTCACTTTTTTGAGAAAACGTGTATGTAGTAGACGATTTAGTACCGCTCGCAGTGTGCACATTTTCGACGAATTCCGGAAAAATGATAGTCAAAAAATAATTTAACTATAGAGAGCTTGTTGAAAACTACTATAGTAGTATACTGTTCTTTTTCTAACTGAGTGAATTATATCTCGAAACAAAATATAGCTTACTAAACGACTACCCCCAATTTTTAAATTCCTTTAATAAATTATTTGCAATTCATATTGTACTAATACATAAATTTCGACATTATTTTACTAATGATCTGTAAAGTTTGGTGATGGTGATAATGATTACACTAAATGGCGCTGTCTAGGAATTTCTTATGCGGTTAATTTAAATGATATATATTATTGATATAGAGTTAAAACACTTCATGATTAAACTTGATATTTTACATTGCAACCCGTTCTACCGTTTTAATAAAACAAAAGCATATAATTAATGTCTTAAACCTCCTTTAATCCGTACATGGAATTGTATTGTGATTGATTTCCCAAACTAAAAGAAAATTGTTTTTCTTAAAAAAAATCAAACTTTTTCTAAAAGTAAACAATACACGTCAATTAAAATACTAATAAACCTTTTTATTTGAGTTATTTTTTTTGTCGTCGCACAATGTCCATCCAGAATCAGTCCCTGGGTTCTTTAAAGGAACAATATAATGACAACCATCGCAATCATATCCCAAATGAACTACGGCAGCTTTGGTTTTAAAACTTATGCTATTAATTTTTATTTTGTCCGCAACGAATCCTTTAATTGGAGTGTGAATTTTAAACCGTTCAATAACTCTATGAGAAAACCTCGCAAAATTTAAGAAAAGGTACTTACTAGAAAAATGTTAAATCGAGCGACGTTCTTTCGATTCATTTTGACAATGAACGCATTTTATCCCAAACTATTCCCAATAGCCCAAAAAATCGTGAAATGTTAAATTGGATCTGTCGGCAAGTACATTTACGTTGTATACATAACCATCTTCGGGGATGTGGTTCAGAACAACATCTGGAGAACAATTTGGACATCTATCTTGATATTGAATGCGACGTAAAAATAAATTATCAATGAGGATGTTTTCATTTTTAAGTTTTTGTAGAAGATCAATTAAAAATTCCACGGGACCCTCTTGGTTGATGCCATGAAATCGATTGTCAAGCTTTCTTTTAACATTAATAGTTTGCAAATGAGGAATATTAGTATCTGATCGCCCAAATAATAAATCTTTCAATGCGCAAGTTGTTGGCCCCGGAGATATGACTTTTTTTTTAATATTTCTTATAAAATCAGGAACGTGAAACAAAGCTTGTAAAATGCATATAGCGTGGCATGAATTATCATTATTTAGAAAGCCTTTCACTGTAATAGGCATTGTTTCATTCTGAATACTTAAAGGATTCTTACATATCGAAGGCTTGGAAATAAAAGGTTTATAACGAACTCCAGCTTATATGTGTTTGTTAGTGGACATGGTGGAACTGTAAAAATTATTTGTGGTCATTTTAAAAACAATTTAGCTGTAGCTTTACCAGCACCTACCGGGTTGGCTGCGTGTAATATAGAAGGTGTAACTCTGAACAGATTATTAATGTTACCCGTGCAACGAGGGAGAATAGCGAAATATCATCACATTCAGCCTTGTGAAATATTGTTAATAATTGATGAAATATCAATGGTCTCTTCGGGCTTTGTTGAGCTATATTCATTTGAGACTTTGTGAAGTAACGGTCGAAGAGAAACTATTTGGTGGTATTTCAGTCTTAGCTTTAGGGGATTTGTTACAATTACAGCCTGTCAAGGGTGACCTAGTTTTTTCTATACTAAGTCACCAAGAGGCGAGAAAACTTATTGGCTCAGTTGGTGAATTTAATTTATTCAAACAATATTTTAAGTTTGATGAATTGACAATTAACAAGCGGCAAAAAAGTGACCGCGCTTATGGAGAAATGCTTGCTAGAATACTCGTCGGTGAAGTTACAGAACCCGATGTCAAAGTTTTTAACACACTTTTAATTCCCTAAGTAAGTAATGTGGAAAATATTTCAAACTATTATGATAAGTTATGCCAAGAAATAAAAAGCCCGGTTTGTTTGTTACCAATCAATAAAATTTGCGAAGCTATTAACAACATAATGCTTCAAAAATGTAACAATCCTATTTTGGAAATACTGAGTGTCGATAAAGTCCATGGACACCAAGAAATGCAAAAACACGTTAAAGATCAATTAAAGAAATTGGAGAAAAATGTTACAGCAGCTGGTTTGGAGTTTAGGTTTTTGCTTTGTATTGATGCTCGAATAATCTTAAGAAGAAATCTAAATATAGAGAAAGGTCTTTTTAATGGAGCCATGGGTAGGGTGAAAAGCTTTATGGAGAACGCAGATGGCGTTATTTCAGAGTTGATGGTTTTGTTCGATGGCCATGCTGTTCAAGAGAAAATTGAAAGAGTTAAGGTGAAGTTTGAAATTGTCAGAAACTTTTTTGTGCAAAGATTTCAATTTCCTGTGATTTTAGCGTATGGAATTACTTTAAATAAAAGTCAAGGTATGAGCACAGATTGTGCTATGATAAACATAGGAACAAGTGTTTTCCAAAGTGGAATGGCTTATGTTGCTCTTTCTTGAATTACATCGTTAGATGATCTTCATTTACTTGTTTTGGACCCTTCCAAAATATACGCCGACTGGAAAGCTATAACAGAATATAATCGACTAAGAAATGAATTTAGGAAAGATTTGCATCAAATTAAGTTGATACATAGGAAGAAAAAACCATTAAATTTTCCAGCATGTACAGCTGTTTTAGCTGAAATAATCAACGAAACTGATAAGTGTAGCTCAACAAAGCCCGAAGAGACCATTGATATTTCATCAATTATTAACAATATTTCACAAGGCTGAATGTGATGATATTTCGCTATTCTCCCTCGTTGCACGGGTAACATTAATAATCTGTTCAGAGTTACACCTTCTATATTACACGCAGCCAACCCGGTAGGTGCTGGTAAAGCTACAGCTAAATTGTTTTTAAAATGACCACAAATAATTTTTACAGTTCCACCATGTCCACTAACAAACACATATAAGCCTTCATCAGAAGGATTTGCACCGCAGAAGTGTGCCGATATATTCTCAAGTATAACTCTTTGATCTTCTTGCAAAGCTATAAGCTCACTGACTAGACTTTCGGGAGTTAATATCAAATTTTTATTAAGAGCTGCTTTAATTTCTTCCATTGCATTTTTGGCTTCTATCACTTCTCTGCCTTCAATAGGGTTATCGGCAGCATCTTCCATACATTTATTTTCAGCAACATGTGGTGTATTTTTAGCTTACGCTTTTACCAAAGATTTTTCAGCTTATAGTAAAGCACTAACCTTTTCATGATACTTTATCATGTCTTTCAACTTGGGCAAATGAGCTTCTAAAGAGTCTTTAAAAGATGTATAATTACTTAATAAAGAAGTTTCTTCCCTCCAAGGTAAGAGTAGCATTAACATACTATGGTAAAATTTCTCAGCCTCTGTTTCAGATTTGTATGGATCATGGTGTGGGCGCTGAATTAAAAAGGTTTTACCCTCATTTTAACAAAACCATTATTGTTTTTCAATTCTAGTACATCTGCCGGTCTTTTTGTGGTAGGCTTTATTGGAACACGATAGTAGAACCTCGACCAGTCATACAAACATGTGTCTTCACGACTATCCGGACGATTAGGATAAATATCATCAACCAGTGGTTTCATAAATATATCAGTGCTTTCGGGATCATTCTCTTTAAGAATTTGCAAATCTTTGTGTCGCTTTAGCAAGCGTTTTCGATGCTCTTTAGTGGTAATAGCTTTTAAACCTAAAGCCCAAAGACGACCACGAAGATCTTAATTGGATAATTCATTCCATAAATTTTCTTTGTCTGATTTTTCTTTCTTAGTAATATAAGAAGTGATATAACGTGCAATGGCCATCTGTTTATCAGTTACAAAATGAATGTCCATAAGCAACACAGGATTGTAGTCATTAATTTGCATTTGAACCTTCGTCCTAGGTAGTGAACAAAGCTTTTTTGAATATTTTCCAGAGACATGGTGTCTTACAGTAAAATCAACTTTATTCAGTTTAGCTACACTTGTAATTTCTCTTGGAAATTTGAAACGGCAACGTGTAATAAATGTATCTCCAAATTTATTTTTCCTCAAACAAGTTGGTTTACACTTGTGCCATTTGTACTTCGATACTAAATCGTTCAAAGTTGGATTTTTATTCTTGTCGGGCAACGCACACGTGATATGTTTTTGTATAAAGATTAAAACATCGTCATCTGACGACTTGCCAATTTCCGGTGCATCTTTTATCCAAAAAATAAAATGGATATGAGGTGCACCACGGTTCTGATATTCCACTCTACAAAAAAATAAGCCACCTCTCCGAAAATCGGATTTTTTTTATCCATAATAAGATTTAGTCGGACAGCTTTAAATCGGTTATGAAAATGTCTTGTAACGGCACAGTTCACCAACCCTTATGTTTGAAGCTAATTCAGTTGATGGATAAAATGATTTTAAATGATCATATTCTGCCGGGTTAAGAGTAATAAGTAAAACACATTGATTTAACTTCACCACAACGCTTATACCAATATTCTTGGGTTCCCCGCACATTTTGCTTGTACGCTGACAAATAAGCTTCTAATTCCTTGTCATTACTTTCCATTTGATAAACCAACATATCTACGGAAAGATTCTTGTTCCCACTCATACGTAACATATGGTGAATGCTGCTGGACAGACCTTTGATTTCGCTGTCGTAAAGAAGTTGAAAAAGGTATTGCTCATTCTTAGAAAATCTCCTATCTTTATTTAATATTCTTAGAAGACGGAATTCAGCTTCAGACAACAGAGCAAATGGTCGTTCAGAATATTTCCCATAATCACCACTTGGGAAAAGATAGGGGAAGCACATTAACTCGAGGTTTTTATCCCAAATATTTAAACCACTTCCTACAACTTTTTTCACTTGAAATTCATCCAAAATATCCTTAGGATTTTTGCATTTTACTGGGTGTATAGAGTAGTGGTCACGGAGTTCTTTCTGTTCAGATAAAGATATTCTTCGAAGTAATGCATTATCATTAGAGATAATTTTTATATCATTATCAGTTGTACTTCCATAAAGGAATTCCAAATTAATGTCACACACATTTATATCTCTATATAGCGGGTTAATTTCTTTTAATTTGAGAAAAGCATTTCGTACTAACTGCATGCTCAACAATGATTTCCATACTGATTTTTGTTTTGTAGGCAAACCATTCACCAAAATTGTTAATTCATGGTCAGCAGGTAAATTCTTTGGTATCATTTTAACATTATCACTTAAGGGAAGAGGCAAATAAACTGCGCAACGACGACGCGCTTCGCTACGCCACTTGCTATAATAATATTGTCACTTAAAATTAATAAGGAAAAAAATTTGTTTAAATTTAGAAATTTTAGAAGAAAAAATAATTTTTTATTTAAATTTAGAAATTTAAGAAGAAAAAATAATATTTATTTAAATTTAAAACAATTTGGGAAGAGAAACTGAAAATATATTATTAATATATTGATTATATTATATTTTTTAATTTAAGATTACAAAGTTTGAAATTCAACAATTATAATAATTCAATATTACAAATTACACTTTATTATTTATATACATTTTTCTTAACATGACGAGGCTCGAACATTTAATACGTAGGTTGAAGACTTCACAGACAACGATCGTAACCCCTCGGTCGCGCTAGCCTTTCTCGCTAGTGGTGATTATTTCTTTTACCATAACTATACATTTGTCCAAGGCTTAACTGAATACGAGCCTGTGCATCAATAACGGCCATTTTATTTTTGCCGATAGCGCAAAGACACCGTATAATAAGAGGTCTGTTCAATAATGATAACTTTTTTGGACATAGTAGCGCAATCGCCATCTGGTTCTAATAATACACAATAATTTTCTTTAAAATTAATTTAAAATATCTTAAATTCATTTAAAATTAATAAAATTAAAAATGTCCTTAGACAATTCAGTAAAGAACGTTGGATTAAAATTTGAACCTTAACGGACCAACCGTTTTTCCTCTAGCCCTGGGTAAATAATTTAACGTTATGTGACGTCACAGAGCTCTTAACTCTCCAAAATCTCACCCCAAAAATTTTAATTTTATCCCATAGCGTGAAGGAGTCGATCTAATGTTAAAAATCTAGTTAGTTATATATATACACTTGGACGTCCAAGTGTATAATTAATGCGGTAGCGTTGGTTCGACGTATTGATAAACGAGCTGTCGTTTAGTCAAGTGGCTTTTTGTGCTTTTTTAATGGTAAGGTTTTCGCTTCTTGTTAATAAATTTTCTATTGGTGTGGATTTTTTTATATCTACGATTCCTAATGCAGTCATTTATTTCCTGGGTGTGTGAGTCATTATCTGATATTGAAAATCGGACGGCATTGGTCTTTTTCATGCGGTATGTGTCACAACATTCACAAATGATATGGCTCATTTTCTAACCGAGATCTCTTTTCGGGAAATGTTGGCTTATAATAGTAATGAATCTTATTTTCATTCGTTATTTTATGGGTGTACAAACCATATTATAAAAATATATTTTTAAAGAAAAAAAATCATTTAACTGTGTAATAAATGAAAACAGCCTAATAAATGATACGAGTAAGAAAATTATATAATCAGAAAAAGTAGTTATTTTATTGCTTTAAAAACGATTTTGGATAACCTCTCATTCTTCAGAAACTGATTTGCTGCGTTTCGTGGCTAGACTATATTAATATATTTTAATAAAATAACGGATTTAACTATACAAATCCTAAAACCTAATAATAAATGTAGAGTAAAAAAATTATTAATTGGAAGAGCCAGGCTTTTTTCGTCAAAATGCAAGCCAACCATAACCAGGTGATAGCTTTTTGCGTCAAAAATGGAGCTCTCCTATTGGTCCGCGACTTTGGTATAGAAATTCGGAAAAATAACAGCGTCGCCGATGAACAGGAATCGCAAAACGTCTCTGCACCGCGATTTCGATTGCGAGGATCGCAAAATAAACAGCTCGCTAAATCTGAATCACAAAATAGCGATTCCTTTTTAAATTAACAGGAAACGTCTCTGCACCAGGCCGCAGAGTGAAAATAATTAAGATAAATAAAATAATTCACGAAGTAAACACTTGTGCGCAACCATTACTGTTCACTATTGCGATACTAGTAGGTGAGAGTATTTATTATAAATGCGGTTATTATACCGAAAAGCTTTATAATCCTACCGTCATCCTACATTACTGTGATCATTTCCAATTGCCGAGCAATTATAAGATTGACTCATATTATGTATCTTTAGTAATCCAACGATATTTAAGTGCAATATTTTCGAAATTCAATTGTTATTTAAAAACAATTTCGAAAAACGTAATATAATGAATTAATATTAAAAATACAGTTGATTATAAATATCATGATTATGCAAATGTTTTTCTTTGCCGTAACTAGATGCAAGATTAATATTCTGAATACTAACAAACATGGCACATGTTTGCTTATTGTGGTATTATTTAAATGGGCGGCGTCGACTTTTTGATGCAAATTATTTAAATAGAAAATGTAAGAAAATGATAGGATTGTTTTATGTTCTAGGTGGCTCATTGAATTCGCCTCATCTGATTCACCAATGTGGCATGGGATACTCTTCGTCATTCTTCTTACTGTTATATCTTTCATTAGAAATAATATCTCCGAATATAGATTAAAACTTGCTCTTACATTATCATCCGCTACACGATCTTCAACTGTCAGTTCTTTATATAAAAAGGTAAGCAAAACCTACAACTTGCAGCCAACAGAACCGATCCACGGGAGTAAACGGAAGATTCAGAAAAAAAAGATGCACTTACCAAGAAAATCGTCTAAATGGAGGATCTCAGCTGTCTGGATTTCTCAGACCTGGTTTTGGAAATTTGCTAAAACGAAGTTCTCTTTTCAGTTTTATATGAGGCTATTTTAGATTATACCAACAATTTCCCGCAACACGGGAAAGGTTTCCAACAGCGTTGAAATTTAAGTCACTACCAACCAACTGGCGTTGTGATAATTTCTTTTTTAAGCTTCGATTTCAGGAGAAAAGATTGGGCTAAAAACAACGTTAATTTGTAGATAATATCTAGCAGACCATATATACGACGATGAAATTGGATATCTACGGCACAAGTGACATACAGGGAAGCATTTAATCAAAGAACTGTAAATAAAACCCGCCCTGTCTATTTACCCCCGATTTTCGGTGGTAAATAGCCTGTATCTATTTACCACCGAAAATCGGATATAAATAGCGCAACTGCGCAGATTTTGCTATTTGCCACCGAAAGGGAATTTCGGTGGCATATAGCAACCGCCGCGCGATCGAGTCTATTTGCCACCGAAAATCGGGGGTGTTTGATTTTCGGTGGCAAATAGCGTAGCCGCGCGGCCAAAGCTATTTTCCACCGACACGAACCGAGCCCCGACTTTCGGTGGCAAATAGTCTCACCAATGATGGAGGCTATTTTCCACCCTAAATCTGTAGTTTTTTCGTTTCGGTGGTAAAAAGTCTTCACCGCGCGTACCGTGCTATTTGCCACCGAAAGTCGGGCTTACATTTTAATGCTAAATACAGAAATCCGCTTTCGTAATACGATTATTATTAATTTCAGTTTATTATATATGTATGGTTTTTTATTTCTGGCTACTAGAAGCGTCGGTTGATAAGGAAATTAAAGTAGGGGTCGTCTGTAAAGAAAAACATGCTTCGTGCTATTTTTAAATATAAACAAACAGATAACTTTTCTATATACTAAAGGTTTATCATTAGAAAGTGTCCGTTTTTCAGGGGCTGTTCATATAGACCAAAATGTTACCATATATTTTTGATAAAATTATCTTTATCAACTTATTTTATTTTGAAATAAATGTTTTGAAGGTGGGAATTCTTCATTTTCTTATGTAGTCAAGTTGGGGTACTTTTTAAAGACTAAGTTGTTGCTGTTGGTAGTATCTGTTATCCATAAGAAAGGGTTTGATCGAAATCTGAAAATTGATTATCAAAAATTTAACCGATCAAATCTTGATTAAAATTCGATGAACTTTGGTTTATATTATAAACTTTTCATCACGGCTTGGTTCGTCGATTTAAAAAACACACATATTTTGCGAACGAGTTTTTTATCTAGAAATGTAGGGGCTGTTCATATAGAAGAAAATGTTACTATATGTATTATTTTTAATAAACTATCGATTAATTAACTTTATTCATTTTAGCTTATTCAAATATTTCTTGAACCATAAGATTTAGGCGCTAAGCTAAATGATCAATTAGGGGTCGTCTATAAAGATTTCTTACTTTGAAATATTGTATTTCCGATGTTACGTAAGCGTTTATTTGGCTTTGTTCGGATTGCCGTCTTAATTCACGTCACAGGGGTTTTCCATACAAACCGGAAAGGTAAAATGCACCTATTTTAACATTATTTTCTTTAATTGTCTGCCAGTTGGTCATTTTCGGTAATCCAGTAATATATTTCTCAGTTTGTCATGTATGTTTGTATGGATGGATGTATCTATGTCTGTCCCTTTAATAACTTTTAAACGCTGCTAGGTAGCAGGCTGAAATTTTCACCACGTTCCCGACTTTTTTTTTTCAAATCAACGCCACTCTTATGCACTTGCTGTCACTTTCTGTGCCCCCAAGCGACTTCCTTGTGACTGAAGTATTGTTTAGGTTATGTGAGGTGATAGTTGATAGATGATAGGTACGGTGATTGGTAAAAGGTAATAGATGAGGTACAGGTGATAGCAAAAGTAAGTATGAGAAGCGGCCCTCTTCTAGATTTTGGAGAGGCGTCTAATTTTCAAATTTGTTCATTCAGGGATTATCAATAGCAAATAACGTTTCATTGGATGTTTATAGCAAGATAGATAGAGCCAATCTAAATAGAACTACTTTCTTATTTTAAATTTTCATTTTGAAACCGGTTTTACTGGTGTCCAATGGACGTCTTGCAGTAGCCAAAGATAGAAAAGTCCACTTATCCTATTTACGTCTGGTGAAGTGAAAGCTGATAAGTGTGAAGTGATAGGTGTGAGGTGATAGTTGAAGTGATATCTAATAGGTGTTAGGTAATTGGTGTGAGGTATGTGATAAGTGATAGGTGTGAGGTGATAGTTGAAGTGATATCTGATAGGTGTAAGGTAATTGGTGTGAGGTAGGTGATAGGTGTAGGTGTGAGGTTATAGGTAAGGTGAAGTGATATATGAGGTAAGGTGATAGATTAGTAGGTGATAGGTGATAGGTAAGGTGAGAGGTTTGAGGTTAGGTGATAGGTGAAGTGTGATGTGATAGGTGAGTTAAGGTAATAAGTATCAGGTTATAGGTACTACGTGCGAGCCAGTGAGGTGAAACGAGGTGAGTGAGGTTATATTTGAGGTACATATGATAAGTTTTGAAGTGATATTGTGAGGTGATAGGTTTGAGATGTGAGGTGATTGGATGTGAGGTTTTTTTAGATGTTAAATAGGTATGTTTTTTAATCTAAAGCGTTTGTTTTTTTTGCCGTATAAATAACCATTTTAGTTTTTATTCCATACTCCCCGCACAGCCCGGATGACCCTTAAGGGGCCCCTTCTTCAGTCTCTAGCCAAGGGCCCCAAAAGGAGGCAGTACCCACATTTTTCCATTACGTGAAACTCTCGACGGGTGAAAGCTGGTAAAAAAGGCTTGTCTTTTATAAAGAAGGCTATTTTACTAGGATAGGAATCAAGTGCCGAAGGCCACGGCAGTGGCTTAGATAGCATGGGTGACACCCGGGGCGGATATCATGGTGTGCTAAATATTAGTTAAAGAACGAGTTGGGGTCAGTGAGGCTCCAATGTTCAACTGACTATAAGGCCGCCACTCCGTCCCTGGTGGCAAATCACGTGTATAAGTGAGGGACATTTCATAACACAACTAGCGGCTCCACCAATAAAAGGAAAAAACCTATACCCTAAATATTTCCTTCCGTCTAGTAATAGTCCACCCATATGGTGTTTTAACCCGGGAAATTCTATATGATTTGTGGGGTGTTGAATCTGAATCTGAGGTTTCCTAATAAAATTTCGTGACACAACATTGACAGAAAATTAAAAACGTAAAAAACCCATTTGCAAATTGACATTTTTAGGCTTAGAGATGTTGAAAGTAGGACCTTACGCATCTTCCATTTGCGATTAAAAACCGAATATTTTCCAGATTTGCTCTTCGTTTCGTAATTTAACAAATTGCAACGAAGACTTGGAAATGTTTCACATTTCCAGTATATACTATTTTGAGAAAATTTAAGTCTCGATATTTGTTTAAACATTTTATTTACCTAGCCCAAAAACCGCCCAAATCTTAGCTATATTTTATAAACATCAATAGTTTCCAAGCCAACAGAGATCGCAACGATTTGGTACCGTTATTACATTATATGACATCTTGTCAACCCACAGTGAAAAGATCTACGCAATTGGCTCGCAAAATTTGGAGAAAAATCCAGTCCAAGATGGCTGATTTTGTGCATTTTGAGATGGTTTTCGTTCCGATCTTTATTAATATGCGGGACATCGCCATCCAAAAAATACTACTTGATATGAATAGATTAATCTATCCAATGTAAAAGTAAAAATGGTCCAAGACTCAATAGGAAGCTAACTTGGCCACTAGGGGTCACAAGAAAAAATATTTACATTTGACAAATCCAGGTATTCTTAATAAACATAATATGTAAAAATATTTATTATATGCACTCTCTGGAATTTTGGCCAAAAAATCGGGCTTTTGGAACACTGCGTATTTTAGGTATTTAATGAAAATGTTATAAATGTAACACAGAGCTGTCCAGAGTGAAAGCTCAAATTCAGAGGCCCGATGAAAACACGCCAAAAACGGGTCAAGGGGGCCGCTATGGCATTGTTCTTTGCCAGCACCTATATCCTTTACTTTTAGCTACAAGGGCCCAAGCCCGAGGGGGTAGTTACTGAAATCGATTAACTTATTTCCGAAATCATGGGTTTTCACGCGGAATTTAAAAATATTTTGAGAAAAATCCAGAATTCACCGGTAATCATAAGAATTCTTTGGTAATAAAAAACAATTTACCAACAATCACAGGAAAACAATAGTACTCTAGAAAAATTCGGAAATAATAACATTTTAGGACTCATTTGTAACCACACATTTTCCAAAATAAAAACCGATAATGGTTTCCGAAATCAGATATTTGTAAAATAGTAGTATTTAGTAATAGTCATCAAAATGATCACAGTATTTCTGGATTAAATAGAAACTGCCAGACGCTTTTCTAATCGCCGCTGGAAGTGCCGTCTGCGTAAAATATTTACAATTACCTAATATTTAGGTCATTCAGACTGAATGACGGGCCGCGGCTCGAAACGTCTCGACAATTTGTTTAATAAAAATATTAAATTACTTTTATCCTTTGTTCACGGTTTATTTCATCGTAAACGTTTTTTTTTATTCCACCTAAAATGTGCTTTGAAGAGAAAACGTATTTGGCACCTTTTGGAAAATTTATTTTAATTTGACTTTAAGAAAAAGGTTATTTGTTTAACAGTGAAATTAAGAACTTTTATTGGTGCTATCGCAGTGAAGGTTTTATAGAGCACATGATCAACGTTGGACTCTTTTAGTGGGCTCCAAAATATAGATTACCGCGGCTTAGGCCTTTGACAACTCATGGCACCAAACTATAGACCACGACTGTAATGAAATTACATATCTTGACCCGTTGCAAAACTAGATATTTTTTAGGGCCCGTTACCCAACTAGATAATTTCAAGGGCGTGACACTAAATACTTTTAAGGGAACGTTACGCAACTTGATGAGGTTTAGGGGCCGTCCGAGAATAAATTGTTTGTTGGCCTCAACGATTCTCGATTACCTCCAGGCACTGTAACGAGACCTGATGGTATCTTGGGCCAGAAACCAGGTTTGATAATTTCTTATGTTTAGGGCCGATAAATTAACCCAATGAACTTTAGGGCCCGAATCGATGCCCAATAATGTATCTGACCCGCTACCAGGCTTGATTATGTGTTTTGCCCGAAACGAGGTCCGATAATATCAAGGGCCCGAAACGACACCCAATAATGTCAAAGACCTGAAACGTGGACGGATGATGTATGTGGCCTGATACGAGGCCCGATAATATCTAGGGCTAGAAACGGGACCCGAAATGTCTAGGGCCGAAAGAAGCCCCAAAAATGTCTAGGGCCCGAAACGAGACCCTTTGATGTCAATGACCCGTAACAAGGCCCGAAAGTAGGCCAGATAATATATAAGGCCCGTAACGAAGCCAGATGATGTCTAGGGCCCGAAAATGAGACCCGACAATGCCAAGGGCACGAGACGAGGCCGAATTATGGCTAGGGCACGAAACGAGGCCTGAATTCGTTAAGAACGTGAAAGTAGGTCCGATAATGTTTCGGACCCGTAATGATATATAGGGCTCGTAATGAAGTCCTTTGACGTCTCAAGAAGAACCAATGATTTCTAGCCTCGATTATTTCTAGGGCCTGCAACGTTACCCGATGATTTCTACTCAAAAGTAATCAGTAGAAATATTTCAGAAATAAAAATATCTCGAAATCATAGAATTCAAAGAATTAAAGGGAATATAACCTAAAGTCATTTTTCAAGCTAACAATTTCAGCAAGATTTGACTCACTAGCGTGAAAAATATCTAACGCCCTAGAAGGTAGCGGGCAATGTTCGAAGTGTTGGTATGCCACACAAAAATACCTGAAGCTCTGTTCCTTTTAAAAAAAAATATTCAGTAATCACAAGAAATAACAAATATTTAGTAGAGTTCACTATAGCGACTAAGCCTTGTATAGTTTAAGTAGAAATCGTTACGAGTATACATTTGCGGATATAACGGATACACGAAACAACTAAAACAAACATTTTGTATTTAGACAATACTCAAATACTGTAAAGCACATTTTAGTCCATTGGCGTGTGCCCGGGTAATGCTGGGTTTGCCGGGGCACGTCATGAACAATATTTAAGGGGCGCAAAATTAAAGTAAACCAGGGCCCCAAAAAGGGGGGAAAGGTCGAAAAAAAGTGTAATTTAAATTAAAATAATGCATGGAATTTTTCGTTGGCTACTCGGGCCACATTAACTTCGCGCTTCTATTTTAGTCCTGTTCAAAGACCTTCCTGTTTTCGTCGTGCTTTAGTGTGTTAAAATTGTATCGGAAATGTGTTATTTTTCGTTATCCCTCGAAATAAAGGCGAGCTTAACGGATTTTGTAGAATCTTTCTTCGTGAACGTCTAGGTAGCTCCGAAGTTGTCGTTGAAACGTCTAGAGCGCTATGCTTAAGCTCTCTCATATAGCGAGTTTTTAAGCTTGATTAATATGCACTAATTCATGTTATGATTATAACCTTAGTCAATCGTAAGCTTAGTTTAACGATTTGTATTTTAAGTTTTGAATTACTTGCAATCTAATTTGTAGTATAAAACCAAGAGAAGAAAGCGAAGGACCATTTGAGTAGAAGGAAAATGAGGTCGACACTCTGATCCCGGGGTCGGGGTCAGGTTCGGGATCGGGGTCCGGGATTTAAGGGGTGAAATGAAGGTAAAATCGTCCAAAAGTCAATGTATTTAGGGTATTTCTCGCGACGATTTGTTTTCCCGTATATCAACATATTGTGTCCAGGCCAACTTGTTCATTTATCTACGCTTATCTCGAAAGATACTTGAACGTATATCTTATCAAGTGTTATCGTACGGAATAAGTTGAAATGATGTAAAAATTGATAACCTAGGCGACGCGTGCGCAGATTACCCCGGGGGACGCGGTTAATTTGAATTTAAGAGTGTTTTGACGTCATGGAATATTCGTTGTTAAAGTAGAATGGAAATATTTTTAAACTTCATTTTAATATCATTGTAGTACTTAAATATGCTTGGCACTTGAACCAATCTCACGAGTATTTCTTAAAACGAATATCTCGATCGCGTTTTATCGTACGAAATAAGTGGAAATTATGTAAGTTGTATGATACTTGATAACCTAGGCAGGAAGATAGCGCGCGCGTGCGCGGATTACCTGGGAGGCGCGGATTGCCCGGGCGCGCGGTTAATTTGAATTTAAAACATGGATTCCCTCTCCGAAATAATTCATGTACCCAAAATTGGACCGCAAGTTTTTTTTCTTTTTAGGGGAATCTCTATGTGAGTTTAACATTACAATAAAGCTAATAGGTCCAGTTTGGGGTACTTTTGGTCCGAAATGGGGTACATAGGGCCGAAAATGGTGACTTTGGTCGTTTTTAGGGTACTTTTGGTCTAATTTGATCCATTTTTGGGTACATCAGAAAAGCAGATGGAAAAACGAAGAGCCTTATTTTTTTCCACCCATCTCCAAACTCCAAAGATGTATTGCTTTAATTTATTTATCGCTTCCGTAGGTATAAAATAAGATAAAAACCACTTACCTATATTTTAATTACGGTAAATTAAAAATACTTAATTAGTGTACTAAGTTACGTTTAAAAGAACCTTTTGTAACAATTCCAATATGTAAATATAGGTAAAAGGATTGAAAAAATACTTAAAGTAAGCGGTTTTACTGATAAACTCTAAAGGAATTTAACTTTGAAGGGTATCTTAGATTATTGTTTTTAATTTTATTCAAGTTGAAAACGTATTAAGAGTCCTTCAAAGTACTATAAAAGGATTTTATTTACGAACTAAATTAATATTTTCTTCAAACTTTCAATTCGTTATAATTTGAATTTAAATGTAAACATCATGGATTGTAGGTGAGTAATCTACTATTAGACCGAACGGATTTAAAAATACTTACAGTAAGTGGTTTTACTGATAAACTCTAAAGGAATTTAACTTTAAAGGGTATCTTAGATTATTGTTTTTAATTTTATTCAAGTTCAAAACGTATAAAGAGTCCTTCAAAGTACTTTAAAAGGATTTTATTTACGTACTAAATCCATATTTTTTTTTCAAACTTAGAAGTTAGTTTGTATGAAATACTTACTAATACCTGAAAAATGGACTTTAGAGTGGATAAGATTTGTTAATATCATTTGAAACTAATAATTTTCACGCTTTATTTAAGTCAAGCAATTACATTTTTAAAAATGAAAGAAGTTAAACAATATATCGAGGTATTACACTCAGGTAAAAAAAAATAGTTGCATTATGTTATTATATTTCTTTCTTAATTACAGTGATGCTTAAAAGCAAACCTCAAATCTAGAAAACAAAGTTTTTTTTAACAAGGGATAAATTTATTTAAATAGATGCTTTGGTGACATCTAACGGCGGCAATGGAAAATAATAAACGACATACTAAAAGTATCATGTGTTATTAAAATTTTAATTGCTATATTATATTTATGGTATGTACTTGAACCCATTATGGTATTTGAAATAGCTTAATATATGAAGAAAGGAAACATATTTCTTAAAGCATAGAAAGCGTTATTATTTTTATAATTTATTAATTAACTATTAATATGGTTACATTATTTACATAGGGTTCTTAGTTAAAAAGATCCAAGTACCTTTAAAGCTCACCAATACATAAATGTAATATTTAGTTGCATAATGTTATCGGTATTTATATTATCAATAAACACAAAAATACAAAACCTGATACATTAAATTATGCATTTGTACTTTAAACAATACCTGCATTTGAAATTATATAGCATAAAAACCCACAGCTTATAAATAAAATTACATCAAGGTTTTCAAATCAGTATTATCAGTTAAAAGAATTAAATTATTTGCATTGTGTTTTATATTCTTCAATTGTGTTGAAATCCATACGGTAATAAGGATCAAAACGCGATAATATAAAAAGTTCTGCAAAACTAATCCTTTATCGAAAAGTCATCTTAGTATTCTTGCTATAACAGTATGAACAAAACGATAACCAAAACTAAGTCCTATTCCCCATTTTTCTTTCTTATGGTGAAGGACGAGGTTTTTCTTGTAGCATTTCAGCTGTAGAACGAATAATCGTAATCTTATCATTTCAGGGTAATTAAAGCAAATTTAAGCTGTACCACACGGTCTTCGCTCCGATAAACGAAGGTATGCTCTATCCAAATGCATACAGATGGAAATTAAATTTAAAAAAATAGATACGCAGACAGAATGATATAGGCACGCTGCTTAAATCGTTTATAATATTTGATAAAAAGTACACTGGTTGTTTGCGAAAACATCTGCCACCTTTAATTACTATAAATATTATTTATTAAACAGATATTAAAAACATTATTATTTATTTTAATTTTCTATTCAGAACTGTTTTATATACAACTTACTTATCTCTTAATCATAGTTTCGTACCTTTGGAAAAATTATAAATATTGTAAATTTGTGCAGAAATTATCTCCAAATGGCTATGGACAGATTAATTTACAATTTAAATTAATATTTTCTTCAATAAATTAACTTGAAATATCGTAAAGCCGATAAAAATAATATAAATTTATTACAAATCGCCCATTTTAGAGATAAAAATGAAACGATTCAAAATATCTACAAAACTTAATTTTCATAAATAGACAATAGTTTTAAAATTAAGTTGGCTTATGGTAAAAATGAGAATAATTTAGGAAATTCTGTTAAAAATTAGTAATTTTAATATTTTAATATTTTTTTTATATTTTATTTCATTTTATTTTATTTTATTTTATATTTTATTTCATTTCATATTTTATTTTATTTCATATTTTATTTTATATTTTATTTAACAGGTCTTAAGCCAATCAATGACATACAATATTATCCCTTTACTTCTCTGCTCCCTTCCAACTATCTTGCAATATTTTCAATCCAATTGTATTTGTTTTTATATCTTTAACTTTATTTCTCTACAATTTCCCTTTGAAAAGCTTCTTCTAACTTCAATTCCCACTTTTTTAAATGCTTTTTTATTTCGTCCAAATGCTCTTTTATTTCTTGCATATCTAACCACGTCCTATTATACTCTTCCACTATTTCACTAACTTCCTCGAATGAATGGAAATCCATATGACTATAAGTAACAGAACATAATAAATATAAAACGTCCAGCAATGTTAAAAGTTAGGTCACCAGGGGCGCGATTCTACTCTTATCGTTAGGAGTTAACGAAAGAAAATTTTCGTTGGCTCCATTGAAATTATATTAGCTAACGAAAAATTATTTTCGTTAAGAAGCTAACGATAAGAGTAGAATCACGCCCCTGAAAGACCCTTTCCTCTTGTTGTTTCTATTTCAGTGGAAACGAAACTTGGACTTCAAGACGCCCGCGTCTTTTACGTTTATATGGATTATTCATGACGGTTCAATTTTGATATTATAAATGGACACGTATAGTAGGGAGCTGGATCAAGAGTGTGGGGGATAAAAAATTAATCTAGGTGAAAAAATTATTATAAATAAATAAATACCGATTCAATATACGAACGAAACTTAATTATTAATTTAATTAAACTCATTTATAAATTTTATAAAATAACTTGAAATATCGTAAAGCCAATAAAAATAATATAAATTTCCTACAAATCACCCATTTTAGGGATAAAAATGAAACGATTCAAAATACGTACAAAACTCAATTTTCATAAATAGACAATAGTTTTGAAATTAAGTTGGCTTATGGTAAAATTAGAATAATTTAGGAAATTATGTTAAAAATTAGTACAATTGGGGAAAATTGGTTAAAAGTTGGTATAATTTGGAGACTTGTTAATGTTAAAAATATAGAATTAATAAGGATATACTTTTAAAATTGAAGAGATAGAAAGGCAATTACGAACGAGATGATGATTTAAAAAAATAGATTTTTAAATGAACTGTAAAACGCTTCTATAGATGGCAGCCTTGTCTCAAAAATTTATTTTCCTTAAAAGGTGTTATACATTCGATAAGCAGTGACGAGAATTCCCGTCAATAAGAGTAATATTTTATCAGTATATCCCAAATTTTTCTCAGTTTTCATCAACATACCAAGAAACAAGATCCCCAATTCGGAAAACTACGCGGAAAACGCGCTGGTGTGTCGAAAAACGTGCTCATTCGCGGAAAAACTACGCGGAAAACGCCCTTATACGGAAAAATACGCGGTAAACGCACTCGTATGCGGGAAAATTCCCGGAAAACCTCCCCACTACCCAAATAATTGCTTTATTGGAATAACAATCTCAATAATAGAGCTCACATGAAAGTTATTAGTTTCAATATGATATTTACAAATCTTATCCAGACAAATTTAATTTAATTTTAATTTTAGTGTTTTATAGTATCTTTCTGACTATATTTGTGTATAAGAATTATATTTTACCGTATTTAAATAGTAATAAAAGCGAATTGAAAGTTTGAAGAAAATATGAATTTAGTTCGTAAATAAAATCCTTTTATAGTACTTTGAAGGACTCTTAATACGTTTTCAACTTGAATAAAATTAAAAACAATAATCTAAGATACCCTTCAAAGTTAAATTCCTTTAGAGTTTATCAGTCAAACCGCTTACTTTAAGTATTTTTTCAATCCTTTTACCTATATTTACATATTGGAATTGTTACAAAAGGTTCTTTTAAACGTAACTTAGTACAATAATTAAGTATTTTTAATTTACCGTAATTAAAATATAGGTAAGTGGTTTTTATCTTATTTTATACCTACGGAAGCGATAAATAAATTAAAGCAATAAATTTTTGGAGTTTGGAGATGGGTGGACAAAAAAATAAGGCTCTTCGTTTTTCCAACTGCTTTTCTGATGTACCCAAAAATGGACCAAATTAGACCAAAAGTACCCTAAAAACGACCAAAGTCACCATCATCGGCCCTATGTACCCCATTTCGGACCAAACGTACCCCAAACTGGACCTATTAGCTTTATTGTAATGTTAAATTCCCATAGAGATTCCCCTAAAAAGAAAAAAAACTTGCGGTCCAATTTTGGGTACATGAATTATTTCGGAGAGGGAATCCATGTTTTAAATTCAAATTAACCGCGCGCCCGGGCAATCCGCGCCTCCCAGGTAATCCGCGCACGCGCGCGCTATCTTCCTGCCTAGGTTATCAAGTATCATACAACTTACATAATTTCCACTTATTTCGTACGATAAAACGCGATCGAGATATTCGTTTTAAGAAATACTCGTGAGATTGGTTCAAGTGCCAAGCATATTTAAGTACTACAATGATATTAAAATGAAGTTTAAAAATATTTCCATTCTACTTTAACAACGAATATTCCATGACGTCAAAACACTCTTAAATTCAAATTAACCGCGTCCCCCGGGGTAATCTGCGCAGGCGTCGCCTAGGTTATCAATTTTTACATCATTTCAACTTATTCCGTACGATAACACTTGATAAGATATACGTTCAAGTATCTTTCGAGATAAGCGTAGATAAATGAACAAGTTGGCCTGGACACAATATGTTGATATACGGGAAAACAAATCGTCGCGAGAAATACCCTAAATACATTGACTTTTGGACGATTTTACCCTCATTTCACCCCTTAAATCCCGGACCCCGATCCCGAACCTGACCCCGGGATCGGAATGTCGACCTCACTTTCCTTCTACTCATTTGGCCCACTTTTGCCAACAGGCAAACCGTAAAAGAAAATAATATTAAAATAAGTACATTATCCTTTTCTGTCTGTATACATGTCCAGAGTATGTATCGTTAAATAAAACGACAATGCGAACAAAACCAAATAAATGCTTACGTAACCTCGGAAATATAACATTTGAAAGGTGATACAAATACAAAGTAAGAACTCTTTATAGACGACCCCTAATTGATCATTTAATTAACAAAAACTTGAGTAAGCTTAAATGAATAACGTTTATTAATTGAAATTTATGTGATATATATAGTAACATTTCGTTATATATGAACAACCCCTACATTTATAGATAAATACCCGTACGCCAAATGTGTGTGTTTTTTTAAATCGACTGACGAAGCCATGATGAAAAGTTTACCTAAAATGACCAACAGGCAGACAATTAAAGAAAATAATGTTAAAATAGGTAAATTTAACCTTTTCGGTTTGTATGGAAAACCCCTGTGTATCGTGAAAAAAGAACGCAATCCGAACAAAGCCAAAAAAAACGCTTACGTAAGCTCGGAAATCTTTATAGACGATCCCTAATTGATCACCGAATTAAGCGCCCAAATCTGATACACTTGAATAAGCTAAAATTAATAATGTTAATTAATTGATAATTGATTAAAAATATTACATATAGTAACCCCTACATTTCTAGATAAATACTCGTACGCAAAACGGGTTTTTTTTAAATCAACGAACCACGCCGTGATGAAAAGTTTATAATATTAACCAATGTTCATCGAATTTTAATCAAGATTTGATCGGTTATTTTTTTATCACCAATTGGTGATATTTCGATCCAACCCTTTCTTAAGGATAACAGATACTACCAACAGCGACAACTAAATCTTTAAAGATTACCCCAACTTGACTACATAAGAAAATGGAGAATTTCCACCTTCAAAACTCTTATTTCAAAATAAAATAAGCTGATATAGATAATTTTATCAAAAATTTATTGTAACCTTTTGGTCTATATGAACAGCCCCTGAATGATAAACATTTAAAAATCTCGCGTATTACAGAAATGATGTCCCTGTTTGTTTATATTTTAAAATAGCATGAAGCATGTTTTCTTTAGAGACGACCCCTACTTTAATTTCCTTATAAACCGACGCTTCTAGTAGCCAGAAATAAAAAAACCATACATATATAATAAACTGAAATTATAATAATCGTATTACGAAAGCGGATTTCTGTATTTAGCATTAAAATGTTAGGCCGACTTTCGGTGGTAAATAGAACGGTACGCGCGGTGAAGACTTTTTACCACCGAAACGAAAAAACTACAGATTTAGGGTGGAAAATAGCCTCCATCATTGGTGAGACTATTTGCCACCGAAAGTCGGGGCTCGGTTCGTGTTGGTGGAATATAGCTTTGGCTGCGCGGCTACGCTATTTGCCACCGAAAATCGGGGGTGTTTGATTTTCGGTGGCAAATAGACTCGATCGCGCGGCGGTTGCTATATGCCACCGAAATTCCCAAGCCCCGACTTTCGGTGGCAAATAGTCGTGGCAGCGCGATCGAGACTAATCGGGGGTAAACAGCAACGGCCAATAAAACCTAGCAACAATTAAAAACAAAGTCGGTTCTGCTTTTACTTCCGCACAATGAATACTTTATAAAAAAATGTCAAATTTTTATTTATTGATTAAAATGCAAAAAAACCCTACAGATTAAAAAATATTTGAAACCATTTTTGTCCCGAAGAAATCGAGACATTTTTGTGACATGCAAAATAAAATTTATTGTTAAGACAATGCTATGTTGTTTTAGCTCTTACTAGTCAGCAAACTATTTTAATTTGTTTCAAAAAGGACTCTAGTCAATTACACAGAGCAAGAATTTTTTTGCAAAGTTAAAATATCATGTTAATCAACGCAAGTTTTGAGAAGTCGCAAACAGTTTTACTTGACTTACAATGCCTCTACGCCTACAGCAAATTTATATTTTTTTAAGGAAAGTAATTACTAGATTTTGGGATAATTTAAATAATGTTGGAATAATTTAAATAATTTTGGAATAATTCAATTCAATTAAATAAAAGGGAGCGCTATTGAAATTTTATTATTATATTTTGTTCATAGTGTCTGCGACTGTCTCATAAAAGTCGAAGTGATTTTTCCAGTGGTTCCATACTAAACTGCATGTCAGTCGACTCAATACGATTTAGGAATGTTGCTGCTTCTTACCATCTTATAATCTGTTTTCCCGTTACAATTGCAATCGCAATTTATCTTCTGTGGACGTTATTGGGAGTATCAGCGTTAGTTGGCATCATAAGTGTCATTTTAGCTGTGCCATTCCTTCAACTACTAGCGAATACTTCCAGAGAATACCAGGTAGTCAATTATGCTTTGAATTTCACTACAATACTTAGATCAGCGATTGAATTTGCTGTTTATCTTCCTAAGTTTTTCAATTAATTTGTTTTATGGGACAAATGTAAACAATTATATTATGTATGTATTACGATCTGTGATATCTTCGTTAGACGTATTAAAACTATAAGTGAACTATTTAGAGATAATTAAGAACAAATAAGCTGTTATTAAGGCGAAAATAAGCAGATATGAAGTACGGAAATATTAAGAACGGCTTAGAAAAGAACGTTATAAATAAAGATACCAATAATATTTGTTATTATATATTTAGCGCCATGTTATGAATTGCAAAGACAAACGAATAAAACTGATGAGTGAGATTTTGAACGGAGCTCGAGTTCTGAAGATGTACGCTTGGGAAAAGTCGTTTCAGGCGAAAGTTGATGAGCTCAGGGATCAAGAAGTGAGACTAATGAAAAAAGCAGCCATTTTACAAGCTATAAGTCTACGCGTTATTCCAATAACTCCCTACTTGGTAAGTAGATATTGACCTAACGATAACAATAATCAACTAGGCTTAAACCTAAAGCATCATCTTAGTCTCAAGTCACCCAGCAACGTTTATTGCGTTTAAATAAGGTGGCAGGGTTACAATGCGTGGGATTAGGTTACAAGCCTTAAAATCCACGTGATCCCACATATCCCTAACCTAACTACCCAGCAAACACAAATCGTCCCTGGGACGTCCCAGCATGGTCCATAGAGCCCAGCTTGGTCCCGTTCAAAATTCGTCCTACGGGACGAATAACGGACGTCCCATTTTAGTCCTCGTAGAACCAATTTCGCGACATCCGATATTTAGCCCAATCGACGTCGCATGGATCTCCACTATTCGTCTGAAATGTTTCGTCCATCAATGCTATCTAGAGGCGCGTTTATCAGCAATTAATTTGTAACCCTTCAGGTTCATTTTCCCCCGTATACTTATTTTTTTTACTTTTTCTGTGTTTTATTTACTTTTGTTATTACGTTTTCCCCGTGTTAAAACATATTTTTTCCCACTTCATATTGGCTCAGTTACTTATAACAAACAAAATTGTATTTTTTCGCATCTGATATGTATTATCGTATTTTCGTTTTTTATTGCCTAAAAATCCAGAGCTAAAACAAATGTATAAATAATATTCGTTTATAATATTGTCTTTAAAAATAGACACGCGCTGAGGAGATACAACTTTCTAGTATGAATTTTTCGCACGCTTTTTAGTCGACGTTTAAAGTTTGAATTTTCACGCGTTTTGAAATAATATTTTTTTGGGAGAATAAAAAGGGTCGTTGTGAAGGTTTTGACTTGAATAGGAGTCTTATTTTTTTGTTGGAGTCCAGATTCACTGGGAATTATATTCCGACTACTATTTTTTCTTGGGAACCTTTAGATATTCTCAGTATTAGTTGAAACTCATATTTAGTCGCGTTTTCACACCCCGCACTCTTGACCCTCTAAATTTACAGTTTTTGTTAAGTATTCGTAAAGCCCCATACGTCAAATTTCTTAGAATTCCAAGCTCTATTTAATGAAACTAATCCCCGTGTTAAATATAAATTTAATTTAATGATAAACTAAAAACTTAAATAACTTTTAAACCATACATACAAATTAATTATTGTTTATACGCCTTATAGAACTCGATCAAACCCCACGATAAAATATAAAATTAAGATAATTAATTAAACCATTCTCTCAATATAAATTATAAACTAAATCCCTGCCTTCGGCAACGTTAATATTAATAGCTCGCTAATGAAAATGTTTTTCTCTCGGTCACAAGACCGTGTTGCAATACATTCAGCGAACTTTCCCAGCCCAGATTTCCCTAAAACTTTCCGAACTAAACCAGTAAAGCTCCCTCAGCTTACAGCAATCCCATGAAGTCATTTCAAGTCCACAAGCTTCATATTAACTATCAGGTAGCAAGATCCCAAGAAAAGCGGACGTTTTCCAAGGTTGCCGCCATAGGGTCAAGAGGGCGCCCGGACGTTTCCGCTTGGAGACAGAAAATCGGGAACCTCGAGACTCTCTGGCATTTCCCCCCCGCAAACCCAAGCGACCTTTCGTAAATCGGACAACGTCACCACCGTATGACTAGACACGAGTCTTAAATTCACCAATGACCTAAGTAAAATGGGAGGTCACCAGTTGCTTTTTGTTTCAACCCCACCCCCCAATAATCCGAACAAAACCAAGAGACAGAGCCCCAAAAAGACAGAAGTTGAGAGAGCTTGAGAGAACGGACAGAACGGTAGAGAACTGGAGAGAACTCTGCTTTTGGCAGAACTCGACAGAACTCAACTTTTACCAGGAAGGAAGTCCACCTGCATTATCCGGAGAAACCATGTCGAAATAAATATAAAATAATGTGCGATGAAGTCGCGCTTAAATATTAATTAACCCTCAATGCAAACCACATGATCGGAACAACCCTCCATGATTGCCTAGATGACCCAAAGCCAGGACATTCCGACCGGAAGAACATAAGCCGAGCAGTAATGAATCCGGGAAGCGTAATGCCCTCAGCACCCTCGAATCACCTGTTGATCACCCAAAATCTAGACGTACCGAGGGAAGAAAACCAGATGACCGAGACCGATTCCCTAGCCTAGCCGGACATTTCAGACTGAAACCCGAAGTACCTACGCCCCCGTCAGCTTGTGAAGTAAAAGAATATAGGAAGAAACCCGCAATCCGGCCGTCAAACCGTAGACGAGTAAATAAAGAGAATTAAAGAAAAGTGGGAATAAAGAACGCGTAAACAAGCAGCCCCCAAAGACGTCCCGTTCTGTGAAGTGCGTGTGTCGGGCATCTTACGTAAACCGAGGAACGAGAAAACCCGTAAACGGAGAGACGACAAAGTAGCGGAGGACACCGAAATAGAATGATTAGTAGAATTTCCATCATAAACCCCCCCCCCCCCCATTGTAAAGTACCCAGGGTCGAAATACGAAGTAGCCAGTGAAAGTAGAGAAAAGTTTTAGAAAGAAAGTTTAACCCCTCGCTATTGTTCGAGAAAAAGGTTTAAAGCCCCCTCGAGGTTGAGAGTTTATTTTGCTTCGTGTATTTATACTGTTCGGAATATATTTTTTAGTTCGCATTGTACCCTTGTTGTAGCCATTTTTGTTTAGTTTATTGTGAGTTAACATTGCTATTGTGTACTTGTCGAATATCTAATTGTTGTAGTTTAATTGTAGCGTTTATTATTAGTGTAAGTGTATATTAATTTCTGTCCCCTCCGTCCTTCGAGCCCAAGATGCCTGAGAGTAGGGATATAGGAACCGATCCCAAAGAAAATAGTAAGAGATAGTTTCATTAACAAATTTAAGGTCAAAGAGTGTATTTTTAGTGTTTAAATTCCCCTCGTATATTAGAAAAAGCTAAAAGAACCATAGTAGAAATGGCCTAACCATCACTAGAAGCAAACTAAAATTATCCCCTCAGTTCCTCCCCGCAATTTTGTTAATTTGTTTTGTATTTTAGTGTTATTTATAAATTTGAGTGTTAAATAAAGATTTTGTGATTGATTAACGACAAAGGGTTTCCATTCTGAATTCGAATCTCCCCCTCTTTTTTATTTTTTTCTTTCCCCCGTATGTAACCCCCTCTCTCAGATTTAATTCACTCCACGAAAGGCCACGACTCGCATTTTGTCGCCATCTTCCCCCCGCCTTGGTGAATTAATATCTTTGAGCAAGGGCTAGGAATATTTCTGTTAAAAATCGATCATCACGATTCAGTAAATTTCCATAAAACCTTACAAATTTTAATTTTTTTCACCTGTATTTGTATTTGGGCTGATAATGATTAATGAACCACAAAATATTAATTTTATTAAGAATATTATTATTTAAATTTACGAGTTTATTTAACGTGAATTAATGAAATTACGTGTTAAATCAAAACTACTTAATTATTTAATTAATTTTATCTGTTCTTAATTTTTATATTTTTTTATATTATTATTTCCTTAATTTTTATTTCCATTATTTTCATTTGATGAATAGGCGCTTAAATAAAACATATTCCCAGAAATTGCCAAGAAGTAATATTTCCGACAGCCAGGACTCATAAGTTATTATTTATATAGTGCTTGTTGAAATATTAGAAAGCTGGAAACTTTCTCGAACGTAACATCGGTTTTTTGCTAAGCCTTAACATGCCAAAAACGTTACCTGGTTCATTGCCCCCTGGATTAAGAGAAGGCCTAGAAATCGTTTTTCTACAAGGGGCGGCAAACATTTATTACACGCTCGCGAAGCACTCAATAGATGGCGCGATTTCCATCTTTATATCATGACCATCTTAGGCGGGAATTTTAAATATTCCACTGCAAGTTTTGAAGTTTTACACCATCAATTAATGCCGATATGAGGTAAAATCATCAAATTCAGGAATATAAAATGTAATACTTTTTATTTAATTAAAAATGAAAGACTATTAACAATAATATAATCAGGTACAATATTGCAATTTTCAACAGGTATATCAGGTACATTTTTAGATAAATCTTGTATCTAATCCTAAATTAAGACTAGTGTTATTAGTTGAGAGTGAGTTTACATAATCACTATGCTAAACATTTTACGCTCTAGTTGACTACTTAAAAAAACCATTTTCAAATATTTTCTTGATATTGGCTTTTTGTTAAACTTCTTAACAAACTCTTTTCTATCAGTTACGTCTTTTGCTAAGTTGTCTAACAGGGGTCTCACGTATTTTGTTAATAATATATTAGCTAATTTGCCATAGTTATTGCAAGTACATTTTAAGACACTGCAAGAAAAAGGATAAATTGCTTGTTTTAAAATGCTAAGCGTGTCTTTTCGGGGTAGATATGGTATCGCTGATTTTACAAAATCTGCTACTGCTGACAATACATTGATTAAAAAGCGAGTAGGATAGCGAAGACCACCATTATCCTGGAATCTAATTAAACTTAAAACAGGTGTGTTGGAGCGTGCTTGGTTCAGTTTGTCCAAACAATTACTGCATTCTGTGTGTTCCTCTGCGAAACGGACAATATATCCCGCTACGAAAGCGACGGCACAATTGTTAAGGGAGTTGAAACAGGAAGCTAAAACAGAATGTACATCAAATTATTTGAAAATTATTAAATAAATAGGAAATTTTTAATACTAACTGTTCGGATCTAGAGCTTCCATGTAAAGAAGTATGTCAAACAATTTGTGTAGAATTTTTTCCAATGCTCTATTTATCACAAATGATTTGGGAATCACATTTGATACATTTGGTAGTAAATTGTCCAGAGATTTTTTGCTACTGATACTGGTATTGATAGCACTGTCTGTAAACGTTTCTGTTCCAGCGTTTCCAAATTTTGAAGGTTTAATTACTCCGATTTTAATAGTGTTCTCAATAGCCATTATGCAAGCTCGTGCGTCCATTGAATCGTTATATCCACCCATTTGTCTGATATGACTGAAAAACATTTCAATTCCGTCGCTTGTGGTTTTGCTTGTTAATACATTAAAGAAACCAGACTTCAGCAAATATTTGATTAAAAGAACGGTGGAATGTGTGGTTAAGTTCAACGCTTCATGAGTTTATTCGCTGAATTTTTCCATCTTGATTGTAGCGTTTTCCTGAATGGAGTTTACTATTGGTAAAAAAATCTTCGATCAACCACTCCAATCTTTCATCATTAACATCTACAAAAGGCAATTTGTTGGGGTTTCGAAAAAAATATCCATGTTTCAAATTGCAAACATCATGGATTTCGTACCACTTTCGGTAATGTTCCATGATAAAAATTGTAGCCTCTAGGTTTGCTATTTCCTCTACATCACAATGTTTCAGCACGAGGAGAGTTTTCAGAGCAGCAGTAATTGATGGGTGGAAAAGAGCTGAAGCACGCCCAACGTTCATTTTCTCCAAGTTAGTTGGGTATACTAGTTTGCGAGACAGAAATCTTACAAGTTTAATGATGTTGTTTTTCTGCATATGGTAAAGTTTTCGCACAAATTCTGAAGATATTTTAAGTCCAATGAATATCATATCACGTTCAAGAAACTGGCTTCTTATATTTTTAAAGATATGACTGGGGTCAAACGAAAGAAACATTTCACGATGACTGTCATTAGGATGAGTAACAACTGGCTTTAGCGTGCCATTCCCAAATTTTTTAAAGGCGGAGACATTGGTCTTTGCTTTATCAGTTACCATTCTTACTACTACAAATCCTGCAGCTTCAACTTCTTTTATTACTCCGAGGCTCAGTCTATGAAGACTTTCTCCATCAAGCTTAGCGACAAAAAAATAAGCAACTGGTAACCTATAATTAGTTGATAACCCTTGAAATAGGAAATAGAGTAAGTGCGTGGCTAGATGCTCAGTAACTCCTACTTCTTCAGGCGTTATTTCATTTTGGCCAAAAAATTGGTCCAATTTCCGATCATATGTATATTTTGCCTTAATTGCCATTTCATCGCAAATGATTGATCCTATTTTTTCATGTTCATTTTTCACTTTTTTGAAATCAGCTCTTAGCCTGGCTTTTACTAAAGTACTTATTCCAGTATCACCAATAGTTGTGCCCAAGAACCTCTTTAGAGTTTTAGGGTGCGGCAAATGTAAAATACCAAGATCTCTTACGTAACGATATGCTCTAGGTGATTTTTGATTCCAAACTGAGCGAATCTTTAGGGTTGACTCGAGGAATGGAATTTTTTTCTTGCCGAAAACCAAAACTTGTTCACTCAAAAATTGAGCCTTTAAATTCCCACTTTCAGTTGCATCAGCTATAGCAGTTATTTTAGCTCTTATGTCTTTATCTTTATTTTTTAATTCTTTAATATTTGAAGTTAAAAACTTTATTTTATCATGAGCCTTAGCTAGCTTCTTCTTAAGTTTCGAGATCAAACGACCTTGTTTTCTGGTTGATATGACTGCTTTGGTTTTGTTTATTTTGACAATTTTCTTATTAGGTTTAATTTTTTCATTTTTGATATTTTCTAAAATTTGGCTTTCTAATGGTAAACTCTGACTAGGAATTTCTGGACTAGATATGTCAATAGACTTAGGTGATGGAATGTATTGAACATTAATCGAGTCTTCATTATGAATGTTCTTGATGGTTTTGACAGCTTCAGTTAAAGGAACTTTTGCAGGAAATGGAGATTCAAAATCTATATCACATTTAATCTTCTTTTGTGTAGGTGGACTTAGGTTGATGTCTTTATTGTTAATACTTCTTTCAAGAAAAAGTCTTTTCCGAGATAAAATTCTTTTGGAATCAGATGTAGTAGTAGTTGAAATAACAGTTGCAATGTTTAGATGTAATGAACTGGAAGTTGGTGAATTTGGAATTTGGTTCTTGCTGAGTTTAAGAGACTGTGCGTTTATATTATTAAACTTAGTCTTGTTTTCATTTCGTAGTGTGTTAATAATTGGGCTTAACGGTGTTCTATCACAGATTTCACTTTGAGAATGACAATCGTTAATTAATTTTGGACTCGTTATTCGTGAAATTTTGGGAGGTATTTCGGGTATTGCATCTGGTAACAAGGTTCTTCTTTTAGTTGTTATACTGAAGCTAGCTTCCTTGAAATGTAAACTACATATACAGGCACCAACGAGTAGTGTACAAGATAAAGCACTTTCCCATTGCTTTTTTATCTGTTCGTTTTTTGGAACTTCATGAAACGATATTCTTTGGTTTAAATGTTTGTCCGGTTTGCTTTTTCCTCGGAACCCTGATTTCTTCTGTTTGTTTGTTGGACAATTGGTTATAGCACATGTCAGCCCCATTATTTATCCTTAATATTTCCATTAATGATCTTAGAAACCTCTGAAAATAATTATTAACCACTGTAAAAACTTGTTTCAAAATTCTTGGGCAAGCCGCAAAATACACAATAAGCCTTGGTATTAACACTTCCGATCTAGATATAATTAAAGTTAAACATACTGAAGATTCGATACCCAAATAATGTACCAAGAATAGCGAAATAAGTTGTAATTTAAAATACAAACATATTATTATGACACAAAAATATTAACTAACCAAAATAAGTTGGCTTTTACTAACGAGTGACACGCAAAAGCCGATCTTTCGCTGTCTGCCTGACGTGTGACGTCAAAATGGAAAGATCTAGTGCCATCTTTCGGCCAACAAAGGCATAACACTAAAAATCTAATTTTGCCAGTTTCAAAAATTCGACACCTGCCCATTTCTAGGCCTTCTCTTAATCCAGGGGGCAATGCCTGGTTAAAAGGAAACACTTGTTGCATACCGTACTGCAAAAGTAATATGTTTAGTTCTAAATGAATGAGTTTTCATCTTTTTCCAAAAGATAATTTTATACGAAATGAATTAACTCTGCCTCCATGAGAAGCTTTAAAATTGCCCGGTATTATAAAAATATTACATATAATTTTAATTATTTATACCATAAGAGGATGATAATAATAACAATATTATCTTCTTATAATTAGTTTTAGTAACATTATATATTTTACCTTTAAATATATTATCGAAAATTAACATTAGTATGTTCCTTATCTGACGCAAAATTATCATGAGGGCAAATACGCGGCTCCAATTGGCTTAAATATGACATTTGGCTAGCCCTACTAACCGTTTAACCGACCGACCGGAAATAGCTCCTTCCCAGATGAATTTGGAGAGGGGAGTAGAAACCGAGTATCTTTTATTGAAGCGTCCATTATTTCTACAATCACAGCTAATTACTGCGAAAAAGCTGATCTAAGTTGGCCGAGCTAAAGTCCTTTTAAAATATCTGGTAGCCCAGTTTGTAGTTTCTTTGTACGACGTCATTACTCGATAGTTTGGAATCGGTCACCATAAAGTCCATAAAGCGTATTACCGCGCTGTCGGTCGACGCGTAACGCGAGGTCGGACAGGTAATAAGGGGAAAGGAAGTAAATGAGGTAGTTGGCAGTGAATTGGAATCGTGACTAAATTCAAATAATAAAAAATACTTTTATTGACATTTTCCCTTCAAACAGTAAATTAACAAAATAAAACAAGTTCTACTTACATAAATCAGGTTTTGAACCTTGCTTAATGGGAGACATTGGGACTATGAATTACTTTTAATTTTATTTATTTAGGGGCTACTTAAGAGAGAGGGAGATAATATAAATTTAAATTAAGACAATTCTTTTAAGGGGAATAAGGGATTAAATCTTAACCGTCTATCTTAAAAGTTTGAATTTTTGGTTCGGGGGAGCGTAATATACCTTCTCTATGGAATCGAACGATTTATGAGTTTATTTCTGGAGGGTAATTTAAAATAACATTTTTATCGGTCCAAAAAAGGGGGGGGGGACACTCTTTCTGGGATTTTCCGTTTTACCGGAGCACTAACGGTAAAATACTTTTAGTCATCTACGAGGGGCTTCGAGAGAAAAAAAAGAAAGAAAGGGCTAGAGGGGGAACCTTTGTAACAGAATTAAAGGGGTGAGACTCAATGGCGACAGATTAGCGGGAGGATTATCGTTTTAGCTTGATGGGTGATCCAAAGTGGGAGGAGGGAAAATAGGAAAATTTCAACGTTACGATAGATGAACGTCTTCTTTCTGGGGATAATCTTTCTTGATGTCTCGCAGTTCTGGGTGTCTGTAGATGACGAGGACGACTTTGTTTCTCGACAAAGAAGGGACGGAGCCAGGATTGTCTCCTACAAACGGGTCGAACTTTGACGACGCGTGGATTGAAAGATTTCTCCTTCTAACCGAACATTGTTCCTACTAACCCTAAAAAGTCTCTATTTGGGGAAGTTGTTGGGCTTAAAACGATATTCGTGCTAAATTAGCATCTTTTTGGGGATTTATTTGGGCATTTCAGCCTCTTTTATTTGAACTTGGGGCTGTCGCGGAGAAAAAGTCCGAACTGGGGAAACTCTTCTGTCATAGCCAAAACTAGTCTGGTCTCATGGAGCCTTGACATAAGCGGCGGCTTCTCTCTGTCTTTTTCTGGGGTGCTCTTTGGTTTTGTTGTTTTTCAGCTTGGGGAGGGTTGAAAATGTGCGGTGCCGGAAGTGTATGTTTAGGTGTGCTTATTGATTTTGGTTGTGGTTTCGAATGACGTAGAAAGACTTCCACGACTTCGATTCGTTGGGCCTGTTGCTATCCTTTGGAAACAACACTGACGCTTCATTAGACTTGCCCTTATTTACTCTCTTCTTTCGTCTTTGGGGTGACGAACGAAAATTTCCTTGGTCCCTGGGCATCTAGGTTGACATGTTGAAAGCTACTGATGAAGTATAGTTTTCAGCAGGGGGTTGCTGGGGAGCTTTCGGTTTGGTTGGGGTTCGTGGTGCAATCGACCTTCGACTTCTTTTTCTAGACTTTGCTGGCGCCAAGGAGAGGAGAAGGAGGAAGGTGTGAAATGAGTAACAATGGGAAAGGATTTTAACGAAGCCAAGGTTAACGAATTGGTTTTAAAAGGATTTTAACTTGATGATTTAATTTAACGTCAAAGGGAGTAATATTTTCTTATAGTTTAGGAGAAGGGTTGTCTGGATATACCAAACCTCGAGGGTCTAGGGATCGCGTAGAGTTTCTTTTATTTATCTCTTTTTCTATATCGATTTAAATTTAATTATTTAAATGATACCATATTTTTAAAGATATCTGTTACCTTTATCCTTAATGAAGGGATCCAATCTGAAACCACTATAACCAATAGTTATCAAGATATCAACTAATTCCATAACCATGATATCTGAAACCATACTTAAGGAATTATTTAACATTTTAATATATTATTATTATTTTACTGTTCTGATTGATTCAGGTGATATAATAATTTTTCCTAGGGATTTAAGTTGGAAACACATATTGGTCATGGGAAAAATAAATGTTTGCTTTATATTTTATCTTGGCTATTATTAATGGAAAATAAAGTAATTAAGGTTTAAATATCCCTTTTATAGGGGAAACTATTTTTATTTCAGACTTTTAATAAAAAGGGGATTAATTACCATAAAAAAAACAAACACAAAAACTTATTTACTATAAAAAAACAGAAAAACATGATATCATAAGTAAATGAATATTTTTTTTCTTGACTTCAGAAGTAAGACTTCTGGGGGGGGGGTAACAAGCGTTCTACACAAACGTTAAAGATTATAACATAGTAATCTCTAGTATTGCTGATAATATATCATAAGAGTAAGTATTTTATTAAAAAACTGTTTGATTTTTTTAATGATTTTAATTCGATTTTTTTAATGTGTCTTTTAAAGAGGTAGGAAGAAAATATGTTTGATCGAAGTCTATTCATTTTGGACCTGTACATGTTTCAATTTAACTTTTATAAGTTTATTATTCATTACTCTCACTGAACGGTTCGCCTAAAGCTTTATTTCATTTTGTTATATTTTATATATTGGATTTGGAATTCCAAAAGTAAGATTTGCGTTGAATTCTCTGAATGTTAGGGAAGGTTCGCTGTTTTTAAAGTTCATTTTGGACCTGTACATGTTTCAATTTAACTTTTTAAGTTTATTATTCATTACTCTCACTGAGTGGTTGGCCTAAAGCTTTATTTTGTACTGTGTGCATTTATATAGTTAAATTGTAATTCCAAAAGTAAGATTTGCGTTGAAGTCTCCGAAAGTTAAAGAAGGTTCGCTGTTTCTAAAGTTCATTTTGGACCTGTACATGTTTCAATTTAACTTTTTAAGTTTATTATTCATTACTCTCACTGAGTGGTTCGCCTAAAGCTTAATTTCATTTTGTTATATTTTATATATTGGATTTGGAATTTCAAAAATAAGATTTGCGTTGAATTCTCCGATTGTTAGGGAAGGTTCGCTGTTTTTAAAGTTCATTTTGGACCTGTACATGTTTCAATTTAACTTTTTAAGTTTATTATTCATTACCCTCACTGAACGGTTCGCCTAAAGCTTTATTTTATACTGTGATAATTTATATAGTTAAATTGTAATTCCAAAAGTAAGATTTGGATAGATATTAAAATTAAGCTTCGAGAAACAGTAATTTCTAGAGTACATTTTTCATTCGATAGTCTTAATTTTTTTAAGGAATAGTATTAAATGGCTTAGTTTTATTTTGCTTCTGATTTAAAAATTAATTTTATTGTTTTTTTAACATTTGTATAAGGAAGGTTATTTAATTTTTTAATAGTTTATATCGAAATTTATTTTGTTATATAAAAATTAAATAACTATATAATTTTGTAATTTATATGTTAACTGCTAATACTTGCAGAGTTCGTGTTATTACAATCAAATTGTACACTTGTTGCTGGATTTTTCCATTATCTTGTATTTTAATGTTTTGAATAAAATTTTAATATCAAGTTTGGCTTTTTAAATTATTTGTTCAGAATACGATATCCAATGAACGTCCTAGTTTCATCCCTATTGAGCTATGATTGAACCAAATTAAAGGCCCAAAGATATCTCTAGGTTTTATAGAAAGACATCCAGGGGACGACCGCCGTAATCGCCGTTGGACGTCCGAAAACTCGTCCCCGGGACGTACTACGGCTATAGACAAACCGGACATTTGGACGTCCTTTAACGTCCAACCGACGTCAACCCCGGATTTTGGGATGTCCTACGGACGAAGGCAAGATCCGAGTGTGACGTCTATCGGATGTCCATAGGACGTGTTTGTGTTTGCTGGGATAATACCGTTAATAAAATTGGTTGTTGTAACTGGCATATTTTTTTCTGAAAAGAGCCTGAGGTTAAAATAACAAATTTAAACCCCGAAAAAAATCTCAATGGCGCCTCTAAATCCTTCGTTGATAACACAAAAAATACGGATTTTTAGGCACTTTTTCGGCAGTCGGTCAAATTCTATCATTGCCTTCTAAGCTCGATATTTTCTTCACGAAAATTAAATAAAACGTTCTTATTTTACGGACATTAACATCAATACAATAATGTTATTGCATAACTATTGGTATACATACTCTTTACATCAAGACATTTAATTTTAAAATCTTCGTTCAAATTATATTAAATAAAAACTGTAAGTTTACAATTCTGCCGAAATATTATCAAGCTCTTAAACAATTGAACCCACGCTTTCTGATGTTCATACCCGATAAAAAGAAGTTCCAATCATCCATTGTTTCGTCTAAGATTACAAAGCAAAAATTACACGCTTTCAAGAACGGTTTTGGCTCAAAACTAAAAAAAACTGAGTTTATGTTGCTATTTGATACTTATAAGTATGTTAAGGTAAGAAAATAACACTATATTTGAAAAACATAAAACTTAAAGTTAATTTTTAATATACTATGAATCCGTTTTATCAGTAAAATATTGGTTTCATCAGTTTGTAAGTTCGTAACCCCACCAATTAGCACCATTATTTATTTCTGTGAGCTTGTTTAGTTATTGTTTAATTTTATGCTGGTAATTTTAGATCAATATTTGAAAACAGCAGGTTTGTATGAGAAAACACGGGATAGCCTTTTTATTACATAGTTTAATTTTAATCGAGAGCTTAAGCTAAAAATTCGTTAATAAATGTTTATTGGTGTACCTAAGTTACTTTGAATGAAAACGATTTAACTATTTACAAAATTATATTTTTGTCTAATTATAAACAACATATTTTGCAGGGAGCGTTTCTTTCTTTCACGATGTTCGTTTTGTTGGATGATGATCATGTCTTGTCACCTTCAATTGCGTTTACCACTTTGCAAATATTAGCAGCAGTCGCTGCAAATTCTTTCCTTTTGCCAAGATTTATAAATGAACTATCAATGGTAAACCTCATTTCAGAGTCATTTTTTAGTATGTTTAAAATATTAACTTGTTTTCCTTTTTAGTTAAGGGTGTCCTTCAAACGGATTAACGGAATTCTGAACGGCAGTGAAATAAAATCATACGTTCAAAATGGCCATTCAAAACATAAAAACAGCACTGGTAAAATAATTGTTATTTTTAAATTAATAAAGGCTTTTCTATCATAAGATTAAACCATGGTTACAGAAAATAGTGGTATAATATGTAATGTTACAAACGTTATTACTACCTACAGCTGCCCAGAGGCAAAACCTTACCAATGCCAAAATTAGATATTTGAGATGTGGGGTTTGTCTAAATTAGTAAATTTTATTAATTCAAGTAATTCGAGTCGTACATGTAAATAAATTTGAATAATATTTGAATAATATTTGAAAAAGCAAAGAGATTGCTTTATTGAACCTATACAATAATTTGTAATCAAAAAGTGGTTAACCAGAAAAAAAATCATAACACCATATGTTCTTGTTAAGACCTAACGTAGTTATTTTTTGTTTTTATAAAAATAAAAAAAACATAATTGAACGGCGAGACCAATTACACGGCAGTAATACATATTTATTTATTAAAAACATGCGGCATAGACGTTATAATTTTAATATAAATTTATAGTTCAGGGTATAAAAAGTTTATAAATTTGCATTTTGTGCAAGTAAGGCTTATCGATTACGTTTTATATCGTCTACTTGCTAGGCGTTAGATTTGATCTTAAGGGTATGAAATTGGCTGTTTTCAAAATGTTTGTCATAGTTTACTACAAAATGTATTGATTGTTGAGATCTAGAAGGTGGTCAGAAAGTGTAGTTACACTTTCTGTTAATAGGGGGATGTATATCGTTTGGTACTGGTTTGACTTTCCGAGTGACTTTCTAACAATAGAGAAGGAAAGCCCAAATTGTCAGCATGCGATTTGGTAGAAGAAACTAAATGATACTATGGTCCTTTACAAAATTATGCCAAAACCAAAAATAATACTCCCATGAAATTACCGTCTTTGCTACTCAGTTTATCCCTCAGAGATTTAATTTTTCACGGTTTATAGAAAAATAAGTAAAATTCCGAAATTGTATATGCTTGCATTTAAAGGAGCTGAATTTTTTTCTAATGAAGGGAAAATAGTCCTAAGCCTTAAAGGGGAACGGTCAAGTTTTAACCAGTTAGATAGCCCTATAGCCCATCAAAAACTAAAATTTATGGCGAAAACCGCATCCAAAAATATTAAGTTGTTAATTTTTAAGATGGCGGCGAAAATTAAAACCCAAACACCTGGCGTTATTTTTCTTTACAACTTTTTGGGTCAAAAGCTATTTTTTCAAGACAAAAAAAGGTACGTGTTAGTATATTGAACGTCTTGTTAATCTTTTGGTGCGGAAATAAGGCCATATTTGGAAAAGCTTGGCTGTTCCCCTTTAAGTAAACTGCTAACAAAATGTATTTTAGATTATTTAAAAGAAATTGGAAACTGCCTGTTTGCTCTATTTCAAAATTGAACAGTTGCCAAATCGTGATTATCAGTTAACCTGTTCGTTTAACCTTAATTCGAGGAAATAAAGTGAACTGCCTATTATTTAAAAGCATTTTATCTATGCAAATTTTCCTTTTGTTAAGTTGGAACTGGGTATATGGGTTTTATTTAATATGAATCACTTATGCGCTATTCACGGTTTTCTTTTGAAGCAATCGAATTTATTGACGGACATTTCACTTGGGATTCTTCGTACGAGCCCGTTGTCCACGGTATAAGTGTGGAATTTCAAAGCGGAATTTTAGCTGCTGTTGTGGGAAAAGTCGGTTCTGGGAAAACCTCTCTACTGTCGTCTGTTCTTGGTGAGACTGAGAAATGCCGTGGAGAGATCACAGTGAACGTAAGATAAAAAATTATATTCTTATTTACTTCATGGTCATTCCCTGAGGGAATTTGGCACAGTGTCCCTTTCCTTCCTTTTTAGTCTCACATCGAATACATATTCGATTCAATGTCGTTAAGTGTGTGTTGTTTGTTTGTGGAAAGCGACGACACGGTAGATGGAGCTGCGAAAAATAATTTCTAATTTAGACTACACCGGGATTCGAACCGAGATTTCTGACCGCGTAGTCTCCAAAACCGCCGCCTTATTCAAGTGAGCAACGCCGTCCTCTTCGAAATTCTAGCTTGAACTTTTAGCCTGGAACACTTTTATTGTTTGTATAGTTGGTCCAGAGATGTCGCGCTGTCCGAAAGTTTCGGCGCGTTATTTTGTTTGGATATTTCATAGCGCAGTTAGTTTGGCGGGAAGTTTAAATTAAACCCAGGTCTCCTTAGGGTGGGTGGGTTGGTCTCAGTCGATAGAACTCTTTTTTCGCCCCCCACGCGTGCCGTTAATTTCCGCCCCCTCATTCGTGCCGTTAATTTCCGCCACCCCCGACCAACCCCCTTAAAGGGAGAGTCACTCATGGGCAAACTACTACAGGACTCGTAATGTAACACTATAAAACTTCGTCTTCCAAATGTTGCGTTGAAATTTTACGTGACGGGCAGCGCCATCTAGTGAAGTTCTTTGAAGTTAAAAATTTGGGACAAGATGGCAGCGTCCATGGAGTTGTAGATTAGATTATTGAAAGGTAAAATTAACGCCGAATTATCATGCTAAGTTATACTAATCTATTTTATTAACTAATATGATAAAAATGTTTGAATATCAGATATTCTTGAGAATATATTTCAATCTAATCTTTGCGAAACGTTTAAAAAACTAGAGGGGGCACAAAATAGCCCTCGTAATGAATCTTCTAAAAGGCTTATATAATATCGAATGGATATTCAATAGAAAGAGTACAGCTTAAGACGTAATATTAACTTCATTTATTACTGGTAAGGCTAAATTTTCCATGAAAATGGGCATTATTCTTAAAAAAAAAACATTTTTTCGGGGCCATAGCTAATAAATTATTTATAAACTCGTAAATCAGGGAGATACTCGCCATTTTGTACAAGATTTTTAACTCTCGCGAATTACGCACGGTAGCGCTCCAGTCGAATAACGCGACAGTTCGAAGATAAATACTCTATGGGAGCTTAGTATGAAATCGCGAGTCCTGTAGTAGTTTGCCCATGAGTCACCGAATGGTACGATATCGTACGTCACGAAAATTGTAATACGCCCAAAAAATTGCGATGAAATCATCGCACTGACGCGTCTTCAACTGATATCCTATTTCCCATAAAACAAATCCGTCACCAGTATGGTGCTTATTAAAGTGTTTCCTCTTTGTGACCCAGTCCAAAGCACATTTGCCCCCCCTTATAGCCAATGTTTTATTCCCGGATATTTCCTCCAAATCTAAACTGAAAGTAGACAAAAAACCTCGGACCCCCGCAAACACATGGAGCCAACGAAAGGCGACCTTTCTGACGCGTAAATCTCATCATCATAGCTTCCACAGGTTGGACACCTTTTTTCCTCCAAGGGTCAAGTCTCATTTTTCGCGCCGAATGATACCCTTCCGCATCTGTATTAAAAAAAATTCTAAACCTATACCTCTAAACTGTGTGCAAGTTTCAGCTCTGTCAGACTGTCAGGTAAACAGGGGGCGCAATAGCCCCCTTTTTTCTATCTTAGGCGTGATATTTGTAATTGATAAACTTTGAAATTCTGTTTAACTTTTCTTATTTAGGTTTAGTTACTAACATTACAAAAATGAAAACAATTGTTTTGTCGTTTCTTCAAAGTTTTATTATTTATTTAAAAAACTTATAATTCCCAACATTAATTTCATTTTATTATCGTCATTCCCTTCACGACGACCCGAGTCGTCCGGCCTTTGACGGCAACGCCCATGTTCATGTGTACATCCATTTCTAGGTCGTTAGGATGGCAATTTATATATCCAAAGAGAAGAAATCACGTAGCCTCAACAGCTTTTGTATTAGTTTGCCCACCAGTGTCTACTAAGGGTGTATGGGGTTTCCCACCCGAATACACCGAACTAATATTACGGTATGGGGTGACTTTTTTGGCCTGCCTTTATCAATGGCCCAATTTGATACCACGAATAACATTTACAAGATTTAATAATACTAAATTTGTGGCGGCTAATGTTAAGAATAAAAAAGAAACAAATAGTTAAATAATTTTAATTTATTTGAAAATTTTGAGCTCCCCGTCTGCAAAAAATTAAATACGTGTCTAATCTTTTTAATGTAATATAATATATTACATCCTTCCACGATCAACTTTTCTAGAATAGGATTATAATTGGAGGGTGGCGGGAAGTATGAATTAGGCAATTTCTTTCGATATGCTAGAATAGGATTGTAATTGGCGGATGGCGGGTTTGAATTAGACAATTTCTTTTGATAAGCTAGAATAGGATTATAATTGGCGGGTGGCGGGAAGTTTGAATTAGACAATTTCTTTCGATATGCTGGAATAGGATTGTAATTGGTCGGTTGCGGGAAGTTTAATTTAGACGATTTCTTTCGATATGCTAGAATAGGATTATAATTGGTGGATGGCGGGTTTGAATTAGACAATTTCTTTCTTTATGCTAGAATAGGATTGTAATTGGCGGGTGGCGGGAAGTTTGAATTGGACAATTTCTTTCGATATGCTAGAATAGGATTATAATTGGTGGGTGGCGGGTTTGAATTAGACAACTCTTTCGATATGGTAGAATAGGATTATAATTGGCAGGTGGCGGGAATTTTTAATTAGATAATTTCTTTCGATATGTTATAATAGGAATATTTTTCGACGTTGTAAATTAAATATATTGGATAATTATTGCACGACGGAAGACATCGAAGGTAGCTAAACTATTTAACCTTTGATACTTTGCGTCGATGTGAAACTAATATTTCGGCTGGGCCGACTTGCTTACCATTTTTAGGAGATAAGCATATAGCTGATGTATTTTTTTAATGGTTAGTTATTCAGCGTATTCTTTTAAATGAAAGAAATATCTTACGAAATACTTACCGCATCTTTAACGCTTATTTTATTTCAACACTCGCCCTTGAAGAAAATACCGTCGAATAGCTATATTAAACATCTGGTAGTGGACGTCTCGTTTACTTCCTGTTGACGTTGTGACACATACCCCATTAAAAAGACCAATATCTTTCAATTTCCAATATCACATAATGACTCGCACACCCAGAAAATCAATGACTGCATTAGGAATCGTAGATGTCCAAATATACACACCAATAAAAATGTATTAACAAGAATATAAAAACTTACAATTCTCAAAGAACAGAAAGCCACTTGACTAAACGACAGCTCGTATATTAATAAATGACCGTAGATGGAATAGTTAGGGCTCTTTATAAATAAAAACCAACTAACCCAATTGATGAACTGTATTTAACATCTTAATCCGTCGAGAAAACGTTTAAAATAAATTTCGAAGTAATGATGACCAGTTAAAAACCAGACCAACATAAGTGTAAGGGCACGATGTATACAACTCGATATTTCCTTCATAAAGGAACCATAACGCTTGAAAACTAAATAGCTAAACCGACAAAAATATACGACTGATTCTGAAAAAACGAATTAAATAACAAAAAACTAACTAGGTGAACCAACCACGGGTTCAACCCTTTAACCATCTCATCTGCTGAATGCGCTAAAACAAGATTTGACCTTTAAATTTTCATACGTAAAAAATTTAGACTTTAAAAACTTTGAATATACTCTTCCGCTTTTGCTGAGCTTATTATTTTGTGTCGGTGGTTCTGTGGTAGAACACTCACCTGTCATGCAGGAGGGCTTGAATCCCGCCAGATGCGAATGCAAATTGATATTATTTAAGACGAAAACCGTAAACAATTGGTGGAAACCCCGCCATTTGGACGTTGAGACGTATATCGTAACCCTCAGCACTCGGGCCGTCCCAAAAGTCCACAAGAAGAAGTTGGAGAGTAAACACCCATACATACAAAACGCATACACAACAAACTCATCACCCACAACCGCCATAACACACTACACATAAACATTACAAAAAACAAACTATCGAATAAAACGGAGTTGAAAACGTCGCGACGGTGAGCGTTAACGAAAAAACAACCGCACTCAACCCAATCGCAAATTCATCCGTTAACGCTCACCGTCATACGGTTGGTTTGCCTCCCTTTAAACTGCGAACACGGTTTTAGACTTTGCCCCGGTAACGCGTTCGTAGCACACAGACACACACATACACCCACACACAGACACGGTGATTGTAAAACCCCTCCGAGGGGACTATGTTCGATTCCCGGCCGGCGCCAATAAATCGGAAATTGGTACTAAGACGAATACCGTGAAAAATTGGTGGAAACCCTGCCATTGGACGTTCAGTAACACTCAGCACTCACTTGTCAGTCCGTCCCAAAAGTCAATAAGAAGAGGTTGAAGAGGAAACGCCCGTACAAACACAACAAACAAAATCACAAACACAATAGACTCAACAAACACAAACACAAACACAACAGACTCAACACCCACCACCGTCATAACACAAACACAACAAACTCAACACCCACAACTGTCATAACACAAACTCAACATTCACACCCTTCACATAAACATTACAATAACGCAATATCCCATCAAACTGAGTTAAAACTGTCGCGACGGTGAGCGTTAACGAAAACAAACCATTCAAACCCAACCCAACCGCAAATTAAACCGTTAAAGCTCACCGCCACACGGTGGTTTTGCCAACCCTTCGACAGTCCTAGCAACTGCGAATGCAGAGATATCGAGAAACTGCGTACGCAATGATTAACCTTTGCACGGAAAATGCGAACGCATTCGCAAGACAGACACACAGACACACAAACACACGGACAGACAGACAGAAAGTTTCTTGTTCGGGAGGAAGAGTTTCGTGGTCTTTAATTCCATTTACCCAAAAATATTTGGAATACGAAATTAACTTATCAACCAGTCTATCACTTAATGTTAGCTTTATATGAATTTAAAGTGTGTATAGATGGACAGTTAAGTCTGTTAAGACAAAGCGTACCGGTTATAGACCTAATGTTTAGTGTATTGGTGGACAATTTTTCGAAATTTCAAGCGGGTTATAAACCATTGCAGAAGGGACAAGCCCCCTGTGGTTATACGCCGCCTTCCGCATCTCTCAGGATCACCAAGCGGAAAAAGATTTTTGTAATCAATTTATAGGTTATTGTCCTTTGACGTAAGGAAATTGATTGATCATTGTTTAATTGACTTAAAATATTTGAAAAACATTTTCAGTTTATAAATAATTTTTTTATTAGTAAATGTTTTCTTTGTTATCATACCCTACCAAAATTAGTGTACACTAGCAAATTAAATAATATTTATATTATATTCACGATTTGAGGAACCGCATTCAATAAACTACCAAATACTTTTACCGTTATAGATTCAGTGTATTTTCGTACGAGTTTCCTCTAATAAGTTAATAATTAGCTTATACCCAAGGCACTACCTTAGGCCTAGCGACTTAATTTAATTCGACGATGCGTAACGTAAGAAAATAGTTAAATTTTTTTTTATTCCAATTGTACATCATTTAAAATTTCCATAAAATTACAATACCAACGCGTTTCTTAATCATTCGGTAGAGTAGTCCGTTTCAGTAGTCTTTTCGCACAATCTTTGATATCAGTTTTAATATGTTGAAAACGAGGTTTGGCTACCAACACACTAGCTCACAAAGTTATTGGTTATATTGATTTATGGTGGAACTGAACGTGATATAGCGTCTACATTTTAATATCCCCATCATGGCCAATGGTCTAGATTTCTTCCAATCTAGAGTTTCAATGACATGAGTAATTAAACTATAGACCAGAGTATTCTCGTTAGTGTTTGAATAGGGTGCTTGAGTTGAATCATACTCGCACGGTATATTACCGCAGTTCTGGTTTAAAACGAATTTACATCTCGGGTAATATTTAGCATCGTTCTTTTCCCAACATAGTAACTCTCCAGCACAGCAGAAACATTTGACACAATCTTTGTAATATGTATAGAAGAGGCCAGCCTGTGCCAAATCTCTCACATCTAAGAAATCAATCGGGAAATCCATTAACTACTGTAATCTTAAAAATTCAGATCGCATGAGTCCTAAATTCCAAGGATCGTTCGTTTCGAGAAGCACGGGGACGTTTTCAGTATTTTCATCCCGAACAAATGTGCAATTTGGGTACCGTTGTATATGTTTTAGTAAAGGTACATTAACCTTCTGCCAACCGTTAACTAGACCATCGCAAGCAAAACACAATACAAAATCTTTATGCCCGGTGTAAAAGAATCCGGCGTTTGCTAACTCGTTTACATTTAAAAAGGTTTGCCGGAAAATTTGAGTTGAAACTCTCTATCCATTTTCTTTCAAAATGCATTTTTTACGCCTTCGTGGGGAAAGATGGTTCAAAATTTAGCTCGTGTCACCCGACGGAAAATTGTAACTGGCGTCACCTAGCGTTAAAATGTAACTGGCGTTACCTAGCGGTAAAATGTAACTGGCGTCACCTAGCGGTAAATTGTAAAATCGAACGATTTTGTGCCGTTTTGGAAAATTTATTTTTTCACCGGTAGGTGTCACACAAAATGTTTCAATAGAAAAGTTGTAGGGCATAGTCGAAAGTGTAAAAATAATTTTGGTTCGGTTGCAAAAGACCTATTTTTCACTGAGTTTGGAGGTCGGGGAAAAACAAGTTGTACTAGCAGGCAATAGCCTATAACGTAAACAATCGTACATAATCACAACTTTCATGTACATTGATTTAAGGGAACTTATGCTTTCAGCTATGTAGTTAATAATCAGATCTGCAAAAAGTTATTGTTAAAACAATTATTACGTTCAACACCTAATTAGACAAAGTAGACAAAGACCGCGTCTTCCATTTCGACGTGGTTACGAGTAAAATCATCAAAGATTTATAGACCAAAAATTACGCTTATTTTTCTTTTGTTGTTTTTAAACGTGAAATATCAATTGACCGAGTAGTATTTAAAGCGTTTCCATTTCAAAGTTAAAACTTTATCTCAGCTTGGCCGATTGTTGTCCAGTGTGCCTCTTTACACTCGAGATCAGCGCGCTCATATGCTAGAATTAATTTACGGAGAAGGTCGTCGTAATGCTACTCTAGTAAGTCAGTTATATAGACGAAGATTTCCCAATTGCAGACCAAGTCATACGACGGTTTTAAGAGTGGTCCGCGACTTCGACAACTGGGGTAATATCAATCCGAGGTTTCGTGGACATGGAAAACACCATACTTGCCTACTTCGTCGCCTATCCTCGAGCGAGCGTCAGGACTGCCAGCTTTGACTTAGGGTTGGATCGAAACTACGTTTGGAGAACACTCAAAAGACACTATTTTCATCCTTATCGAGCGACACTTCACCAAGGACTGCATGACGGTGATAGACCGCGCCGACTCGACTTCTGCAATTGGTTTTGCCTCATGGCTGACGCACACCAGGATTTTCACGATCAACTACTGATGTCCGACGAATGTTCATTCGGAAGAGATGGGCCTTTCTACCGTCAAAACCAACATATGTGGGACTACGAGAATCCACACTGGGGATTTGCTCACCGCCACCAAGTGCAGTTTCGTTTAAATGTGTGGGCTGGTCAGTTAGAATTATTGGCCCGTTCTTCCTGCCAAATCGTCTGAACGGTCAAAACTACTTGGAGTTCCTTCAAAATGAAATATCCAACGTGTTGGACGACATTCCTCTGGCCGAGTACAGACGCATCTGGTTCCAGCAAGATGGGAAGAACTGGTCCTGTTCGTTGGCCTGCAAGATCCCCTGATCTAACACCACTCGACTTTTTTCTTTGGGGATTCGTAAAGGACTACGTATACCAAACACCTGTGACGAGCGTTGAAGATTTACGACATAGAATCATCGAAGCATGTCGCCGGGTGACTCCAGAAATGGTTCGGGGAGCATTTCGCAATATGCAACATCGTGCATATTTGTGCATTGCATTAGAAGGTGGCATTTTTGAAAACATTTTGTAGAAGTCATTAAAAACATTTGGGCTAATTATTATTTGTTTATTTTTCTAAATCTTATAACTGAAATGCATGTTACCTACAATTCGTTTAAGGCTAATGCCTGCTAGTACAACTTGTTTTTCCCCCCAACCTCCAAACTCAGTGAAAAATAGGTCTTTTTCAACCGAACCAAAATTATTTTTACACTTTCGACTATGCCCTACAACTTTTCTATTGAAACATTTTGCGTGACACCTACCGGTGAAAAAATAAATTTTCCAAAACGGCACAAAATCGTTCGATTTTTCGGAAATTTAGCAACCAAAGCTTTCCGTACCTAACAAATAAACCCTGAAAATTTCAGAACACTAGCATAAATACATTTTGAGACAAATGGCCTGATCGAGCAAATTGAGACACCCTGTATAGTTTAACAGAGGAACGTTATTAAAAGGAACTCTTCGAAGAAAGACATTTGAGTTCTTCCAATAAGTTGATTTTAAACAGTTTTTTAAATGAATCCAGTATAGTAAAATGTTCAAAAATACCACCTCTCAATAGGAACCAAATAGTACGAAAATTGTGCTTTCAGCCGCCACACTCATTACCAAAAACACCTGTTCATTATTCCCGCCCATTATTCCATGACTCTATTATATACGACCTTCAACGTTTAACCATTATTGACAATAACTAAGTCAATCTTGTATGCGCGGGATATTATAACTTTTTGGCTTTTATTCTTGAAGACCAAGTTTTATCTTTAAGTTTATTAGGCTAAGCTTTTATTATAGCTAGTCATCATTATAGTCCATAGGTGGTTTTTATTAACAACCATTATACTAAATATAGGGACATTTTAAAAAATTCGTTCGCTGAAACAAAGGTTTTGTCAAGTATTTCAAAAATTATGTTATTCCGATCAATCCCCTTGTGGTGAAAAATGGCAATACAATAATGTTATTTAATAATAATACCCTTGATCAAGGAATTAAGATTAGAACGTTTATAAGAGTTTAATTTTTTTTAGTGGTAAAAAATGACAATGCCACTCTAAATAGAATAAGGTTCCAAATCTGTAAATATCACAATAACCCCATGTCTGCTTCTGCTACGATATAATTCTTCCCAAGTCTTGATGATTGTCACCACTATTTTACCTCCCTACCTTTACTCCCATATAATCAAATCATTATTCATTTTAAAGGTTCACAAATTGATAGATTTTTTGAGCGCTCTTTCACGAAGTGAAGTGGCCCCTCCTGTCGCTTTCGCTACCACTTACGAAAATTAATGGACCGTTCCAGTTCCAACTTGTTATAGTCTATTAAACATCTGCGGAAACATTATCTGACGTTATTCGCGCCGCTTGGTAAACACGCTCCCACGAGTAGAGTAGGACTAAATATGAACCATTTTTTCCAAGATGGCCGCCAAGATGGCCGCCATAACACCCCCCCAAAACACCCCCAAAATTTTTTCCAAAAACAAAATTTTTGACCTTCGAAAAAATCATATTTTTATTTCAATCTCAAATTTCACCTTGAAGATGATCTTTGACCTCGACGCTCGAGCACTGTCCGTCAGCACTAAGCCTAGGTCTATCACCCCAACAAGTTTGGACATGATCGGACAAGGTCGGACCGCGATATCGGCGGTAATATGTGACCCCCCGATTACGTCAACTTATTTACTTTTGGTGTTACTTTTCTATTTTTTTCGTTTTTTCGCCATTTAAAATGCTAATTAGTTATTTGCGAGATGGGGAAACGAATTCGCGACCTTCGTTTTATATCCTTGGCAACTTTTGGCCCCACCCAAAATATTTTAAATAACTAAACTAATATAAATGAGTTTTTCATTTGTTTTCGCAAATATTTTAATAGTTTTATTATTTTAAAAACAATGCTAGTTTTAGTAAAAGTAAAAACACAATTAGTTATTATAATATTTAATAACTATGATATTTCAAACAATATATTTTTTAAACACTTAACAACATATAAAACACTACAAATAAAACTAAAACATAATCTAACAAATTAAATTAATAAATAATAAAGAATTAAAGAAGGGTGTATAAATAATTTGAAGGCTAAAAAATATAAAAAACACAATGTTAAAAATATTTTAAGTGTATAATAAAAAATAATTATAATTACATCAATTCGTAGAAGGTATTTTTCCTCTTCGGTACAAAACGACATGTCGGGTTGGAAATTCGGGCTAGAATTCATAAATATAAATAAATTAATCTATTAAAAATGAATATATCTAAAAAATATTTACCACAAGAATTCTTTAACTTTTGTTTCTCTAACATCGCACGAATAAAAACACTGGTTTTGGTCTTAATCACTTCGGAAGTATATAGTTCGAGAATGTCTGAATTAATTAAAACAGATCGAACGGTATGTTGTACAGTGCCAACATGTTGAATTTGATCTGATACATGAAGTTCAGACTCAAACTTTTTAAATTCTTGTGATTCCACCACGAAATTTGACGAGTATTACAAAAATTATACATTCTTACTACTCGAAGAGAGAGAAATTTTAAAGATCGCGGCAAAGAAAGTACAGGCTTTAGATATAATTCGAAAGTACAGGCTTTAGATGTAATTCACCAGACATCTTGATTCTAGATTTCTCCTGGTAAAATCCTTTACATTGAGATTTTATAGTTTAAGCCTGACCTATATTTTAAAATTTAAAAATATTACCTTTGGGAATAATTATTAATTTTGTAGTACAACTAAGGTTAACTTATTATCCCTATCCTTCTTAAACAAGTTTTTATAAATTAATAAAAACAATTATATTCAATTTTTAAAACAACCTAGTACAAAATGTACTTATACAATTTCAGTTAAAATAATTATCAATTACCAAAAAAACATTAAAGTTTAACCGATATTAGTATAGAAAAAGTATATTGAAGATATGAAAATAACAAAAAGAATAATAAATAACCAATGAGTAGTTTGAAACAGGCAATAGATTGTATCCCAGATGAACTTTGTTTAAATCAGTTTTAAACAATAAATTTTCAAGAAATTTTTTAAATAATAATTATAATAATAATAATAATAATAATAATAATAAAATAAAATATAAAAAACTAATACTAATAAAAAACAAAAAGATATTTACATCACTGAATTAATTTAACCAAAAAATTTGATACCTGACAAAAAAGATAAGAATAATAAAATTTCTTGAAAATTCATTGGATAAAAAAAGATGAAAACAAAGGATTTTTAATATAGAGAAAAAAGGACTTTACACCAATACCAACATTAAATTAATAAAACTAGTTAAAAAAGAAAAAGTAGATTATGAAGTATAAAAAAGAGCCTCCACCGCCTGAATTAAATTAATAAAACTAGTTATTTTGGAAAACATATTTAAAAAACACTTAAACTTTTTAAAATAAAAACATTTTAAATAAAAAATATAAAACATTTCAAAAATTAATATCTTTTACCAAATAAAAACAATTAAAAAATAAAAAAACACAAATAAAGTCTTTAAATAAAATAGTCTGATGCACAAAATTAAAATTTTATAAGATTTGAGACCTATTTTAAAAAAAAATAAATTTAATTTTTTAAAATAAATAAAAAAATATTGTAAATACCTTGAGTCGTAGTTGAAAAAGTTGCCAACGATCGTTTAAATTGTGATTTGGTCGAGATAATTTGCAACTAAATAAAAAATATTTATCTTAATTATTGTAATTATTTTTTTAAAAATTAGTATTCCTTACTCTAAAGTTGTAACTATTTTAACTTCTTGTCGATCCAAATCATTAATAAAAAATAGAACGATCACGCCTAATTCTAAACGGATGTTATATCGTGTTAGGCGAAAGTCGTTAGTTAAAGTTAATTGTTTTTTTTCGAAAGAGAGAAATTTGTTGTAATTGGTAGAGAATTAAAAGGTCGTGTTGAAGATTCCTACGATTTCTATGTTGGCGAAACCATGGGATCTTATTTAAATTTTGATATAGTCGCATATGTTTTCCAATTAAGCGTAAAATTTCGTAAGAAAACCAACCTTCAAGAATGTATTGAGTGTGGAACAGTAAGCCGTCAAACTCAAAACCGTCGTGGGGACAGACAAAATTAATGGAATGAACGTCAAATAGACAAGAATTGTTATTGATTCTTTTAGAAAAAACCGAAGCAAAAACAGCTGGCGATAATTTGAAAGATTTTTTTATAAAGGGGCAAGCAAAAATATTTTTATACATGTCTATATTTAAATTGGCATTCACAAACAATTTTAAATACCATTTACATACCGATAAATTATAACTAGGTTCTATCCTTGTATTAATCACTTTAATATTCAAGGTTTTATATTTTTCGAAAAAAATAATGAAAAAATAAAATACTTTTGATATAAAAGGGCAAAATTTTACTATTAAAACATAACAGGCTAAAATGGCTTCCACAAGCAATAGTCAAAGCTCCGCGAGTCAAGCAGTTTCAGTTTTTGATAGGCCTGAAGAGGAGATGTTATTAGATTCGGACGAATCGGATGTAGACTTTATTCAAGAGGTACGTCGTATGTCAAATATCGAAGAAGTTGGTATCGAACAATCAGTGAAAGTTAAGAAAGGTGGAGTTTCTTACGAAACTAAAACTCCAAGAAAAAAGGCGAGCGACAAGGGAATATATCTAGATATTCAGATATATTCGTATAAAAACATTAAACATCTTCCCCAAGATCAACTCTGGAAGGGTGATTATAAAAGAGTAAAGTTCTTAGCTAACACCCTATCCATGGACGTTATTCGAATCATAAACTCAATAAACAGGCTGAAAAAGATAATTGACCAGACGGAAGGAAAAATTGTTTGCCCACCCACGAAGGTAAGTTAAACTCATTAATTAATTATTCGTAATAGTAATTAGAATAACATTTTAGACCTGGAAACGAAATTAGAATATGGAAGACTCCAGTGATTACGGTTCGGACAGTGAATTAGACTTTTCATCTTTAAACAGTTTTAATTATAAAAAGTTTTATAAAATAAAAAATTAAGCCCTAGAAATTCAAAAAAGTGGAAATGTAAACAACTTGATATTGAGCTAGAACTAATAGACTTAAACGAAATCCCCACACATTTATTTTTTACAGTATTAGAAAAGATTCTGTCCAAAATTATCAAATACGTAAGACAAGAGGCACCAGGTTTCGATTTCCTCAGATTTGCAATTCAATCGGAAAATTTAGAACATCCAATTAACATTAAATTTATTAAAATTGATCAGTTAACTGTTTCTCGAATATTTAACCATATAGCTCGCATTGCTCAATCGAAAAAAGAATTCTTACTAGATGGAGACATTAAATTCAGTATAATTCTTTTGAAATCCCCACAGAAAATGGGAAAAAAAATTTTAGCTCTAAAAAACAGAGACATTATCGATCTTGATGCTTTTTTAAAAACTAAAACCAATTTTTACTATATAAATAACATCGATAATTTATGCGTAGCGAGAGCCCTCACATTCGGAATAAAACTCTGTGAAATTGCCGAGTATAAAAAGAAAAAACTTCCATTAACAAGTGTTCTTAAAGAATATAGAGCCTTAACATTATTTCGTAGTAAATTACAAACTAAAGCCGCTAAGAAATTGCATGATGATGTAGGAATTGCATAAGGAGCTGTAGAAATTGGTGATATAGCTAAATTTCAATCATATTTAGCCCCAAAATATCAGATAGTAATATTTAACGCAACGGAAAATTTTCAAATTTATTTCAAGGGTTTTCCCCCTGCCGAAAACAAAATTCTACTTGTAAAAATTGGCACGCACGTTCATTTAGCTAAAAATCTACATTCCATTTGGGGCGGAGTAGCTTCGTGCTTAGACTGTGAAATTTTTTTTTATTCAACCGCTCGTAGGAACAAACACCACTGCTTTGACACTAGAAATATTAAATGTAAAAATTTTCACGAAATTTTAGAAATTCCTCTAATTCGTTGTAAACTTTGTAATAGGTATTTAAAACAAGGTGAATGTTACAGTTTTCACCTGAAAAATGAAACTTGCAAGCTTTTCCACAGATGCGAAAAATGCTGTGTTCAATTTGAATTTTTAAAAATTCACAAATGTGAAACCGCTTGCAACGCTTGTAAAATTGAACATCATCCTAACCAGCATTATGTTAAACAGTCGACCTTTAAAAAGAATCCACGATCCTAAGTATATTTCGATATTGAGACTATAATCGAGAATAATATGCATAAGCCTATTCTGTTAGTGGCACAAAGTGAAATTTTAAATCAGCCTGTGGAAACCACGGTTTTTGAAGGACAATATTGTGTAAATAACTTTCTCAATTTTTTGTTTCAACATGAAACTATTTTACTTACGGATGGGAAACGGAAAAGAAAAACAATTAGACCGAAATTTACCAACCTCATCGTAATGGCCCATAATCTAAGATCTTTCGACGGAATGTTTATTATTTCTAAATTAATTAATCATGTCATTCCCGAGGTTATTTACGATGGAGCCAAAATTCTTACTATTTATATTAAAGGGGTAGACATTCATTTTGTAGATTCTTTAAACTATATTAGTGCTCCACTAAGACATTTTCCTAAAATGTTTTCATTGCCTCAATCTAAAGGATATTTTCCCTATATTTTTTGGACAAAAACACTTTGAATTATTCAGGACCAATTCCGGACAAAAAATATTTTGAACCCAATAAAATGAAAGAATTGGAATACCTAGAATTTAAAAATTGGTATTCACACAAACAGCTCGAACCTGTATATTGTATTAAATCAGAATCCAGAGCGTATTGTCTTTTAGATTGTAATTTATTACGCTTAGCTATGCAGAAATTTCGCATCTTATATAAAGAACTAATTGAAATTGATATCAGTAATTATGGTGGTATTTCTCTTTCTGGGGCACTTAATAATGTATTTATCGACAAGTTTTTAGAACCATATACATTATGTACTATTCCGGCTATCGGTTTGGCAAGTAGACAGAATCAAAGCGAGATTGCATTAAAATATTTATCTTGGTACGAGAAGGAAAATAATTTAATTTTGCAAACGGTCAGATCCGCGGCTGGGGAACAGTCTGTAGGTCCGTATTTCGTAGATGGTTACTGTGAAAATCCACCCATAGTAATTGATGTAATGGGTGATTTCTGGCACGGTTGTCCAAAACATTTTTCTGGCTCGAGCTTTAATTCAATTGTCGGAAAAACATTCAAAGAAATTAGAGAAAGATAATTAGATCGAAAAGAATTTATTGAACAAAATTTACCAAACCACACATATATTTAAATTTTTGAATGTGAGATATTAGACTTGTTCAGAAAAAATGCCGAAGCGAAAGCTTTTTTTAATACCATTAAAATTATTCCTAAAATTAACCCTAGAGATTCTTTAGTTGGAGGACGTGTAGAAACAATTAAGCTGTACCATGAAATAGACCCCTTAATTGGAGAACAAATCCGATATTTTGACTTTTGTAGTCTGTATGCGTATTGCTTACAAAAATGGAATATGGTTGTAAAAGTGCTAAAGTTATCACACACAGCTTTGATTATGAACCTGACGCCTATTTTGGAATAATTAGTTGTCGAACCCTCCCCCCCCCAGAGACCTCTACTTACCCGTTCTTCCCTACCGTTTTAATAAGAAACTTTATTATCCTTTATGCGGAAGTTGTGTGATAAATAATGATGAAAAATGTACCCATAGTATTGACGAACGATCTATAACGGTAGTTTTACCTTCGGTGGAAATCTACTACTCAATAAAAGAATGTAACTACAAACTGTTAGAAATTTTCGAAGTTTACCATTACAGTAATACCACTAATTTTTTCAAACCATATATTAACATTTTTTTAGAGCAAAAGTTAAAAATTCAGGATTTCCACCTAATATTAAAACATATCAAGAACAAAAAGAGTATTTAGACGCGATATACGAAGCTGATGGAGTAAGGTTAGAGCCTGAAGAAATTGTTGATAACCCATCCTTAAGAACTTTCGCGAAATTGGCGCCAAATTCGTTATATGGAAGAATGACCTTAAGAATGGATAAATCAACAACTAAAATTATCCATCGGTACTCCCAATTAACCGAGATTATAGCAGACACAACGAATAAATTAACAGACTTTCATTTAATAAACCCCGACACGGCCATGGTAATGTATAAAAAAGAGAGTGAGCTGGCCCCCACATTTCGCAAAGGTAACGTAATAATTACTGCCTTTGTCACCAGTTACGGTCGTATTCATCTGCATAAATTAATTAATAAGTTGGGAAAGCGTGTAATTTATTTTGACACGGATGGAGTTAAATTTACACATCTACCAAACGAATGGCTACCCCCCCTCGGTGGTAATTTAGGTGAACTTACGTGCGAGACTCCGAATACATATATAACAAAATTCGTATCAACTGGACCAAAAAGCTACAGTTTTAAACTTGAAAATAATCGGACAATTATAAAATTAAAAGGAATAACTCTTACCAGGGAGAATTCAGAAATCATCCATTTCGATTCTCTTAAACAGATGATTTTTGTGCCAAATACCGAGTTTAAGGTGAAAATTCCCTTTAACGTAATAAAAGATAAGTACAAAATGCTTTTACGCGTTGGTAACTTAAGTAAAACTTTCAAAAAAACATTTTGTAAACGTGTGCCTAAAGATAATATTTCTAGTGTCCCCTACGGCTATTTCGAATGTGAATATGGTGAATTGTAAAATAAAATTGTCATATTTTAATTATAAGTCTAAAAATCCTGTAACAAAAAAACCGTCATAACAGGTTTCATTTAACCACATAGTTATCGTAAATGAAATATCTTCCGAAAATCGAGTAAATACTTTATTTTTAAATAACCTAAGATTTAAACTTTTAACTTCCAAAATTGAATTTTTACTAAAAAACGGGAATTAATCATTTTTTGGTGAAAGAGATATTATGATTTATTTTTTATTCAAAAATGTTATTTTTGGATGGTTTTTTTTGAAACTTTATATAACTGGTGAAGGAATGGTTTTTGATAAGAAACATTATACTTTAATAAAATAATTTTTTTAAATTTAAAATGTGTTTGTTTATTTTTACATACATTCTATAAAACAGTCAATGTACTAACAAAATACGTAGTATGTTGTCTTTGTTTAAACAGTAATGTCTTATATAAAATTTCTTTCACCATTTCGAATGATGGTGTCAGGGCCTAGTATGTCGGGCAAATCATCATGGAGGAATGAATTAATCGATAAACCTCTTATTAAAATTATTTATTGTTATTCGGTTTGGCAATCAGGTTACCATGATTTATCTCAGTTTTTAACCGATATAGAGTTTATTCAAGGACTAACTCCAATGGACAGCGAGTTCTGGGAATCAAATATAAATTCTTTACTTATTATTGATGATTTAGCAGAAGAACTTTACAAAAATGATCAAATTGCTAAATTGGTTACTGTCGACCGTCATCATTATGAAATTTCAGTCGTATTAATCTCACAAACCCTATTTCCTCGAGGCAAACAATCTCGTCTAATCTCTCTTAATATGTCATATCTAAATCTGTTTAAAACTCCTCGAGATCTAAGTCAAATCCAATATTTAGCTAATCAAATATCTCCAAATAATACAAAAATAATTAAAATGGCCTACGATATGGCTACTAGAGAACCTTACAATTCACTATTTATAGACACATCTGTCACCACTCCAGATAACTTACGATTAAGATCGTACACATTTAATCAAAACGGACCACAAATGGTAGTTTTTTTCAATAATAAATAATTTACTATATTGTTAGCAACTTCATTAAAGACAATGGCCCCAAAAAAGACAGTACGTAAAAAAACGACTCCTATTGCAAATCCCTCTGACAGGTTTAAAACACACTATCCATATTTAAATTTATTGTATAAATCTAAAGGAGGGATACGTAAAAATTTATTAGCTAACAGTTCTCCAACGCAATTAAAAGCCTCACAGACCGTTTGCAAAAACTTGAAAGGGGGTGGAATTGTGTTATGTAAAGCCAAAAAAAACAACTTTCTAAATATAAAAAAGCAATACGGTTTTTAGCCAGTCCGAAAATTTCGCAAAAAAGGAAGCGTGCTCTAATAATTCAGAAAGGTACGGGATTCTTCATACCGGCTCTACTAGGATCTATCGTTCCTTTAATTGCCAATTTATTTAATAAAAGATAAAACGAAAAAGGAAATCATCTACGCCGATTGTTAAGCAACAAAAGACAATTACTGATGATAGAATGCAAAAACGATTAAATCAAGAAAATGAAATATTTGAAGAATACTTAGAAAATACAGATATTGGAAGTCAATTAAGCAAGGAAGATGATTAAGATCGAGAGCTATCCTTGGAGGATGGTGCTGTAGGTGGAGTTCCAATATCGCCGCAAAAAAAATTAAAATCACCATCGCCCAAAAAATCTCCCAGGCCAAAAAGACATACCAGGCCTCCTTCTCGTTGGCAAGAATAATAAAAATGTGTAAAAATAATTATGTGTGAAATAAATAAACATTTTTTTATTCTAAACAAATCGATTTATTTCGTTTCCACTCTTTCATCAAATGAATACATCTATTCAACAACGCTAAACTATCATATCTTTTTAAATCGAAATTATACAATTCGTTAATTATTTTACTGTAAGAAATCCCCATACATCTCGAGGTTAGAAAATAAATTACATGAGGTCCGCAGTTTTGGCTTTTATTTGATTGAAATTTATGAGTATTGAATTGAATACGCTTGCTATATCGCTCTAGCAAAAATCCATAGTCATGATGTGATCTTCCTAGAGAACAAAAAAAGTCCAGAGTGTCGCCCGATTTGTAAACAGCCGTCCAATGAGACCCTGGAAGAGTGTCAGGATCGGTGTTGATTACGAAACAATATGATTTTTTTTAATTGGAACTTTTGGTAATCTATTAGCGGGAAACACTCCGATAAATTTATCTCTCGAGCGGGGGTCACACTTAAGTATAGATTGGATTTGATTAGTGTTCATCTTTCACGTCACTGTCAAAATGCATAATTTTTCATATTGATCTTTTGTTAAGTTGATTCCCCTGATAGATGGCTTTAAACTCCCGTCTTCTTTCTTGAAATGTCGCACGTCGAAAGTCTCGTTACATTTTACGAGGTACGTGTCTTTTCCTAGATCGTATGCTTTGTCACAAACTCCAATATCTAGGCTATATTCGGGACTTCTTTTTTTTAATTTCATCGCGGATGATTCTATTGTGGCACTAACACCAAATATTACGATCGCGAGACCCAGGAGAATGTGTACTTAACCCATGGTTAACAAAATGTTGAATAAAGACTAGCGCTCTACACTTGAATTTTAACTATTTCTTGAGCGTAAAAAGCCCCTTTAATTATATTGCCGGTCAAATCTTTCACAATTTACATACAGGGATCTCTCGTAATTACTCTATGAATTTCAAATATTTCGGCTGTAAACGTTCCTCTGTATGCTTTATCAAATGTTGATTTTGCAACGGCTAAGCGAATTTTATCCCCAATTTTTAAAGTTGGCTTCCCAATCATGCTAAGGTTGCCAAAGTTTTTTTCATCTTTAGGGGCGATTCCTGTTGTAGAATGTTTTCGAGCGTTATAAGATTTTGCAAATAATGGTAGTTTATTAAGATAATGTAAATCACCGGTCTTGGTAATTATTTTAAAAATTTTAGATTTTACCGTGCGAACAAGTCTCTCAATCATAGAAGCCTTTTTCTCGGAATATGTGAGGTAATGGTGGATGTTATAACGCTTTAAGAGAGCGCGAAATGGGGCGTTCCTAAATTCTGACCCTGCGTCGGTACATAAATTAACAGGTACTCGTTTTTTGAAATTCTCTCTAAAGGCCTTCACAATCTCGCTCGAGGTTTTATTTTTAATTGGCAGAATAAAAATGAATTTGCTTAAGATATCCTGAACTAATAACGTGTAACGGTAATTGTTATTAAAAGTTTGTAAAATAGGGAGGTCTAATAAATCAGCCATAAATATCTCGTCAATAGTTGTTATATATAATTTGTTACGTTTAAAATTTAACCTCCTAGCTCTGTGTTGTGTGTAAGTTGGTTGTTTGCTGAGAAAATTTTTAATTTCTTTTTCCGAAATTTTGGGAAAAGTTTTTCTTAAAGTAACACTGTTGGAATAACTGTGTGGGTTTTCAACATCGTAATAAACTTTACTTAATTGTTTGTCGGTTTTTGACACCACCATGTTTAAATGTATGAATAGAAATAATAAAAACAGATTATAGTAAAAGTTTTTATTTTAATAAATTAAATCACATTTCAAGTTTGACACATTTTGAACAATATCAAAATATAATTGACTTTCTACTATTAAGGTGTCAAGACCAAATTCCTTTTGGAACCTAACAACAATATGATCGTAGTTTAATTGGGGAATAGCTAATAATATCATATTTTCAACTCGGTCTTCAAAATTTGTGCTAAATCCTAGTTTACAAGAGGTATAGTGAGTAATCGAAGATTTACAATGTGGATTCTCACAATTTTCGGTAATTTCAAGCATTTTATCCGTGAGCTCATGTACAATTATGTCACGCATAATATTTTTTGCCGACAAAATTAAATTAATCTCCTGATTAATTGTATGTTTACAATGCTTCAATCTTTTCCACCCTGCTTGGATGAGAGTAAATCCATAATTTGTTGAATAAAAAAGATGATACAAATGATTTTTTCCTCTTGCACAAGCGCGTACTTCCACGAGTTTTTCCTTTTGTCCCTTGAAACAGTCGATTTTTATCTTTGAACCTTCAAGAGGCAGCCAGGTGTGAAAACTAGCAACTTGATCTTCAAAAAAACCAGTTATTTCCTTTTCGAATGTGAATAGAGATTGCCAGGCATCCAAATTCAGTTCAAATTCGGCGCAAGTGTCTAGTCGGTAAATTTTGATGGATGGGCTAACATAACCTATCACCGATACTTCTTGTTTAGGTGAGAGACTGTGAGTTCGAGACATCTTTACAACTACGATTTCTCGAAGCAACTAACCAATCTTTGTCCTCGTTGATTGTTTTTTATTCCGTAATATAGGTAAGTTGACGCTCTTGGTTAATGACAAATCGGTTTTCGTTTTCTCCAATAATAATTATGTTTTGAATATTAGTTAAGGGGGGAGAAATCTTCATTACCATCCGTAAACTACCATTTCGTTGAATTGAGAGATTGTTAGAGTTTGCCGAGGAGTCGTAAGTTAAATCAAACGCGAATAATGTATTACCGTTTTTATAATTTTCGTAATCAATACAATTACCAGAATTATTTCCGATTAAATCAATTGCCGAGAATAGTGAATAATATGACCTAGTGTAGAGATTTTTATTAAAATCTGGAGTTAGAGCAGTTTCTGGGACATTCTGGTCATCTAATGAAAGTTGTAAGAACGAGAGATTATTATGGTTAAATTGAAAGGGATTTTCTCGACTGGTGCCATTGTACGCAGAATTGTTTACCATTCCGATTATTACCCGATTTGGAATTTTACCTAAAAAAATATTTGACTTCACGAAATCGCTCGCGCCTGCTGAGATTGTCAGAGTTTTAACAACAGTTTGTGTTAGATCGTACAAAGCTCTCTGTTTCTGCAGTATCGCATTATGTGCCAGCTGGAGATCTGGATTTACAAGAATATGCTTAGCCGTAAGAACCGCATCTTCGATAATCAATTTATATTTGTTATGAACATCTTCTTGTGAAATAATTATAAATTCATCGGAATTTTTCAAGAGTCGAATTCTTAAATTCACTTTGTTTAAAAGAAATTTGTCTATTTTACAAGAATCTACATGAAGTCTACCCATAAATTCACAAAGTTTCGATCCCGCAATATCTTTACTTCTTTTTAAAATTCCATTGTTTTTTATCTTTATTAGCGTCGTCAAAAGCTAACGCTGGGTCGCAAAACTCGTCTTCGTAATAGCCATCGGCGGTTTTGTAAGATTGTTTGGCTCCCTTATCAAAATTTAAAACTGTTGCTAAATATGCTAAGTATGGGTAGCAGTTGTTGCTAAAGTCTCATTCATAAATACGTCTATTTGGCTAAAAATAGAATGCAATGGAAGGTTACATAGGGATACTTTTTTTTCGGCTGCAGGTATATCTATTAAAATCCCGTTTTGTTCTTTTTTAACACGAATTCGAATTTTAAGCATCAAGTTTGACATGTCAATATAATATCCCCCGGGGATAGAAAAATCAATCTGTGTAGCATTCGACAAGGGAGCTATAGGGAAATAATCTACAAATTTATTCCCCTCAATATTTCCATTAATCAGGGGTTCGTTAAAAAGCTCTAACTCCGAACACATAGATTCAAATTGAGGCATAATGCTTTAGTCAAGAAAATCGGTTTTTGTTCTCTTGCGTTTTCTTTGATTATTGCGTAATTTTGATTTGCGCTTCTTTACTCTCCGAACTCCAGAGCCTTTCTGTGTATTTAATATGGAATCACCGAGACTATTAAAAAGATTTGTTCCAGCAATTTTACTATTTTTTTTTAAAGACTCCTTAAAATTTTGACCCGCAACAACATCATCCATCATTCTTTTCCCCATAACCAACCCTTGGATACCGAGTGATTTAGCTACGGGTCGAAAAAGAGGAGTTACGAATCTTGCTAAACTTTTAAAAATTGAACCAAATCCACGACCAGTTTGATATTGACTTCCTCGAAAGACGTTATATCCGCGTCCTGTTTGTACATAATGATTATAATATCTTTCCATGATGAGCTTGTTTTAAGTGTACTTTAGACTAAGAATCCAGTCTTTTAAATATTAATTTAATGATAGTCTTTCCTGTTTTATATGGCAGGAGTTCACCGTAATCCGACCTTAAAGAAATTTCTATAGTTTGTATTTGATCGTAGAGAACTGGAAAATAGTCTAAAAAATGAAATCTTTCAACTTGTGCTCGATTTTTATTTTCGTTTAATTTGATAATTCTCAGCAGGGGCGTATTAGTGTGGCCTGTAATTACAGGTTGTATAATATTTGTATAGACATAAATTCCGGATATTCCGTGGTTGAGATCTGCGGGGTACATACCTATTTCGTTAAAAAGAGGTCTTTCAATTTGATTGTTTGAAAAACCTAACATTTGCCCGAGTTTGGGGTTATCTATTGGAAAGGTTAAAAAACTGTTTCCACCCAAACCTTTAACTTAAACTGTCGAATCTGAATTTAAATTAAACTTGAATTTAGCCCAACTCTGATGTGGTAATGAGTGTTTCATCGCAATTAAAACATCATCAATAGTGTGGTAAACGCCAGTTGGAATTCGACAATGGAATTTGTCTACAACATTTAGTTTATTATTTTTACCTTGTTCGTAATTGTGGAAATCAATATCACGTTTTTGGCGTCGACTATTCTCAACTCTGTTTAAATCGTTTCGAAAAATTATAAAATTAGCCGTATTATCTAATTCTAATCTAATTTGAAGAGGGTCTAATGCTTTGCTTTTATAAACTGAGGAGATATAATCTACTTTGTACTCAATTTGCAAGAGGTCTGCTAGAGGTCCAAATATTTTAATTTCCAACCCACTCATTAACTCAATTTGAAAATAATATTTTCCATTTTCTCTGAAAATAAAAAATCCAGCCTTAAGTGAGATATGCGAATCAAAATATTTTTGAAGTTCATTTAAAATTTTGAAATGAAGAGATAACGTTTTAAAATTCCCGCTTGAATCTTTATCAGACTCGTAATAATTACGTTCAAACGTATAACTGTCATTTTCCCAGTTAGGGGCTTCAATTGGAATATTTTTATTATACCTAAAATCTATAACCGATTCCTCATCTGACATAAATTTTTCTTCATACACTTTTAAAGGATTTTGACTGCTAATTATACCATCTTGAAATTCTGGCGCGTTTATATTAAAAATATTTGCTAAGCTCCCGGTGAAGGCCATCTGTAGATCTTGAGGGAATGAAATTCTTAAGTAATGACCTCGATTTATTTCTTCGATTACGTAACTAATTTCGAAACGATTCAAAGGGGGGAAGTTAGTCGCCTGTTGAATCTCGTTTTTTAATAGCTTATGCAAAGATAATGGAATAATATTTCCAAAATCATCTCTCTGACCTTCAAATAAAAAAGGTTGGATAATTGATACAGAGTAGAAAGCCCAATCTTCCTGCTCAAATTGCGGTATTTTTGTAGTCTCAATACGTATGTCGATAAAATTGTTGCGTGAACTAAAAGTAATATTATTTAAATTATTTAACGGTCCAAATTTTTGAATACCCGTAAAATAAGTGTCTGGTGGAATTTTAAAAAGATCTGCTAATGGATTTTGAAATTTAATTTCCATCCCTACCGGTATTTCTAAATTAAAATATAAATTATCTTCATCATCGGACGATATCGCGGTTTTTAATCCGTCAAACTGTCTTGGTTTACATCGTTCTAATAAATCGCGTATAATTAAGTGTAATGTGAACGGTTGAATTTCATTATTATATTGTCTTTCTCCCTCATATCTGCCTGCCTCAAACACAATTGCGTAATTATTCCATAGTATTTGTTTAATAACAGGCTGAGATGGTAGATTAACTGGTATTGGAAGATAACTTGGTAAATTATTTTCTTCGGAAGGATTTAAAACTTTTGGTTGGTTGACGTCTCCATTAATATTTGGAATTCAAGGTTCTGTTGGTAAAATGTTGTTTAGATTTTCTTCTGGTTTCAAATTTGGCTTTTCTTCTAAATTTGTTTTTGGTTCAAGTTTTGGTTTTTCTTCTTGTTTCACTTCTAGTTTTAGTTTCGGTTTCTTGTTAATTTTCTGTTTTTTCCTCCTGGGTTGTGATTGGATTTCTTCCACGGGAATTTGTCGTGGTAAATATTTTTGTTGATATTTATTCACAATTAACGCTTTTTTAATTCGTACTTCGATAAAATTTGTTGCGTAAGTTAAAGAAATAGTTTTGGCGTGATTTGAGAGTGGATCATTAGAAAGATAATCACTGTCGACAAAATCATTTTCTCGAAATTCCAGAACAGACGCTAGGGGCGATGCTTGAGGTATTCTTACTTGCACATCTTTTTGTAACTGTATTTTTAATTTTGAACTGTCTTCGTTTTCATCTGCTTTTACCGTATTTATTTGTATTTTTCCTTTAAGTGTTTGATTGGCCTCAATAGTTTTAGCAAACTCGTTGAGTATATTATTTTGAAGAGATGTTGGAATATTATTCTTATTTCGATCTAGATCACCCTCGTAACGTTTAGGTGGAATTTCAATTTTAATATAATCCCATTGATTTTCTTCGGGTGAAATAACATCTGACACATGCCCTACTTGGAAATGCGAATACTCATTTGTTATATTCGAATAAGTTTCAGGAAGAATTATTTCTGCTAATGAGCAAGCCCATTTTTCATTGTTAAAATTTAAAGGTTTTGATAACTGTACTTTAAAGTTAGAAGGCGTATTTTCCGGGTAAATATCGGGTGATGCGTTCGAAGGTAGAAATACTACGAAACTTGACATCTTTATAATGACAGTTTATTTGGGCGACATCTCGTTTTATATTAATAAAAGATTTAGCGTGATAGATCGAAAGGATTGGGAGTTGAACTTGAGACTGTTTGAATAACGTCCTGCAACTCTACCGATCTACCACGCTAACCCTTAACACGAAAGAGTTAAATTATCTATTTTTACGTAGGAAAAATAAGAACAATATATTTATTAGAAAAACATATTTATTCACATATTTTTAATCATTTGACAAGTTTTTTCAAGATTTTCCAAAACCTCGATGGGCGTTTCAACTTGATTAAGAGTTAAAATTTGATTATTTTTACAATATTCTTGAAAAAAAATAATAGCTTCCATCTGTTCATCAGATGGCATGACAAAGTCCGGTGGAAATACAACATTTGATTTCATTGTTGAATTTAAAGTTTCTTCGGACTTAATACCAGTTGTCTTTTTTTACGATGAATTTTCTTTGGAGTTCCATTACCATTAACTAACTCGTTTAACCATTCTTGATGTTTTACGTTAAACTCGTTCAAATAATCAATAATTTGATCGTCTAATATTTCTTCTTGGGTTGTATATTCTGGTTTCTTTGAATGAAGACAATCGCAAACATCAATACGAATTTGATTTTTATAACTACTCGATAAGTGATCCATTAAGTGTTGCTTAAAAATTGTCTTGTCAAGATATTGTTCTTGACAAATCCAGCATTTAACACTAAAGTTTAAATTATCAAAGAAATTAAAAGCGTGTTTGCGACATGGCTCATCATAATAACAAGGATTCTCGTTAGGCGATTTGCATTTAATTTCTGGTTTCCCGATAAATAACTTCATTTTTTTAACCTTTAAAGAGCTCGATTTTTGAGACGTCTTACGCTTACACATATCCTTTGACTTTTAAATGTAAAAACAATTATTATTTATAGAAATAGTTATTATCGCAAGTTTAGATTCGTTTATTAGTTGTTTAAAGTATTTTGGGTGGGGCCAAAAGTTGCCAAGGATATAAAACGAAGGTCGCGAATTCGTTTCCCCATCTCGCAATTAACTAATTAGCATTTTAAATGGCTAAAAAACGAAAAAAATAGAAAAGTAACACCAAAAGTAAATAAGTTGACGTAATCGGGGGGTCACATATTACCGCCGATATCTCGGTCCGACCTTGTCCGATCATGTCCAAACTTGTTGGGGTGATAGACCTAGGCTTAGTGCTGATGGAAAGTGCTCGAGCGTCGAGGTCAAAGATCATCTTCAAGGTGAAATTTGAGATTGAAATAAAAATATGATTTTTTCCAAGGTCAAAAATTTTGTTTTTGGAAAAAAGTTTGGGGGTGTTTTGGGGGGGGGGGTGTTATGGCGGCCATCTTGGCGGCCATCTTGGAAAAAATGGTTCATATTTAGTCCTACTCTACTCCCACGGAATAATATACATGTAGTATACGATAGATTAGATTATCTTTTTACGTTTATTATTTAAATTTCAATATTTATAACGGCTTTATACAAATATTTCTGACAGTATAGTGGCCATGTATTCAATATACATAAGATTAAAAAGTGCCCCCTCCGAAGTAATTATTTTTTGTTTATTATACATTAAAAAAAAGGATCCCACACGTTCCCAAGGCACTAGCTTAGTTCATTATATGATTAAAAATGATAATTTTTGTATATAAATTATCTTTCGTGAGTAAAACATGGTCGATTGCTATTTTTGAAAAGGTTATATGTTGTCGTAATATCAAATGTTACATAGTTTTATGCATTTACAATGTACACGTTTTATGTTAACACGAATAATAATAACCGTTTAAAAGTTAATATAGGGGCGACTTGTTTATGTTACGGTTTTAGGTAACATGTACCCGAATCCATAGATACCAGCCTAGCAGTGCATGTTAAACTTTTTATAATCAATCTTTATGGAAATATCCTTTAACGACAAAAATTTATAAGTAATATTATTAATTCAAACCTCAAAACCGTCATTGATCTATTAAAATGATGATGCCGATCGGTTATTGAAATATCCATAACAAAGATAATAAAAGTCAAGTTATTAAAATGAGCCCTACAAACTTTACCCTTACTATTAACCTTAAAAGACTTATTACGTTTAGTATTTAAATTTCATGAGTGCAAACCGACCTTGTTTAATTTCTGTAATTATTTCTAACAGTATAGTGGCAATGTATTAAATATAAATTAGAACGTTCTTAATACTATAATTTGTATACACGAACTTATAAATGCATTATATTTACGCGGATTATAAAGAATCGTTAATTTTTGTAGCAGATAATAACAATAGTCTGGTACTTCACCCCGCGCCCTAAAATATTGGCTCTGGAAATAATCCTAAGAGTAAATAATCAGCCTTAGTTTATTATAGAACTATGATTAAAGACTATAGTTTCCTATCATTGTCCCATATCTTTCGTGACCAAAACATGTTCGATTGGTATTTTTTGACCAAAAGGTTATATGTTACGGTAAAATTCAATTGTATGCGTAAACTGATAATTTTGAAGAAAGTGTGTACGTAAAGACATTGTATACGGTCAAACATTTATAAGGCCAGAGCTGCAAACGTTGTTAATAATACCTGAGGTACCAAGCTTATTCTTAATATAGGGACAACTTGTTTCAAACCACGAGGTTAACGAATTGAACATTGAACTTAAAATGACGATGCAGAAACACATTTTCGAACTGTTTTTGAAATCCGTTATAAAGATGGGCACCAAAACTTTTAGTACGGACTCCCAACAAACTTTACCCTAAAGAAATATTTTCGCAAAATAACCTTCAATACACAGTTCATTGAACCATTTACAATAGTGGATAAAATTGACCACGCTCGACAAGTAACTTTACCCCGTTATGTAAGAAGTCATTAACGTGCTGTCTATGTTAAACAATATTTCCGAAACTTGAAATAACTGTTATAAAGATGGCCACTAAAATCTTAAACTCCCTAGTTAATTTCTTCACAAACTTTACCCCAAAAATTACAATGAATACACTGTGTAATATAAGACAAAACGAATTATTGGCTTAAAGACATTGTTAGATTAACTTTACATGTACACGAATAATGTTTCCACTGCTTGGGGCAACTTATATTTGAAACTTGTTCAGTTGTTTATAGAAGAACATGTACCCGACTCCATAGATACCAGCCTAGTGGTGAAGCATCTGACAATGTTAAACTTTCATCAGTAATCTTTATGGAAGACATAAACGATAACCGTAATTGGCGCGTGTCACGTGACGCGGCTTTAGCATTGACAATGTAAAACTTTCTAAAATCATCAGTAATCTTTATGGAAGACATAAACAATAACCGTAAATGACACGTGTCACGCGGCTTTAATAATTAACGAACCATATAGGGAACCCATTGATACACGAATTTAGGGTTTTTGTCTTTTGATATGTAATTCACCTTTTTTTCACGAAAATTTTACAAACCCGAAGAAATATGTTTCAACAATAACCATAAAGCCAATTACCATGCACACCCTGGTGGGACACTATAAAGATGGTCACTCTTGACAGGTTATACAAACTTTACCCCGTTATGTTAACGTAAACAAATTTTTCCCGCGCGTCCTTACTAAAGAGGCAGACCAAAGGTTATCTGTTACGGTAATATCAAATTAATACATAGTTTTTACCTCTCCGAGGGGACCAAGTCCCCTAGGAGGGGTTATACAACCACCGTGTCTGTCTGTATGTCCTGTGAATTTTCCGTGCAAAGGTTAATCTCTGCCTTCGCAGTTGCTAGGACTGTCGAAGGGTTGTGGCGGTGAGTTTTAACGGTTTACTTTGTGGTTGGATAGGGTTGGGATGGTTTGTTTTCGTTAACGCTCACCGTCGCGACAGTTTTAACTCAGTTTGATGGGATATTTCGTTATTGTAATGTTCCTGTGTAGGGTGTGAATGTTGAGTTTGTGTTATGACGGTTGTGGGTGTTGAGCCTGTTGTGTTTGTGATTGTTGAGTCTTAATTGAGTTTGTGTTTGTACGGGCGTTTCCTCTTCAACTTCTTCTTATTGCATTTTGGGCCGGACCGAGTGCTGAGTGTTATGGCAACCTCTCAACGTCCAATGACAGGGTTTCCACCAATTGCTCACGGTATTCGTCTCAGTATCAATTTGCGATTTCTTGGCGCCGGCTGGGAATCAAACCGGGGTCTGCTGCGTGCATGAGATTTACTCTAACCACTTAGCCACCGTCGCCTGTTAAGCTACGGTGTTTTTTTCTAAAAGAGCTTTGGTGAAAGTGTTTTAAGCCGTTTTAAAAGTTATTAACGTCAATTTTTCCTGTACCACTTTATTTTTGTTGATATGTATAAAATTTTCAAATGTCGAAATTGATCAATTTGTAGTTAAATACGAACGTCGTCAGGAATTGAACCCGGGGCACATTCTTAAGACGCGGACCGATGAGCCATGGACGTTTTTGTCTCTAAAGTTTAAATACCAGTAAAACCGGTGTAAAAATAAATGTAATATTTGTTTGGGTGGGAAGATTATAAACACCTTACGAAGATGTTTATTTTGTTTTTAAAGTCTACATTTTTTACGTATGAAAATTTAAAGGTAAATCTTGTTTTAGCGCAGTTAGCAGATAAGATGGTTAAAGGGTAGAACCCGTATATTCTTATCTAAATATGTGTTTTTAGCGATTTTGTTTTCAAGCTTAATAGTTCATTTATGAAGAAAATATCGAGTTGGGCTGGTTTTTAACTGGGTCGTCATTACTTCGTAATTTATTTTAGACGTTATCTCGACAGATTAAGATGTTTAATGCAGTTCATCAATTGGGTTCGTTTGTTTTTATTTATAAAGAGCCCTAACTATTCCGTCTAGGGTCATTTATTGATATACGAGCTGTCCTTTAGTCAAGTGGCTTTCTGTGCTTTGTGAATTGTAAGTTTTTATATTCTTGTTAATACATTTTTATTGGTGTGTTTATTTGGACATCTACGATTCCTAATGCAGTCATTGATTTTCTGGGTGTGCGAGTCATTATGTGATATTGGAAATTGGAAGATATTGGTCTTTTTAATGGGGTATGTGTCACAACGTCAACAGGAAGTAAACGAGACGTCCACTACCAGATGTTTAATATAGCTATTCGACGGTATTTTCTTCAAGGGCGAATGTTGAAATAAAATAAGCGTTAAAGATGCGGCGAGTTTTTCGTAAGCGAGAAAAATACAAATACCCTCTGTAGATATTTATTTCATAAAAATTTGCTTCTGATTATATTTAACTGATAAACTTGTTGTGTAAATAGGGTGAAATTCAATTGTGCATTGTTTTAGTATCTCTAACTCGCTGTTGTAACTATTTAATTTATATTATTCTGAAAAAATAAAACTCGGTTTTTTCGTCTCAATTTTTTTAATTAAAATTAAAATTTTATACCGGGCGGGATTGAACCGGGATTACGTTTTTAGTAAATAACTCTGAATTGCGGAAATATCTTTAATGGTCGTCTCGAGAAAATATTACCACTAGGGACAATTGTTCCGAGGAGAGGTATATTTTGGCTTGCCAACTTGTTGATGCATTTAAAATGTCATAATAATAATCAGCTAATACCAAAGGCCCAAGTCATCTAGCGATTTTTATGCGACATTTAAGGTACATGTTAATATAAAAGTCCGTTAATAACAACTTGTTTAAAAGTGTCAAACACAAGCTTGAACGTGATATATAGTAAATATGTCGCTTCTTAAACACATTTCCCAAAAATAACAAAGATGGCCACCTTTTTCAATACACCCTTCAAACTCAACCCTGTTACGGTTGTGAGATATTTTACTAACAAGGCTTTTCCGTAGAGTGAGGAATGTGTGTTTGTTGAATAACGTAATGGCTCTCTCTGTCTTTCTACTTGCCCAACCGCCAGCGCCGAGATAGCCTGCGGGCTTACAGGGCGGAGGGGGAGCGGGCGTTTAAGGTTTAGAGCCGTCATCTTGACTTTCGCTTTTTACAAACTATCCCGCCAAAAATGAATATTCATGTCAAACCTAATCGTACATTAATAAACCTTTTCAAAGAGTTTAACCACTTGTCGAATGATACAAACATTTCCCCGCGCTTTCATAATCAAAACACGAGTCAATGAATTTTCCCGCCAAAAATGTTAAGAGTTCAACCATATAGCAACCACTGAAAGAGGTCAATGACCCTAGACACTAACGCTTATTACAAACTTTCCCGCCCAAAATTAATCTTCATGTCAAATATATAATAAACATTTTCAAAGAGTTTAACCACTTATCCATTGATCCACGCGACACTTACATTTTCCCCCTAATCAAAACACATGATAATGAAATTTACCGCCAAAAAGTTTAGGTGTTCAACCATATAGCAACCAGTACATTTTCCCGCCAAAATTTAATATTCATGTCAAACATAATTGTACATTAATAAACATTTTCAAAGAGTTTAACCACTTGTTAATTGATCCACGCGACGCTTTCCTAATCAAAACACATGTCAAAGAATTTCCCCGCCAAATATCTCGCCCATTAATATTCAGCCTTTTTAAATTGATATTGAACGGGCACTCTAGTTAACTTGATTGACATGTCAACTATTTAGGCTAATTAATTATTCACCCTTTTTCAAAACACCTGTTAATCTCATTAAATATTCAGAACACGCGTTTCCCTGCTTCATCCCCCCGCCACGTAGCTCTCGACGCGGTGGCCACGCCCCCCGCTGTAGAAATACGGGGCTATACTACTCACGTTTAGCCGTCTTTGCGTGCTAAGCAATGCCTGGTGTCTATTAAACCATTTCAATTTTTACAATATAAATAAGAGCTAAACTCGAATTGAATTAAGTTTCTGATACCGGGTAACCACGACGAAGGCTTAAGTTAATGAGCTATTTAAGTTAAAACACTTTGTGTGGAGCTCCCGAACGGAAACAGCTAAATGGTAAATCCAAAGGTCATTTTAAATCATACCTTTAACTCATCACGTTGTTCCCTGTCACCCTAATTATTTATATTACAGTATATAAATCCTACTAAATAGTGAAAATTTGTGATAATACTGGGTTTCTCTTTCCATGGTATATTTACTGGTTGAATTGAATCACCGAAGGGAACTGTGGCTTATTGTCCTCAACAAGCTTGGATTCAGAATGCATCTTTGAAGAACAACATTTTGTTTCACCGCGAAATGGACCGTGAAAAGTACGAGACAATTCTTGAGGCGTGTGCTTTAGAAGAAGACATTGACATTCTTCCAGCTTTCGACGAAACAGAAATTGGCGAAAAAGTAATTCCATTCCATTTGGGTTCATTAACTATTCTTTCCAACATTGCATTGAACAATTTAATTAAACCATAATAATACGTATAGTAAAATAAGAAAGAAAACATAAAATTGTTTTAAAACATTTTACTTTATTAATTATGCATTAGAATTTTGAAAATAGTGAATAATTGGTTTATAATAGAATTGTTATCATTATACGGTTTAGATTTCATAGATTACTCTGAATATGCTATCATTGCAAATGTTTTGATAATGTTATGTTTAAGCAAATTTTATACATTAATGGATATAATTTCGAAAAAACAAAAAGCTCTATGTTAGTTTTGGATATTACTGAATTCTTTAAAGTGAACAAGGTAAATTTCCGAAATTGAAATTTGGAGAAAGTTGAAATAACTTTCAATCATATCTGACAGTTTTTGTGATAAACAATTTTGAACTCGGCCGTGGAATAGAACCATATAACATAAACAATTTGTTTATATTATTTGTACTCCATTCTATTTCACGGCGTTAACTCGACAGTTGGCGGTTATTCAAATAAATAATAGATAAAATATATATCTCAAAAGACCACACATATTTGTGGATATACAGGGTGTTTCAAAAGATTATGCACACATTTTAAGGTGTAAATAATAATAATAATAATAATAATAAGGTGATAAGGTACACAGTGGATGATTTAATTTCTGAAAAACCTTTCTGATGGTTGCACAATATCTGCAAGTCTTACGGGCCGGAGTGGATGTTTTTGGGAAATATTAGCTAAGTGACGTCACATTCGGAGACCCATTAGGCAACCGATAAGGTACACGATCAAAACAAGGTCCATATATTAGCCATTTGTATATACAAGGTGAAATTATTAAGCCTTATTAAGAAAGTGGGGCCATACGTCATATAAGACTGATGGCGTCATCACCCAAAACCACCAATAAGCAACCTATAAGGTACCAAGCTGAAAATAGCGCCATTCGATAGATCTGAACCTGTTCTTTCCGACATAAATGGGGGCAAATGGCGTATAAGACCGATTTTGTCACACCCCGCCCAATAAATTGAACTTAACGCGCCGTGCCCGGAATAGCCTGGAACTTGCGTGAAGATACTTACGGAAAAAGTCTCTCGTGTCTTTTCTACTAAACTAGAAGACGCTGAGTACGAATATTTGGGTTTAACACTCTAAACTGTGTTTTTGATTATAAAATCGTCGTTTCAAAATGCTTGCAAACAGTATTTTTTAACGAAAAGAGCTTTAGTAAAAGGTCTTTCTACTAATTAAAGTTGGTCTTCTTGTTTCGATGTTGCAACCTTGGTAGTAACAGTAAAATAACGGGAATGATGTCGAGTCACTCTGTTTTTAGTTATAGAAAGACCTGGAAATAAGACTAAAATAACGTAAAGGAAAGACTTAGAAACTGAACTGAACTTCTACGTACTTTGTAACCAAACAAGTTTGGCGAGCGTTTAATCAGTTGCAGGCCAAGAAAGACAAAATATATAGTACGGTTAGCGCAAGAATACCTCGTTTCTTAACCGTTGTTACGTCCGCGCGATATTTTAATTTGACCACTTTACTGTCAATTTTTCAAACTCAGTGACACGATTTTCCTCGTCTTTTAGCGCCATCTAGAAACTGGAATTGGAATCTATTTTTTTTTAATTCATAAAAATGTGGTCACGGCAGTCACGTCTGATTAATTAAATTTTTTACACGTTGGATATCAAAATTAAACAACACCGTGACCACATTATTAGAAAATTTTGAAACGAAGACTAAAATTTCGTATTCCAGTAGACGACGAAAATCGCTCATTTGAATCTGACCGTAAAGTGGTCAAAATCCAATTTTACGCGGGGACGAGTGACCGGAAACTATCTAAGGCATTCTTGGGCTAGCCGTACCATATATTTTGTCTTTCTTAACCTGCAACTCAGTATAGCTTAATTTGAATAATGACATATTAATTTGGTGCATTAAGTAATTCATCTACAATCGCCAACATACAACATTTTACGATTACTCCAAGTCTTTAGGCGCGCGCGCGATCGGGGAAATGTTTATGTTCAGCCCTCCTCGATAGGACGCAAAATAGTAGCTGAATTTTTTTTGGAAGCGTGGAAATTCAAGTTTTTTCGCTAAAAACATTGTACCGTGAGTATTATTCGTGACACAATTTGATTATAATGTTATATTATAAATATAATTAATATCAAATAGAATTGTAAAACGTTTTGATATGCTAAAGATTTAATCGATCAAACGTTAGGCCTAACTTGTTTCAAATGGATTCTGCTATGAAATTCGATTTACACATTGGTAACAACGCTAATTCAGATAAGATACGGAGTTTTACGGAAGAAACACTCGAAACTGCAAGAAAATTCTTAGTAAAAAGAAAACAAATGAAAAACTCCAAGTATGCGTCAATAAAATTACCACACATTCCCAACGACGTTAATGGATTCCACCAAGTGTGCTATAGACGTTTCACCTCTATTTCTCTATCATATTTTACAACAAAAAATAAAGATAATGAAGACCCAATACTGGAATCGAACAACCTTCCATTAATAAATGTTGGAGAAACATTACCTGAAAATACCGACAACTCTGATAACTTTCCTGCAAGGAATATTGTAGAAACATTTCCCCAAAGTACCTACAACTTTGAAAACCTTCCCTCAACAAATTTTGGAGGAACCTTCCCTCAAAAAAGCGACAACCCTGACGTTAGGAATGTACATAAAAAAATTGTCTTTTTTGCCAACAAGAAGTTAAGAAACACAATCGTATAAAATTGAAATTAATTAAATTCGCAGTGCTACTAAATTACAAGGAAATGTTGTCTCGAATAACAGGCGTCAACTTAATGGAGAAACAAGCGCATAACCACGCAATGTGTAGATCTTCCTATCAAAAGAGGGCCGAATTAATCGCAGCTTCCACTTCCAAAAATAATAAACAATCGTCTTGGCATTTATTGAGATCCGCTCACAAAGTGGTTTTTAATGCTTTGTGCGAATATATTGAAGAAACTGTAATTGAAAACGAAGAAGTTCACATGTTAAAAGATTTAAATAACCAATATACAACTTTGGATTCCGAGAATAATAACGGTGACCCCTTGGATTTGGCCGAAGAGTGTTCTCTGCAATCTCTTGAATCGAAATTATTTCAGCATTTCGGAGACAAAATATCGAAAGGAGTCCAGGGAAATCAAAGAATGGCAATTTTTTTCTATACAAGTGACATGAAATTAGAGGCAGCATTAAAAATGGCCTTCAACGAAAAACGTTAAACTACGATGAAAATTCAGGACGTTGCATTTAAAATACGTAACGAAATTCTAAAAGGTGATAAAACACCATTACCATCGAACCTACGTGTAGAAGACGTTTTTCAAGGAGAAGCGCATATTCCAGACCTTCTTACGAAATAAATAGCGCTGATTTTAGACGTGGAAACACACCTAGAAACGAGCGTAGAATTTCGGCCATTTCGCAGGACTTAATATACGCTGTAACTAATGGTCACGTTTAACCATCAAAGCACCTACAGCTTGGTCTTGCAGTTAAACGCATGAGTGGGAGTAGAAAACTAGTCGACGTATTAAATCATTTAGGCCACACGGTAAACTACAGTTGTGTGGAAGAAATTGAGACGGAACTTACTTTTTCATCTTTTGAAGAGAAAAGAGTGACTCCGAAGGGTATGAAGCTAGTCGGAAACTAATCAACAGGTGTAGTTTGGGATAGCACAATTGATGGAAAGTGTACCCTACATGATACTGTTGGGATTTGCTTCCAGAATGTTGACGAGTTTAATCTAGAATGTGGTGAAATATTTGATACTAACCAAGATATATTTGAAGATAGTACGCAAAATAAACGAAAACGAAGAGCGTTAACAGCCACTGGACTGGAGTTATCACCGTATCGAAAGAGACCTCGAATAAGATCAAGTGGATTGATTCCACACGATGACGAGAGAAGGTCAACAATACTACTCGATTACGAAACATATGAAGTGCTGGATACAATTTGGATGATTTCGTTAGCTCTGAAAATTGACGGAACGCCCCTATGGTGTGTGTGGAATTCCAACGTTCTCATCGATAACCAACCCCAACAAGTCATATGTTACCTTCCTCAGAGAAATCAATCACCTACGTCGCTTCAAGTAGTTATTGAAACTATGAAAAGGTCGCTTAAAATTGCGCAAGAATGTGACCAAGAATATATTGTTGTTTCATACGACCTAGCCTTAGCAAAATTGGCACTAACCATACAAGCTGATGAGAGTCCAAAGTTCGACAATTTTTTCATTATGTTGGGACCGTTTCATATCTGTATGGCATTCGTTAGTGCTGTTGGAAAGTTCCTAGAAGAATCTGGTGGGACTCATATTTTGGGAGAGTCTGGAATACTTGCAGACGGTTCTTCGAATCGCTTTATTGGAGGATTACACTATAATATATGTAAAAGGGGTCATTTACTACTATCAACGTCACTTCAAATTCTCCTTTTTCGACAATTTTGTTTAACGTACGAAATAGCTGACGATATTGCGCATGACATAACTAGGCTGTACTATTTGCATTCAAACTTTGACTTAGAAGAACTAACGGGAAACCTTAGAAACACGATAAATGAATACGCAGGCTACTGTGAGAAGACCGAAAAAGGAGAGCATGGAAAGACGGCGCAGTACTGGTTCTTGTACATCAAAATGATTCGTCTTTATTTGAAGTTATCTCGTAGCGTTCACACGGGAAATTCTAAATTGTTCACGCGCTGTATAGATGAAATGTCAACCCTGTTTTTTACTTTCAATAAACCGAACTACTAGTGCGATTAGAAGACAACTTGATCAAAATAGAAGAAACGCACCCAGGGATCACAAATCAGTTTGAAAATGGAGCGCTCTCAATTCGTCGAACTAGCAAAAACTTTTCCAGGTCAGCGATCGACCTGACGTTGGAACAAACAGTCAACGCGGATGCCGCGAACGGATTGACTGGAATATCGGCATTTACGAACTCGATGTCTGCCAGACAGCGATGGGCCCAAAGTCACTTCATGAGAACCCAAATTTTGAGTAATTTGTTTTATGAACTTGGGTTGCAAAGGAAGGAAGAAATTAGCCCAGAGCTACGTCCTAATAATGTAACGAAGAACCAACAACCAAAAGATCTCATTTTATTAAATATTGACCAATGCTTAAATACATTCGAACAGCAGCTCGATAAAACTGAACTCTATAACATTAGCAAGGGAAAGTCTACTTCAGATATAACTTTGAAATTTCTATTGAATTTTTTCCAAACGGGATAAGAAGCTCGTCAGAAGATTATAAGTGAATGCGTGGAAGACCCAGCACGATTCGATCAACCTATTAAACGAGTTGAAACTAATAAGTTTGCTTCGGAAGGAAGTTAATATCAAAAAAGACAGAAGGACGGAAAAAGGGTGAAAGCGAAAATGGAAAGAGATCTATTATGAAGACTTCTATATTTGACAATCGAAAACCGGATTGACTTGGAGCTAGTTCTATCGTACCCGCTTACCCCGGTCCCACTATCTCTCGTTCACGTAGATGGAACAATGAATTATACAGAAAAGTCGGTCCTCTTACTAAATCTGGAGAGTCGAATTACGTCTTTGGCACCACGTACCATTGACTAAACTTTTGTCGATGGTATGTTCGAACCATTTCACCTTCAATTAAAGATTGTGAAAGAGACAAGCGAGCCGCTACTTCATCCGCCTGTAGAGCGCAAAGATGGAACATTAGTGTAACAGATACGAAAAGACCCTCTGACTTTGTAGGATCATAAAGAAGCGATCAATTTAAGGAAGAGTTAGTTAATTTTCTGATCAGTGTGTGGATGTCAGATGACTTCGCGCATGTTTTAGTAACCAAAACGATATACGCGACGAACCAGGAGAAATGTTACGTTTATTCTTCTTGAAACGGAAAAACACAATGCAGGGAAGATACAAAGTTCACGTGCTTCCACGTAGAAGCCGATACTCGCTTGTTGTATCACATATCGATGACGTTCTTTGGGCCACGCAACGTGGTTGTTCGGTCTAACGATACTGATGTTTTAATCATTTTTCTCGGGAACTACAGACATTTGAAAGAGTGCGTTCATGTTTGGATGGAAGTGGGACTACAAACCAAAAACACTTTAAGATACGTCAACGTCAGCACTTTATTTGAGTAACTGGGACTTACGCTGTCTAACTCGCTTCCTGGATTTCACTGCTTCACCGGGTGTGACTACACAGCGTCGTTTTCGAGCAAAGGCAAAATTCAGCCTTTGAAGATTTTAGAGAGAAACGAAGAATACCATCGTTTTCCGATTTTGTATCCGATGAAACGTCGGCGACTTTGGAAAAATATGTTTGTGATATATATGGTTTTTAAAAATTGAATAATATAAATGAGGCAAGGTTTAAAAAATTCATAAAAACCTACAAACCTAAATCTCTCTCTAAGATCAAAGGCACTGACGGAAGTACTTTTCCCCCCTGTAAAGCCGTGTTGAAGCAAAAGCTATTGCGCACAAACTTTGTATGTGGGTTATGGAATAGAGCTACGGAAGCAATAGCTTTATCTGAGGACCCCCTTCGTCACGGATGGAACTTGGAACGTGGTCTATTTAAGCCAAAATGGTTTGACAGCGAACAAGTCCCCCCGAATCTAGAAGCTGTGACATTTGATAATAGCGATATGGAGTTAGAAGACGAATTGAACATAGAAGTGAGTAGCAGCGACGATAGCGACAACGAAATGTGAAACAAATTTTTTGCTTAACGATGAAATAAGCCCGACGGCTGGAACTTCGATATTCCAAATGTATTTTAAATAAGTTTAAGCGTGTACGAATTATTTGTGTGCAGTATATTATTTAAGTCGTTTTCATACAATTAAATTGCTAAGGGTATATACTATCTGAAAAACTAAATTGGTAAATACTCTTTTCAAGCATTTTGAAACGCCGATTTTCTAATCAAAAACACAGTTTAGAGTGTTTAAGCCAATATATTCGTAATCGGCGTCATCTGGTATAGTAGAAAAGACACGAGAGACGTTTTCCGTAAGTATCTTCACGCCAGTTCCGGGCTATTCCGGGCACGGCGCGTTAAATTCAATTTATTGGGTGGAGTGTGACAAAATCGGTCTTATACGCCGTTTGCCCCATTTGTGTCGTAAGACTGATATGTTTCTGAAAGAACAGGTTCAGATCTATCGAATGGCGCTATTTTCAGCTTCGTAACTTAGAGGTTGCTTATTGGTGGTTTTCGGTGATGACGCCATCAGTCTTATATGACTTATGGCCCCAATTTCTTAATAAGACTGTATCTTATCACTTGCTTATTTTGGCATGGGCTTTTGGACTATTAGGTTTGGGTTCGTGTGATAGATAAAAAAGGACTTGGAAATCCAATCGAGGTAACCAGCGTAAAAAAGTAAACTTAAGCAGTACTTAAAGTCCCTGATGCTTGGTTTTGCGCTAGTTGCAGCCTACTTCCAGGGGCTAGTAGACCACACTTTGAAGCTCTCTGGCGCTCTTTTAACTAATCATAAAAAAATGAAAAAAAAAAACAGGCATATTTCCTAACTCATCCCCTGAAACTCTTTTGCATAACCTTTTGAAACACCCTGTATAACAATGTTATGCCTACAAATTTTCCAATTTAATGTTATTATTTCAATATAGATATTTTGTCTAACAATATAACGTTAAATTAGCTAGTCAATTATTTGACTACTTTAAGTTCAGTTTGTTATATCAGTGCGTACTTAAACTTTGAATTTACGCCACTGATATCAATAAATTATTCGCTAATATTTTAGAATAAATGTGCGAATTTGTATCGTTATAGGGTGTGAATTTAAAGTTAGTAGGTTCAAAATGGAATCGTATGTATGTATTAATATAAATATCTTTGAAACAAAAAATAATTAATTAAGTTGAACATTAAATGGAACAATCTTTAACCTTTTACTGCACGGCGACCACCAAATCATTTAAAATTTCTGTCAATTTAAATGCAAAATTTATAGCGTATCAAAATCAATTATATAATTCACTGAACTAAAAATATCGGCAAAATATCTTTAATTTGAAGTACGTGCATTTTAAAATAACTCTATAATAATGCTGTTCAAAACATTACAGCTTAACTCTAAAGAAATCACTCGAAATGATTGGTAATCTTAAAATATTTCTGTAGGGAATTAACCTTAGTGGGGGGCAAAAGCAACGAGTGAGCTTAGCCAGAGCCGTTTACTTGGATCGAGACATCTACTTGTTGGATGATCCTTTGGGCGCGGTAGACACTCACACCGCAAACCATTTATTCGAGAGGGTGATTGGACCTAATGGACTACTTAAAAATAAAGTAAGTTACACATTTTTCTGTTTTATTGCTACGTTTAGGTTTATATTGCAGACACCGTTCACGCATTGAGATAATTTTGATGCCGGATACACCCGAGGGAAAATAATGTAATACTAAATCTGAAATTCTGCAATGATTAAACTTTGTTAGTTATAAATAAAATATTTTTTATAGTGTTGTCGAAGCTTATTGTTTTTGTCAAGTGAAAAGCAACTTTAACAATTGATATTTTCATCAAATTAGTCCTAGCCCAGGAAATGACTTATAGCTAAGAATAATGCCTGTAGTCAGAGAACTCATACGAGAGGAGTATTTTCAAAGTACACCCTTCGGAAACTAAGAATTATTTTCAATTAGTCATACGATAATCAGCACCTAAGTAAAACGACAATTTTTGTGTTAAATCTCACTTTGATTAGTTTATCATTGATAACAAGAGTGATTAAACTTCCATGAATTAACTTAATTTTTAAACTTGTTTCAGACGAGAATAGTGGTTACCCACAATTTGTCTCTTCTTCCGCATTTCGATGTTGTTTACGTGATGCATAATGGTAAAATTGAAGGCAAAGGAACATACGAAGAATTGCTAGAGAAAGAGGGTCCGTTCAAAGATCTCTTAAACGAGTTAAACAAAGAAGGAATTAAAAACAAAAGGATAGTTCAGAAAGAAAAATCGAAAGCAGACATAACGAAGTATACTTCAAAAAGGTAATTCCAATGTTCTATTCTGAAGTTAAAAGACTACGGTGAACCTTTAATGTTTTCCAGCAACTCGCTTAAAAGAAGGCGTTCTGCTACATTTGTCAAGGAGTGATTTATTTCTATGCCGTTAGAAACACTGAACAAAACTAAGATGAACAAGAAACGCACAGACCCCATATCAACGGGTATGAATAGCAAAGAAAAACTCTTGTACAGTGTTAAACCTCGTTTAAGCGCTTTAATGCTAGTTAGAAAGAAGATTATTAATTCGAACAAATTATATGATAACTGGACAAAGCATTTAAACTTGTTATAATTTGATTGTAGCCTGTGAACTAACAGGGCTTCACCATTGGGTGGTGAACTGTCAAGGCAGCACCGTCGGGTGGTGAACTAGTGGGCGGTCCCAACCAGCGGATTGGAAGGTGAAGTGGTGAATTATCAAAGCTTCACAACCGGATGGTGGGGAAATTATAGGCTCCTAGAAGGCAGCATCCTTTCTGAGTATTAATGGCTGACGGTTCCCTCTTTTCTCACTTGCAGAATAATCTTGTCTAACAGTCCCCGTTTTTCTTTGGGTGGGGATCTAGCAAAGCTAGACCCTATCTGGTGGCGAACGTGTAAGGTTAGTGGTGAAAGATACACTGTACTCCGCTAAATAAAAGGCTAATAGAAGGCAGCAGCCTTTCTCTGTATAATGATCGAATTAAGAAATAAACAACATTTTAATATACAAATTAGACTTAAATTTGAGCCACTGATTTCCACGGTATTATCAAAGTGGTGAATGGGGTGGTCACGGTTACAGCGGTGGGGTAAAAACCCTGCGTTTATCCACTTGGAACGTGAAATGCTGTGGTGACGTAAAATGCAATGGCGCAATAACTTAGTATATAGAGTTTAGCGACTCTAGTGAATAACCAATCGAATTCCAAAAAGTTTCAAGTCAAAAAAAATAACCCGACCAGAACTATGAAAGTATAATCCCTTTTTAATATTTTAGTCTATCACTAAGGACAACGTATTTATATAACTTTTGAATTATGGTCGATAGTCGTAGATTTTGAATTCTTGGACGGGCGGACCAAAGATGAGAGCCCGGAGGAAATAGTCAAGGAAGTGGCAGCTTGTTCAGCCGAGGTTTCACCCCGGGTTGCGGCCTGGGTTTTTACCCCAGCGTACTCCCTAGTCGATCTTTTCTCCTGCACGTCAGAACACCTAGGTTGAGAAGAACTTTCACAGTCTCGCTTGGGACTTCGATTTACGTCGTACAACTAACTGAAAGCATGTGTGGAAACGGTTTCCCGAGGGTTCTTTGTAAAGGAAAGGATAAATGTGTATTTTATAAAAGCTTTAACACCTCGAAGTTATAGATTCAGGGCACGTTCCATTGACATTTTCAAAAAACTCGGTAAGTTAAAATATAACGAGACCAAAAATATGAGACCGTATTTTAAATGCGTTCCAGAGACAACTCTTCAAGAATTCGTAAATTCGCTGTCTCGTTATTTTGACCTTTTTTTTTCAATAATATCTGCCCCCGTTGGAGCCAATAGAAACGACGGCAAATATCGGCCGGAAGCCGGTCACTTCATTCACTCAGTTAAGCCTTAGCGTTGTCGCGCTGTAATTCGTTCTTGTAAAAAGCGGCTGTGTAATCACGGCTAGTTATCAGTTATTTGATTATATCAAGAATGTATTTTATTTATACTCAAGGAGAATGAATATGTCGAGACTATCGACGGACACGTTGAGCCCCTAACCCCATCACGCTAAGGGGGGGGGGGAGCGAAAAAGGAGGCGGTCTTATTTTTTGCGTCCTCGCTGCAGCGTTAATCGCGTCGTAAAACGTAATTTTTAAGAACCAATGAGATTGCAGTATTATTTGATTTTATTAAAGCGGAGGAGCATACCGGGGGGCCCAACGGGTGGAATTGGAGAAACGCTAAAAATAATCTCGATATATTCATTCTCCCTGAGTATAAATAAATACATTCTTGATTATATATTGTATTTAATTATTTACATTTATTATTCATAAACATGAAATTGTTTTTAATAATTATTTACATTTATTATTCATAAACGCGAAATTGTTTTTAAAATGGGGAGAGCAAAGGGCAAAGAAGTTTAACCAAGGTGGAATGAATGGGAAAAGGAGGCTGAGTAACGAGTAACAAAAGTAAGGAATACGTAGAAAAAGCGTGGAAAGAAATTGCAAACAAAGTGTCAACTGTTAGTATGGGGACCAAAAGAACTGGCCCACTAATTACACCACAGTTGTCTGACTTAAAAGCATAGAAAGGCCCAAGATATCATAAGAATCAGAAAAGGGACTGGGGATGGTCCACCACCAGCCAGAACCAGTGATGTATTTATAAGTACGCCAAGTGTGGGTGGTAATGCTCCCTTTAATTTGAATTCAAAGATAAGTCGTAATATACAGGCGGTTTCAAAAGGTATTGCAAACATTTTTAAGGAGTTTTAGGGGGTGAGTTGAGAAGTATGCCCTTTTTTCCCAAATTTTCTACTATGAGTTAAAAGAGCGCCAAAGAGCTTCATAGTGTGGCCTACTAGCCCCTGGAAGTAGGCTGCAACAAGCACAAAACCAAGCAGCAGGGAAATGCGATTTCAGGGATTCGATGAATTTCCGAATGAGTAGGAATTGAGATAAATAACAAAAAACAAATGAGTAAATATGAAATGTGCATTGAGTTTAACTAAACACAGAAGAGCACAGAAGGAAAATGTGTTTTTGTACAAGACACAATAAATCTTCGAAGTTTCTTCCTTCATCACTTACACAGAGACGACAGCGTCGAAGGTGGGAATCGCGTTCATGTTGAAATATTCCCGGTGTGTTTCGAATCTTTTCGGTAGCGGCTTGGATCCTTGCAACCAAATCAATGTGAGAATCTACTGGCGTGATGCATACTAGATCCTTCATCCATCCCCAGAAGAAAATACCAGCGGAGTTAGGGCGGGTGATGCCGAAGGCAATAAAACTGGAACTCCTCTCCCCATCCATCTGCGTGGAAGTCCCTAGTTTAGTTCTTCCCAGACCACCAAGGCATAGTGATCAGGTGCCTCGTCGTGCTGCAACCACATTCATCGCTAGTGGTACGTCGTCCAGAAGATTAGGCAAGATATCTTGCAGGAACACCAGGTACGACGCCCCAGTGAGTCGTTGCGGCAACATTTATTCCAGCCCACATGTTAACTGAGAATCGCTCCTGAAAACCAAGTGTCAACGTGGCATGCGGGTTTTCGAGCGCCCACTCGTGCTGGTTGTGGGTGTTGAATGGCTCTTTCTTCCGAAAAAAGCTTCATCAGAGACAAGGACGCTTTAAGAAAACACGACATCTTGTTCTGAACGCTCCAACAACCACCGTGTGAAGTCCACTTGCACGGACAATCCCCCCGGATTTGACACTTGTACACTATGTCTGTGAAAAGGGCACTGAAGATTCTCGTGCATAACCCACCAAACGGATGAATGACTGGCTTCCATTTCGTGTCCTACAGCACATGTGCTTGTTGACGGGTTGTCGTTGTAAGCCTCTAGCACCTCTTCTTCTAATTGAACATTGCGGGAAACCCGTGATTGACCTACTTCGTTATTGTTCTGTAAAATGAATAATACGCTTCTAACGAATCAGTCGTGGAGAAGTTCAAGTAGTAAATTAAGTAACGTACCCTGAATGTGCCTGTCCCACGTAAACGACCTTGGAAATTGGTGAAAGTCCGAGAGACGGGGATGCGCTGGTTCGGGTTCCTTTCCTGGTAGGTACGTTGAGCCGCCAAAGCTTTACCATCCGCTAGTCCATACACGAAATGAAAATCCGCCAGTTCTTTCGAAGTGAATTTCATTGTTGCCGTTTGAATGTGATGAGAAATCGCGGTCCGTCACGACTTTAAATACTGTGTTTACTGTTTTACGCTAGTTACTTCGATTTGTGTACAAAAACTCTTTGGTACCTACCACACGAAACCAAACCTTAATGTTCGCATTTCCCTCCTGCTAACAATAATAGTTAACTCTAAATATAACTGGCGAGAATAATCATAATTACTTAAAAGTTATAATAAGAGAATGATGAATTTAATATACAGGGTCTTTTTTTTTGCTCGGAAAAGTTTTTTTTTTCAAAAACTATTTATAGTACCGATTTCAAATTTGGAAGGTCAATTCTCTATACCGGGGGACATCAGTTTGAGAAATTTGAGCGTTTTCGGTAATGTTTTTCACCAATTTTGAAAAATTATTTTTCGACCACTAGGTGCGAGATAAAAAATTTCTATTATAAAGTTGTAGGCCGTCATCGAAAACCCTTAAAAATTGTTCACTCGACGAAAAACAACTTATTTATCAGTGAAAATTCGAGCTTGAAAAATTTACAAGTTGGTGAAGCCAAATTACGATTGTTTGAAACGATAATTGAAAAGGGAACAAGTCTAATACAAACGTAGTAGAGTTTTCACACTTGAAAAAATGTACACGTTTGGTTTTTAAATGCAGATATTTTATTCACATAAATTTTTACAAAACATTTTCAATTATATCACCATTGGCTGCAACACAGGTTTGTGCGCGGACAATTAAGTTCTCAAACGCTTTCTCTACCATTTCTGGTGTGACGTCTCGGCAAGCACTGATTATTCGTCTAATGAGTTCCTCCCTAGTTTCAACGGGCGTGGCGTATACCTTTGCTTTAACGAATCCCCAGATAAAATAATCCAGCGGTGTTAGGTCAGGTGACCTTGCTGGCCAATGCACTGGACCATTTCTCCCTATCCACCTTTCAGGAAACTCGTTGTTGAGGTGCTCAGTTACTTGCCGGGAAAAATGCGGAGGGGCGCCATCTTGCTGAAACCACAACTGACGTCTTTCAGCCAATGGAAGGTCGTCGATTGCGTCACTCAGTTCGTTCTGTAGAAAATGTAAATACCTTTGGCCGTTGAGGTTCGTCGGCAGGAAAAAGGGACCAATCAAACGGTTTCCAACAAGTCCAACCCAAACATTGACCCGTTCAAATTGAACCTGGTGATGATATTCAAAACCCCAATGTGGGTTGATGTCAGACCAAAGATGGCTGTTTTTATGATTAAAGGGCCCATCTCTGGAAAATGACGCTTCGTCGGAGAACAAAACATGGCGCAAAAATTGTCTATCTTCTTGGACAGCATTTACTAACCAGTTGCTAAATTCATAACGTCTTTGATGGTCTCCGTCAATTAGTCCTTGGTGGAGCGTAGCTCTGTATGGGTGATAGCGATTCTTACGAAGAATTTTCCACACACGATTTGCAGAACAACCCAAATCAGCAGCGGCGTTAGCGCAACTGTGACGAGGATATGCCACAAAGTACGCGAGTACATTGTTCTCGAAGTCTAAATCCGGTTTACCCAATCCGCGAAACCTAGGTTGCAAGTTACCAAATTGATTGAAATCGTGAATTGCTCGTCTTACTGTATTTACAGATGGTGCTCCATTTGGATGTCTTTCTGCGAAGATTTCAGTCACTCTTCTAAGGTTTTGCGCTGCTTCTCTATAGTAAATGGCAACTATCTCGGTACGCTCAGCTACTGAATAACGAGGCATTGTTCGAAATATTATCAAACACTGATAATAATCTCCCAAAGTTTTCCTTTAATTACCCAATGCATGTTTAGGATTGACCTATAGCCTCGTGTTTTTTAAATCCGGTCGTTTTTTTAACCAAAGTTTCAACTGGATTAGGTAATTCGGTTTCAATTATCGTTTCAAACAATCGTAATTTGGCTTCACCAACTTGTAAATTTTTCAAGCTCGAATTTTCACTGATAAATAAATTGTTTTTCGTCGAGTGAACAATTTTTAAGGGTTTTCGATGACGGCCTACAACTTTATAATAGAAATTTTTTATCTCGCACCTAGTGGTCGAAAAATAATTTTTCAAAATTGGTGAAAAACATTACCGAAAACGCTCAAATTTCTCAAACTGATGTCCCCCGGTATAGAGAATTGACCTTCCAAATTTGAAATCGGTACTATAAATAGTTTTTGAAAAAAAAACACTTTTCCGAGCAAAAAAAAAGACCCTGTATATTAAAAAGACAATCAATTACGGGTGGTGAACTAATTTTTCTTCTATAACTAAGACTTTAAAAGGTAGTTATATAGGAACAACTTGTTCGATTAAAAAATATCGGTTCAGGTACGTGTGGAAGCAATATGGCTGAAATGCTTTATTATGTCAGTTAAGTATTTCAACGGAAAAATGTTTACGAATTAATTATGTTTACGTTATTCTGATTAATATAATTAAAAATACAATCAGAATCGTGTGGGAAAAGAGGGCTGCCACTTGAAGCATTACGCCTCTTATAACACATTATACTAGCAGTTACGAAACTTTCCATTATTTGTGGACTGTTTAATAATATGTATAGTCTTTAAAACTTGTTATTATAATTAAATTATAGCCTAATGACAACGATCAATAAACAACCCGCTTAGGAAAAATGTAAGGATCATAAAACATTAGTATTTATCTGAAACACATACAGACTTTACCCGAGCCGCTTTGTCAACGCGTTCCTAGGTAGGCTATATTTTGGACATGTTGAATGTAAAACCAATTTACGTATAGAATTATACGTACGGTAATAAAGTTTTATTTTTATTAGAGAATAATACTATAATTTGTTACATCTATTCAAGGAGTTCACGAATTTTTTTCTTAGGGACTAATTATTAATGGCGTAACAGAAAGTTTTACCTTTAATTGCATATTTTGTTCACTGTAAAGTATTTCAAATTTTCTACCTACGCAAGCACAAAAATATTAAATACAACATTTTCCCGAATTTAATAGAAACGTACTTTAGATAGATACTAACAGTTATAGGGACATAGTGTTACTTCCAAAATTATCCGTTTTGGTGGAAACAATATGGCTGTAACTGAAATGTTTTATGCTTTTAAATTAATTTTGAAAAGTGTGCCCTTTTGCTGCAAAAAATATGGCATTTAACATCTTACAAATTAACCACGCAAAAAATATAAGATACAACAATAATACATGATAACATTCCTTGCTGCTTGGTTTGGTCCTTGTTGCAGCCTACTTCTAGGGGCTAGTAGGCCACACTTTGAAGCTCTTTGGCGCTCTTTTCATTCGTCGTAGGAAAATGGGGGGAAAAACCGTCATACTTTTCAACTCACCCAATAAAACTCCTTCAATTTTTTTATAACCTTTTGAAGCACCCTGTATTTCTAGAAAGTAGAGGGTATCATTATTTAATTGAAATTTAATAAAGCTTCCCATAAAGATGACTGCACATTGGTGAAAAAAAAAACAAGATTGACAATGCAAGATATTATCAATGAAATGGATAAATTTAGAAATACTTAGCTTAGATGTATTTTTGCTTGCAGATATTGCTCAACTACATTTTTAAATAGACGGAAGGGCAGAAAACCCACTTCCAGATCCGCCTTGGCCAACTGTAGAAGAAAAATTCAAAAGTTTTAATGTTAACGTTGCTCTTTTCCTACATTATCTGACAAATAGATTGAAATTAATTTACATATAACTTATAATTTGGTATACTGTTAAAGGTTATAAAAGAAGCCATAATTAACATCATACATTATCTGTGTCCTCAGAACCGATTTCTTTTAGCAGTGCCCACGCTGCCCTGCCTGTAGTAAATAATCAAGAACGATTGAATTGGCTTTTGAAAATTATTCTAAACGAAATATTAGCTAAAATGTGAAATTTTTTCTCGCTTTTTTGAGGCATTTGAACAAAACCAATAAAATTATGGTGGGCATAATCAACTCTCTTGTTCCGGCTGAAAAAGAAATTGAAATTTTTATATCAGTGATCTCCTCTTTAAAAACGAATAATTAATAACCCTGAAACATAAGAATATTAACTAGCAGTTTGTCTATGATTAAAATAACAAATAACATTTTCCCTAGCGTTCATATGTAAAACTTCTGACAACAATGAAAATACTTCATTAATATTGACAGCTGACCAAAGTTTTTGTTATTTTCCAACGGGGCTGTCCACATCTTCATTAAAAAAATAATGGTAAAGGAATAATTATTTTATCCTTCGAACGCGTTTACGAGAGCTTCTGACTTCTCGTAGAATATACTATATAATTTGTCTAGTAAAAATGTCTCTAGAACGTGTTTTTGAAAAAAATCTCGTTTTTCTACTATACACGACCTTTTTTTCGTAAATTAACGATACTTTTTCGTCTCTGCGTAAATCGATGTTCGCGTTTGGTTGGTTTTCTCAACCTTTAAATAAATGATTAACCATTGCCAGTTCAGTGTATTTGTTTATCTCTTAATGTTTGCACTTCATTTTTCTTTTATTCATTCTCCAAAATTCATCCCCTAGACAAATTTTTATATTTTAATCCTATTATTCTATAATTTTTAATATTAACTTCAATAAATAAATTATATTTCATGTTTTCGAAAGAGTGTCGCAACTTATTAAACTTGAGGGAGCGTACGAAGTTGGACTAGAACGTGGTTTAACGCTAATGAAGAAGGTTTAGTTCGAATTTGGAACACTGTAGAAAATACTACATTTGTAAATGACACTTTACAGGTGTCCGTGGAAGAAACTATATCCAAGGAGTCTAATGAAAAGTACCCAAACAGACAATGAACTTAAACGCAAACAGGAAAAGAGCCCGGAAAATTTTGTTAAAAGTGATCTCAAACATGAAATGCATGGTATGAGCATACTTCTTCCTCTTGGATATTACGACTCTATTGAAGTATTATTATAAATAATGTCACTTGATTATTTCGAAAGAGAAAAAGTTAACGTCACTCTTCATTTTAGACCACTTAGAACTTCTCTGTAAAAAAAGGTGTAAAATCTTTCTTTTTTTTCATTTGTGGATAGCGAGTCAAAGGAGAAAAATGTCTCCACGTAATTAAGATCATGTTTCTGTAAACGACTATAATACCTATTAATTAAATCAAATTGTACACGGATCAATTCTGGTATACCGTGGAGTAGCCGTGCAAAGAGGAAAAATATTGACCTCGCCATTTCAGTCTGCCATGCCTTTACTCAAAAAGTGAACCACATTTCTTGATCGAAATTTAAAAAAAAAACCGGAGCCAAAATTGTATCCGACGTCTCGAATGGTGTGTCCATTTAAGACACGTTAAAATCTCTTGGGGGGGAGGGTGAAACCTTAGGAAGAGCCTCCGAAACAGTGACTAAACTGACTGGAAATAGTTGTAAAAGGTAACGTAAAACGTATCCCATCATCAGTTCAGTTCGAACGAGGAAGAAGAAAATATATTATCTGCTAAATTCTGTTTTAATCTCTTAGTCGTCATTTATTTAACGTACCTTAAACTCAAACTGGTGTAACAGGAAGGCAATTGGTTGATTATAATACAACATCGAACGTTTATGAAAACCAAGCAATTTTCTCGAATATCGCGGGGAACTCAGAGACGTGCATTGATCTGAAAAACCAGTTCAAGTAGAAATTGTGAAACTAGATGGAAATTTACCAAAACCCGATTTTCATCACGCAATTTCTAAAACAACATCATCCGCGGGAAAAGTTATTCCACAAAATTAGTTTTCGTATATAGTATCTTTGGCGAAAAGGGAAGGAGTACATTGGTGCATGATAAATCTCTCAAGGTCACTCAATTGTACATTCTTCGAGAGTTTCGGGAACCGCCCTGATTTTAATAAATTAAACCATTTTATAGAGGGAACAGTGGCGGCGTAAGGGGGGGTGAGGGTGCGGTCCACCCTTGGTACCAGGGTAGCCAGGGGTGCCATCGGAGAAGCTCAAGGGGAGGGTGCAAATCAGAACGATTAAACGTGAAGAAGACGGACGTGAAAACTTCTGCACGGTCCTGGGGGGTGTCACAAAACACTGCCGCCGCCCCGGGGACCCAGCCTTCTTAAGCCGCCACTGAGAGGAAATCAGCTAAACTGTTACCTTTAATTATATTAGTTGCTAGGAAATTCTATTAAGACTTGCGGTGGCTATTGCGAATATTTTGCTTTTAATTTGTGTCGGATAATAAAATTGTTTAGTACATTGCAAAGATTTTCTGAAAACCAAAATGTACACGATTTGTATAATATCTGAATTCATGTATAAGAAACACGCAATAAATTTGTTATAAGGGTAAATACATAAGTTGTTCTGACGCACAATTGTAAAAAACCTTTTCTGGTCCGCGACCGCTAGTTTACTGAAGACAGTCGTGGTACCCCGCGAGCCGGACCTACTTCCACACCAAGCAGTTGCACGTCTTTCTCTCGCCTTTTAATGACAAACAATTTTTAATATTTTAATCATAGCTTTTTATTCTTTCTACAATTGTGCATTTACAAAATTGATATTTTTATATAAAAACTCGGCATATTATGTGCTTTTCTCTAAAGTGCATGAATATTTTTTACTTAAATTGTTCGTTCTATGCGATAGAAGGCATGAAAACATGGGTCCGTCGACATCTAGTTCAGTCAGAATGAGGCATCCCACACCATTTAAGTCTTATAACTTCGCGATGTTAAATTTCCAAAAAATACACATTTATTCTCGCCTTTACAAAAAACTCCTTCGTAGCCATTTGCACGCATGATTTCAGTTTTTTGTATGACGTAAATCCATAGTCCCAAGTGAGACTGCGAACGTTCTTCTCAACCCAGGAGTTCTGCGGTTGAGTGCAGGAGGGTAGATTGACCCCGAAGTACAGTGTGGTAAAAACCCAGGCCGCGACCCGGGATGAGGCCTCAGCTGAACAGGCTGCCACTTCCTCCTTGACTATTTTCTCCGGTCTCTCATCTTTGGTCCGCCGGTCAAAGAATTCCAAATCAACGACCATCGACTTCTTATACGGGTAACTCAAAAGAATATTAATACATTGTCACCAGATGTTTTTTTTTAAATTATCAGAAAGGTTTTTACTTGCATAGTTTTTATCGAGATATCCCTCTTGATTTGAAACTTCTTCGAATTTTAATGGTTATGCACAGTAGTCGCTGAACTTAATAAAATACGTTATTGCGCGATTGCATTTTGCGTAACCACAACATTTAACGTTTAAAGTTAGTAAACGCCGGGTTTTTGCACCACTGCTGTAACATTGAACACCCCATTCGCCACTTTAATAATACCGGGGCAATCAATGGTTCAAATTTTAATCTAATTTGCATATTAAAACATTGTTGATTATTTTTTAATTTGTGATTTACACGGTCTGCTTACTGTATAACGTGTACAATAGTATCGGATAAACGTACGCTTTTCATACAGGTCGTGAAGAAGCGAGGACTGCAATCAGGATTATAACTCTTCATATCTGAAGGTGGGGGAAAAGCTGACCTTCTATCATTAATACAGAGAAAGATTACTACTTTCTATTAGCCTTGTATTTAGCGAAGTACAGCTTGTATCTTTTCAACACTAACTTTACACGTTCACCATCAGTGATGGTCTAACTCTGCTAGTCACCACCCAAAGAACTCTCAATCAAGATCATTCTGCAGGTGGGTTAAGAGTTGACCGTCAATAAATTATTGCCCAGAAAGGCTGGTGCCTTCTACAACCTTTTAAATTCACTACCAGTGGCGATCTAGCTTTGAGTCTTCACCACCTAGAGCCATCCGGTAGTGAAGCCTAGGATGTTCACCAACGGGTGGTGCAGCTTTGACAGTTCACCATCAAGCACTACCCGGTGCTAATTTTTGGGCCAAAAACCTACGAAACCTACTACATCTCCCGATAGTCGTCTACTTTGTCTTTAACTATGGAAAATGCTAATAAAACGGCACGTGCCTCACATGCTCCAAGTGCTCAAAACGCGGAAAACGAAATCAATTAAGGTACATATAATTTAAATATGTATAATGATGTTTAATTTTTAATAAAAAATTGTCCCAAGATCTACAACGTCAACATTGATCTTTTTTGTTTATGATTAGTATAGACCAAAATGAAAGTATGATTTCCTGGGTCCTGCTCTATCTCGGGGGTAGAAGTATAGAACTCGACAACCCAATGAAGCCGGTTAAAATCAATTCAAATAAAAAATCATAGACATAAATTCACCCTCACATAATCAACACTTTCGATAAACGAATTAAAACCCGAAAAACAAGCAATAGAAAAATACATAACAATTTACCCAAAAAAGCCTATAAGTTCATTCAGATATTTGGGAATAAACTAAAATCAATACAAATACCAACAGTAATAAAAATTGTAATAGCAGAAATAAGCAAAAAAAATTAAATACTTAGAAAACCAGAAAAATGCAATCCAAATTCCCATGATAATAAAAATTGTAATAGAAAAAACCTAAAACACATTACCATTAACAATTCCCGGCTTATAACGCACACAAAAAAACTCTTAACTGAATAGTGAAGGCTAAACAAAAGCGCATATCTCAAAATAAATAAAACCAACGTAATCACATTAATGAAAATGTATGACACATTTAAAGCCGATAAAAAAACGTAAAATAAATTACGAAATTACGAGTAAGTAAACGAAACGAAAAAAGTGCGATGTATACCACTTGAAATTGTATTCATAAATGACCCGTAACGGTTCAATAGTACCGATAGATAAAAAACTTACTAACGAGGAGTGTACTCGAGGTGTAAATAACCGATTTTAATGAAACTCGGGGGGATGTAGACATTGGGGCAATATGAATTTTCACTAAGGGAAAAGTTACGCTGGGCTTCCGTTTTGCTATGGCAACCGAAAATGTTTTTGACAACGTAAAATGAAAAACTCTACATTTAAAAAAGCATGGGATTTTCTCGGTTTCACATGTGAAAATATTTGAAAACTAAAAAAAAATTAAAAATTTAAATTTGAACTAAAATGCTAAATTTGAACAATTTTGAGTGAAATTCATCAAGTTTGGGTAAACTTAAACCAAATTTGGGTAAAATTGAGAAAAGTAAATTGAATTTGATAAATAAAGGGATATTTGCAAATTTTACCTAATAGGGTATTGAAATCGACAAAAATTGGCTAAATTGACCAAAATTGGGTAAAAAGACCAAAATTGGGTAAAAAGACCAAAATTAGGTAAAATGACCTAAAATGTTTAAAATTGGATAAAATCGGGTTTAACCAACTAATATCGTCTAAAATTGGGTAAAATGATAAAATTGGGGTAAATTGATAAAATTTGGTTAAAATGATAAAATTTGGGTAAAATTATCAAAATTCGTCCAAATGACAATAATTGAGTAAAATTGTGTTAAAACAACTAATATCGGCTACAATTGGGTAAAATGATAAAATTTGGGTAAAATGATAAAATTTGGGTAAAATGATAAAAATTGGTTAAAATGATAAAATTTGGGTAAAATTATCAAAATTCGTCCCAATGACAAAAATCGAGTAAAATTGTGTTACTAATATCGACTACAATTGGATAAAATGATAAATTTTTGGGTAAAAGAATTAAATTTGGGTATAATGACGTAAAATGTTTAAAATTGGATTAAATCGGGTGAAACAACTAATATCGTCTAAAATGGGGTAAAATTATAAAATTTTGGGGGTAATTTGAGAAAATTGAGTAAAACAGCCAAAAAATAATAAAATTGAATAAAATTTTGGGGGTGATTTGAGAACTACTATCGGATAAAATTGGGTAAAATGATAAAATTTGAGTAAAACTATAAAATTTGGATAAAACAATCAGACTTCGCCCAAATGACAAAAATTGGGTAGAATTGTGTTAAAACTACTAATATCGGCTACATTTGGGTAAAACAGTTAAAATTTGACGTTGTAGTATGTTTTTTCATAATTGGGGTATTTTGGATGTGAACGAAAGAAAGGTTTTTAAAGAAAAACTCTTTAAGTTATAGTAGTTTTCGTTATTAATTAGTGTTTACGAAATTACAACGAAATCGATAACCTTTTAGTTTCTAATTAATTACCTTATTTTGTAGGTTTTCTTCAGTTTATCTACTTTTGGTCCTTCATCACTTTTTGGTAGTTTGACAGATTTATTGTAGCCAATTTCAATTGATTTAAGACGATTCTAGTCGAAACTTATTTAATTTAAGTAAATACTGCTCTTTTTATCAAATTTTGTTCATTTCAATTAATTCAACGCGATTGTAGTCAAATTCATTTATTTAACTCTAATTCTGGTTGTTTAACCAAATTTCTTTCATTTTAAATCATTTTTAGCTACGTGTTTGGCTGTTTTACCCAAATTTTATCATTTTACCCAAATGTACCCGATATTAGTAGTTTTAACACAATTCTACCCAATTTTTGTCATTTGGGCGAAGTCTGATTATTTTACCCAAATTTTATAGTTTTACGCAAATTTTATCATTTTACAAAATTTTATCGTATAGTAGTTGGATTATTACAATTTTATTCAATTTTCTCGAATTGCCCCCAAAATTTTATAATTTTACCCCATTTTAGACGATATCAGTTGTTTAACCCGATTTAATCCAAATTTAAACATTTTAGGTCATTATACCCAAATTTAGTTTTTTTACCCAAAAATTTATCATTTTACCCAATTGTAGTCGATATTAGTTGTTTTAACACAATTTTACTCGATTTTTGTCATTTCGACGAATTTGGATTATTTTACCCCATTTTAGACAATATTAGTTGGTTAAACATTTTAGGTCATTTTACCCAATTTTGGTCTTTTTACCCAATTTTTGTCGATTTCAAAAACAATTATTTGACAATTACCCTATTTAGGAAAAATTTGCAAATATTCCTTTATTTATCAAATTCAATGAACTTTTCTCAATTTTACCCAAATTTGGTTTAAGTTTACCCAAACGTGATGAATTTCACCCAAAATTGTTAAAATTTAGCATTTTAGTTGAAATTTAAATTTTTATTTTTTTTTAGTTTTCAAAAAATGCTTTTTTAAATGTAGAGTTTTTCATTTTACGTTGTCAAAAACATTTTCGGTTGCCATAGCAAAACGGAAGCCCAGCGTAACTTTTCCCTTGGTGAAATTTCATGTTGCCCCAAGGTCTACATACCCCCCGAGTTTCATCCAAATCGGTGATTTACATCTCGGGTACACTCCTCGTAAGTGGACCACCCACGAGTTCTACCCTTTCACCCTCTTATCTCTGCTGACTGTGCTTAATCAAGATTTGAACTTTATATTTTCATACGTAAAAAATTTAAAATATTAATATACTCTTTCGCTTAAGCTGAATTTATAATTTTCAGCAGACCGCTATATGTATCGGTGGTTCTGTGGTAGGTCACTCGCCTGTCATGCAGGAGGGCTCGGGTTCGAAACACGCCTGATGTGATTTTTGTCATTTCGACGAATTTGGATTATTTTACCCCATTTTAGACAATATTAGTTGGTTAAACATTTTAGGTCATTTTACCCAATTTTGGTCTTTTTACCCAATTTTTGTCGATTTCAAAAACAATTATTTGACAATTACCCTATTTAGGAAAAATTTGCAAATATTCCTTTATTTATCAAATTCAATGAACTTTTCTCAATTTTACCCAAATTTGGTTTAAGTTTACCCAAACGTGATGAATTTCACCCAAAATTGTTAAAATTTAGCATTTTAGTTGAAATTTAAATTTTTATTTTTTTTTAGTTTTCAAAAAATGCTTTTTTAAATGTAGAGTTTTTCATTTTACGTTGTCAAAAACATTTTCGGTTGCCATAGCAAAACGGAAGCCCAGCGTAACTTTTCCCTTGGTGAAATTTCATGTTGCCCCAAGGTCTACATACCCCCCGAGTTTCATCCAAATCGGTGATTTACATCTCGGGTACACTCCTCGTAAGTGGACCACCCACGAGTTCTACCCTTTCACCCTCTTATCTCTGCTGACTGTGCTTAATCAAGATTTGAACTTTATATTTTCATACGTAAAAAATTTAAAATATTAATATACTCTTTCGCTTAAGCTGAATTTATAATTTTCAGCAGACCGCTATATGTATCGGTGGTTCTGTGGTAGGTCACTCGCCTGTCATGCAGGAGGGCTCGGGTTCGAAACACGCCTGATGTGATCGCAATGATACTATGACGTAAACCGTGAATATTTGGTGGAAACCCTGCCATTTGGACGTTGAGCCGTTTACAGTAACCATCAGCACTCTGTCCGTCCCAAACGTCAAAGATTCGTCACGTACAATCCTAATTCGCATAAGAACTTTATGCTACACCCAATTACAAAAGAGGGCTCTTTTGGAAAAAGCCTTTTTCCTAATTCCAAGAAACTGCGAACGCAGTGATTTCAATAAATTGCGTACGCATTGATCACACTTTGCCCCGAAAATGCGAGTTCATTCGCAGCCCAGACAGACCAACCCACAGACACGGTGATTGTACATCCCCTCGGAGAGGTAAAAAGTTTTACCGAATCCCAAAATCCTGCGAACGCGGTGATTGCACTTGTTCCTCGAAACTGCGAACGTGTTCGCAGCCCAGACAGACACACACACACGATGATTATAATAACCCTCCGAGCTTAAGGTCCCATAGGATTGTTTAAAACATATGGTAACTAGTAAGGAGATAAAGAGGATTTATCAAGGACATTGATCCGTAGATCGCCACACGCTGACGTCCACTCGGACATAATTTTAATTACTTTATATATATTTTATACTAACCTGATTTTAAAAAATAAAAATAATTTGCAAATTCAGGGTAGAAACTTTTGAAAAAAATAGTGATGAAATCGTTGGAAAAAAGATAATTTCAGAGGAAAAAAATATTCAAAGTTTGGTAAGTATTTTGTAAACATTATTCATCTATCAAATTTTAGTTGGTAGACAATTTTGCTGGAAGACAATAGTTAAGCCTCTTTTGAAACAACAAACTTGATAGTTTTCTTATTTTGCAGATCAATTCTTCAATCTTTCATTTCGGTAAAGATAAGAGATTTGGTCCACTAGATTCAAAAACAGAGCTTTCTTACTAGTGTTTTTGAAACAAAGCTATTATCCACTTCCGACATGAGGCCTCCGAAAAAAACGGGCTTAATCGGTTGCTGTAGTGCGCTTTCAAAAGTTAGTTAAACGGTAACTATGGAGCTGAAGTTTTCGGAATTCCGGCCGGAAGTGGTTTAATGCTGTTGATTTCGCCCAAGTCAGTAATTTCGAATTTAGGGTACGATGTCTATACTACCTTTGATTTATGGTACAACTTCGGAGCTTAGGAGGATCGCGCTTTCTATTTGTGTCTACTAAGGCTATACCTTACTTAGAGAAATACTATACTGATCACTCGGTAAAAAATAGCTATTTTTGTAGATTTGATTTAAAGACCGAGAACAGAGCGAATTTCCACCCCTCGTATTCTGTACTTAATTTTTTGACGAGTGACAACTGATTGACATTTCTGACAACTTGATTGTCAGCTCTGACAGCTTGAGTGACCGCCTGGACAATTCATGTATTGTAGCTTACCTCTTTTTTTGATGCTCATTGTATATATTATATTCAAAAACAGTCAGAGCCGTCAGCCAAGCTGTCCACGCTGTCACCTAGGAGCAACAAACACAAGGAGAACGTAGCTAGCCTTTAAACACGCTAAGGAAGGGTTGTGTACGAACTTCATTGAACGAGCGTCACGAGCCTTTACGATGAACGTTTTACGGGCGGGGGGAAGACAATTTCAGAATTTTCCCCTTTCGACGGCAGCAGGCGCTAAAGCGTCTAGCCAATGAAAAATGCACGACTTTTGACGGGTTGCGTTCTCCTTATGTGGGGTGTTGTGTTTGTTGCTCCTAGCTGTCACTCAATTTTGCGGGGGTCAAAATTCGCGCACAAGAAAATGGAATCTCTGTTCTCGGCCTTTAAACGAATATTTTCAGAATACTCTTGGCATACACTCTTAATTCGTAATTCATTGCTACACTTCTAGTTGAAAATAATATTTTCATGCTCGTAAGTAGCAGCTAAAGATGTGGACGTTTTTGATCGCTATTAGCGACCGTGATAATGGAGCTAAAGGAATCCCTATAAACGATTTTTGGCCCATACATAAATTAGAAACACAGTATCCACAATGGACTTGAAATTGTGTTAGTGACTTTCTGGCGATACCTCTAAGTCTATGATTATTAATAATAATAATAATAAGCTAGGCGAATACCCAAGGCACCACCTTAGGCCTAAGTCATCATGTGACTTTTGAAGCCCTTAATTCAGGTGGCCGGGTTACAATGCGTAGGAAGGTGGTGGCAAGCCCTGCATGCCACGAGATCGAGCCAACAGCTCCCTACAATAACTATTACCGTTAACCTAGACAAGTTTTTATGGAAGGGGAAACCGAAGAACTCGGGGGAAAACCCCTTAAACCAGTGGGTACAGAACTTGCAAACTCAACGCAGAAGGAGTTGTTAGAAATGTAGTTCCATTTCAATCAGAAATTATGTTTTGAATTATCAAGTACTGATATTAAAATGATACAGCCATCGATTTCCATAGTAAAATGTATCGTAAACTACACAAGACTTGGCGTAAATAAGGTTCGACATTGCGCAAAATTATATATTATTGATTTTGAGGTTGTGAATAACGCGTTGAAACTAGCGTGTGCACATTTTTTATAACGAAAACTATTGATGTTTGAGGTACCAAGTTGGTTGCTTTTGAAACCAGCCTAACGTAGTGAAATTGCTGCAAAACGCACTGTATGTTCTGGTCTAAAAATTTTGTTAATTTTTTTTGAATCTTTAATAGTATAAAGTTATTTCTTAAGATATTTCCACCTTTCCTATACCTACATTTTGTATTATTTTAAATATTTAACAACCATTAAAATATATTATTAATTAGAAAATTTATTATATCCATAAGTTGAATTATGCCGAAATTTTTGCACGTACAAAAATTGGATGAAAGAAAGACCACCGTTACAAATTTAAAAACTCAAAAGGTTGATCTGTGAAAACGTACGTAGCATTGTTAAAAGTTTTAAATTTTTTCATCAATGCTTTTCCTTTACATCTTACAAATATCAATTGTGTCCTATGTTTAAAAACACAAAATTATCGACTTTATCTTAACTTTATCAGGTATTAACTATTTTTTCCATTTGTTTTTCAGGGAGTTGATTCAGTGGCATGGCAATATATCAACCTAATTGGTTTAAAGAGTTGTTTGGCCATTTTCTTGGGTTTTTCTGGCGCTTATGCTTTATGTGTGTTTTCCAATTACTGGTTGGTGCTTTGGACTGCAGATATTCAGTCTTCATATGCGGATCAGAGGAATGCCACTTTGTCCAAAATTAAGAGACTCTCAATATTTGGTGCAATTAATCTGGGGCATATTAGTATGACCTTGGTATCTGGAATATTTTTACTGCTTTTTATGTTAAACGCCGCGGTTAAAATGAATCGAAAACTACTCGAGTCAGTTCTTCGATCACCGTTAGCCTTCTTCGACACCACTCCAGTTGGACGTATCCTCAATCGCTTTACATCTGACATCGAGGAAGCCGATCAAGGAATGAACTTTTATTTGCTGATGACCATCACATTTGCATTTCAGACAGTATCTTTATTAATAGCTGTAATGGCTGAAATTCCATTATTTGCGTTGGCGATTGTACTTTGCCTGGTGCCTTTCATATTTATTCAAGTAAGAACCAGTTCCATTTTAATTATTACAAAACATTTGAACTTCACCCCATTAAAAGAGTAGTTGTTGGTTATGAAGGTTACAAGAAAAGTAGTATCGATGCAAATTGCAAAATAGTTAATGTTTTAAACCAGTTCTTTAGTTTTAATCAGGTTGGGTTTACTAAAATAAAGGATTCATTTGAATAAAATATGATGTTGGATGTAAAAGGATATCTTCCTAATTTTGCTTAACGGCTCCTGTGGAAATAATTTATGTAAAATCAACATCAATGTTACTAACGAAGGACAGTTTAAGCAACGTAACGAAATCTCCTGACCAAAGATTGAATTTTGGTGAACGTTGCTTTAATGTTAATTGCCAAACGCAAACAATATGACGAGCCGAGGTGTTTCTCATCGATTTGTAAAAACTCAAGGATTTAGTAGTACTTATTATATTTTCAAAATTCCCAAATGAGAACTTTCAAATGGGCTATAGTTTGACCGTGAAACGGACAATATTTTGGAAACACACAAACTTATCGTTATGTGATTTCACATGGGAATTCAGCGACTTCAACGAAAAAACAAGTATTTGTTTGGTAGGTTACACAATTTTTGGTGGGTCCCCCTAATTATTGTTAAAAGCGAATAAATAAGGGCAAATGACAATTAATTAAGGTAGGTTTGAGTAAATGTTCAAAAATTGAAATTAAATACATATATGTTCATTGAGGTAAAACAATAAAACGGGTTAAATTTATAAATTTTCGGTAAATGCTGTAAGATCAAGTTAAGTTAGGTAATTGAGACTAAATTAATATAAAAATATATATAATTGGCCAGAATTCGGAAAATTGAAACCACCGTATTTAAGGCAAATATGAATCCATGTAATTTAATATTAAAAAATAATAATCAGCTAGGGTAATACCCAAGACACCACCTTAGGCCCAAGTCATCGAGCGACTTTTAACGGTGGACTGGTTACAATGCGTTTAAAATGCCGTATGTTAAATAATGTTGTGTGGATGCAAATGGTTTAGTCTAAATTTGGGGAAATAAGAACAATGTATCACAAATAAGAGTTAATGGAAATAAATTGGAGAACACTAAGGTAATATCAAATAAAGTTCGTAAATAGAAGCGAAATTAGTTATTGGTAATAAAATTTATTTATTGCAAATGTATTTTAATTTAATGCATTGCATTTCAGTAACTGTGAATTTATATAGTTTAAAATTAAATTATCTACTTAAATTAAATATTTTCCGTTTGGTGAATTAGTTGGATAAAGTAAAGTTATTTGGATATCAGATATTACATAATTTAAAGATTAGTAAAATAATAGAAGGTTAATTTATAAAAATAGTATTTTAGATGACAAAAATTATTTTATTTTAGTAAATAAAAGTAAGTAAGTAAAACGGAATAAATGTATTTATATAATACCCAAGGCACCACTTTAGGCCTAAGTCATCAAGCGACCTTTGAAGCCATTACTTCAGGTGGCCGGGTTACAATGCGTAGGAGGGTGGTGACAAGCCCTGCATGCCAAGCGATCGAGTCAACCGCTCCCTAGCTCCCTACACTTACTATTACCATGAATGTATTCATTTCAACCATAAATATATAGAACTATATCATTCGAAATATATTTTTCAAAGCCATTTGCGATGCCACGGTTCTTCACACAAATTTTATTTTATTTAATTATATTTGAAATTGAACGTTTAGCTTCTCTTACGTATACATTATACATAATATTGTATTCTTCTTTTCCATTTGGAATTTGATTTGTTTTATTTAACGTTCCCTTTTCGACGCATATGTCATTATTTAAAATCTCGAGCTGTTCAATTTATATTATTGGTCGTAAAATAATGGTTCGATAAAAGACATCGGCTCGAAACGTCTCCAATTTATAAAACATTGTTTCTTCATTTTAATTTTTATATTTTACCATTGTAATTAATCCGTTGAATTTCTAGCATGTATATAGTTTCGCAGAAATCAAAATTAATGAATTTCTTCTGTTTCACTAGATAAAGAAATTTCAATGAATTCATTTTTCCAAATAAGTTAAATTTACTCCACTCATTCGCTCAGCCTAAGTTTTTTAACTTTAACCAGTTTACTGAATTTTACGTATTAATTCGCAGTTACTTAGATGCAGCGGATTATACGTTAAGGTCTACTCAATCCTTGAGTTGAAATCAAATCAGTGAAGAAACTACTCGGGTTGGCTCATTATACGGTATCATTGGTTTTTTTAATACAAAACGAACATTATTTTTCCGTTTGGGAGTTAAAGAGGAAAACAAGTTGAAAATAATTTAAAAATTTGGTTATTTTACCATTTACATTTAGTTTTGAATTCAAATTGTTTTATCCTGGGATTTGAAATAAACACTTCTATACGATTGTAAAGTAACCCGGCCACCTAAATTAAAAGGCTTTAAAAGTCGCTCGATGACTTAGGCCTAAGGTGGTGCCTTGGGTATTAGCCTAGCTGATTATTAATTTATTATTAATTATATGTATCTAAATTGATAGAGTGGTCATTTCTGCATCGTTGGCTCCCAAACCCCATTTTTATACATTCAAATATTTGGTATATTTTTTAAGGTTTATATTTGTCAAAGTTATCCAAAGTTAACTTTATCTTATCTGATATATGTGGAAAATAAACTTGATTTTCTAAAATAGCTTAAAAACACTTAAATAACAGACGCTTTTTTGTTTTAAATTATAGAAACACCGATTCAATTTCCTCGATGAACTAAAACCATGTAACATTTTGCGGTTAAATCGAAAAATATGGTTTTCAATTTGTAAAAGAGTATAGGAAAGTTTAAGCACTTGCATTATAGAATATTGATATCTTTCGAGATTATCTGTGATAACAGACTTTTGTTTCCACCACAGATTCCAGAATTCTTTGGAAAATTTTATTTTATTTTTAAAGCCACCCAAAAAGTTCAAGTTATGCTTTATTTTGGTTTTCAGGCGGTAAATGATATCAACTCTTTCTATATTAAATTACGTGAAAGGTAAAAAATCCCATAGAAAAGGGGACAGAGAAAGCTAAGCCCTAACAAATTTATAGTAATGATACAAAAATGTTATTAGATATGATATTTATGTTATATACCATAAAGTATAAAGAATATACTTGAACAAAAGTATCGAAGGCATAAAAGTTCAATCATCTACACATTTCAAAAAACCAAATAATCAAAAACGTTACACAAGGCTAAGTGTTGCGTAAGAATGTTTGGGTGTTTCCACCACCCTCCTGGCCACCTGGGATAAAGGTATTAAAAGTCGGTAGATGACTTGGGCCTAGGGTTGTGACTTGGGTTTAAGCCTAGCTTATTAAAATATCATTTATGACACAATGTGGAACTATGAAGAATATGACTACGGATATTGTTAAGACAAACTATCTGTGTTTCATCTGAAACTTGTCAAAAGCATTCGTATTTTAAAATATATTTTATAATAAAACTAAATGCTTTTAGGTGTATTACTCGAAAGCTCATGGACAGTTGAAGAAGCTTTTCGTCAACTCAAATTCTCCTCTGTTCACTCATTTTTCTGATTCTTTGGCCGGTGCCAGTGTCATTAGATCTCTGAAAGCTACAGACATATTCACCGAGAAAGCATTTTCACTCATTGAGGATAACGAAACGAAATATTATTCATGGTGCATGAGTGTGAGGTTAGAAACTTTCATTTATTTAAATAAACAAAGTGTTATCACGTGTAGTGTACAATTTGTTTTATTTATTTTACTTATATAAATTATATTTAACTCCAAACCTCTTTACGTTATATTTATTATAAATGTTCTTGGTGTGTTGTATAATTTTAATATTCTTTTTTTGGCGCTTAAGAATATTATTAAAATTAATTTCCTGTTTTGCGGAATGCCCAGTGAAGTCGCTCATGCTAGTTTAAAGCTTTTGCGTTTCAATTTCTGTTGTAACGATACCGATGATATCGAGGGGCTAACCACTCTTAGAAAGTCTGTACACCGGATTAAGCTTAGATTACCACTGCCAAAGGCAGGGACTTCAAAGATTACGCGTAATCCCATTAGTACAGTCAAAGGTACGACTCTCTACACCGATTACGCGGAGTGATCAGCTCCTCGGATGATATAGATGTTTTTTTCTACACTTAACCTTGAAACACAAATACGAAATGGTTTTCCAGACAAAGTATCGATGTTTATATTAGTAAGATGCCATGGTTTGCGAAATCCGTTACATTACAAAACACTGATACATTTATTTTCCAGTGATATTTTAAATACGTTTTTCCTCGCTTTAATAATAATAATGTATCAATAATTTTTTTAATTCCTCAAAGAAATTTCGTATTTAAATGGAAATTCAGTTAATGTTTCATGATTGCAAAAATCCGAACGATATTTCCAAGTACATTGTTTTGATAAAAAGTAACTTTTCCTAATAAAGCTTAGTTTATCTGTATCTTTAGCCTTTAATTTGCAATATCGCTTTTATAAATAATTCATATTTTACACCAAACGTATTAATAAGGCCGGGATAACTTACACGAGAAGCCACCCCTCAGAGATGGGCAAAAAATCATTTGACGAATAACGAATAAATTTTTTTCGTGTCAGTTGTTATTTATAAATAAGGTTACAGTTAATTTATTTAGAGAAAAATATTTTAAATAAATGTAGAAAAATATTTTTTAATAAAATAAGTTTATAAATAAAAAGGTCAAATATCTGTTTTATTAAATCATTTGAAATAAATGTATTTTGCAAATAAGAAGACTGAAATATTTTGTCATCAGATATTTCGGGTTGGCGTAGTTTACAAATAGATCGTCAAAAATAGCTTCCGTTTATTTTTTATTTAGTAGATAACGAATTATTTGAGAGGGCTAGACTCAAGGAAAATAACTGAATACATGTCCAATTTGTAAGAAAATGCAATACAAATTCCAAAGACAAATTAATTCTGGTGTCAGAGACGAAATACAATTTTCGACACTATTTTTATTTTAACAATGAGTATCAATATTACCCAGCAATGGTGGTCACTATTTAATGGCACAGCAGACATGTGAGCGAGGCCCCTTCTCACAACACACATGTTTTGCGAAGGAATAAATGAGGGGCCCGAATAAGTGCCGCAAAGTACGGGAACCCCAAAAAGTGCCGGACCTCAATAAGTGCCGCTAAGTAAGGGGACCCCTAAAAGTGCCCTTAGGTGTGGGGACCACAAAACGTGTCGCTAAGTGCGAGGCCCTAGACGCTCGCCTTTTCTAGCACCGGCCCTATAGCTACACCACTGTAGCTATTAATTATTTAATTAATGCTACTAATTTTTACTTGAAAGCATCATTTACCTTTACTATATACACAAACCTTACGAAGATACGTGAATTTGGTTAATAAAAACATTAATCTAATACTGCCGATCGCCTAATTTACGTAGCATCGTCCAAACAGTGGCGTAACTAAGGACCTGCAGACCCCGAGAACGGGGGGGGGGCTTTTCATTTTCACAAACTAGGGGGCCCTTTCGTTTTAAGTATTTTTACAAGAAAATCTTGTAAAAATGGAGAAAAATCGGTTACGGGACGAACAAAAGACAGGCTTTAAACAATACTAAAATTCAATCTCACTCAATATCCGACGGTAGAAATCGTAAAAAATATCTAAAGGTAGCTTTTGAATATAATATTTTAATTTTCAAATTTTAATAAATGAAATTCGCGGTTTTTAATTTAAATAGACATATTATATATTGCATTTCATTTACTACGACACTACTAATACCTTATAACAAATACATTTTTTTTTATAAAGGGGCCTTTTGATATCCTGCGGGGGGCTCGAAATTTGTCATTACGCCACTGCGTCCAAAGCTTCTAACTGGAGGTGCTTTGTCGGTGGCATTAGCGTTAAATGTTGCCATTATCAAGAAGTCAAATATCCCGTAACAGTTTACTCCATATAGTGCGATAAGCATTTTATTATGAACCTTGCGTTTACTCGATTAACTAAAACAAAAAGAACAAAGGTCTCCTTAATCCTTATTCTTTATTTAAATTAAAGAAAATATTTCAATTTTTTTTATTCCGCGAAATAAATGACTGAAAATATTTTGTAAAAAAACAATTTACCAAATGGATGTTCATGAAATATTCGTAAAATATTATTTTCCAGATAATAGTCGAAAATATTATTTTTTAAATTATTTACCAAATAAGACCACGACCAAATATTTGTTTAATTGCCAAATAACTATACCTAAAATATTTAGCCCTGTCAATCGACGAATAAATATGATCAGATATTTTGTTATTTAGTAATTTATTCGTTATTCGCCATATGATTTTTTGCCCATCTCTGCCACCCCTCTTGTAGCAGAGTAGATCGTCATTTATTTACGTGTTCAATTTTACAAATATCACATACACGTTTTAGAGATAACGATTAATCTGTTTCATAACGACTCCGAAACTACAATAACTTTATTTTCAGATGGATGTCCTTCCGGGTAAATTTGTTACTAAGTGTGCTGTTACTTATTGCTTATCTATCGGCAGTACTGTCAAAAGAATTCCTTTCACCTGGAATAGTTGGATACATTCTTAACAACTTGAATACGGTTTGTTGTATTTAATTATCACCTCAGTAAAACGAGTCCAGTTCATTTTTCTCTTGGAGCTTTAAGAATTTTTTTCAGTAATTAAATGGAAATTATAAAATACATTTATGAATATGACCACGTTGAAAATGCCTAAGAACATGAAACTTCACTCGACATTACTTTAGTAAAATTATTTTTCATGGAACCTATTACAATTTTGCAGCAAATTTTTAGTTCAGATATACGAATAACAGATATGTTTAATAAATATAACAAATTAGGAAATATAAAAAAATGAATATTAATCCAAGCAATATATTACAAATGGATATTATTGGAAAATAGGACAGAATGTCTGAACTTTATGTAAAATATTTCTGTCGAGGCCAAATTTTCCTGACATTTTCTGGAAATTCAACATTTTGTAAATTACCATACCTTTTTGGACCAGCCTTCCCAAATAGTATCTTTCAAGTTGTGATGCTATACGAATTATTCGACAAAAGTGCAACAATTGTTTTTATTTAAGTAACAGCTAGGAAATATGGGAGTTGTAAAAACTACTACGGATTCAGTGGGTACTGGGGGTACTGCGGAAGATATTTTGTTAAATTATTTTATCGTCTTCAATGTGCAGTCAATGAATACGTTAAAAAAAATCCAAACACGTTAAGACTATAATTATTAAGGTGGTTCTTAAATGTTGATATCATACCGTCTAAATTTGTTGAAATGTATCGAAACATAATTCATAAGAAATGTTTGTTAATTGAACAAAATTGCAGGGTAGGGCAATGATCTTGAAAATTCCCCATATTTTAGCAATAGACCCATTGGCATTTAAGGTACTTTATTTTTATCGAAATTGTTTTCATGAAAACGCCAATTTTTATTTATCTAATTACAAACAAAATTTATAAGCCCCACCATCGACTGCGATGCAGGCTTGGGCGCAAAACATTCTTGTTGAAAACACGTTGAACCATTTCCAGGGTTACTTCCCGGCATGCGTTAAGAATTCGTTGACGTAGTTCTTCTAGTGTTTCAACCGAAGTGGCATATTCTCTGTCATTAATGAAGCCCAAAAGAAAAAAGTTTTTAAAGGCGTCAGATCTGGTGACCTTGCTGGCCAGTGTACCGGACCGTTTCTCCCTATCCATCGTTGTGGAAATTCATTGTTTAGGAAAAGTTTGACGTCTCTGTAGTAATGAGGCGGGGCACCTTCTTGTTGAAACCACAATCTGGCTCGTTAACTGATCGCAGTTCGTCAAGTTGATTTGCCAGTTTTTTCGCAAGAAATCTTAATAACTCTGGCCATTCTGATGTGAAGGGAAAAATACATTTTCGTACAAGACCAATCCAAACGTTTAAGCGCCCAAATTGAAAATGGTGACGGTGATCAAAACCCCAGTGTGGATTTTCGTCTTGCCAAAAGTAATTCTTAGGCCCGTCTCTTGAATTGGAAGATTCATCCGAGAATAGCCCGTTGCGGATAAATTGAGGGTCTTCAGCCACCGAATTCAGCAGCCAGGTGCCAAAATCCAGCCGTATTTCAGCGTCTCCATCTACTAAACCATAATTGGTAAAGTGTTGCTCTATAAGGATGGTACATATGTTTACGCAATATTTCCCTCATTTTCTGCAAAACCATACTGCCGAAAGTCATTCACAGCTCGCCTCACTGTATTTGTAGACGGTCTTCAATCCGGGTGTCGTTGTTCGAAGATCTCACTCACTCGTCTAAGATTTCTTCCACCTTCTTTGTAGTAAATGGCAATAAGTTTCGTATGATCTGGTCTGGAATAAAATTGCAAAATTATTTTTATGATAAATTACCACAATGATATGAAACACAGTGTAACACTGCCTCTTTATACTAAATTAATTTGAGTTTTTGTACGGACTTTAAACCTAAGTTATATTAAGCTATTGACTTCTCCAGACGGTTTTGCATCTAGATTAAGTCTAATGCGAAACAATTTAACCTTGAAAGGAAAGAAGGGAAGGTGAACCTCACCGTTGAAAACTTTCAAGTTGCTCTAACGTGGCGTTAGATTAGCAATGCTATATAGCATAAGACCTCGTCCATATGCGGGTGATCGTCGACATGTCGTAGTTGATCAGAGCAATGAAACTCGTGGCTAGTATCACGATTATTTTTAAATAGCACGATTATTTTTTAATATCACGATTATTTTTTAATATCACGAATATTTTTAAATATCACGATTAATTTCAAATATCACGATTATTTTCAAATATCACGATTATTTTCAAATATCACGAATATTTTTAAATATCACGATTATTTTTAAATAACACGATTGAAAATAAATAATAAATTATATTAAATATCACTATTATCTTTAAATATAACCATTATAATTAAATATAATGAATATAATGAAATATAATGATTATAATGAAATGCAATGATTATAATTAAATGTAATGATTATATTTAAATTTAACGATTATAATGAAATATAATGATTATAATGAAATATAATTCAATTCAAAAGGTGTTTATTGCCTGTAAGATAACGTGTTTGCACACTTTTTACAATTTTACAGGAACGAAAAAAAAATATATATATAAAACTTCTACGTCAAAAACCAAAATACGTTATACAACAACATAGTCAAGCAAAAGTAAAGCAAATTCTAAAAAGTAAGCAGTTAAAAGACATCGTCGGATAAAATAGATGTAATACATTTGTTATCTCATTCTACAACTACTATAACTACTATAAGATTTAACAATATTTGACCTCGGGATTAATTTTATGACCTAAAAATTACTTATATTAGAGTGGTATTATATTAAGATTAAAAGATTAATATCCAGATTATTTCTATTTCTATTTACAATTTCATTTACGTGCTTATTTTTAACTCGTTTAACAAAGATTTGCGGAATTTTAGATGATTTGGTTCAAATATATCCAGATTTTTTGAGTACAAGTTGAAAGTTTTTTTAGTTCTTTTAATGGGGTTATTACAAAAATCATGGACTTAAAAAATTTTCCTTTGATCTTGTGTTAGTACTGAGTACGCGCAGGTTGATGCAGGAGAGCAGGTCTTTACAGTCTATACAATTATTGATTAATTTATATAAGAACATAATTTCGTGGTAATTAGTTCGATTACACAATGATGGTAATTTAAATTTTTCAATAATGGTTTTATATCTGTAATTTTGTACGGGATAGAAATTTAGAGAGTACAGTCTGGCGAATTTGTTTTGCATGCCTTCTATAGTATTACGGAGATAGATGCTACAGCCGGACCAGACCTGGGAGCAATATTCAATTTTAGACCTTATTAAAGATTTATAAAGCATTAAGAAAAAATGATTATAATGATTATAATGAAATATAATGATTATAATGAAATATAATGATTATAATGAAATATAATGATTATAATGAAATATAATGATTATAATGAAATATAATGATTATAATGAAATATAATGATTATAATGAAATATAATGATTATAATGAAATATAATGATTATAATGAAATATAATGATTATAATGAAATATAATGATTATAATGAAATATAATGATTATAATGAAATATAATGATTATAATGAAATATAATGATTATAATGAAATATAATGATTATAATGAAATATAATGATTATAATGATTATAATGAAATATAATGATTATAATGAAATATAATGATTATAATGATTATAATGAAATATAATGATTATAATGAAATATAATGATTATAATTTAATATAACGACTATAATGAAATATAATATTTATAATTTAACATAATGATTATAATTTAATATAATGATTATAATGATTTTATTAAAATATAATGATTATAGTTAAATATAATGATTATAATTAAATATTATGATTATAATGACAACAATCTGTTTTTTTTTCTACGCCATTGATCGTTTTTCGCGAGTTTTTCATCGATCATCCTGTAATTTAAGTTTCCAATAACAATTAATGTAAAGCTCCCAATGTTATTTTTTGCAATCGTTCATTTTTCCAACTTTTGCAGATTGCCCCTTTTGTGTGGTTCATATTATTTAACGGAACACTTGTTGAGGCTTCTTTTGTGAGTCTGGAGAGGATATTTGAATACTTCAATCTAAATCCTGAAGTGAGCTAAATTTATATCGACACAATTTTCATTTTTGTAAAATTATAATTCAAGGTTATTAAGTTAGTTGATGCTCCTTTATAAGAGCGAATGCAATAAGAATCTCTATGTAAATGAATTATTTAAAGTTAATTTGATGTTATGTTGTTATTGTTCGCTTTACATATTCCTAAAAAATTCAGCACCCTGAACAAATATTTCCAAATTAAAGAGTTTCTAAAATCAGCTGTAACTTAAGCTAAAATATTTTTTAAATCATTAAATGAATTAGCTCATGTCGGCTAATGTTTTTGTAAAAAAGGTTTAACCTACAAATCTAGGAGGTTTAGTTTCATTGAACATTCAATATTATAAAATGAAATTAATCTACTCTCCAGAAAAGAGAACCTTTATTGGTACCCCTACTGTGAATAAATCTAACAATTCATTCTTTTGATGGGCTCCAAAAATTTTGATCACCTTGTGACGAACAAGCATAAGAAACTAGACTTCTCGATGGCTTAGACAACCGCGACGTTTAGAGTTAGATGTTGTCCAGAGTAATGATATGATTTGATAATAAAATAATTAGATGATGGCATGGGCCCGGAACAAAGATTTATAATTTGAATGGCCCTTTGCTAGGCTCATTTTTATTCAGGGTCAAAATAATACGGCGTTTCTAGAGCCCAAGACCAAATTAGATGTGTCGTGCTCGTAATGGTGCTAGATAATGAATAGAACGGGTAACCACACCGAATGAGGACTAGGGTCTATAATGATGCTAGATTCAGGATAGGGTTGGCAACGAAGGTAAAATTTAATTAACTAAATTAGCCAACTGATTTAAAACAGCAATTGCCGTCTCTTTATCCTTTATTTTCATTCCATTAAATCAATACAGACTAGATAATGTTTAATCGGTAATTTCCCCCCAGTATTATTCGGAATTGTAAAAAGGTGGTAATCGGCTCCAATAAAAAAAATCCACTTTTATCCAGATAAGGAGATATACTGCTTATTTAATCCATATAATTTGTCTCTTAATTTCGGAAAGGTAAAAAAAAATATTCTTTGGATAAGGTAACCAAACTCTTGAAGAGTAGACAAAATACATAAGCAATGAGCACTCCATTTCTTTTTATAATTAATGCGAAAACTATTACGGTATTTCTATTTCGAATTGGTTTTACTTTCAAGAATGTTAAGCTCTATTAAGAACAATTAAAAAGACTGGTAAACATTCCCTACTAGTAAATAAAATAAATTGTACATTTTACTGGGTCATCACTAATGTTTTAAATGCGCGTGATTTTGAATGAAAATTGTGTATGTTAGAAAGCAATAAGTTGAGTACTAAACAAAGAATTAGCCTGGTGTACAAGCGTCACAAAGTGTAGTAATGCCTGTATCATTTCATGAACGTTTTTCTCCGAAACAGGCAGATTGGAATAGACCAGAAGCACATCTACCGAAGCAATGGCCTGAGAAAGGTCAAATTATATTTCGGAATTATTCGACTCGCTATCGGGAAGGACTGGACCTGGTTTTAAATAACATATCTTTCGTTGTAAATCCAATGGAAAAAGTACGAATTTAAGTTGTTTTAAACATATTTTTAAAAATTAAGATTTATGGTCTACAGAAGCAATAAAAGCCGGAAATGTTGAAATTAATTTTTGTTGTAACAAATACTTTACATTTTCCATTAACCTCCTAAAAGCATTGAAAAATAGTCTTCGGTCCTTGTTTTTGCTAATTAAAACCCAACACAAGTATAAATAATAAATATTAGCTATCCCAAAATAATATTAAAATATAAATGGTTGATTTTTCTATAAAATTTAACATTTGATTTTAACTTTGTGTGGCCTTTTAATTAAAATTAAAAGTTCGACTATCATTAAAATGCTTACAAAGTAATTTCTATTTAATTAAATAGGTTGGTGTGGTAGGAAGAACAGGCGCTGGAAAATCTTCTTTGGCCTTGGCTCTGTTTCGGATGATTGAGCCAACAAACGGAGAAATCATTATCGACGGACAAGATATCAGCAAATTGGGTCTACACGATCTGAGATCCAGAATCACCATCATTCCTCAGGATCCTGTTCTCTACTCCGGAACCCTCAGATTCAACTTGGACCCTTTCAACTTAAACAGTGACGACGAACTCTGGACAGCTCTAGAATTAGCTCATTTAAAAACTCTCGTGAAGACGTACAAAAATGGGTTAAATCACGAAATGATCGAAGGTGGACAGAATTTAAGGTCATATTTTATTATAATATTTAATCTGTGTGAATGCCGATTTCGATACGGGTCTGCAGTTTTAGAATCATTTCAAAAGAGGATTACGGAGTTGGAACTCATCCAGCGAAATTTCACCAGTTCTTAACAGAAACTTTTTGAGGGGATTTATTTACTTATATTCCGCTTGGCAAACTCTTCATTTTAAGCTGCATACTATTTTAAAGTAATCTTTTAACGCTTATAAAATTCTTCAAGGCAGCGACGTTCAATCTAGGTGATATAATAACTGAAGTTCACTGGACGTTTCGCCTTTTAAAATTCATTTTTATTTAAAAGTATATGAACTTTGGTCAAAAGGCGAAACTTAAAAGTCGATGGGGAATGAAAAAAACGGACTCACGTGACTAATTGTTGTCGGTCACTCGTGAATAGGTATTTCTGTAAAATACGGTGACACAATGTGCTGGGAGACCAAATTTGCAGCCAAAAATCCACAGCGTATCTACCTATAACATTTATACATATTTGGCTTTGTTTTGGTATGAGGAGTTCGAAAATGTTACTCTGTAGACGATAGCGCCACCTGGAGGCTACTTCGCCTACAAGTGTCACTACATACTAGTTCTTTTGATATATCATAAAACTATGATAAGTAGATTTTTATACGAAGTTAGAGTCTATTTGAACGTAATTAACCCTTTCAAAAATTCTGATTTAAGTTGAAAACCACTGAAATTTTACCTTTTCGGCCAACTTTAACCCTAAATATTTCACAATCGCGCGCGAATGCGCAGCTAAAAATTTCGTAGAAAAATTGTTCAGTATTTTCTCAGTACATTTCGAAATTTTCAGATTGGTACCTCGTGGAACTTTAAAGCAATTAATTTTCAAAGTAACGAGTAAAGTTCTTGAAAATGAAGGGGGTCTTCCATAAATATTAAAGGCAAATTGACAAATTACAATTTCACACGAAAATCAAAAATAAATTTATTCGTTTGCGTCTAATTCTAAATTATCCAAAACATCAAAGCTCTCTGAATGGAATGCGGATGTTTCTTCGTTCCCCTCGTCCTCTTCAATATTTTCTGTTGTATGAACGTTTGTTTGTGGCTCAGCCAACAATTGGCGTACTCCTTGAGGTAAATTTAATTTCTTCATCTTCTTGAGTCGTAATCCCAACGAATAGTTAGAGATGACTAGGTCAGATGATTCCAAAGATCTATTGAAAACGTCTAATAAATTAAAGACGCTACTACACTTCCTAGCGTGAAATTCTCTATATTGGCGATATAATTTATTTCTAGACTCGCCAGATTTTTCGCTCAGCAGGCCTACTGGTAAAGTTGAATTTTGAATTATGTCTCCTCCATGTATCAACACCTTGTGTAGAGTAACCGGCATGTAGAACCAAGAGTAATTCGCGACGTTCTTCTTAGCGACGTTTTGACAGAATTGGTCAAAGAGTTGAGGATCAATAGGTAGACCACAGGAAATTGTGGACAGTATAACAAAAAGGTCATCTATTAGCCACTTTTCTAAGTTAAGGATTTCTGCAAATAAATTTCGATACTTGTCACTGAAAGCTGTTCTGGCAGTATTGCCGTCGTTTGTTGTTCCACTGCCTCCAGATTTAGGAAAATCTACCCTTAATCCCATTTTTTTCAGAAATCTAGTTTGAACACCTTCTTTTCTTTGGGCATATATATTTTTTTTCGGTTCCCTCAACTCTCCAACAATATAACCCTGGAAAATTCCTGTACCCAAGATGTAAGCAAAATTAAAAAAAAAACCGTATCCACGCGTGAAGTGGACTAATGCCATATAGCAAATTCTCTGGGTTTGGTTTAAACCTGACAGAAGAGTTTTCAAGGTTGTTGAACATTTTTGGTTCAGCGCCACAAATAGGGCACGTTAACTGAGATTTAGTATTAGTCAAAATACTTAATACTTTTCCATCAATCATGGTACAGTTCATATGAAAGTTATAACGGCTGCTTCCGATTTTTGTAGGAGGGATCTACAGTTCTTTAAAATTCACCACTCCAGCGCAAATAAATTAAACGAGAATCACTCGTCCGCCGTTACATTTAAATTTATATTGTTCGGGATAATTCGAGGAGTTGAGTGAAAATAATACAGTCCAAGTTAAATACAATAAAGTCTTCAGTTGGTCATTAGACCGCACACCTTAATATCACAAATTGTCGGAAATTACAAATTTATATGCATGACTAGGGTTAACCCTGTCATCATTGGACATACGAATATACTAATTTTTAGTCCTTACATTAATTTTAAACACAACAAAAATGGTTCTGATTCTGACACTCGCACAACCCTAGCTTGTTTAGCTCTACCTGTATTACAAAATTACTATTCCCTGAGCTTCAGGAATAAGCAGTTTCAGCTAATTTATTAATAATCTAATTCTTAACTCAACCTTTAGGCTCAATCACAACTTCCAAGTAAAAATATAAAATAGTCTTACGTTTCTTAATCTTTAGGTTCTTGCTTTCTTTCATTCAGTTTCAAAGTTCACTCACACACTTTAACACAGCCGACTCTCAAGTTAGCCCCGCAGCCCTTGATTACACCGAAAAAATGTCCGGCCGCCTGTTAACTCTCGAGACGGACTTCCAAAATAAAATCTAACCCTATTATGATCGTCACGGCTTTATATATTGCCCCTGTGTTGACTTAAGAAAATAATTAAAGATAATAGGGGGGGGGGATTGATATAACACTGGTGGTCTTTCTTGACCTTGAATAATTTACCTGGTTTGAACTATAGATGGCGCCGGGTTTGCGGTCTATAGTTCAAACCCCGGGGTTTTCAAACTAGGAATTAGGACGACTTTTGTATGTCGTATAAATTTAACCAAAAATTAACAAAATTTAACAGTTTTTTGAACGAAAATTGGTTGAAATCGTTATAAAGTTTACTTTAGTAGGTACGTTTAATTCAAGTTCTTTGTCACAGGTCAATTCTTGAAGATTTGCTATTTCCGAGTCCACTGATTTTTTTTCAGCCAGTATAGTTTCTTTAGATTCCTTCAAGAACTTCAAAGAAAGAGGTCGACAGTAGCAAACCGACTGGGGCGCAGGGTTTTGCCATAGTACTACGTCTAACGATTTTAGCTGAAGTGGCGTGACAGTGGTCGCTAGCAAAAAATTAAGATCAAAAGGTTCATTATCAGTGTGGATTTGTTTGTATATTGATTGGCCTGTACTGCCGTCAAAACCCCAGGAGCAAACCAAAACCAAATCGAGAATTTTCATTGACATAGACTTTGAATATTGGTTCAATACTTCACGCTGTATTTCGATAATTCTTTTAGCGGTATGGTGCAGTAGATAGTTAAGAGAAACCGCTATACGAGTCTCACTGACCAACGTGGATCCTTGAGGATAACATTTTTTTTTCGCTTGAGCTACCAATGTTTAAGAAGGGTATAATTCAAAAGCGCGACTAATAGCACCTTTCCTTAAAATTTTGTAGAGGTTTACGGAAATATCGCCATCTATTAAAAGAGCTAGCGCTTCGTCTGGAGTGTAAGAAGACCAAGTGTTCGTCGTACACGCACCACGGCTCTTTCTCAAATTTTCGGCTATTTGGTTTGCTCGGTTTGGGCTCTTCAATGACTCGTTTAAAACGTAAGCAAGCCCTGAATTACCTTGATCTTCGGCTACCTTGGCGACAGCTTTTGAAATTTTCGCAATTGGTTCTAAACGTATTTGATCTTGGAGTCCAGTTACAAGACGTCGCTTAGAACGAATAGAACCTTCTTCCCACGATACTTCTGGTCGACCCTTAGAGCGGATCTTCCCCAATTGAAGCGCCTCCTCGACTTCAAAATGTAAATGAACATTCAACCACTTTTCATTAGCCGTGAAAAATCTTTCTCTGTGACGATGACAATCACTCCATTTTTTTTTGAATTTCGGTTTTAAAAGTCTAATTTGATCTTGAATGTTTTCTTTTTCAGTTGAATTAGTAGTTTACCAAAAAAGACTTAGAATTTCGTTAAGCTCATCTGCGGGGTTTAACCGTTTTAGAAATACTGTACAAATATCTCCGCGAGAAACGAAACTTTCGTTAACCGACAGCTTCGTAGGCACGTTTATAAATGCTGGTCTACTTAACAAAAGTCTGCGGTGAATCATTGACCTTATCATGCTTTAATTTAAGCAAATTTTTTATTCGTTTGCGTTTTAGAAAACCTCTTCAGTATTTTTTTAAATTTTCGTCTAGTTTAGAATAGTCGATGGTGAATCATTGCTTTAATCTCAAGCCACTATTTTTTGGACGCTTTATTCAAAAAATCTTAAGTGATGACCCCCGTCATTTTCAAGAACTTTACTCGTTACTTTGAAAATTAATTGCTTAAAAGTTCCATGAGATACCAATTTGAAAATTTCGAAATGTACTGAGAAAATACTGAACAATTTTTCAACGAAATTTTTAGCTGCGCATTCGCGCGCGATTGTGAAATATTTAGGGTTAAAGTTAGCCGAAAAGGTAAAATTTCAGTGGTTTTCAACTTAAATCAGAATTTTTGAAAGGGTTAATTACGTTCAAATAGACTCTAACTTCGTATAAAAATCTACTTATCATAGGTTTATGATATATCAAAAGCACTAGTATGTAGCGCCATCTGTAGGCGAAGTAGCCACCAGGGGGCGTAATCGTCTACAGAGTAACATTTTCGAACTCCTCTCACCAAAACAAAGCCAAATATGTATAAATGTTATAGGTAGATACGCTGTGGATTTTTGGCCGCAAAAATGGTCTCCCAGCACACTGTGGGTGATTATGTTAGTTTCGTCGCGTGACAATTTTCATTCAGGGAACAATTGCAAAAATGCGCGCAGAGTAACAATCTCACGCGCTCTTTCTTTCCCATTTTAACAGGTTGGGCAAGACTAAAATAACTTTATATAGTTTCGCCTTTTTGACAATTTTTTATTTTATAATTATATTTATCGTTTTAATTCTTTTAATTCCTCGTTTCGTCCTGGAAACCACAATGTACACGCTATGCAAAGTTGGTGTTTGGGAACTCAATATAATATTACTTTTAATATTAATTTACAACAGTAACTTTCTTATTTCAAACACAGACTTATTACCCAACACTCATCAAAAATTTTTATCTTACTTTTAAGAAAATTATAAACATAGAATTTCGCTGTAGAGCCTTAGTTGGTGTGGCTATGCCCAAATTCATCGATAGTCCGTTGTTTTAATCTTTCTATTATCAAAATCATGATGAACTTTTCTGACTCTCATTTAATTAAATCGTTTGACACGTGACGCATAACGTCATTTAATAATACTAACTTGTGTGATTGAACATCTAAATAATAATTATTAATAAGGATAGCTTCATTCATTTGTTTAGCCTGGGCCAGCGCCAACTGGTCTGTTTGGCAAGAGCACTTATCAGAAAGACGAAGATTTTGGTGATGGATGAAGCGACGGCTTCCGTGGATATGGAAACGGATGATCTCATTCAAGCCACAATTCGGGACCAATTTAAGTCTTGCACAATTATCACTATTGCGCATAGAATAAACACTATCATGGACTACGACAGGTAAAAGTAGACGCAATTGACTAATTGATATATATTTCGAATATCCTTAAATCAAAGACAGACACTTTATTTCAAGAAATACCATATCTAAGATTTCTAAGACATATTTCCGCGCGGCACCTTGAATCAGCAAAAGGGATTTCGCAGCATCTCCAGAGAATGCACGGGAAAAGGAGCAAGGCTCCACAATTAGCAAAATAAATGTTTCATTACAACGAGTTCTTGGTCCGCCTATAAGAAAAAATTAAAATTTTCATATTGCCAAACTAACTATCTAACTAATAATAATAAAAGTCATCAGCTTTGTTACTACCCAAGGCGCCACCTTATGCCAAACCACCTCGCAACTTAATGCTGATATTGGTTCGCGGAATGCACGTGGTGATAACTTTGTAGATTTTTTACGATCCGATGTATATGAGAAAATTGGTTTCGTTCAAGTTAGTTAGACAAAAACCCGCGGGTCGAAAACTCAAGACAGTTTTTACATTGATAAATAATAATCCATATGTGTCCTCCATTTAACTTTTACTCCTACAATTTCTCCATGAAAAAACCTTCATACCTAAGAGGGACGTTTAATTTTTCTTATACAGGGTGTCTACATTTGATCGACCCATTAATTTTTCTCAAAATCTATACTTTCTAGAAATTTCAAATATTCAGTATGAACGCTCTCGGGGGAGATCGTATTTTTTTTGGAAATTTCAGAAATATCATGATATTTTTCACGACATTAGAAGTGTTAGGTTTTGAACGCTACGTGGTAGAACCAACTTGTTTGTTTTTCATGACCAATTATTTCCGTGACAAAATATCCGATTTCCACCATACCAATTCTATTAAAGGTTTTCGAGTATGCTCTACAACTTGCTTTTTGAAACTTTTCCGTCTACCACGTAGCGTTCAAAAACTAACACTTCTAAAACCGTGAAAAATTTCAGGATTTTTCTGAAATTTACAAATAATAACGATCTCCGCCAAGAGAGCACATACTGAAAATTTTTATGTCCGTTTCATTGTATTATTTTTATGCATTTGTTTTTATATTTTCAACACATTTTATTTTGTACCCTAGGAGGGGTTATACAACCACCGTGTCTGTATGTCTGTGGGTCTGTCTGTCAGGCCTGCGAACGCGTTCGCATTTTCGGGGCAAAGGGTACCCAGTTTCTCAGAATCAGGGAAAAGGTTTTTCCAAAAGCGCCCTCTTTTTGTCATTGGGTGTAGTATAATTTTTTAATCGGCCGGGATTCGAACCCGAGCCCTCTTGCACGACAGGTGAGCGTTCTACCGCAGAACCACGGATACAGTTACGCTTCACTGAAAATTAAAAACTCTTCCGAGGAGAGGTATATTTTGGCTTGCCAACTTGTTGTTAATTATTATAGTAACAAAATATGTACTTTACAACAAATATGAGAACCGGTAGGAATAAGTTAACTATGGTTGAAAATTTTGAAACTAAATGAGAGTTGAAAAGTTTCTTTATGGATTTCAACACAAATTTTTAACCTAATTTTGGTTTAATAAAGCAACCTATAAAAAATTACCCAATTTTTAAAAATTAACTAATGTTGGGTTGTTATTAACCCAAATTTGGGTTGCAGTGAGACAACCCAATTTATTTTACTCCTCATTTTTAAGAGTGTTGGTGCAAAAAAATATTTTATTCCAAAAACCGAAACCACAACGTTCTCTTTTTTAAAAGTGTTAAGAAAAGACGGAAGGTTTAAACTAGTCAACTCGGCTTTTAAGGCAATAGAGCGTTCTATAAAATCGGCCCAAAACCGGCCAAACTGTTCATTCAGACTATAGAACTAGTTCAGCAGGACGAAAGATTTTTGTTATTCTTTGGTTTCAAAGAATTCGGATTATGTCCTGTCTTTATATGAATATATTAGAGACGTACCTTTTAGAAGTTGTAGGAGGGACCCTAGGACTGGTGTTGAAGTATGTTTGGGGTTAAGAATATTTTCATGATCTAAGTTTATTTTTAAACCCATGAATCTGGGACTAGTATTTTGCTTTATTTACCTTCATACATTTATTATAAAAATAATTTAAAATAAGAAAAACGGCCCGGAAAGCCGGAAATTAGTTAAGCCTAGGCTAGCAACTACGCTACTCCTAAAAATCGACTGCTCTCAATTTATTACGGGTTTGCCAGATAAATATTTTTCTCTCACACGAAAATACGGCCAAGCCTTCACCTCCTTCGAACTCGAAAGGGGGGAAAACACCACACCGATTTTATTAAACGCTCTATTATATGAACTCCATTTATATTTCAAACTTTGAATTAAATATGAATTTATTTTCAGGGTGATGGTTCTCTCTCAAGGGAAAATCGCAGAAATTGGCGCTCCACATGTTCTTAAAAGAGATCGCAAGTCATCGTTTTATAATCTATCGAAATATGCCGATCTTCCAAGCAATAGATAAATGGAAAGGTCTATAAAACTATCTTTCTGACCAAAATATTTTCAATAATATCAATAATGGTTAATAATTGGGTGTTAAGATAATGTAATTTTTCTAATTAAAACCAATTATCGAAACATCTATAAAATATTTTTTTGAAATATGTGTCATCTTTAGAATCAATATAGAATATCAGTTGAGTGTTTTTCCAAGATACTTTCTGAAGAAACCATGCCAAACGGGGTTAACGTTTTCTTTTGAGTTAATTGGGATAGTCCTAGTTTAGAAATGCTAGCGAGGGGTCGGACATTTGCCTGTTTTGTGTACGGGATTTTGGATTTTTTAAAAATCCAGGATTTTTTATTGTGGATTTGTCATACAAAGTCTATGGGAGCAAAATTCTTGGATTTTGGATTTGTGGATTTTTTTCCAAATTTTGTACGGGATTTGGCCAAATGACCGACTCCTCGAATGCTAGCCACTAAAAACTAACGATTCATTTTCAATCTGAATTTCAGGGGTTTCTATTTACGGGTAATTCTTGTTTAATTAAATTATGAGACTGGGTGAAAACAAAAACTATTAATTAAAAAGATAATAAAGAATGCGGGGTTACAAAGTGAGTATGTTTACTCGTCAGTGGTCGTTTTGTAACTCGGGGCACAAGTTAACGTTTATGAGGGCATTGGGGACCATACCACTCTCCGCTCTTAACTCGTCCGCAAACATTCCATTGTTACAGCTTTTGCCTTTTTTGACCAAAATGTTTATTTTAAAAAATACAAATAAACTGCTTCAATTTATATTGAAACCCAATTTAAATTAAATTACATTTAACACTCCCCACCGTAATACGTGAGTAATTTAGTTTGAATTTATTGAAATAGAATACAGTTCTCTTTAAATGTCCAATAACAAAAGTTATAATATTATATTATTCGTTGAATTGAAGAAATTTTGCATTTCCAGTAAAGTGTTATTGCAAGTTATACAGTGCTTTATTCAAATACTACGGTTATCAAATTCACAAAAAATACTTCCAAATTAAACTAACAATTGCAACAAACGGTTTTTCATAACTTCATTTAAATCATCTTTTGTAACTTCTTATTTGTAAAGCAGTTGGATTGGTCGCCGGATTTCGCTACCATATGACATACTTACCCAAAACGATCTGAAACACTCCTCGCGAGTTTATTGCTATAATGCGCAGCTCTAGCAAATACTCTCGCCGCCAAAGCTCGCAAAAACTCTTCATCAGCGCGTCGCTATGTTTTACTCGAAGGAACATTTTCTTTTGGTTGTTTTTATTGTTAGATACAGCGGCGTTATCCTTCCCAAAGGGGGTAATCATTTCCCCCTCTTTCCAAGAAAAAAATGCGAAGGAAATAGGGGCTTTGTCTCTTGGGCATCTCTGAAAACATATATTATTGGTCTCGCGTTAATGACGGCTTCTGTTTCGGTAGGTAAGGTCACCAGTTCTGGATAGGAGAGAGATGCTTTTACCAGAACTTTTTGAAGTGTTTTTTTAAAATGACATAACCAGTCTCCCCAGTAGCCTCCCCGCTAACTGGCCCTATTCCCCATGAATTTACATTCCATTCCCTTATTTCCAAAAGACTGGTTGACTTCGTCACTGTTAATATTACGTCATATTAGCTGAAAGTCTTTTCTCGCACGTTTAACGGTTTTTGCGCAATCGCTGACTATAGTGCTTGGGATTTCACGTCAAGACACCATTCCGCGAATTACTAACCAAATTTTAAAGGTCGACGACAGTGGTACTAGCTCAAGCTGAATTGCTCGTGTCACGTTGCATTTTAACAAACATATGTACGATTTAATTGGATTTCCTGGGGTTTTTAGGAAGGCGGTTACCGACCACTGTGAATGGTGGTGACTCCGTTATTCTTTCGCGTGGAAATGTTCCAGTGGGAGCGTCACAAGGATTTGCTATGAATATTTTGCATATTATGCCATCGTTGACTATTTTTCCGGCCAATTGGCAGCTGGCAGTAACCCAATATTTATCCCATGCTAGCGGTGCTTTTGCATGAATCCCGAAATGCATTACTTCTTCGTGGCTTCTTCTCATTAATAGTTCCGCGAGACATTGCCTTTGATTCCCAATTATCGAGTATTTTTCACTATAAGTAAAGTCTGATAATGTTAGTCTATATTTAGAATAACCGCGCTAGTTTTGAGATATAAACATCGGTCGTTTAATTTGGGTTTCAACCCCAACATGCATGATTTGTTTAGGTGGCTTCTTAATTCCCTTCAATCCTTCAATTTATTTTTTGAAATCTTCCCCTTATATATCTCCTATCCATTTAACCTCCGCTCGTTTCATTTCTTCGGCGCTGACGGGGCCAGCCGACGGGGCTAGCGTATCAGTCTATTTTTCGAATCATTTCCGTAAATCTCAAAACTAGCGCGGTTATTCTAAATATTCTGTAACCCAGCCACCTGAACTAATGGCCTTAAAAGTCGCTTTTTGACTTAGACCTAAGGTGGTGCCTTGGGTATTAGCCTAGCCGATTATTATTATCATTATTACAGCTTTATCTCTTACGGTCGATAATTATTTGAATTTCCGTTGGCTCCTTTAATGTTACGGTCATTACTGTCTTTCGGCGCTGAGCTTGAGCTTCTTCATTACTACTGTCTCAAACAGGCTAGGCCATCTAACCAAATTCCCTCAATTACGTGTTTTAACTCCAGGGGCAGGGAACCATTAAAGAGATAATTTTATTATCTTAAATATGAAGCTATATTTAAAAAAAGTTCTCACCATTTAGTGGTTTATCAGGAACCAAGGTTAATTCTCCATACAAATTTTCTTCAAGGGTTCATCCACCACCTTCTCTCTCATACTCCTGCATTGATTTTTAAATTTTTCCGAAGGCGTCGGACATCTGTTGCACCTATTATATCGTCCCGGAGAGTGGTGAAAGCTGTGCTATGAAAATACGGCGAAGTTTCTACAAGAACTCCTCCCTCGGTGGGCCCACAAGGGGTCGGAGTTTGCAATAACTGGCAGCTTTACCGGGGAGTTGGGGTCTGGCTCTTGTATCCCATCACGGACGGTGGCGTGCTGGGAGATGTTAGCTCCCTCCAAATGGTCCTATCTCCACCTCCGGCTTCAGTGCGGTGTGGGCTGGTAACTGGGCTTCGGCCCAGGCTAATGGAGAGGGTCCAGGCAAACTGGCCGCCTCGGCGGATTGGGTAGCCTGCTGTGGGGCTGCGAGCCTCCGTATGAGGGCAAGGCGGTCCTGTTCCCCGGCCTTTTGGACTCCCGCCGGGATATCCGGTGCCAGATGTACCGGGTTACTTGGACTGCTGTGTGCTCACCGTTCCCCTTTCGGAGCTCTTTCCAAAGGGTTTGGCTCTCTACCTTCCTAGGTAGGGTGTCGGCTGGCGTTGACAGAGCATCCGCTCTTTATCCCGCTGCTGTGTGCGAAGTGGCGAGCTGGTCGAACCATTTCTGCACCTTCTGCTGGATTGAGCGGCTTGCGTCAAGGGTGCGGCCATCAGTATTGGGGTACTGCTACCCATGTTGGTTTTGTCATCTGTCCGGGCTTGTGGACGCTGGCGTAGGGTATAATGATGATAGACCTCCGGTGGTGTGGTTTCAATCTTACCGGTACACCAAGCTATAAATCTAACACATGTCCTCCCTCGGTGTCAGCCGTTGCCTTCGAGTTTCGTCCTTGAAGTATTATATACCATTTTAGACCACGCCATGTTTCCAATTGTTCGAAAACAATATCTCCAAATCTTGCGGAGGCCTGAGAGGAGAAGGTATTAATCTTTTTCAAATCATCATCACCACTTGGAAATATCTTATATTTTGAAAGATTTCCACTCAATGCACGAGTTATAGTAACGTCGACATCAGGATGGAATTCATCGTCTGGTGGAATAGGGTAACGGTTTCCAGTCAGCTTATGTGGAGCGTGAACCTCGTCTCTGTGTATGTTAAACTCGGTTTTCATGTTGAATTATTTATTACAGTTAATGCAATTATATATAATACCCCGAAAAATAAATATTTTGTCACGCAATCGAGACAATTTTTTAAATATAAATCAACAACTTACCGGGGTTTATTATAATGTGGCACAAATATTTTATGCCGACGTCACTACCACATTCATCGAACAGGAAAACTTTCCCACCACTTCTATTAGACATTGCTAATACTAGAATATAAATACCAATAAATTAAAACCATTTTTCCTATATAATTAAATATAAGAATTAAAATAAGAATTGCTACATTGAATTATACATTTATACTTTAAACAATACCTGCATTTGAAATAATATAACATCAAAACATATCAAGGTATTCAAATCAGTTAAACAAAATTAAATTAGTTGCATTATGTTTTTATATTTCTTTCTTAATAGGCCGATAAAAATATTTCGCCTGAGTTGTTCTCTTTCCCTCACTACTAGAAGATTTCGGAAATGGGGTAGGAAGGGGGCATCGCCATCTATGTACAGATATCAAAACTATAAAAAACGTTAAAAACAAATTTCGTCTGCTGCATTATTTTTGTGAGAAACATAAGCCTTAGCAAGAATCGTGGCCTTACGCGAACGTTTCTTATGATTAACAAGTAAATTATAAGTTAAAAATATAAAATGAATCGTTTAATTGGAATTCGTAGATCTCTTTATCTGTGTAAAAATCTGTTCAAGCAATAGTCGTGGTCATGGTTCACTTGTCGAGAATAAAGCTAGTCTTCATTAGAGCTCGGCGAAACAGATAAATTAACCGCTAATATTTCAATTAACCATAAAAATTACGATTAACTGTTTATTCGTGGATATTATCCAGACTAAAAAGCAATGTAACATGTAAAAATAATAGATTTTTTCGGATAATTTGTGGATAAATATGTGTTTTGGATAAAAATAAATAAAGTGATTAATTCTTATCCAAACGCCGAGCTCTAGTCTTCATAGACTCCCCAACGACGAAGTACTAAGAAAAGTATCGATAAAACGTATTCAAAGTAGCCATGATTGTGATGAAAGAAGAAAGCGAAAATTTGGCAGCCAAAGGAAAACCGAGTTTTTGTGGACTACACTTTAATGGTAGTGGTAAAAAGAGCAAGGAAGATATTTTCCCTATTTTGATTGCGAAGAATGTTTATCCTCCAACGTTGTTCCTCTCAAGCGAGAAGCTAGATAATGATTCTGAAGGACTGTTTAACAATATTGCTTATGAAGTTATTGATAGAGAGAAGCGTATGAAGTGTTCCCCGTTAAATCTTGCCCCTCCATCTGCTATAACACCGCAACATGAAAATCATTCAAGTATAAAAAAATTCGTTTTACGTAATAATGAGGTAATTAACTAATTTGTATACATTAACATATCACACCTACTGCATTAATGAGGATCCTCGGACAACCAAAAAGCTTTTAAGTGACACTCTCCTTAAAAACAAAGACCTGGAGCAAAACTTTTAAAATTTAGTTTTGAAAAATTAAAGGAGGAAAATTTAAAATTTAAGTGTTCAGGTTGCTCGGCTTCAACGGGAAAATATAGGAAAAGAGGCTAAAATTTAAACTCAATTTATAGTTTCTAATTCGAAAAGTAATAAAATGTTCAAATATTATACAGGATTTGCATCTATTGAAGAATTTAATATTTTGTACGCTAATATCGAGCCAGAGGTATTAAATATTCAAATGTATAATAATGGTTGCGTGTATGAAAGGTGTACTGGAAGACCAAGTAACAGCAGAGCTAGAGCAGGCCGACCAATGTCTCTCGATTTTAAAGATCAGCTTTTCTTAACTTTTTGCAAGCTCCGGGTCGGCTTAGCCAATGAAGATCTAGCATACCGGTTTGGAGTGTCAGAAGCTACCTCGAGTAACTATATAAATAACTAGACCTACTTCATAAATTTACTAGAACCTGGTGACTCTGTCCTGGCTGATCGTGGATTCTTTATTAAAGAGGAATTGGCTGAAAAAGGAGCTGGACTTAACATATCACCCTTTCTTGGAGGAAAACCCCAGTTGTCTGTAAGCGAGGAAAAAATTATTAGAGTGAAAATTCACGTTGAAAGATTGATTAAAGAGCTAAAGGACTTAAGAATTCTTATATTTGTATTTCCTTATTCAATGAATGATAATCTAAAAAAAAAATTGGAAAATATGTTGTTATTTGGTAAATTGTATTTCTGAACCCCTTCGGGATGTAAAAAAATAAAATATTAAAATCACAAACATCATTTTTTATTTCTGGTATTATCCCTTTCTCAACATTATCTAAAATTTCATGAAAATCAAAAGTAACTGAAAAATATCACAGTTAAATATTGCTTTCATTCATTAACAAAAAAATTACTAAAAAAATCATTGAGTTTAGGAACCATAGTATTGAAAATTAAATTAGGATCAAATGATATTCTTTCACAAAATCCATCACTCCCTAATTGGCCTTGAATCTGATAGTAATAATCATGTATACTTTTTAAGTAGACGGTCCCTAATATATCTTATTTTTAGATAAATTGTAAGTTTATTTTAATTTTTTTTTATCTACAGTAAGACCCTTTTCTTTGGCTTTAGATAATGTTTTTATTTCGAGAATCCCATATTCATTATTTTCTTCATCAAAAACCAGCCTATCTGGAGAGGCCCCGATTATCGGGAAGCGAGGATTAACCACCAAGCCTACTTGGAAACTGCCACTTCTTTATTTTTAATTCCTTCTTTGACATACTTAATGTGACTTATAGAAGTAACACCTCTTATACTTTTTACAAATTCTGATGTAACAATTTTCTCCGTTTAACCATTTTACCAAAATTTGCAGCGCTGAGACGTTTCGTTCTTTTACTCTTCAACAGTTCACTCTCCGATTGATCTCTTGTTGCTTTTTCTAAATTTTTGCCTCCTCCAGAATAACTTCGAAACATTTTGGCATTGTATTCTTTGATTCGTCAACGGTTACTATTTGGACTGGGAATTCTTTGCGCGGAAATTTTAACATAATATTTTCAATATCATTTTGGCAAATTTGTGGTTCTTCATTGGACTTAATAGCTTCAGATTTAACAGCTTGGTAATTTTTTTCTTCCATAATTCTTACTCACATAGGCCTGATACCAAGGGTTTTCATAGACATTGCAAAAGATATGATCATCGTATTTTCTAATGTAGGTGGCATTGATTCTTCTGATAATGATGAATAATTTGCCACGCATGTTTTTCTTCGCTTTATTTTTTAATTTGCATTCACTCCAGTTTTACTAACTTTGTGTTTGATAAACTTGAGGGAGTTAAAGTAAGTGGTTTACCAATTCTTGTTGACAGATTTGAGATGTCCCCACTTTTGTGCCCTTTCAGTGCGTGACAAATCCGTAGGAAAAAACTTCCGTCTTTCTAATGTACAATCTAAAATGTACCACAAAGTAGACGCAACATGGCTACAAACTCCTCCCTGGCCACAAGGACACTCGCACAATCCCGAAACACTAGTTCCCTTACTAACATTCCTTGAAACATAGCAATTATAAATGCTGTTTGTTTTCTAAGAAACACGAACTTTCGCTTTAATGTATAATAGACATTGACTAGGTTGCCAGTGTGATAAGAAAACATTCGTGACTCTGTTAGATTTGAACATACGGTACTTACGGTAGCCTTGTTTTTGTGTTTTTTACTTCTTGAATGATGTTTTGCAATCCTTTGGGGATATCTTTTAGAAGTTTAGTCCAATTTCCTTTTGGGATTAATTCTGCGGTTTTGACTGAGCTATTGTTAGGCCTTGGCTTAAGAGCGTCTCTGACAAATATTAACGATTAAAAATACTTTTTGTATCAGTCTATTCTATAATGACTTTATTTAAAAACATTAAAATGAAATTTGATTTAAATGTTATTTAATTTACATTTATCAACATTATTAACAAACCTTTTCTTCAGAGAATCCATCGCTTCAAACTTGCCGATTCACGAATTGCGAATTCGTTAGATTGCAAGAAAAATCGTTGAAATTGGCCGTAAATTCCGACCAATCAGAGAAATCCGCTATTTCGCAGGTTTGCGCGGGGAAGTACTGATATTAAGTCCCCTCGTAGGATAATACAGGGTGTCTTGATTTGATCAGCCCAGGCGATTTTCTCAAAAACTATAGTTTATAAACTGAAATTATCAGGATATACTCTCTCGGGGAAGACCCTTTTCCTTTGGGATTTTCAGAAAAATCGTGAAATGTTTCACCCTTTTGAAATTTTTATTTCTTGAACGATAGGTGATAGACGAAAATTTTCTTACAACAAGTTGTAGAGCGTACTCGAAAACCTTTAATGAAATTGGTTTGATCAAAAACGGACAATCTGTCATTGAAATAATACGTCATGAAAAAAACAAGTTGGTACTACCCAAAAAGGTTTACGTCTCATGAAAAAGAAAGAGAAACCCATCTAATTTGAAATATCGTATGTTTGTAAATATAAAAAACGAACTGTTTTTAAACCAAATCATTTTAAATAATTTTTAAGAGAAAATAAAATTTACATCTTAATAAAATAGAAAAACCACTATTGTACAATTAAACATTTATTTAAAAACTGCTACAGCCGTTTCGACACTATTACCAGCGTCGTCGTCAGGCAAAATTACAATTCTAGTTCCCGAGTCTGTAGAGAGCACAACAGAAAAAAATCACTGTAATTACAATTCGAGTAGCGCATACATTCCATTTATGTATAAAATACCCTGGTTTCAGCAAATTTTTATAGTGCGATAGCATCTTATGGGCAGGGCTATCTATATTATTAATTAATTGGTTGTTAATTTTTAATTTAACAATTTCAACCGATTCTCTAATATTTAATTTAATTAAGTTACTTTCCCTAGAAATTAATACAACATGTTTTGTATCTATATTGTGTGGGGGACTTTTTAACATGTCAACAATGGCCTTTTGTCTTCTAAATCTCAGGTCAGCTTCGTGCTCTTGTACTCGCGTCAAGAGACATCGTTTGGTTTGTCCTACATAGCCCATCTGGCAACTACACTTTAATAAGTAAATTCCACTCTCTTCTAGGTCAGTTACACTGTCTTTTCTAATAGGAAAATGGTTGCCAATTTTGCGAGGGGTAACACAGTCTCAAATAATCTGTACACCGAGTTGGGGATTTAGCACTGTTAAAGGTACATATTTTCAAGTGTTCGTGAGTTCCATTTAGCACTGTCGTAGGTACGGCAGTGTACACCGAGTTCGCAGAGTGTCTTACCCCTCGCAATTTGGTGTATCGGTATAAAAATTTGGTTTAACATTATTGATTTTACAGACGTGGCCAATTTTTCCGTAAACTTACTATAAGGTAACATGATGATATTGTTTTTTTTGTCAAAAGGTTTAAGTTTTGTATTGTTAATTATCTAAGAAATGAACTTCAAATCAAAGCCCCTATTTATCGTTACACTTTTTATAAAGATAATTTCATGGTTCTATTCAAATTTATAACTGCACAAGTTCAAAGCTCTATCCGTATATGAGAGAAACGCCGATTTCTTCGGGTCGATTAAGTTGGCCCCCCTTTTTTGATTTCCCAGAAAATTTCTCTATCAATTTTATGCACCCACAATGCGACAAAATGCGACAGCAAGAAAATGAGATGCGACTTAACCATTATCGAGATATAATTAAAATTAAAAAGGGGCTAAATTAACGTCAGCCCCCATAATTTCGTTATTCAACCAGGACAGAATATCATAGCCACTACATGTCAATGCGAAGAAATGCGACAGATATAATTTTGATTGCTAAAATACAGTTTATGTGAAAATTAATAGAGACAGTGGGGGGCTAACTTAAAGGAAAAGTCCAGGTTGGGTAAAACTTGGGTCTATTTGAAAGATCATGTTTAAGTAAATTCAAAAATATCAACCGTAAAATTATATCTTTTTTTAATGACGATAAATTAATTTTTAAACGAGCAAAATTTACCCGCCAAGCGAGCTGCCATTTTCTTTCACATTCCCTCCGCAGACCGCACGCGGAGCAAGCGCGTGATTAAAGTCCTAAAACGTCACTGCGAAACAAAATTGCAGATCGCTTGGCGGGTAAATTTGGCTCGTTTAAAAATTATTTTCTTGTCATTAAAAAAAGATACAATTTTACGACTGATATTTTTGAGTTTATTTAAACATGATCTTTCAAATAGACCCAAGTTTTACTCAACCTGGACTTTTCCTTTAGCAGTAACCCCCATATTAATTCATAATTTTTATTAACCTTAATATAAAGAAACTTCAATGCGAATTAATGCGACACTATTTTTAACGAATGCGACAAATAATGTTATGAGATAATAGACAAATGAAAAAAGGGGGCCAATTTAATGGCAGCCCCCCCCCCCCCCGGAAAATAAAAAATAAGTTAAATAAAAAAATTAAATAGTTAACGCGGACCAATGCCACAACCATTTTTCCAAATGCGACATCAATAAAAAGAGTTCTTCGTAACCAGATTGGAATGTGACCAGTAATAGATAATATTAAATGGGTGCTAATTTAATGGCAGCCCCCAAATTTTAAATATATAATTTGTAGTAAAAAATAAATTACGTCGTTATTCCGGACCAATACGACAATCATTTTTTCAAATGCGACAGCAATAGAAATAGTTCTTCCGAGCCAGATTGTTATGTGACTAATAATAGATAAAAAAAGGGGCTAATTTAATGGCAACCCCCAAAATATAAAAAAAAAATTAAAAAAAAAGATAATTTGCGAGTTTAACGCTAATTAACGCGACAATCGTTTTTCAAATGCGACATCAATAGAAATAGTTCTTCCTAACCAGATTGGAGTATGACCAATAATAGATAAAAAAATGGAGCTAGTTTAATGAATGTGACGTTATTTTAAATGAATGGGACATCATTTAAAGTAAATGCGACATCCTTTTGAATGAATGCGACATCATTTTAAGTGAATGTGACATCATTTTAAGTGAATGCGACATCAATATAAAAATGTTACATCAATATAAATGAATGCGACATCAATATAAATGAATGCGATATCAATATAAATGAATGCGACATCAATATAAATGAATGCGACATCAATATAAATGAATGCTACATCAATATAAATGAATGCGACATCAATATAAATGAATGCGACATCAATATAAATAATTGTGACATTAATATAAAGGAATGCGACATCAATAGAAATGAATGCGACATCAATGTAAATGATTGCGACCTCATTTTAAATAAATGCGACCTTATTTTAAATGAATGCGACCTCATTTTAAATAAATGCGACCTCATTTTAAATAAATGCGACCTTATTTTAAATGAATGCGACCTCATTTTAAATAACTGCGCCCTTATTTTAAATGAATGCGACAGCCCACAAGGGGTGGCCCACGAGGGGTCGGAGAGTGTAATAACTGGCGGCTTTACCGGGGAGCCGGGGTCCGGCTCTTGTAACCCATCACACTGGCGCGCTGGGAGATGTTAGCTCCGTCGAAATGGTCCTATCTCCACCTCAGACTTCTGTTCGGTGTGGGCTGGTAACTGGGCTTCGGCAAAGCCTAACGGAGAGGGTCCAGGCCAACTGGCCGCCTCGGCGGATTGGGTAGCCTGCTGTGGGGCTGCGGGCCTCCGTATGAGGGCATGGCGGTCCTGTTTCCCGGCCTTTTGGACTCCCACCAGGATATCCGGTGCCAGCTGTGCCGGGTTATTTGGACTGCTGTGTGCTCGTCTTTCCCCTTTAGGAGTTCTTTCCAATGGGCTTGGCTCTCTACCTTCCTAGGTAGGGTGTCGGCTGGAGTTGCCAGAGCATCCGCTCTTATTCCCACTGCTGTGTGCGAAGTGGGGGCTGGTCGACCCGTTGCTGCACCTTCTGCTGGGTTGAGCGGCTTGCGTCGAGGGTGCGACCATCAGTAGTGGGGTTCTGCTACCCATGCTGGTTTTGTCACCTGTCCGGGCTTGTGGACGCTGGCGTAGGGCATTATGATGACAGACCTCCGGTGGTGCGGTTTGAATCTTACCGGTACACCGGGCTATAAATCTGGCACATGTCCAGCATTTACATAAATGCGACATTATTATTTTTAAGGGCTGGGACATCATTCAAAGTGAATGCGACATCATTTTAAGTGAATGTGACATCATTTTAAGTGAATGCGACATCATTTTAAGTGAATGCGACATCATTTTAAGTGAATGCAACATCAATATAAAAATGTAACATCAAGAATGTATTTATTTATACTCAGGGAGAATGAATATGTCGAGATTATTTTTAGCGTTTCTCCAATTCCACCCGTTGGGCCCCCCAGTATGCTGCTCCGTTTTAATAAAATCAAATAATACTGCAATCTCATTGGTTCTTAAAAATTACGTTTTTCGACGCGATTAACGCGGCTGCGAGGACGCAAAAAATAAGACCGCCTCCTTTTTTCCTCCCCCCCCCTTTAGCGTGACGGGGTTAGGGGCTCAACGTGTCCGTCGATAGTCTCGACATATTCATTCTCCCTGAGTATAAATAAATACATTCTTGGTAACATCAATATAAATAAATGTAACAACAATATAAATAAATGTAACATCAATATAAATAAATGTAACATCAATATAAATAAATGTAACATCAATATAAATAAATGTAACATCAATATAAATAAATGTAACATCAATATAAATAAATGTAACATCAATATAAATAAATGTAACATCAATATAAATAAATGTAACATCAATATAAATAAATGTAACATCAATATAAATAAATGTAACATCAATATAAATAAATGTAACATCAATATAAATAAATGTAACATCAATATAAATAAATGCGACCTCATTTTAAATGAATGCGACCTTATTTTAAATAAATACGACATTTTTAATGCTAAACCATAAAATGAATGCGACATCAATATAAATGAATGCGATATCAATATAAATAATGCGATATCATGTAAATGAATGCGATATCAATATAAATAAATGCGACATCTATATAAACGAATGCGACATCTATATAAACAAATGCGACATCAATATAAACGATGATACCACATTCATTTAAAATAATATATTTATTTAAATGCTCTAGCATTCATTTAAAATTAGGTCACATTCATTTAAAATGAGGTCGCATTCGTTTAAAATAAGGTCGCATTTATTTAAAATGAGGTCGCAATCATTTATATTGATGTCGCATTCATTTAAATAAATGTCGCACTCATTTATATTTATGTCGCACTCATTTATATTTATGTCGCATTCATTTATATTCATGTAGCATTCATTTATATTGATGTTACATTTTTATATTGATGTTACATTTTTATATTGATGTTACATTTTTATATTGATGTTACATTTTTATATTGACGTTACATTTTTATATTGACGTTACATTTTTATATTGATGTTACATTTTTATATTGATGTTACATTTTTATATTGATGTTACATTTTTATATTGATGTTACATTTTTATATTGATGTTACATTTTTATATTGATGTTACATTTTTATATTGATGTTACATTTTTATATTGATGTTACATTTTTATATTGATGTTACATTTTTATATTGATGTTACATTTTTATATTTATGTTACATTTTTATATTGATGTTACATTTTTATATTGATGTTACATTTTTATATTGATGTTACATTTTTATATTGACGTTACATTTTTATATTGACGTTACATTTTTATATTGACGTTACATTTTTATATTGACGTTACATTTTTATATTGATGTTACATTTTTATATTGATGTTACATTTTTATATTGATGTTACATTTTTATATTTATGTTACATTTTTATATTGATGTTACATTTTTATATTGATGTTACATTTTTATATTGATGTTACATTTTTATATTGATGTTACATTTTTATATTGATGTTACATTTTTATATTGATGTTACATTTTTATATTGATGTTACATTTTTATATCTATGTTACATTTTTATATTGATGTTACATTTTTATATTGATGTTACATTTTTATATTGATGTTACATTTTTATATATATGTCGCATTCACTTCAAATGATGTCGCATTCACTTCAAATGATGTCGCATTCACTTTAAATGATGTAGCATTCATTTAAAATGATGTCGCATTCACTTTAAATGATGTCTTATTCATTTAAAATAATATATTTATTTAAATGCTGTCGCATTAATTTAAAATAAGGTCGCATTTATTTAAAATGAGGTTGCATTCATTTAAAACGAGGTCGCATTCATTTAAAATAAGGTCGCATTTATTTAAAATGAGGTCGCAATCATTTATATTGATGTTGCATTCATTTATATTGATGACGCAATCATTTATATTGATGTCGCAATCATTTTAATTGATGTCGCATTCACTTAAAATGATGTCGCATTCACTTTAAATGATGTCCCATTCATTTAAAATAAGGTCACATTCATTAAAAGATGTCGCAAGCAGTAACGCAGATGTCGCTTTCGAATCGAGATGATTCGTTATCATACGCAGTCGCTTTTATCAGTTTTCTTGAATAAAACTATCGCTTCTAAAACACAAATGGAGTGCATTTAGTAGTCAGTTTCGCCGGTATTAAATATTGTCGCAATTAATAAAGGTGTTGTCGCATTGGTCGGCGTTAAAAACATTTTTTTTCTTTCAATTTTTAATATTCTGAGGCTACCAATAAATTAGCTTTTTACTTTACCTAATTTGTTGAATTCGTGAAAAATAGTGTTGCATTAACCCCAGCAGCACAAAAACGTTGGTCCTACGTCTATGGCATCACAGGGGCCTGACTAGTGGGCAAAAAGCCGGCCCGCTGGGGTCGAATGTCACCTGAGCCCGACTCATCAGAAATACGTTGATCCGACTTAACTTACTGTGTCGTGGACCGACGTTCCGGCGACGGTTGCATTGAATATTGGGCCAACGTTACGGTTTACTTTCATATAATGGTCGGCCCGACAACAGTCAACGTTGGTACGTAACGAATCCCATCTATCAGCGAAATAACATATATAGATATAAATGTCGGCCCGACAACAGCCAACGTTGGTACATTACGAATTCCATCTATCAGCGAAATAACATATATACATATAAATGTCGGCCCGACAACTGCCAACGTCGGTACGTCTCGAACCCCAACTGTCAGCCCCATAACACATAAATATAAAATGAGTCGGCCCGACGAATGCCCACGTTGGTACGTAACAAACCACAACTGTCAGACCAATAACATATATAGATTTAAATGTCGGTCCAACGGTGTTAAACGTCGGACCAACGCTACATTTCCTCCAGTAATATTAGTAGGTGTGTATGTTTTAAAGAAATGTTTAATTCACTTTAATATCATTTTCAAAGTGTTCACAAAAATAGCTTTATTTGTTTTTGCACAAAACTATATAGGAACTCAATCATCACATTAAACGAGTGGTTCTAACAATTAATTAAGATACAGAATACTGACTAATCGTTTTTAATGAAATTTTTCCGCCAATAACCAAATACGCTATATCTGTACATTTTGTATTCATCGACGTCCCAACGATACCATGTCAAAACCCAATAATTTTCACTGGTTTTGCCCCTCGTCAAATCTTTCAGGTTTATATATTTTAAATCTGACTTCTAAGGCAAATCAATGGATTTACGTGTTATTTAAATGCATATTTGAGAAATATATGATTTATCAATGTGCGAGTTGGCCCAAAGTAGGTGTGACTCATTTTTGTTTTTAAAAATGACCACGTACCAACTATCACAGATTCAGAAATAAATGACCAAAAGCCAACTAAAAATTTACCATTTGCAATGGTCGCATTTAGGTCGGCTGTCGACCGAGACCATTAACCGACTTTCCAACCATTTCCCTACCAAACACCGACTAGACTGTGCTGCTGGGGAATTTGATTGCCGTTTCCTTAGATTGTTTTTTTTCTAAACCTGATAAAAAAATATGGTTAGGAAATACTCTTTCTATTGATGTCGCATTTGAAAAAAAAAACGATTGTCGCGTTAGGTAGCGTTAAACTCGCAAATTATTTTTTTATTATATTATATAACTTATAATTTACTTGTTAATCATAAGAAACCTTCGCGTAAGGCCACGATTCTTGCTAAGGCTTATGTTACTGCAGCAGTGGAAATTAATTTTTAACGTTTTTTATAGTTTTGATATCTCGACATAGATAGCGCTGCTGTTGAAAATACGTCACAGACTTCCTACCCCATTTTCGAAATCTTCTAGTACGGGAAAGAGAACAACTAAGGCGAAATATTTTGATCGGCCTGTTAAGAAAGAAATATAAAACATAATGCAACTAATTTATTTTTTAAACTGATTTGAATACCTTGATATATTTTTATTTTAAAACTTTTGTTTTTATGTAATTTAATTTCAAATGCAGGTATTGATTACAGTATAAATGTATTATTCAATGTATGCATTCTAATTTAAATTCTTATATTTAATTATATAAGAAAAAATAGTTTTAATTTCTTTCTAGAATTAGCAATGTCTAATAGAAGTGATGGGAAAGTTTTCCTGTGTCGTCACAAGCGTCGGCATAATATATATGCGCCAGATTATAAGAAACCCCATTAAATTGCTGATTTATATTAAAAACAATATCTCGCTAGCGTGACAAAATATTTGTTTTTCGGTGGTTTTAGATATAATTGCATTAACTGTAATAAATCATTTAACATGAAAACCGAGTTTAACAAACACAGAGACGAGGTTCACGCTCCACAGTAGCTGAGTGGAAACCGTTACCCTTTTCCACCAGACGATGAATTCCATCCTGATGTCCACGTTACTATAACTCATGCATTGAGTGGAACTGTTTCAAAATATAAGATATTTCAAAGTGGTGATGATGTTTTGAAGAAGTATAATACCTTCTCCTCTCAGGCCTCCGCAAGATTTGGAGATATTGTTTTCGAACAATTGGAAACATGGCGTGGTCTAAAATGGTATATAAGTCTTCAAGGACGATTCTCGAAGGCAACGGCTGACACCGAGGGTGGAGTTCTTGTAGAAACTTCACCGTATTTTCATAGCACAGCTTTCACCACTCTCCGGGACGATATAATAGGTGCAACAGATGTCCGACGCCTTCGGGAAAATTTAAAAATCAATGCAGGAGTATGAGAGAGAAGGTGGTGGATGAACCCTTGAAGAAAATTTGTATGGAGAATTAACCTTGGTTCCTGATAAACCACTAAATGGTAAGAACTTTTTTTAAATATAGCTTCATATTTTAGATAATAAAATTATCTCTTCAAAGGTTCCAGCTTCATTTCCCTGCCCCGGGAGTTGCGGAATAAGAAAGCGCTAATAAATATTCAAAATGAGGACAACAAGTGCTTCGTGTGTTCTATTTTGTCAGCTTTACATCCAGTGGAAAAAGATGGCCATTTAGTAAGAAAATACTTTCCATATGAGAATGAGCTTGATCTCAGTGGTATTAGTTTCCCAATGGAGATAAAACAAGTGCAGACGTTCGAGAAGCAGAACAATCTTTCGGTTAACATTTTTGCATACGAGAATGAAATATATCCACTTTATGTTAGTGAAAATAAATGTGAGGAAGTTAGAAGGGTTTATTAAATGATGATAGCCGTTAGCGAGAAAAAGCACTTTCCTTTGGTGAAGAACTTAAACAAGCAATTTTTTCTCTAGCCGAGGTAAAGAACTTTTCTTTGGTGAAGAACTTAAACAATTTTTTTTTTCTCTAGCAAAGAACAAGCACGCCTGCTCTTACTGTTACTACTGTCTACAAAGACTTTCAAGTGAAGGAATATTAGAAGATCATAACAAATATTGCAAAGCTTATGGTCCTATGAGGGTTTAATTGCCTGATGAGAATTAAAAATGGCTAACATTCAACAAGCATGTTATGCAAACCAGAGTTTATTACGTCATATATGCCGACTTTGAATGTTTTATTGAGAAAATTGAGACTCCTAAGCTAGATCCATTGAGTCAAGTTGGGAAACAGGTAGAGCTATCATCGTATTCTTTAAAGCAATTGCAGATTCTGGGTGCAAAAGTTATGGAGAATCATCCAAAGCTAACACCAACTTTAGAACATAGGTAGAACTATACATGTATTATCAGCTATAGATATTTAAAATGATTCTTACCTTTCTAAAATACACAGAGGTTTAAAATTCTATCAAAGCCCATTGATTAAGAAGAAATTAGAATTCAATACTCAGCGTCAAAAAGAAGCAAAAGATGAATTAAGCAACTCATTTTTCAAACTTATGAACAACGGTTTCTTTGGTAAGCTGATATTTACTAAATATATATATATTATAACAAAAACAGTTCTTCGAACTGAAAAAACAGTTTAGAGCTCGTTATAGGTGCAGCCTTAAAGGGTCATATATTATTTTTATTGTTGATTAATATGTCATTAAAATTAAATTAATTAATTAACATTAAAATTTTTATAATTATTATTATTATTGTATTATTTAATAATTGCAGATTGATTAAACTATAAATCGTAAAAAGGCGGGCCTATGAAGTGAAACACGCTGATTTTAAATCCATTTACAGAATTAAAATACGACCAGTGGTTGAGGTTACAGTGCGACGAAACCGGTTAATTGCCAAGATACGCGCAGCAGAGGTGGAAATGGGGGGAAAAGATGAACTCTTAATATAAATACCTTTAATTCTTTAATTTATTTATAGGAAAAACCACGGAGAATCTTTGTAATCGCCGAGACATACAACTAGTTCATAAAAGAAATCAAGTTCAGAAAATGAGCGCATCACCTCGGTTCACTTTTAACGAAAGTCTTGTAGGAATAGAAATGGCTAAGAAAAAGTAATGAAATAATTTATTTTTATAGAATGTTGTGTTCTATTTCAAGTTAATTTGAATTAGGATGCTGTTTAATCAGCCAATATATGTTAGTTTTAGTATCCTTGAAGTCAGCAAAACCTGCATGTATGAGTTTCATTATAATGAGATAATGAGACGCTACAGATCAAAAGCAAAAGCTGTGTTTTACAGACACTGACTCACTTTGTTATCTAATTGATACCGACGATATTTGCAACGACATGGCAACGTATACCCATTTTTATGATTTTTCAGACTATCCTAAAGATCATATGCTTTTCAGTGAAACCAACAAAAAAAAACCTCGGATTTAAGAAAGATTAATTGTGTGGCAGACTTGGCTTCTCTTTCGTTGGTCTAAAACCAAATATGTATCGCTACAGAGTGAGGACGGAGATAAGAATACTACCAAAGGTGTTGATAACCATTTTGTCAAGAAACATTTAAAACACAACTCCAACCGAGAATGTTTATTTGCGCAACGCATAACGTTAGCGATCACAAACAAAATAGCAGCACCAAATCATGAGCTATTTACAACAAATACTACTAAAATCGGGTAAGCCCTTTTGATAGCAAATTGCACCATTCAATAATAAAGATTAAATAAAGTCATTACACATTTAGTAAAATAAATTATAATTTGAATATCTAGTTAATTTGATTTGTATTAAAAAATTGTCATGGTGTTTATAAAGAATAATGCTATTATTAAGTTTAAACTTATTTATCCTATAGCCAACAAACGAACTGTCAACCCTAAACTAGGTAAACAAAAATTTTAATGGCTACCAACTAAAGCCTAGATACCTCTGAATAAAAACCAAATGCCCTCTAAAGAACTAAACACGTTAGAAAACCAAATGGCCGCCAAACAAAGCCTACATACTTTGTAAAAAACCAAATGCCCTCTAATCATAGATTAGGTTCACGGGAAAATACCATATTAACATGGCATCCAAATTTCGCGCTACCATTGCTATCATGTTACCGCCAGAAGCGGTATAATTACACTACTACACTTTGAAGCTATCTGGCGCTCTTTTAACTCATCGTTATACTTCTCCACTCACCCCTTCTAACTCCTTTAAATTTTTGCATAACCTTTTGAAACAACCTGTATAATCCAACCAATTCTTTTAATTTTAATATTGTGGGCGCCAATAAAGCCGTACGGTAGAGTCTCGTAATTTGACATTACACAAACTTTGTCAATCAGAACTCTTAATTTTTTAAAACAATCCACACTAACTAGAGTATTGTCGGGGAAGATCAACCTTAATAGGATCAATGTGTTTATCTCGACTTTCTCCTACTATGTATTTCGAAGTTTTTCCGTTTATCACGCTTTCGTTGGTGCAGATATACTTGGTCATGGTTTGAATTTTTCCCGAAGAGGGTGGCTCCAACCAGTAACTGAAGTATAGCTGGCCGGACCATACGTCGGGGTCAACTCGAGGGTCACATAGATTAGGAACGGACCCGTTTTACTTTGTAATAAATTATCCCAACAGTGTAGTGGTACAGATTTATTGCAACAACCTTTTCTAAATAGTCAACATAACTAGCCTAACTTGCGCGTTTGTATATGCGACCAAAACTGAATTGATGGTTTTTAGCCGCACTTCGTCCCTCTATTACACACGAATCACCTCGGCTTTAGCGACTAGCGACCGCTGTCCTTATTTTCTTGTAAGACAGCGAGCGAGTGAGGATTAGAATGCTTGATTTATCAGGATAAAATTAGATTAACATGGATTAATAAAAATATTCAATACATCAAATTTTGCAATTACCCATAAATACGAAGGACGATAAATTACAAAAAGAAAGGTATCGAATCAGATTTAAAATTAAATTAAAACACCCAGGAAAGTTGCTGAATTTTAAATACAAGACGAAATTAAAGTAAAACATCAAGTAAAGTAGCTGAATTTAAAATACAACATGAAAAATAAATAAAATAAAAATATATAAACGCTCGCCGAAGACTTAGCCGTACCGGGGGATCAGTGTAGAACGCTCGTAAAGGGTTGATGGACCCGACGACGGAACTGTAGGTCAGAATTCCCAAAATGGGAAGGCACGTCCGATACAACAACCCGCATTTGAGGAGTACAGATCGCGTGGCATTGCACTATTGAGTGGTCGGGCATCGGGAGACCATTGGTCTTGAGTTCAGTCGTCCAGGTCGGATTTTTGAAGAACAGGTGAAAAGTACCTTGTATTCGGCCAAAAGAGTAGATTTGGGATGGGTTGGTAGCTGTCTTAATTGTATCAATCAATTCCTTGTTTGCGTAGATATTAATAGAGGAGTCAATCCGGATACCGTGAGCAGCTGTGATTTTCATTTTGGAAAAAGAGTCGTTGGGTTTGGAGCGGAAGATGTTCTTCTTCGGTTGAGTCGGGTGGTCTTGTGTAGGTTTGGTGTTGACTCGGTTGGAGACGGTAGAGTTAGTTTGGCATCCCAACTTTAGGCTTAGAAGCCATGGGCGCTAGAGTTGAAAAATATATTTTGCGCGAGCGAAGTAAAATCTATCAAAAGACGATGAGCCTAATAAGCCGATAAACGACTCTTCTGAAAAAATAACCGTCAAGATAAATGACAGTTAAACCGAAAATATCGGATTATACGCGACTAGAGCTCTGAATTTTTCTATTCATTATAAAATAATTTAAGATTATTTTAAAAAATATGCTTGTAGACAATTAATCCATTTTAATTATTAATAATTCTTGTGGATTAAACAATTATCCACGAAGTTTGCAATTATTTGAAAAAAAAAATAATTTTATTGAATAAATTTGTTATTTTATATTCCAAATTTATTTATCAATTACGTATACTTTAATTATATAAAAATTGTTTTAATAAATTTAATAATAATAATAATAATAATAATAATAATAATAATAATAATAATAATAATAATAATAATCAGCTAGGCTAATACGCAAGGCACCACCTTAGGCCTAAGTCATCAAGCGACTTTTGAAGCCATTAATTCCTGTGGCCGGGTTACTATGCGTAGGAGGGTGGTGGCCAGCCCTGCAAGCCACGCGAGCCAACAGCTCCCTACGCTAACTATTACCGTTAACCTCAACAAGAGAGATTTATCAATGGATAATTAAAATCCGAACGCCGACCTCTAGTCGCGATAAAACTTATATCAAACGGTAGATGTAAATTAAAATTAAGCTTGTACGGCACTTTAAACTCGATTAATTATCAAACATACGGGAGCGATTAAAAGCAAAACTGCACGAGTTAGTGAAATCCTACGATTTTGACGGATTTTAAATAAATTTACGGTGCATTGGTCGAATAAGAATTCCGTTGTATGGTAGAACACCAAAAAAGCCGTTTACATTTATGGAGGAAAGGGTACTAAAACTTAAAATAATTAAAAAAATCCTATTGTTTAAAAAACTAATTTTCTCAAAAGTCGTAATGAATTGAAAAAACACAGAAACCAAAACAAGTACGGATTGGTCTAACCAAACTTAACCCAACCCCACGTCGACGTTTTTATATTAATTATAAATAGATAAAACTCACATAATTTCCTTAAACAATTATTTGTTTAAATAAAGTTTACGTAAGGGATAAATTAATAAATAAATTTATCCAATAAATATATTTTTTCTTCAAATAATCGCCAAATTTCGTGGGTAATTGTTTTTCCATATGAAATAAGGATAAATAAATTTGATAAATTGTCTTCAAGCATAATTTTTTTTAAATTATATCCCAATTTGTTGGTAATGATTAGAAAAATGCCGAGCTCTAACCCAACCTTTAACCTTAAACCCAAACTAAACATAATCCTAATCTAACCCAAACCTAACTCATATGGATATCTTAAGAGCCCTCCAAATAATGCCAACCCAGTCTATATTTATTTGTTACATTATTGTTATTACTAGTATTTGGTTGAGTGAGATCCCGCCATCGATTTGCTATTTTTGGAAATATATTGACAATATATTGATTCGGTCGTATGGGTATTCGGTTGTATGTGAGAACACCGAAACAAGGAAGGTTGAAAACCGCAATTTAGTGGAATAGGTAAAAAACTGTACTATCTCAGATTCATAAACTTGAATCAAAATCTCAATTAGAATAAAAAACACAGTTGGTCTTAATGGAGTATTTTGCTAATTTAAAGATTTTATGTTATCGTAAAGCACCGTAGAATCGTATCAAGCCTAAACGGTCGAGATTTAATTTCATCTTATCCCCCTATTGGCAATTTGGTCAATGCATAACTTTAAGAGCATAATTGAAATAAAATAATATCCATCACACTATATAAAAGAACTTGACGACAAAGCTATATATAACAATTTATCACTTTGTTGAAAAGAGTGTAACCCTAAGATGAAAGGTCACTACTTTTCTAAAACGTAGTAGTAAAATTCTGCTGTCGCCATTTTTCTCATAACAATACTTTTAGACAATTCGCTACTTTCTCGTTAGTCTCGCTACGACTAATAACTGTCGTAATAAAATAATATTTTGAAATTTTATTATCCACTCAATATTGCCAGCAATGAGCGATAAACAAATTCACAATGGTTACCTTTACATTATGTCTGCGTCATAGATTGAAGTATTACTACTACATACTTCGGCCATTGGTCATAGTTTTGTTAACATCACAAGTGTTACCGATCATGAAGCTCCATAGGGATTGGAAAACGATAAACCACACTCTACCCGTTCTCTTCTACGCGTACAGCGTTCAGTGAAGATTTAGAAGTTAAAAACACATCTTATTCGTTTTACCGTGGGTAAATAAACACGACAAAGGTATGAAAGACTGTTTTTTAATGGGAATAAACGCGGTACTTCGGTACATATGCATTCGAGGTGAAGTGAAAACTAACAATAAAAGGTTTTAAAAATTTGACTTTTATTCCCATTAAAACCGATCTTTCATACCTTTGTCGTGTTAATTTACAATATTTTGAATGTTGGTGCTTTTTACAATGTTCGTTACCGTTAGTAAAAACAACTTGGTTTTAATGATTAGTTGGTTTCTTGGAATAAATAAAGTAAACATAATTTATACCGTATGTCTTCTTGTAATTTATTTGTTCCTACATGCAAAGGTGACCTTAGTGATTAAATGGTCCTGATCGTAAGCGTTATTTCATAAGAAATCAAAGACACTATCAGAATTCAATCTGTCTGCCAAAAGGTAAATACTCGCCAAATAAACGTTCTCTGTAACTTTTATAACATATTAGAGATATATCCGCATCTTCAGGTTTTTTTTATAACCATTTAAAATGCTAGTCTCAATTTAATTGTAAAGATAACGAGATACATATATATTGGCGAAGTAAACGTAAAATTCTCAATCTATTATCTTACATTTTCAAAAAAGATAATTTGAAAAGAGGTCATTTCTAGCTCTCTGTCTAATATTTATCTTTTTATTTCAGTAACTGACTCTTTAATATATAGTTCCCAAATGTCTGGAAGGATTGGATTCTAGTTTCTTGCAATGGAGGAAGATAATAGTTTTTATGGTTTGTGCGAAACAGTATTCTGGGTAAGTTCCTAAAGCTCTCCCAAGATTTCAGTATTATATATGTTATTTTGTCCCTTAAACCAATTTTAATCTTTATAAGTACTTATTAGGTTTTATTTCAAATTTGAAATGACTTAGATTTTAGCCTCCTTAATTAGTTCCAATATAGAAAAGATTATTTAACGATAAATTAGCCAAGAGCTAAATTGGAGAATAGACAACAACTACCGTTTAAAAAAAATCGAAGAAGTAGAAGAGATCAAATATTATTGGGAGATCAAAAATGGCCATCTCGACCTTGAAAATGATTTCGTAAATTTTGCACAAGCTTGGTCTATTAAAATGATATTGGAGACGTAGATATTCTCAGCCAACGCAATAATTGAGGATATAGCTAATCACACAAAGTTGGTATTAATGGAATGAGTTTAACCATATTTTAATATTAATATTTCAGAGAATATTTGAATACGCTTAATATTTGCATTTAAGTAATAACTTATTCTGCAAATTTTTAAGTGAGAAGCACCCTAGCAGGGAATATAATATTTCCGTAATTACAGTCTGAAGCTCTGTTTAAACCCCTTTTTGAGCGTATATCTGATATCTCAGACCAATATTTTGTTATACTTTGTATCTGGATGGAAAATAACAGACCGAGAGCTTTAGCCAATAGGAACGTATTTGCAATTCTAGGTTATATGTAAACCACAGATATTCAAAAATATAATTTTAATGAAAATCGGACTTAAATTAAGGAACTGTACGTAGATTTTTAGGCGAAAATATAAAACCACGAAAATTCGGGTCCCGTAAATTACCCTGAAAACTATACTTTTTATTATTTCCTTGGTGAGACTAATGGCGATTTTCTTTGGGCTGCTCCCGGAGTGCTCCGAATGTCCTTGCGTGTCCCATTGGGCTTTCGAGAGCAGATCACGCAGAGATTGGCGTTTACCATTGGGACATCGCTCCGCGAGAGAGTGGCTGATTTCCTGCTCTCTGTTGATCCGAGATGAGTGACGGATCCGCGGATTCGAAGCAAGTTTTTGGAAAATGGCGGCAGACAGGGAAGAAAATTTACGAATTATTTTGTTATTATTAGAATCTGTAACCCTTCAGGTTCATTTTCCCTGCATACTTACATATTTTAATTTTTTTTCTGTGTGTTATTTACTTAGGATTGTGTGTAAAACGATTTACCAGAAGAAAGGCTCGGCGCCCGGCTAAAACAAAATGGCAGCAAGCTGCGAGTTACGTTTAAATTAGGAACGAGTATTACTTATTATCTAATTATAAATGAATAACCATTGTTAATACTATTTTATGAGAAATGCTGCTTTTTAATTGAGTCATGTATATACAGTTCATAACATATAATTACTTCATTTGCGATTCAATAAGCTTGGATATGAACCCAGTCCTAAGTCTCGTCTCAACGGTAACACTCGGCAACGGGCAGCGGTGCGCTTGAGTCTGTACTCGGCGGGGATGCCTCTATTCGTTTATCGGCGGTGTGAGCCAGCCGTTTCCTTATTTATTATCACATGCGCTACAAAATAGTTCCAAAATGTAATATTTATTTTGAAATCATTATATTTTTCCGGATAGATGATTATTTTAAATTTTACAAACTCCACGGGCTATTCTAACATATGGTTTAATGCGAACCTACCAGAAGAAAACTATATTTAATATTCAAGATTATTTTATAAAGCAAATTATAATTCATAAATTAATAAAATAAATAAAGGTACTAACGGTAAAATATATTTTTCTATATAACAATTATTTTTAGAATTATGATTTCACGGAACTTTTCCGAACCCGCAATGACACTACTTCTTATTATCTAAGGAAATTCGGCTTTCACGAAAGGCGGGCGTACGACAGACATTTTGTGGGAATCTGAAATTAATGTAAGAGCCTGCACTCAAGGCACGACCCTTTTTGTATAGAATATATTATTAATATTTGATATTTATAATTATTTATACACAAAACTCTCAATTATCAATTTATTAATCAAAAACTAGAATAGACTAGATTAGATTATAAATTGGTTATTTGTGTTTTAACCTTTTTATATATTTTTTGAAATGTTTCCTTGGAACCCTTGGAGCCATCTCGCGGAACCCCAGGGCATCAGCAGTGCTTACTTAAGTTGAAAACCACTGATTTAGTTTATGATATTTATAGGAGTACTTATATTAACGAATATTGGTATTTCAAACGGGGATTTTGGAAAATTATTAAATCAATTTAATAAAGGAAAGAATGTTTCATTTTTATTAAAATAATATTTTGAATATTATTCAGCTTTGAGATTGAGATCCTCAAGATTTCTGGCCCTGAAGTTATAAATTTTTAACCTTTTTAGGTAATTCTTGTTTTTGAATTAAAAATATAAAGAAACTAATTTAACCATTGGAAATTCCCATCTTAGATGAACTAATTGACGAAGTCAGAATTTCGTCAAGACGGTTGACAATCTATGTAAAGGTTCAAAGTGGTAGAAGAAACTGAAATTTTGATTCAGTCAAAACTCGCACAAGGGGAAGGGTGGGAAACGGAACCTCCCCCCCCCCCTTGTCAACGCAACTGCCTGACAGAACATAGGGGAGAACGAGCCATAGGCTTAATCGAAAGCAAAGAGTGCGATAAAATGATGGTTAATAGGTCAAAGGTTATTTAATAAGGTTCCCATGGAATAGGAATGTCCTAAAAATTCAAGAATTCTACTATTAGTAAGTTTTAATAATGTTACGGTTATCGATATAATTGGGAAACCCTAAAGAAGTACAGCCAAGAATTAACTCATGTAACAGAAAATACTATCTTTAACAACATCCTCTGATTTTATAATTCCCTGAAAATATTATCGGCCAACGCGGAAGAGTTTCAGCCTCTTTTCTCGCCGGAAGCGTGAAACATTTTCAGAAGAAAAGGCCGAAATGCATCGTCTTTCTTCGTGCAATTACGCTGAAAAAAGGGTACTGCCGTCACATTTTCTGTTAACCTATTACCATTCTTCGAATAATATGTACTTTGAGAAAAATATGAAATAGTAATGCATCTCATTCTTCACCCAACCAAAGGGTCATAAATATATAACGTTTTTAATGCAAATAAATGTTTGTACTTTATAAATTGTACTTCTGCAATGAACAGAAAACATAGACCAAGACATTTTGAAAAACACCACACGCCACCGCCGTCTCGGCTATGTTAAGCATTTGATTTCAATTGAGGCTCCTTAACAATGCGAATAAAAATTTAATTACGAAACATATTTAACATTAACAGTAAAAATATTTTTTTTTAATTTTGCTTTGTAAAATATTCTTATTCAAATTATTATATAATAAGTATTTAATTAATAATAATGAAAAATATTTTATGCACTGAAGCAGAGACTGCGTTTTAAAGGAAATTACCTATATTGGTACTATAGCATAAGGAACTAAAAGAAATACGCATGATAATCCTTTCGCTTCCGACGCAATTTTAGTAATGCCCATGATGTTTTAAATCAATCCCCGTAAGACAATGCCTGTTTAAATTTGTAACGCGCTTAAAGCTCAAAATAAAGTTAAGTTGGTGAAAGCTGATGAATTATTGAATCTAAAGTTGTTTTCGAATTTCAAGTCTGAACGTTTTTTGTTCGACTTTATCACCATCAAAGTTTGTTATGTTAGTTAAGGTATTACACGGCTTCATCTAGTTCGAACTGGGCGGAAAAGTAACGAGAATTCCTTTTTTCAGGATTCAAATTTGACTTGGTATACTTCCAATCCGGATTTCACGCCATGTTTCCAACGCACCGTTCTGGTTTGGGTTCCTTGCGCTTTTCTGTGGATTTTCCTTCTCCCGGAAATTCAAACGTTCAGGCGATCGAAAAGAACTCATATTCCATGGACATTTCACAATATTACGAAAATGGTAAGTGGTGCGTTTTACCTACGTGTGGTGGACCTAGTTTACAAAGAATTCCTTATGTTAAAGGCACTAAAGGTTGCGAATCTAAAAAAGGATTGGTACTGATTTCAACCGATCAGCTTTTTCATGATAAAGACTGCCAAATTTTGTTTAATGCTTCAAGTTATTTCAGAAAATAATATGATTTTTTTAAAGGTTTCCTACATTCAGCAATCTACCTTATATTGTACTTGTATTGACGCCTGCAGCCATGAAATCGCAAATTGTTTGAAGGTGAATTCCAGTGTAGTCGTTAGGCCCTTTTTGGTGAGGCCATAGTTCGAATTTACCACCCTCTCATTAAACAAATTTACCAAGGTCCCTTAAAAATATTAAAATATCCCTTCAAAAATATAGAATTGAACCAATTGAGACTTTATTACTCTCTGAAATAAAATGGTTAAGGAAAAAAAGTTAATATAAACTTCCAAGCTTATAAAAATACCTTTCTAAAACGTCTTCACCAATCAGTGGTGATTATGATTTGCCATACGTTTTAATAAATAAAACAATAGTGAAAGGACCGTTCGATTTAGTAAAAGAAACAAGTTGGCAAGCCAAAATATACCTCTCCTCGGAAGAAATGTTCCTAGTGGTATTAATTTCTCGAGACCACCCTTAAAGATATCTCCGCGATTCAGAGTTATTTACTAAAAACTTAATCCCGGTTCAATCCCGCTCGGTATAAAATTATTATTTTAATTAAAATAATTGAGACGAAACAACTGAGTTTAATTTATTCAGAATAATATAAATTAAGTAGTTACAACAGTGAGTTAGACGTACTAAAACAATGCACAATTGAATTTAACTCTATTTACAGAACAAGTTTATTAGTTAAATATAATACGAAGCAAATTTTAATGAAATAAATATTTACAGAGGGTATTTGTATTTTTCTCGCTTACGAAAAACTTGCCGCATCTTTAACGCTTATTTTATTTCAACACTTGCCCTTGATGAAGATACCGTAGAATAGCTATATTCGACATCTGGTACTGGACGACTCGTAGACTTCCTGTTGACGTTGTGACACATACCGCATGAAAAAGACCAATACCGTCCAATTTTCAATATCTGGCACACCCAGGAAATCAATAATTGCATTAGGAATCGCAGATGTCCAAATATCCACACCAATAAAAAATGTATTAACAAGAAGCGAAAAACTTACCATTCACAAAGCACAGAAAGCCACTTGACTTAACGACAGCTCGTCTATCAATAAATGACCGTAGACGGAATAGTTAGGGCTCTTTATAAATAAAAACAAACGAACAATCTTAATCCGTCAAGAAAACTTTTAAAATAAATTACGAAGTAATGACGACCCAGTTAAAACCAGACCAACATATGTGTAAGTGCACGATGTATCGAAATTTTCATCATAAAACCAACATAACCACATTAATGAAAATGTATCACACATTTAAAGCCGATAAGAAAACACGTAAAATAAATAACGAAGTTACGAGTAAGGTAAGCAAAACTAAAAAACCGCGTTCTATACCACTGGAAATTGTACTCATAAATGACCCTTAACAGTTCAACAGTACCGATAGACAAAAAACTAACTAGGTGGACCACCCACGGGTTCTACCCTTTAACTATCTTCTCTGCTGACTGCGCTAAAACAAGATTTAACCGTTAAATTTTCATACGTCAAAAACTTTATAGACTTTAAAAACTATTAATATACTTTTTCAATCAATCGTACCATGTATCCGTGGTTCTGTGGTAGAATACTCGCCTGTCATGCATGAGGGCTCGGGTTAGAATCCTAACGATCCGATCGCAATTTGATACTAAGACGAATACCGTAAGCAATTGGTGGAAACCCTGCCATTTGGACGTTGAGTCGTTTATCGCTCCGTCCCAAAAGTCGATAAAAATAAGTTGGAGAGAAAACACCCATACATACAAAACACATACACAACAAACTCATCACCCACACCCACCATAAAACAAACTCAACATTCCCACACTACACATCAACATTACAAAAAACAAACTTTCCAACCCAACCACAAATTCATCCGTTAACGCTCACCTTCACACGGTAGTTTTGCCTCCCTTTAAACTGCAAACACGGTTTTTGACTTTGCCCCGGTAACGCGTTCGCAGCACACAGACTGACAGACACGGTGATTGTAAAACTCCTCCTAGAGGACATAGTCCCCTCGGAGAGGTTGAAACGTAATCCCGGTTTTACGCCAACCGGTAGAATATTTTTTTATTAAAATTAATATTAAAAATGTTATTGCCCTAAGCAAATTTCAAATATCAATAGAACAAAAAACAATCTTTGCACCAAAAACATTATTAACTTAACAAAGCAAAAAATTAGAAATAAAAAATAAAAAATAACCAATTATTAGAACGTTCACGAAACGTAAAATTTATACGTGCGAGAAACTATTTTACAGACAAAAACCAACCCATGGTATTATAGGTCTTGAACAAATCAAAAATATACAAAAACAAAGTTGAAGCGAAAACAAAAACTATAAGTGAAAGCAGTAATAAAAACTGCTTGTGCACTCCACGACAACCCAACGGAACCGGTAATAATCAATGCTAATAAAAAACCATGGACATGAATTATCCCCCACATTATCAATACTTTCGATAAACGAAATAAAACAAGAAAATTTCAGTAGAAAATATATAATAATAACCCAATCAAACAACAAGGTAATTCAAATGCTTAGAAATCCAGAAATTGTCAATCCATATACCCACGGTAATGAAAATTGTAATAGTAAAAACCAAAAACACCTTACCGTTAACAATTCCCGGTTTATAACGCAGACAAAAAACCCTTAACTGAATAGTGAAGGCTAAACTATGGCGCATATCTCAAAATAAATAAAACCAACGTAATCACATTAATGAAAATGTATCACACATTTAAAGCCGATAAGAACACACGTAAAATAAATAACAAAATTTCGAGTAAGGTAAGCAAAACGGAAAAGGCGTGATGTATACCACTTGGAATTGTATTCATAAATGACCCTTAACGGTTCAACAGTACTGATAGACAAAAAATTTACTTAAATTAAATATTTCAAATCTCTATAGAACCAATAACTATTTTTAGAACAAAAACGTTATTAAATTAACAAAGCAACAAAATTGAGAAATAGAAAATACAAAATTTAAAATTATAAGAACGCTGACAATAATCGATTTTAAAGGCAAAAACCAACTCATTGTAATATAGGTCTTAAACAATCAAATATATGCGGAAAACAAAAACTATACGTGAAAGCACTAAAAAACTGCATGGGCTCACCACAACAACCCAACAAACCCGGTAAAAATCAATGCTAATAAAAAAAAGTAGACATGAATTCTCCCTCACATTATCAACACTTTCGAGAAACGAAATAAAACAAGAAAAAAAAGTAAATATATAAAAATTATAAACCAAACAATAAGTTAATTCAAATACTTAGTAATCAAGAAAAAGTCGATCCACATACCCACAGATATAAAAATTGTAAAAGCAGAAATAAGCAATAAAATATATATAATAATAACCCAATTAAACAACAAGGTAATGAAATCCAGAAAAATCAATCCAAATATACCCAAGGTAAGAAATATTGTAATAGAGAAAACCAGAACCACCTTACCGTTCACAATTCCCGGCTTATAACGCACACAAAAACCCTTATCTCAATAGCGAAAGCTAAACGACAGCGTGTATTTCAATATAAATAAAACGAACATATTCACATTAATGAAAATGTATCACACATATAAAGCCGATAGGAAAACACGTAAAATCAATTACGAAGTTACGAGTAAGGTAAGCAAAACGAAAAGAGCGGGTTGTATACAATTTGAAATTGTTTTCATAAATAAACCATTAAACTTGAAAAGTCAATACCGTTTACGTCACGGCCTCCCGGATCAGAATAGACACACAACTATACATGTACATGTACATGTAGACCACCCAGGGGTTTAACTCTTTATCCCTTTTATATCTGCCGATCGCGCTTAAACAAGATTTGACCTTTATAATTTCACTAGCTTTAATACCCGGCTTCGCCCGGGGTCTTTTTGATTTGTACGTAATAAAAGTACGGAACCATAACAAAACCTTCTTCAGAAAACTTCGTATTTTTATTTCCTTCGGACGATTCTTCCTAATAACTTTTGGGAGAGCTAACTTTGAGTTTGTTTTTTAATTAGCCGACTGAAAGGCTAACTAAGGTTTAAAAAACAAACAAAACCCGCTAACTTGAAATACGCGGAAAAAAACGAAAAAAAAATAGGGTACGCGAAAAGCAAAACTCGAAAGAATAACGAAAAATAATACGGTAAAGAATACGGGCGAAAAGCAAAACTCGCTAACTTTCAGTACGCGAAAGAATACCGAAATATAATGCGGTACGCGAAAAGCTTAACTCGCTAACTTTCAGAACGCGAAAGAATACCGAAATATAATGCGGTACGCGAAAAGCTTAACTCGCTTACTTTCAATACGCGAAAGAATACCGAAATATAATGCGGTACGCGAAAAGCTAAACTCGCTTACTTTCAATACGCGAAAGAATACCGAAATATAATGCGGTACGCGAAAAGCTACACTCGCTTACTTTCAGTACGCGAAAGAATACCGAAATATAATGCGGTACGCGAAAAGCTAAACTCGCAAACTTTCAGTACGCGAAAGAATACCGAAATATAATGCGGTACGCGAAAAGCTAAACTCGCTTACTTTCAATACGCGAAAGAATACCGAAATATAATGCGGTACGCGAAAATCTAAACTCGCTAACTTTCAGTACGCGAAAGAATACCGAAATATAATACGGTACGCGAAAAGCAAAACTCGCTTACTTTCAGTACGCGAAAGAATACCGAAATATAATGCGGTACGCGAAAAGCTAAACTCGCTTACTTTCAATACGCGAAAGAATACCGAAATATAATGCGGTACGCGAAAATCTAAACTCGCTAACTTTCAGTACGCGAAATAATACCGAAATATAATACGGTACGCGAAAAGCAAAACTCGCTTACTTTCAGTACGCGAAAGAATACCGAAATATAATGCGGTACGCGAAAAGCTAAACTCGCTTACTTTCAGTACGCGAAAGAATACCAAAATATAATGCGGTACGCGAAAAGATAAACTCGCTTGCTTTCAATACGCGAAAGAATACCGAAATATAATACGGTACGCGAAAAGCAAAACTCGCTTACTTTCAGTACGCGAAAGAATACCGAAATATAATGCGGTACGCGAAAAGCTAAACTCGCTTACTTTCAATACGCGAAAGAATACCGAAATATAATGCGGTACGCGAAAAGCTAAACTCGCTTGCTTTCAATACGCGAAAGAATACCAAAATATAATGCGGTACGCGAAAAGCTAAACTCGCTTGCTTTCAATACGCGAAAGAATACCGAAATATAATACGGTACGCGAAAAGCAAAACTCGCTTACTTTCAGTACGCGAAAGAATACCAAAATATAATGCGGTACGCGAAACGCTAAACTCGCTTGCTTTCAATACGCGAAAGAATACCGAAATATAATACGGTACGCGAAAAGCTAAACTCGCTTGCTTTCAATACGCGAAAGAATACCGAAATATAATACGGTACGCGAAAAGCAAAACTCGCTTACTTTCAGTACGCGAAAGAATACCGAAATATAATGCGGTACGCGAAAAGCTAAACTCGCAAACTTTCAGTACGTGAAAGAATATCAAAATATAATGCGGTACGCGAAAAGCTAAACTCGCTTGCTTTCAATACGCGAAAGAATACCGAAATATAATACGGTACGCGAAAAGCAAAACTCGCTTAATTTCAGTACGCGAAAGAATACCGAAATATAATGCGGTACGCGAAAAGCTAAACTCGCTTACTTTCAATACGCGAAAGAATACCGAAATATAATGCGTACGCGAAAAGCTAAACTCGCTTGCTTTCAATACGCGAAAGAATACCGAAATATAATACGGTACGCGAAAAGCTAAACTCGCTTGCTTTCAATACGCGAAAGAATACCGAAATATAATACGGTACGCGAAAAGCAAAACTCGCTTACTTTCTGTACGCGAAAGAATACCGAAATATAATGCGGTACGCGAAACGCTAAACTCGCTTGCTTTCAATACGCGAAAGAATACCGAAATATAAAACGGTACGCGAAAAGCTAAACTCGCTTGCTTTCAATACGCGAAAGAATACCGAAATATAATACGGTACGCGAAAAGCAAAACTCGCTTACTTTCAGTACGCGAAAGAATACCGAAATATAATGCGGTACGCGAAAAGCTAAACTCGCAAACTTTCAGTACGCGAAAGAATACCGAAATATAATGCGGTACGCGAAAAGCTAAACTCGCTTACTTTCAATACGCGAAAGAATACCGAAATATAATGCGGTACGCGAAAATCTAAGCTCGCTAACTTTCAGTACGCGAAAGAATACCGAAATATAATACGGTACGCGAAAAGCTAAACTCGCTTGCTTTCAATACGCGAAAGAATACCGAAATATAATACGGTACGCGAAAAGCAAAACTCGCTTACTTTCAGTACGCGAAAGAATACCAAAATATAATGCGGTACGCGAAAAGCTAAACTCGCTTGCTTTCAATACGCGAAAGAATACCGAAATATAATACGGTACGTGAAAAGCAAAACTCGCTTACTTTCAGTACGCGAAAGAATACCGAAATATAATGCGGTACGCGAAAAGCTAAACTCGCTTACTTTCAGTACGCGAAAGAATACCAAAATATAATGCGGTACGCGAAAAGCTAAACTCGCTTGCTTTCAATACGCGAAAGAATACTGAAATATAATACGGTACGCGAAAAGCTAAACTCGCTTGCTTTCAATACGCAAAAGAATACCGAAATATAATGCGGTACGCGAAAATCTAAACTCGCTAACTTTCAGTACGCGAAAGAATACCGAAATATAATACGGTACGCGAAAAGCAAAACTCGCTTACTATCAGTACGCGAAAGAATACCGAAATATAATGCGGTACGCGAAAAGCTAAACTCGCTTACTTTCAGTACGCGAAAGAATACCAAAATATAATGCGGTATGCGAAAAGCTAAACTCGCTTGCTTTCAATACGCGAAAGAATACCGAAATATAATACGGTACGCGAAAAGCAAAATTCGCTTACTTTCAGTACGCGAAAGAATACCGAAATATAATGCGGTACGCGAAAAGCTAAACTCGCTTACTTTCAATACGCGAAAGAATACCAAAATATAATGCGGTATGCGAAAAGCTAAACTCGCTTGCTTTCAATACGCGAAAGAATACCGAAATATAATACGGTACGTGAAAAGCTAAACTCGCTAACTTTCAGTACGCGAAAGAATACCGAAATATAATGCGGTACGCGAAAATCTAAACTCGCTAACTTTCAGTACGCGAAAGAATACCGAAATATTATACGGTACGCGAAAAGCTAAACTCGCTTGCTTTCAATACGCGAAAGAATACCGAAATATAATACGGTACGCGAAAAGCAAAACGCGCTTACTTTCAGTACGCGAAAGAATACCAAAATATAATGCGGTACGCGAAAAGCTAAACTCGCTTGCTTTCAATACGCGAAAGAATACCGAAATATAATACGGTACGCGAAAAGCAAAACTCGCTTACTTTCAGTACGCGAAAGAATACCGAAATATAATGCGGTACGCGAAAAGCTAAACTCGCAAACTTTCAGTACGCGAAAGAATACCGAAATATAATGCGGTACGCGAAAAGCTAAACTCGCTTACTTTCAATACGCGAAAGAATACCGAAATATAATGCGGTACGCGAAAATCTAAGCTCGCTAACTTTCAGTACGCGAAAGAATACCGAAATATAATACGGTACGCGAAAAGCTAAACTCGCTTGCTTTCAATACGCGAAAGAATACCGAAATATAATACGGTACGCGAAAAGCAAAACTCGCTTACTTTCAGTACGCGAAAGAATACCAAAATATAATGCGGTACGCGAAAAGCTAAACTCGCTTGCTTTCAATACGCGAAAGAATACCGAAATATAATACGGTACGTGAAAAGCAAAACTCGCTTACTTTCAGTACGCGAAAGAATACCGAAATATAATGCGGTACGCGAAAAGCTAAACTCGCTTACTTTCAGTACGCGAAAGAATACCAAAATATAATGCGGTACGCGAAAAGCTAAACTCGCTTGCTTTCAATACGCGTAAGAATACTGAAATATAATACGGTACGCGAAAAGCTAAACTCGCTTGCTTTCAATACGCGAAAGAATACCGAAATATAATGCGGTACGCGAAAATCTAAACTCGCTAACTTTCAGTACGCGAAAGAATACCGAAATATAATACGGTACGCGAAAAGCAAAACTCGCTTACTTTCAGTACGCGAAAGAATACCGAAATATAATGCGGTACGCGAAAAGCTAAACTCGCTTACTTTCAGTACGCGAAAGAATACCAAAATATAATGCGGTATGCGAAAAGCTAAACTCGCTTGCTTTCAATACGCGAAAGAATACCGAAATATAATACGGTACGCGAAAAGCAAAATTCGCTTACTTTCAGTACGCGAAAGAATACCGAAATATAATGCGGTACGCGAAAAGCTAAACTCGCTTACTTTCAATACGCGAAAGAATACCGAAATATAATACGGTACGTGAAAAGCTAAACTCGCTAACTTTCAGTACGCGAAAGAATACCGAAATATAATGCGGTACGCGAAAATCTAAACTCGCTAACTTTCAGTACGCGAAAGAATACCGAAATATTATACGGTACGCGAAAAGCTAAACTCGCTTGCTTTCAATACGCGAAAGAATACCGAAATATAATACGGTACGCGAAAAGCAAAACTCGCTTACTTTCAGTACGCGAAAGAATACCAAAATATAATGCAGTACGCGAAAAGCTAAACTCGCTTGCTTTCAATACGCGAAAGAATACCGAAATATAATACGGTACGCGAAAAGCAAAACTCGCTTACTTTCAGTAGGCGAAAGAATACCGAAATATAATACGGTACGCGAAAAGCAAAACTCGCTTACTTTCAGTACGCGAAAGAATACCGAAATATAATGCGGTACACGAAAAGCTAAACTCGCAAACTTTCAGTACGCGAAAGAATACCGAAATATAATGCGGTACGCGAAAAGCTAAACTCGCTTACTTTCAATACGCGAAAGAATACCGAAATATAATGCGGTACGCGAAAATCTAAGCTCGCTAACTTTCAGTACGCGAAAGAATACCGAAATATAATACGGTACGCGAAAAGCTAAACTCGCTTGCTTTCAATACGCGAAAGAATACCGAAATATAATACGGTACGCGAAAAGCAAAACTCGCTTACTTTCAGTACGCGAAAGAATACCGAAATATAATGCGGTACGCGAAAAGCTAAACTCGCTTGCTTTCAATACGCGAAAGAATACCGAAATATAATACGGTACGCGAAAAGCAAAACTCGCTTACTTTCAGTACGCGAAAGAATACCAAAATATAATGCGGTACGCGAAAAGCTAAACTCGCTTGCTTTCAATACGCGAAAGAATACCGAAATATAATACGGTACGCGAAAAGCAAAACTCGCTTACTTTCAGTACGCGAAAGAATACCAAAATATAATGCGGTACGCGAAAAGCTAAACTCGCTTGCTTTCAATACGCGAAAGAATACCGAAATATAATACGGTACGCGAAAAGCAAAACTCGCTTAATTTCAGTACGCGAAAGAATACCGAAATATAATGCGCTACGCGAAAAGCTAAACTCGCTTACTTTCAATACGCGAAAGAATACCGAAATATAATGCGGTAGGCGAAAAGCTAAACTCGCTTGCTTTCAATACGCGAAAGAATACCGAAATATAATACGGTACGCGAAAAGCTAAACTCGCTTGCTTTCAATACGCGAAAGAATACCGAAATATAATACGGTACGCGAAAAGCTAAACTCGCTTGCTTTCAATACGCGAAAGAATACCGAAATATAATACGGTACGCGAAAAGCAAAACTCGCTTACTTTCAGTACGCGAAAGAATACCGAAATATAATGCGGTACGCGAAAAGCTAAACTCGCTTACTTTCAATACGCGAAAGAATACCGAAATATAATGCGGTACGCGAAAATCTAAGCTCGCTAACTTTCAGTACGAGAAAGAATACCGAAATATAATACGGTACGCGAAAAGCTAAACTCGCTTGCTTTCAATACGCGAAAGAATACCGAAATATAATACGGTACGCGAAAAGCAAAACTCGCTTACTTTCAATACGCGAAAGAATACCGAAATATAATACGGTACGCGAAAAGCAAAACTCGCTTACTTTCAGTACGCGAAAGAATACCAAAATATAATGCGGTACGCGAAAAGCTAAACTCGCTTGCTTTCAATACGCGAAAGAATACCGAAATATAATACGGTACGCGAAAAGCAAAACTCGCTTACTTTCAGTACGCGAAAGAATACCAAAATATAATGCGGTACGCGAAAAGCTAAACTCGCTTGCTTTCAATACGCGAAAGAATACCGAAATATAATACGGTACGCGAAAAGCAAAACTCGCTTAATTTCAGTACGCGAAAGAATACCGAAATATAATGCGGTACGCGAAAAGCTAAACTCGCTTACTTTCAATACGCGAAAGAATACCGAAATATAATGCCGTAGGCGAAAAGCTAAACTCGCTTGCTTTCAATACGCGAAAGAATACCGAAATATAATACGGTACGCGAAAAGCTAAACTCGCTTGCTTTCAATACGCGAAAGAATACCGAAATATAATACGGTACGCGAAAAGCAAAACTCGCTTACTTTCAGTACGCGAAAGAATACCGAAATATAATGCGGTACGCGAAACGCTAAACTCGCTTGCTTTCAATACGCGAAAGAATACCGAAATATAATACGGTACGCGAAAAGCTAAACTCGCTTGCTTTCAATACGCGAAAGAATACCGAAATAAAATACGGTACGCGAAAAGCAAAACTCGCTTACTTTCAGTACGCGAAAGAATACCGAAATATAATGCGGTACGCGAAAAGCAAAACTCGCTTACTTTCAGTACGCGAAAGAATACCAAAATATAATGCGGTACGCGAAAAGCTAAACTCGCTTGCTTTCAATACGCGAAAGAATACCGAAATATAATACGGTACGCGAAAAGCAAAACTCGCTTACTTTCAGTACGCGAAAGAATACCAAAATATAATGCGGTACGCGAAAAGCTAAACTCGCTTGCTTTCAATACGCGAAAGAATACCGAAATATAATACGGTACGCGAAAAGCAAAACTCGCTTAATTTCAGTACGCGAAAGAATACCGAAATATAATGCGCTACGCGAAAAGCTAAACTCGCTTACTTTCAATACGCGAAAGAATACCGAAATATAATGCGGTAGGCGAAAAGCTAAACTCGCTTGCTTTCAATACGCGAAAGAATACCGAAATATAATACGGTACGCGAAAAGCTAAACTCGCTTGCTTTCAATACGCGAAAGAATACCGAAATATAATACGGTACGCGAAAAGCTAAACTCGCTTGCTTTCAATACGCGAAAGAATACCGAAATATAATACGGTACGCGAAAAGCAAAACTCGCTTACTTTCAGTACGCGAAAGAATACCGAAATATAATGCGGTACGCGAAAAGCTAAACTCGCTTACTTTCAATACGCGAAAGAATACCGAAATATAATGCGGTACGCGAAAATCTAAGCTCGCTAACTTTCAGTACGAGAAAGAATACCGAAATATAATACGGTACGCGAAAAGCTAAACTCGCTTGCTTTCAATACGCGAAAGAATACCGAAATATAATACGGTACGCGAAAAGCAAAACTCGCTTACTTTCAATACGCGAAAGAATACCGAAATATAATACGGTACGCGAAAAGCAAAACTCGCTTACTTTCAGTACGCGAAAGAATACCAAAATATAATGCGGTACGCGAAAAGCTAAACTCGCTTGCTTTCAATACGCGAAAGAATACCGAAATATAATACGGTACGCGAAAAGCAAAACTCGCTTACTTTCAGTACGCGAAAGAATACCAAAATATAATGCGGTACGCGAAAAGCTAAACTCGCTTGCTTTCAATACGCGAAAGAATACCGAAATATAATACGGTACGCGAAAAGCAAAACTCGCTTAATTTCAGTACGCGAAAGAATACCGAAATATAATGCGGTACGCGAAAAGCTAAACTCGCTTACTTTCAATACGCGAAAGAATACCGAAATATAATGCCGTAGGCGAAAAGCTAAACTCGCTTGCTTTCAATACGCGAAAGAATACCGAAATATAATACGGTACGCGAAAAGCTAAACTCGCTTGCTTTCAATACGCGAAAGAATACCGAAATATAATACGGTACGCGAAAAGCAAAACTCGCTTACTTTCAGTACGCGAAAGAATACCGAAATATAATGCGGTACGCGAAACGCTAAACTCGCTTGCTTTCAATACGCGAAAGAATACCGAAATATAATACGGTACGCGAAAAGCTAAACTCGCTTGCTTTCAATACGCGAAAGAATACCGAAATAAAATACGGTACGCGAAAAGCAAAACTCGCTTACTTTCAGTACGCGAAAGAATACCGAAATATAATGCGGTACGCGAAAATCTAAGCTCGCTTGCTTTCAATACGCGAAAGAATACCGAAATAAAATACGGTACGCGAAAAGCAAAACTCGCTTACTTTCAATACGCGAAAGAATACCGAAATATAATGCGGTACGCGAAAATCTAAGCTCGCTAACTTTCAGTACGCGAAAGAATACCGAAATATAATACGGTACGCGAAAAGCTAAACTCGCTTGCTTTCAATACGCGAAAGAATACCGAAATAAAATACGGTACGCGAAAAGCAAAACTCGCTTACTTTCAATACGCGAAAGAATACCGAAATATAATGCGGTACGCGAAAATCTAAGCTCGCTAACTTTCAGTACGCGAAAGAATACCGAAATATAATACGGTACGCGAAAAGCTAAACTCGCTTGCTTTCAATACGCGAAAGAATACCGAAATAAAATACGGTACGCGAAAAGCAAAACTCGCTTACTTTCAATACGCGAAAGAATACCGAAATATAATGCGGTACGCGAAAATCTAAGCTCGCTAACTTTCAGTACGCGAAAGAATACCGAAATATAATACGGTACGCGAAAAGCTAAACTCGCTTGCTTTCAATACGCGAAAGAATACCGAAATATAATACGGTACGCGAAAAGCAAAACTCGCTTACTTTCAGTACGCGAAAGAATACCAAAATATAATGCGGTACGCGAAAAGCTAAACTCGCTTGCTTTCAATACGCGAAAGAATACCGAAATATAATACGGTACGTGAAAAGCAAAGCTCGCTTACTTTCAGTACGCGAAAGAATACCGAAATATAATGCGGTACGCGAAAAGCTAAACTCGCTTACTTTCAGTACGCGAAAGAATACCAAAATATAATGCGGTATGCGAAAAGCTAAACTCGCTTGCTTTCAATACGCGAAAGAATACCGAAATATAATACGGTACGCGAAAAGCAAAATTCGCTTACTTTCAGTACGCGAAAGAATACCGAAATATAATGCGGTACGCGAAAAGCTAAACTCGCTTACTTTTAATACGCGAAAGAATACCGAAATATAATGCGGTACGCGAAAAGCTAAACTCGCTTGCTTTCAATACGCGAAAGAATACCGAAATATAATGCGGTACGCGAAAAGCTAAACTCGCTTACTTTCAATACGCGAAAGAATACCGAAATATAATGCGGTACGCGAAAATCTAAGCTCGCTAACTTTCAGTACGCGAAAGAATACCGAAATATAATACGGTACGCGAAAAGCTAAACTCGCTTGCTTTCAATACGCGAAAGAATACCGAAATATAATACGGTACGCGAAAAGCAAAACTCGCTTACTTTCAGTACGCGAAAGAATACCAAAATATAATGCGGTACGCGAAAAGCTAAACTCGCTTGCTTTCAATACGCGAAAGAATACCGAAATATAATACGGTACGTGAAAAGCAAAGCTCGCTTACTTTCAGTACGCGAAAGAATACCGAAATATAATGCGGTACGCGAAAAGCTAAACTCGCTTACTTTCAATACGCGAAAGAATACCGAAATATAATGCGGTACGCGAAAATCTAAGCTCGCTAACTTTCAGTACGAGAAAGAATACCGAAATATAATACGGTACGCGAAAAGCTAAACTCGCTTGCTTTCAATACGCGAAAGAATACCGAAATATAATACGGTACGCGAAAAGCAAAACTCGCTTACTTTCAATACGCGAAAGAATACCGAAATATAATACGGTACGCGAAAAGCAAAACTCGCTTACTTTCAGTACGCGAAAGAATACCAAAATATAATGCGGTACGCGAAAAGCTAAACTCGCTTGCTTTCAATACGCGAAAGAATACCGAAATATAATACGGTACGCGAAAAGCAAAACTCGCTTACTTTCAGTACGCGAAAGAATACCAAAATATAATGCGGTACGCGAAAAGCTAAACTCGCTTGCTTTCAATACGCGAAAGAATACCGAAATATAATACGGTACGCGAAAAGCAAAACTCGCTTAATTTCAGTACGCGAAAGAATACCGAAATATAATGCGGTACGCGAAAAGCTAAACTCGCTTACTTTCAATACGCGAAAGAATACCGAAATATAATGCCGTAGGCGAAAAGCTAAACTCGCTTGCTTTCAATACGCGAAAGAATACCGAAATATAATACGGTACGCGAAAAGCTAAACTCGCTTGCTTTCAATACGCGAAAGAATACCGAAATATAATACGGTACGCGAAAAGCAAAACTCGCTTACTTTCAGTACGCGAAAGAATACCGAAATATAATGCGGTACGCGAAACGCTAAACTCGCTTGCTTTCAATACGCGAAAGAATACCGAAATATAATACGGTACGCGAAAAGCTAAACTCGCTTGCTTTCAATACGCGAAAGAATACCGAAATAAAATACGGTACGCGAAAAGCAAAACTCGCTTACTTTCAGTACGCGAAAGAATACCGAAATATAATGCGGTACGCGAAAATCTAAGCTCGCTTGCTTTCAATACGCGAAAGAATACCGAAATAAAATACGGTACGCGAAAAGCAAAACTCGCTTACTTTCAATACGCGAAAGAATACCGAAATATAATGCGGTACGCGAAAATCTAAGCTCGCTAACTTTCAGTACGCGAAAGAATACCGAAATATAATACGGTACGCGAAAAGCTAAACTCGCTTGCTTTCAATACGCGAAAGAATACCGAAATAAAATACGGTACGCGAAAAGCAAAACTCGCTTACTTTCAATACGCGAAAGAATACCGAAATATAATGCGGTACGCGAAAATCTAAGCTCGCTAACTTTCAGTACGCGAAAGAATACCGAAATATAATACGGTACGCGAAAAGCTAAACTCGCTTGCTTTCAATACGCGAAAGAATACCGAAATAAAATACGGTACGCGAAAAGCAAAACTCGCTTACTTTCAATACGCGAAAGAATACCGAAATATAATGCGGTACGCGAAAATCTAAGCTCGCTAACTTTCAGTACGCGAAAGAATACCGAAATATAATACGGTACGCGAAAAGCTAAACTCGCTTGCTTTCAATACGCGAAAGAATACCGAAATATAATACGGTACGCGAAAAGCAAAACTCGCTTACTTTCAGTACGCGAAAGAATACCAAAATATAATGCGGTACGCGAAAAGCTAAACTCGCTTGCTTTCAATACGCGAAAGAATACCGAAATATAATACGGTACGTGAAAAGCAAAGCTCGCTTACTTTCAGTACGCGAAAGAATACCGAAATATAATGCGGTACGCGAAAAGCTAAACTCGCTTACTTTCAGTACGCGAAAGAATACCAAAATATAATGCGGTATGCGAAAAGCTAAACTCGCTTGCTTTCAATACGCGAAAGAATACCGAAATATAATACGGTACGCGAAAAGCAAAATTCGCTTACTTTCAGTACGCGAAAGAATACCGAAATATAATGCGGTACGCGAAAAGCTAAACTCGCTTACTTTTAATACGCGAAAGAATACCGAAATATAATGCGGTACGCGAAAAGCTAAACTCGCTTGCTTTCAATACGCGAAAGAATACCGAAATATAATGCGGTACGCGAAAAGCTAAACTCGCTTACTTTCAATACGCGAAAGAATACCGAAATATAATGCGGTACGCGAAAATCTAAGCTCGCTAACTTTCAGTACGCGAAAGAATACCGAAATATAATACGGTACGCGAAAAGCTAAACTCGCTTGCTTTCAATACGCGAAAGAATACCGAAATATAATACGGTACGCGAAAAGCAAAACTCGCTTACTTTCAGTACGCGAAAGAATACCAAAATATAATGCGGTACGCGAAAAGCTAAACTCGCTTGCTTTCAATACGCGAAAGAATACCGAAATATAATACGGTACGTGAAAAGCAAAGCTCGCTTACTTTCAGTACGCGAAAGAATACCGAAATATAATGCGGTACGCGAAAAGCTAAACTCGCTTACTTTCAGTACGCGAAAGAATACCAAAATATAATGCGGTATGCGAAAAGCTAAACTCGCTTGCTTTCAATACGCGAAAGAATACCGAAATATAATACGGTACGCGAAAAGCAAAATTCGCTTACTTTCAGTACGCAAAAGAATACCGAAATATAATGCGGTACGCGAAAAGCTAAACTCGCTTACTTTTAATACGCGAAAGAATACCGAAATATAATGCGGTACGCGAAAAGCTAAACTCGCTTGCTTTCAATACGCGAAAGAATACCGAAATATAATACGGTACGCGAAAAGCTAAACTCGCTTGCTTTCAATACGCGAAAGAATACCGAAATATAATACGGTACGCGAAAAGCAAAACTCGCTTGCTTTCAATACGCGAAAGAATACCGAAATATAATACGGTACGCGAAAAGCAAAACTCGCTTACTTTCAGTACGCAAAAGAATACCGAAATATAATGCGGTACGCGAAAAGCTAAACTCGCTTACTTTCAATACGCGAAAGAATACCGAAATATAATGCGGTACGCGAAAAGCTAAACTCGCTTACTTTCAATACGCGAAAGAATACCGAAATATAATGCGGTACGCGAAAAGCTAAACTCGCTTGCTTTCAATACGCGAAAGAATACCGAAATATAATACGGTACGCGAAAAGCAAAACTCGCTAACTTTCCATACGTGGTTTTCCCCGCTAACTTTGCTAACTTTGGAGCCTTTATAATTGTTGGCCGCGGGCTAATTAGCGGCTTTGGGAGGGCGAAAACGTATGGGACAACTGGAACAGGTTCAAGAGAGAGCGAGAGACCGAGAGCGAGGGGGGATAACACTTACAAGGAGACATCCCGAAGAGTAACCCACCGATTTTGTTCAAACTCGGGGGATTGATAGACCTTCGTGTAACTTGAAAAACCCTACAGGGAATTTATTCAATGGGCAACCGTTGTGCGGTAGCAACGAAAAATATTTTTGACAACAACAAATGGAAATTTTCCCATTGAAAATAACATGGGATTCTGACCGATTCCTAGGACCCCACTGTGAAAAATTTTAACAAATTTAAAAATTTCGAAAATGCCAAAAATTTAAAAAATTGATAAAAATTAATAAAAAAAACATCAAAATTGATCAACTTTTGATCAATTTGAGGTCGAAATCCCATGTTATTTTCAATGGGAAAATTTAATATTTTGTGTTGTCAAAAACATTTCTCGTTGCCATGGCAAAACGGTTGCCCATTGAATAAATTCCCTTTAGGATTTTTCATGATACATGAAGGTCTACCAATCCTCCGAGTTTGAACAAAATCGGTGGGTTACACTTCGGGATGTCTCCCTGTTAGGGGACGGTCGTCGATCGGTCCACGGAAGCCACAAACACACACACATTGAGGATTATATATAAGATTACAGGAAAAAGCTCAGCTTCGTTGGGGAAACAGAGGATATATAGGTAACCATGTACTTTTCACTGCCCCCAAGAAGGGACAGAAATTTGAGAGAATAATTGGTGATATCCAAGAGGGAACATTCTGGATCCATATATTTTTGTACCATCAATATGTTTAAAAAAATTTTATTAAAATTTCCAATAAATTTACTTTTAAGTTACCCTGACAATTATACAACTTATTACCTAATTTCAGGGCTGTATCTGCCTTGGGTTCGATCCCAGCTAGTGGCACTGGGTGAAAATCTGGAACCACACCTTCTGCGTAGAGTTTGTAAGTTCTCTCCCCACTGGTTAAAGGGGTTTTCCACCGAGATCTTCGGTTTCCCCTTCCCATAAAAACTTGCTGAGGTTAACGGTAATAGTAAGTGTAGGGAGCTGTTGGCTCGCGTGGCATGAAGGGCTTGCCACCACCCTCCTACGCCTTGTAACCCGGCCACCTGTTACTATGAACTTGCTCCAGTTATCGCTAGAGTACATAAAAAAGATTTAATTATCATAAATACCGAGAGGCTGACAACTCCCCGCAATCGAGATACAAACTTGTAGCTTTGACCAAGGGCGTATCCAGGATTTTATTTCAGGGGGGGTTTTGAGGGAAAATTTAAAGGGGGGGGGTGCTGATGGAAGTGTCACTGATATTTATTAGGCACCCCCCCCCGGTCATCAGCATTTCGGGGGGGGTGAACCCCCAAACCCCCCCCCTTAAATACGCCCTTGGCTTTGACGGTACTAAAGGGATTACGAAACTGATTATAGAATTAGCATTGCCAGAGGCTGTACTCAATTTCATATGACTGTAATCGGTGTACAGAAATTAAGGAAGTGGTTAGCCCTTTGATAAATACTAATAAAAGTTAATAACCATGTATTATATCAACGGTCGGCTATAACGTTGCCACCTGTATTATGAAAAGACCCCAGTTAATAGAGATGGCCATGAACCTATCCAATTGGTTTTTAAAAATGCGTTTTAGTGGAGAGCATTGTGCTATATATTAATGGCAAAGGAAGCTAAAATTCAAAATAGCCAAATGATAACGTCACAGAGAGATATTGTAGAGTATTTTAATTAGATAACTTATACTTTATTTAATTTACTTTAAACTAAATTATGTTTCCGGTGTAAAAACGAATGTTTTAAATTCCTGTTATTTATGTTATTGACCAATTTACAAACGATCCAATGAACGCGAGGGGTACCAATTAGTACCGCCTTTTGATTTTGAGGCTAGCGACAACCATTGAGAAAAAATGGTACTTCACCTCGATCCGCCACTTGCTTTAAAACATTTCGAACAAAAACCAATATTTATCGATAAAGATTTTATAAAATTTATGATTATATTATTTAATAAATTTGTTTATCTCCGTTTAATTTTTAAGGATTAGTCTTTCATTGAAAAGGTAAAATACGTTCCAAAATATTGAAAGCTTTTAATATAATAATGATAATCAGCTAGGCTAATACCCAAGGCATCAAGCGACTTTTAAAGCCATGAATTCAAGTGGATGGGTAACAATGTGGAGAGCCCTTCCGAAAAAAGTAACAATTTTTCTTTCAGAGAACCTTATTTAATTTTAATTTCTATCTGTAAATTAGTTTCACCCAATTTATTAAACATTCCTTTTATTGCCGGTTAATACAATTTATAGACAAATATGGCGGTTGTAGCCTACCTTTTCGATTATATTCTCCAAATTCTAAAAAGCCCAACTTTCTCCAAAGGTTGCGAATGGAAACTTAAAAAATTATTAAATGTACTAATTGTAACGTTTACTAATAAACGTTGAAAAACTTGTAGTTATCTACAGTGGCGGCTTAAGAAGGCTGGGTCCCCGGGGCGGCGGCAATGTTTTGTGACACCCCCCAGGACCGTGCAGAAGTTTTCACGTCCGTCTTCTTCAAGTTTAATCGGTCTGATTTGCACCCCCCCCCCCTCGAGCTTCTCCGATGGCACCCCTGGCTAACCTGATACCCGGGGCGGACCGCCCCTCTCGCCCCCCCCTTACGCAGCCACTGGTTATCTACACGCGTCTCTTGGAATAAATAGCGTGTTAACATGCTCCAAAATGGCTTTTTCCAACCCTTAAACTAGTTGTAACTATTGTTTGAAACAACGAATGACTGTGAATTTTTTTTCACGTTCTAATGTCGCTATAAGCTCTATCGCATGACACCCACGAGAACCCTGTGCTCCTTCAGTGAAAGTAACGTCACTGCTAGGGGTCGCAGCCTATAACCTTTGGTGCTGCATCACTTTCTATTATTTCCTTATTATAAAAATACCTATTATTTGTAATAGATCATTTTGGAATTTTTGTCAAAATTTGGGCTCTCTGAAACACTGTGCATTCGCCTGAACAACAAGTAAACGTCAAAAAGATCAACTTTTTTTTTCGGAAATAAATTTGTATTCGAGATTATACGAAAAATACCACTTAGCACTCATTAGGTGGGCAATAGGTTTATTCATGACACATTAACAAAAATATATAATTGAAAGGGAATCGATAAAGGTTTTTATTAAAAAACGTCTTGGCATTCTAGTAATTTTATGTTTTTAATTAAATATAGATTGCAAATGTTGCACTTTTAGCAGTCAATGTACTGAAAAAAGCCTACGACGTTTAATAGAAACAACCATTCTTTATACAAAGTAACATTAATAAATCGAAAGTCAGCACTGATGGCAGAGTCTCTAATCCATTTCTCTCTCGTCAAGGATAACGCCCGTTGCAACAACGTTTACCGGAGCAAGAATGAATTATTGTGAAGTTTCCGAAAGTCATCCAGGAGGCAATAGAATATCGGTGAGTACTCCGACTCCTAAATAAAGGAAGAATTTCTGATTGATGTTTATTGCGCGTCTGTGTTCAACTAGAGACGATTTAAGGGACTAAAATCATTGATGTCTCCCATAATTTTTAAGCATAGGCTCGTGTTAACAGCGCGGTTCATGTGAAAAGAGCGACTTCGTCGTTAAGTTGGGATGGTGGCGATGTATTAAAACTCCATACACTAAGGATTTAGGAAATCAACCCAATATACGGAAATTATTTATAAAATCTCGGAATAAAAATTTAAAAAAACAAACAAAAATCAAATTTAAAACCTAATATTTTGTGAAATTATATCTGCTTTGCTCCGAAACCATACATTTAACTGACTAATCTTTGTTTAGCTGGAAGAAGTAACGCCTCCCTGTCGTTGAGAACGATAGCCACAATAAGCAGGGCTGGTAGGTTTCACTTTATAGATATTATAAGATTGTGATAAGTATCGACAGCATTTATTAATACACGATAGGCATAAAACAATAAACAGAAAACTCCAGCTGAGCTTAGCAAATCAAAATAACACCAACTTCTTAATTGGTACCAATTAGTTTACAACGTACTTCTATACGTAGAACATACTTATCTAGCTCGCTTCCATACTCTCATCAACAAATGATGTACTTAAGTCAGTCGTTGTCTTGGCGATCATCCTTTTGTAGATTCGATTTCTTTTACGGAATATACGACCCTTACAAATAATCGTTGCACGAAATGGCTCTTCCAAGTATAAAGAAGGAGTGAACGTATCTTCTCCTGACCACGTTTCGCGAAGAGTTGATGTCGCCAAGCGAAAAAATTCTTTTTACGTATGTGACCTGTAGAAATTTTTTTTATTGATGGCAATTGTACCGTCAAAGACATTTGATGGTAGTTTAATTCTCAAGAAACCGTAGTCAGACTGTTATTTATGGTTAAGACGCATGGTTACACTTGCAATGTTGACGAACACTTCATAAATATCCTTTTATTATTTTGAATACTGTTGACATTCTTGAATGAATTTGAGAATGCCATTAAAGGTATTCACGACCCTATTTAACGTTATTTGTTTTGCTAAAATGCTTTAGTAGTTTTAAATTACTGAAATACTTCACTTGTACGAATAAGCATCTATAAAAACCTATAAATCTCTGATCAATCCACAGTAATTTCGATGTGTTGTAATAATTAATAAATACACTTCATTTTGCCATCGCAAAAGAATCTTTGTGTAGATGACGATGTAACGGCTGGATCCTAACTTTTAAGCCTATTTTATTAACGCGAATTTCAGCATTGCTATAGAAACATTATTTTCAATTTAATGTGTTTCAGCGTTTTCGTATACGTGGCGACCGGACAGAATCGATTATTCTATGTAATCAAAGAACTTTATAGTCGATCGTCCGATATACAACAGCATATTCCACCGAAACGGATCACAATGTCCTACTTGAAACCCATACTCCGGGTGTGGTTCTGCGGGACGGCGCTGTCGATCAGCGTCTTGTGCTTAGAAATTACCTTCAGACATTTGACCCGAAAGAACAGAAACCCAACAAAGAGAAGATGAATGTTATAGTCAGTTTGCAGGCTAAGAAAGACAAAATATAAAGTACAGTCGGCGTAAGGATACCTCAGACCATTTCCGGCGTAATTTAAATTTGACCACTTTACGGTCAATTTCAAATTTCGTGAGTTTCATCGTTTTTTCGCGCCATCTAGGAACCGTAATTGGAATCTATTTTTTAATTTCATGTTGTCATGAGTTTAATTACTGAATGCAGCTAAAGAAGGTTCGATAATTGAAGCTCCAAATATTTTAAATAGCCCAAGAGGTTACTATAAAAAGCATGATAAAGGTTTATTGTTAACAAGTAAAGAGAAAAATATAATTTTAAACGTCTATAGCTCATTAAGACAACGTTACCCCCCAGAAAGCGTTGTAACTATTTTATAAGAAACTGCCGATTTAACTGGTAAGATGTAGAAATAAATTTCCAAAAATAAATAATTATACATACTATTTTAAATTTAAGAATTATAGGAATGCCTTATCTTTTAAATTTGCTCGATACCAGAATTATGAAATTAAAAAATAAAGATTCCAATTTCGGTCTCTAGATTGCGCTAAAAGACGAAAAAAAGAGCAAAATTCGAATTTGACCGTAATATGGCCAAATTCAAATTTCGCGCGGTGGAATGACCGGAAACGATCTGAGGCATCCTTGCGCCGATTGTACTATATATTTTGTCTTTCTTAGCCTGCAACTCACTATAGGCATCAATTTGCTCTAAAAAATGAGTATGAAATTATGAAAGTATTTCATGAATTCATCTATTGATGCTTCGACTGCACTTTCCCTCATGAACGTTTCAACATTAGTATAATCTAATCTAATCGTCTTTAAAAAGAACTATTTGCCACGTAAGGTAATGATGTTTGTGAATGAAGTTGCAAAGTGTACCTTTCCAAATACAAAAGTACCAAAAATCAAACACTCCAAGAACATTTAAAAAGAAGCTGTTCAGGCAGTCGTACAAATATCTCATCAACAACCTAAGATTGCACAAAAATACAAAAATATTAGTACAATGATCGTGAGCTATGGTAAAACAAAGTTCCGCACGTATGTTTATGGTATTTGATTGAGATTGTTGAGATTCGGCGGTGAATTATGTATTCATTACACGAGCTTTCAAAGTGCATTTTTGCACAAGTGCATTTAATTCAATATTATTATATATTAAGATGTACACTATCCTAAAACATGCGAAACAACCGAAAATTTTAATGAAGGTCTAATTTGTATTTAAAATGTTAAAACATTTATTGAAATCAAATTTTTATTTAATTGATTTTTAAGGGGTTATTTTTACAAATTTATTTGTAAATTGAGTTTGGTAATTAAATGTTCAATTCAATTGAATTTCTTTAAATTAATATATTAATTAAAATCAAAATTCAATTGAGTTTGTTCCGAAATTATCTTGCACATTTCATGCAGTAAAATCAATGATTTAAAAAAAGTACTTGACTTAAGTCAAATTGATTTAAATTAGACAAATCTGATAAAAGTTACTCTTACGAAACCAATGCTTAAAGAAGTTATATGTTATAAAAATTATTAGACATTTATACCAAGCTATCCTATTCTTCATTTACCGTTCTGATCTATTCCTGGTCATATTCTACAGCTGGCTTCGCTACCTCATTGCGAAAGTCAAGTAAGTTAAAAATCATTATTTGAAAAATAAATTATTTTTTCTTTTATAGTTATAATAGTTGCAATACTAATCTAATAATGAAAATAATCTTGCTTTGATGTTTGCATGGTAACCTTCTCAACAGCACAAAGAGTATAATAATTTGCGGTTTAAGGTCTACTTATTGAACAATAAGTGCAAAGCAAGATCTCATTGAATTTCTCTTCGGAAATTATTTATCGAGAAGCATACTTCAAAGTGGTTATGTTACGAATGATCTGAGCTCTAATGTTTCTACAAGATATTCCAGGATTAGCATAAATACATTTGAAGCGTGTTTTCATCGATAATTCTCAATGTGCGAATACTTTTAAAATCTGAAGCTCTCATTTTAGCTCGATATTCTCTTCACTTCGAGCAAAACTTAAACCATGAAATAAATTAACTATACGCTTTATTACGCCACAGTAGACTTTTCCCATTTAAAGATATTATCTTCCATTTAAATGGTACAAATGAATGTTTAGCATCATTATTTCCCTGTACCTTATAACAATATTTTAAACCTGAAAAGGCTTATGAAGTATTAATTTTTCTTTTAAAAGTTTAAGTTCTGCAGCATAGAGAATATAACAAAATTGCGTTTTATTTGCACCTATAATCGCTATAATAAAACCTTCATAATCATTTTAAAATGTATAGCGTAGCGAAAGTTTAGTATTTACACATTCGTGAAATATGCCAGAGTGAAATGCAGCAGATGTTGTGAATAGTTTTAAAAATGACTTAATAGACATTCTGATTTTCTCTACCTTTTACCCACTGATCGGGCTCAGGACATGAATGCATTTGATGAAATTAAAATTAGACACCACAGTAAATTTCTATATGGCAAGGTAAGATAGGTCGTTGGTTCTCTGTGACGTATAAATTTCAAATAATTTCGCAAATTTTAAATGGCTATTTTAATAACATTTTGCATTATTCGTGATTTTACAAGAGATATTTGAATTTTTCGAGGTTTATCAAAAGGATCCTGAAAACTCAATACTGCCTTTCATTTTTGGAATTAACAGAATGTTACTTATTAATATTAAATGTTTTGTTCGCATTACGGTTCAACACCGATCCCACCTCACAATATGGTTGCTTTTATAGGTTTGTCGCTTACTTGTTAGTATTAAATTGTAAAACAATGATTTTACAGATGGCGCTTATTATGGGACACAATACGTTCAAGATTATTCAATAAACCTATTTTCATGGTAGAATTAGACATACGCTATTTCCCCAGTTATTTTACTGCTCGCAAAGTGCAGAAGAAAAATGATCAAATTAATATTTGTTTTCAGAATATTTTATGAGTAGCGAAGCAACGTGGTAACAATTAGTAGAAGACTTGGTCGAAACCTTGTTTCAAGTCCACACAGAGTGAGAAAAAACCCTAATAGTTTTATTATAGTACCCCTTTGAAGATGGAAACCTATGAAATTTGTAGACTAGTTTATCTCACGTTAATAGCGTTATTGATCTTGTGGCACCCGACGGACTGTACCACAACTTGTGTTTTAAGAAGTTCTTCTCGGTTACAAAGGGATACAGAGTTGTTCGTCCTGTTCATGAAGGTTGAATAAATTCCTTTAAAGCACTTGGCCAATACCTTGAAGATAGTTCAAGTGAATGTCAATATTCACTTTCCGAACTTGAATCAAAGCTACAATATCTGACTGAAGATAAAGTTGAAACATACGGTAAGAAGTACCATAAAATAGACTTGAAAGTCATTTTGGTAGGCGAATTACAATTACGGAGATTCTCGGGTCAGAACAATATTGTTTGCTTCCGAGATACTGTGGAAAACGTTTCTACAAAATCTTGGTATCTTTCAAAAGCGCAGAATAAAAAAGAAGAACGATTAAGTGTTGTAGAAACGGCAGGAAAGATATTATGAGAAGATATTCTATATCTACCTATGATTGGTCTTTATACCTTACCGAAAAATTAATAAGAGAAGGTGCTTCAGAGTTAGTTCCTGAAACTTTGCAGTCGCTTCTCAAAACTATTTCGGAAGAAGTTAAGTTAAATACCTTTCTTCAGTCAATTATCACTCTTACAATTCTATCTCCCATTCAGCATGCACTGGGTGTTCATTTGCATACACAAACTGGAACCAAATATGTTATTGAAATGATCTCGCAATTGGGAATGTGTTCAAGCTACCGTGAAGTTTTGATGTCAAATTCTCCTGAAATACTAGACACTGCTTTAAAACAGTTTGTATTCGATAACGCTGATGTCAATGTTCGTACTTAAAAAGTGTTCAAGAACTTCCATAGCATGAGAGGAATAATGTGTACAACACCAGATTCTGCTATTAAAATGCCAACCACAGTTCCACGAAATTTGGAAACAATTTCATCCGAAGCGATTGGCTCTTACGGAAAGATAAACAATAAAGTCTTACAAAAATCCAAAGGAATGAGGTTTAATAAAATTAATTGCACGAGAAATTTCCTATGAAAATGTTCCACTTGTCCTAGAACCCGCATTGAGGCGTGACTTCGTGGTAATGTATTCAAGCAGCCCCAACCTAGTCCTGAGCAATGGTTTTCATTATGGCGGGGAGTGGGAGCATTGTAACCCGGCCACCCGAATTAATGGCTTTGGGTATTAGCCTAGCTAGCCTAGCTAGCTGGTCAAGATATGAAGCCTATTGTTATCGAAAAACAGGCCTATACTGTGCGTCCTTTTGTAAAAGGTGTATGGGTTTGTCTAGCTTGAATAACAGTACCGAAAATATTCAAGATGACGGTTCCGATAACGATGACATTAAAGTATTTGATAATTGTTCGTAAATAGACTTGTAATTTTTTACCTCTCCGAGGGGACTTTGTCTGTCTGTCAGGCCTGCGAACGCGTTCGCATTTTCTGGGCAAAGGGTAATCGCTGCGAACACAGTTTCTTAGAATTAGGGAAAAGGTTTTTCCAAAAGGGCCATTTTTTTGTTGCCATTGGGTGTATAATAAACATTTTTCAAGTTAGGTTAGTACCGAGCGGGATTCGAACCCGAGCCCTCCTGCACGTCAGATGAGCATTCTACCACAGAACCACGGATACATTGTACACCTCACTGAAAATTAGAAACTCTTCCGAGGAGAGGTATATTTTGGCTTGCCAACTTGTTTAAATACACATAAAACATTTACTAGTTCATCTCTTTTTAAGTTTTCTCTATTTTAACATTTTAAAAATGACTTCACACGAGGAATTTTCCCATTTTAATATGCTCGGTAATAAATGTTTGTTTTTAAATGATATTTTTCTAATTGTAGTTTTAGCTTAGAAATCATTTAAGACTATTCCGAAAGCTCTAAAAACAATAAAACAGACGCTACTACCATTTATGTAGTTTTGGTCGGCCATTTACCAAGATGGCGGTGAAAGCACAAGAGGGAGAGTTTGGGAGACCTCACCACTTGAAAAAACGCTCCTAAATAAATAAGAAACCGAAGAGAAAAATTATCCTTTAATTTTTTCTACGTACATCAGAAATTTGAGCTAAAATGACTGTATTATTAGTAATAAAGACGTTAGAACTGTGAGTTACTTTAAATTACCAAGACTGGCTTCAAAAACGTTATATAATTGTTATCCTGCAGTGGCGTTGCGGTACTGCTTTTTGGGGATCTCATCTTCCGAGTTCCACCCCTCCTGAGGTTACCAAATCATTCAACCCATCCGCACAAGCATCTCTGTAGTCTGTGTACTCTCTGGTCATCGTAAATTTTAATTTTATCTGGTCATATCTTGTAAATAATATTTTTCCGCATACCTTTTGTAAATAATACCATATTGCATACTAATTAACTTTTAACCCATTGCTTCAATAAACCACTGGCAATGTACTCTTCCACGTTTTATGATTGATGAGCTTCTTATGGTGGGTGAGTAGAAACAGCTGTCACCACTAGCAATGCTTAGTAACTTATTAAATACACTTAGTACTGAACCACGCTTAAGATGTTGTTTAACACCCACATAGATATAACAGTCATCGGTAAAGTGGTCAGAACATACTTTTAAACTGAGGGGTGGAATCCAATCGTCAGATCTCCCCATTCTCTTAAGCCACTGGCTTATAATTTGAGCATTCTTTGGAAAACAGTGATACGTTATATCCATATCGTTAGTTTACTGGAGGGAATTTTCACAGTTAAAATATGCAGCTTTTAGACGTGAAACCAATGTCCCCAAAATTTTCATGATGTCTTAATATTATTAAAATTATTTTCGATAAATATATTTACCGACGAACTAAATTTGAAACTGCTACGTTAATTGTGCAAAACTCGAAATTAACCATCTAAATGAAAATAAGGCAAAATTTCTGCGCAAGGCTTAGCGTTATCCAAACTCTCGATAATTTCCCAACGACATGCGCTCTCTCATTGGCCAAGAGATTAAAGTGTTAGCTTCGTGGTGATTGGTTGTCTCTTGCTTACCGGAGCTCGCGGCTAATACAGTGGTAAGAAGTCAAAATCGCCCATCTAAGCGAAAATCTAAGCTCGCTAACTTTCAGTACGCGAAAGAATACCGAAATATAATACGGTACGCGAAAAGCTAAACTCGCTTGCTTTCAATACGCGAAAGAATACCGAAATATAATACGGTACGCGAAAAGCAAAACTCGCTTACTTTCAGTACGCGAAAGAATACCAAAATATAATGCGGTACGCGAAAAGCTAAACTCGCTTGCTTTCAATACGCGAAAGAATACCGAAATATAATACGGTACGTGAAAAGCAAAGCTCGCTTACTTTCAGTACGCGAAAGAATACCGAAATATAATGCGGTACGCGAAAAGCTAAACTCGCTTACTTTCAGTACGCGAAAGAATACCAAAATATAATGCGGTATGCGAAAAGCTAAACTCGCTTGCTTTCAATACGCGAAAGAATACCGAAATATAATACGGTACGCGAAAAGCAAAATTCGCTTACTTTCAGTACGCGAAAGAATACCGAAATATAATGCGGTACGCGAAAAGCTAAACTCGCTTACTTTTAATACGCGAAAGAATACCGAAATATAATGCGGTACGCGAAAAGCTAAACTCGCTTGCTTTCAATACGCGAAAGAATACCGAAATATAATGCGGTACGCGAAAAGCTAAACTCGCTTACTTTCAATACGCGAAAGAATACCGAAATATAATGCGGTACGCGAAAATCTAAGCTCGCTAACTTTCAGTACGCGAAAGAATACCGAAATATAATACGGTACGCGAAAAGCTAAACTCGCTTGCTTTCAATACGCGAAAGAATACCGAAATATAATACGGTACGCGAAAAGCAAAACTCGCTTACTTTCAGTACGCGAAAGAATACCAAAATATAATGCGGTACGCGAAAAGCTAAACTCGCTTGCTTTCAATACGCGAAAGAATACCGAAATATAATACGGTACGTGAAAAGCAAAGCTCGCTTACTTTCAGTACGCGAAAGAATACCGAAATATAATGCGGTACGCGAAAAGCTAAACTCGCTTACTTTCAGTACGCGAAAGAATACCAAAATATAATGCGGTATGCGAAAAGCTAAACTCGCTTGCTTTCAATACGCGAAAGAATACCGAAATATAATACGGTACGCGAAAAGCAAAATTCGCTTACTTTCAGTACGCAAAAGAATACCGAAATATAATGCGGTACGCGAAAAGCTAAACTCGCTTACTTTTAATACGCGAAAGAATACCGAAATATAATGCGGTACGCGAAAAGCTAAACTCGCTTGCTTTCAATACGCGAAAGAATACCGAAATATAATACGGTACGCGAAAAGCTAAACTCGCTTGCTTTCAATACGCGAAAGAATACCGAAATATAATACGGTACGCGAAAAGCAAAACTCGCTTGCTTTCAATACGCGAAAGAATACCGAAATATAATACGGTACGCGAAAAGCAAAACTCGCTTACTTTCAGTACGCAAAAGAATACCGAAATATAATGCGGTACGCGAAAAGCTAAACTCGCTTACTTTCAATACGCGAAAGAATACCGAAATATAATGCGGTACGCGAAAAGCTAAACTCGCTTACTTTCAATACGCGAAAGAATACCGAAATATAATGCGGTACGCGAAAAGCTAAACTCGCTTGCTTTCAATACGCGAAAGAATACCGAAATATAATACGGTACGCGAAAAGCAAAACTCGCTAACTTTCCATACGTGGTTTTCCCCGCTAACTTTGCTAACTTTGGAGCCTTTATAATTGTTGGCCGCGGGCTAATTAGCGGCTTTGGGAGGGCGAAAACGTATGGGACAACTGGAACAGGTTCAAGAGAGAGCGAGAGACCGAGAGCGAGGGGGGATAACACTTACAAGGAGACATCCCGAAGAGTAACCCACCGATTTTGTTCAAACTCGGGGGATTGATAGACCTTCGTGTAACTTGAAAAACCCTACAGGGAATTTATTCAATGGGCAACCGTTGTGCGGTAGCAACGAAAAATATTTTTGACAACAACAAATGGAAATTTTCCCATTGAAAATAACATGGGATTCTGACCGATTCCTAGGACCCCACTGTGAAAAATTTTAACAAATTTAAAAATTTCGAAAATGCCAAAAATTTAAAAAATTGATAAAAATTAATAAAAAAAACATCAAAATTGATCAACTTTTGATCAATTTGAGGTCGAAATCCCATGTTATTTTCAATGGGAAAATTTAATATTTTGTGTTGTCAAAAACATTTCTCGTTGCCATGGCAAAACGGTTGCCCATTGAATAAATTCCCTTTAGGATTTTTCATGATACATGAAGGTCTACCAATCCTCCGAGTTTGAACAAAATCGGTGGGTTACACTTCGGGATGTCTCCCTGTTAGGGGACGGTCGTCGATCGGTCCACGGAAGCCACAAACACACACACATTGAGGATTATATATAAGATTACAGGAAAAAGCTCAGCTTCGTTGGGGAAACAGAGGATATATAGGTAACCATGTACTTTTCACTGCCCCCAAGAAGGGACAGAAATTTGAGAGAATAATTGGTGATATCCAAGAGGGAACATTCTGGATCCATATATTTTTGTACCATCAATATGTTTAAAAAAATTTTATTAAAATTTCCAATAAATTTACTTTTAAGTTACCCTGACAATTATACAACTTATTACCTAATTTCAGGGCTGTATCTGCCTTGGGTTCGATCCCAGCTAGTGGCACTGGGTGAAAATCTGGAACCACACCTTCTGCGTAGAGTTTGTAAGTTCTCTCCCCACTGGTTAAAGGGGTTTTCCACCGAGATCTTCGGTTTCCCCTTCCCATAAAAACTTGCTGAGGTTAACGGTAATAGTAAGTGTAGGGAGCTGTTGGCTCGCGTGGCATGAAGGGCTTGCCACCACCCTCCTACGCCTTGTAACCCGGCCACCTGTTACTATGAACTTGCTCCAGTTATCGCTAGAGTACATAAAAAAGATTTAATTATCATAAATACCGAGAGGCTGACAACTCCCCGCAATCGAGATACAAACTTGTAGCTTTGACCAAGGGCGTATCCAGGATTTTATTTCAGGGGGGGTTTTGAGGGAAAATTTAAAGGGGGGGGGTGCTGATGGAAGTGTCACTGATATTTATTAGGCACCCCCCCCCCCGGTCATCAGCATTTCGGGGGGGGGTGAACCCCCAAACCCCCCCCCCTTAAATACGCCCTTGGCTTTGACGGTACTAAAGGGATTACGAAACTGATTATAGAATTAGCATTGCCAGAGGCTGTACTCAATTTCATATGACTGTAATCGGTGTACAGAAATTAAGGAAGTGGTTAGCCCTTTGATAAATACTAATAAAAGTTAATAACCATGTATTATATCAACGGTCGGCTATAACGTTGCCACCTGTATTATGAAAAGACCCCAGTTAATAGAGATGGCCATGAACCTATCCAATTGGTTTTTAAAAATGCGTTTTAGTGGAGAGCATTGTGCTATATATTAATGGCAAAGGAAGCTAAAATTCAAAATAGCCAAATGATAACGTCACAGAGAGATATTGTAGAGTATTTTAATTAGATAACTTATACTTTATTTAATTTACTTTAAACTAAATTATGTTTCCGGTGTAAAAACGAATGTTTTAAATTCCTGTTATTTATGTTATTGACCAATTTACAAACGATCCAATGAATGCGAGGGGTACCAATTAGTACCGCCTTTTGATTTTGAGGCTAGCGACAACCATTGAGAAAAAATGGTACTTCACCTCGATCCGCCACTTGCTTTAAAACATTTCGAACAAAAACCAATATTTATCGATAAAGATTTTATAAAATTTATGATTATATTATTTAATAAATTTGTTTATCTCCGTTTAATTTTTAAGGATTAGTCTTTCATTGAAAAGGTAAAATACGTTCCAAAATATTGAAAGCTTTTAATATAATAATGATAATCAGCTAGGCTAATACCCAAGGCATCAAGCGACTTTTAAAGCCATGAATTCAAGTGGATGGGTAACAATGTGGAGAGCCCTTCCGAAAAAAGTAACAATTTTTCTTTCAGAGAACCTTATTTAATTTTAATTTCTATCTGTAAATTAGTTTCACCCAATTTATTAAACATTCCTTTTATTGCCGGTTAATACAATTTATAGACAAATATGGCGGTTGTAGCCTACCTTTTCGATTATATTCTCCAAATTCTAAAAAGCCCAACTTTCTCCAAAGGTTGCGAATGGAAACTTAAAAAATTATTAAATGTACTAATTGTAACGTTTACTAATAAACGTTGAAAAACTTGTAGTTATCTACAGTGGCGGCTTAAGAAGGCTGGGTCCCCGGGGCGGCGGCAATGTTTTGTGACACCCCCCAGGACCGTGCAGAAGTTTTCACGTCCGTCTTCTTCAAGTTTAATCGGTCTGATTTGCACCCCCCCCCTCGAGCTTCTCCGATGGCACCCCTGGCTAACCTGATACCCGGGGCGGACCGCCCCTCTCGCCCCCCCCCTTACGCAGCCACTGGTTATCTACACGCGTCTCTTGGAATAAATAGCGTGTTAACATGCTCCAAAATGGCTTTTTCCAACCCTTAAACTAGTTGTAACTATTGTTTGAAACAACGAATGACTGTGAATTTTTTTTCACGTTCTAATGTCGCTATAAGCTCTATCGCATGACACCCACGAGAACCCTGTGCTCCTTCAGTGAAAGTAACGTCACTGCTAGGGGTCGCAGCCTATAACCTTTGGTGCTGCATCACTTTCTATTATTTCCTTATTATAAAAATACCTATTATTTGTAATAGATCATTTTGGAATTTTTGTCAAAATTTGGGCTCTCTGAAACACTGTGCATTCGCCTGAACAACAAGTAAACGTCAAAAAGATCAACTTTTTTTTTCGGAAATAAATTTGTATTCGAGATTATACGAAAAATACCACTTAGCACTCATTAGGTGGGCAATAGGTTTATTCATGACACATTAACAAAAATATATAATTGAAAGGGAATCGATAAAGGTTTTTATTAAAAAACGTCTTGGCATTCTAGTAATTTTATGTTTTTAATTAAATATAGATTGCAAATGTTGCACTTTTAGCAGTCAATGTACTGAAAAAAGCCTACGACGTTTAATAGAAACAACCATTCTTTATACAAAGTAACATTAATAAATCGAAAGTCAGCACTGATGGCAGAGTCTCTAATCCATTTCTCTCTCGTCAAGGATAACGCCCGTTGCAACAACGTTTACCGGAGCAAGAATGAATTATTGTGAAGTTTCCGAAAGTCATCCAGGAGGCAATAGAATATCGGTGAGTACTCCGACTCCTAAATAAAGGAAGAATTTCTGATTGATGTTTATTGCGCGTCTGTGTTCAACTAGAGACGATTTAAGGGACTAAAATCATTGATGTCTCCCATAATTTTTAAGCATAGGCTCGTGTTAACAGCGCGGTTCATGTGAAAAGAGCGACTTCGTCGTTAAGTTGGGATGGTGGCGATGTATTAAAACTCCATACACTAAGGATTTAGGAAATCAACCCAATATACGGAAATTATTTATAAAATCTCGGAATAAAAATTTAAAAAAACAAACAAAAATCAAATTTAAAACCTAATATTTTGTGAAATTATATCTGCTTTGCTCCGAAACCATACATTTAACTGACTAATCTTTGTTTAGCTGGAAGAAGTAACGCCTCCCTGTCGTTGAGAACGATAGCCACAATAAGCAGGGCTGGTAGGTTTCACTTTATAGATATTATAAGATTGTGATAAGTATCGACAGCATTTATTAATACACGATAGGCATAAAACAATAAACAGAAAACTCCAGCTGAGCTTAGCAAATCAAAATAACACCAACTTCTTAATTGGTACCAATTAGTTTACAACGTACTTCTATACGTAGAACATACTTATCTAGCTCGCTTCCATACTCTCATCAACAAATGATGTACTTAAGTCAGTCGTTGTCTTGGCGATCATCCTTTTGTAGATTCGATTTCTTTTACGGAATATACGACCCTTACAAATAATCGTTGCACGAAATGGCTCTTCCAAGTATAAAGAAGGAGTGAACGTATCTTCTCCTGACCACGTTTCGCGAAGAGTTGATGTCGCCAAGCGAAAAAATTCTTTTTACGTATGTGACCTGTAGAAATTTTTTTTATTGATGGCAATTGTACCGTCAAAGACATTTGATGGTAGTTTAATTCTCAAGAAACCGTAGTCAGACTGTTATTTATGGTTAAGACGCATGGTTACACTTGCAATGTTGACGAACACTTCATAAATATCCTTTTATTATTTTGAATACTGTTGACATTCTTGAATGAATTTGAGAATGCCATTAAAGGTATTCACGACCCTATTTAACGTTATTTGTTTTGCTAAAATGCTTTAGTAGTTTTAAATTACTGAAATACTTCACTTGTACGAATAAGCATCTATAAAAACCTATAAATCTCTGATCAATCCACAGTAATTTCGATGTGTTGTAATAATTAATAAATACACTTCATTTTGCCATCGCAAAAGAATCTTTGTGTAGATGACGATGTAACGGCTGGATCCTAACTTTTAAGCCTATTTTATTAACGCGAATTTCAGCATTGCTATAGAAACATTATTTTCAATTTAATGTGTTTCAGCGTTTTCGTATACGTGGCGACCGGACAGAATCGATTATTCTATGTAATCAAAGAACTTTATAGTCGATCGTCCGATATACAACAGCATATTCCACCGAAACGGATCACAATGTCCTACTTGAAACCCATACTCCGGGTGTGGTTCTGCGGGACGGCGCTGTCGATCAGCGTCTTGTGCTTAGAAATTACCTTCAGACATTTGACCCGAAAGAACAGAAACCCAACAAAGAGAAGATGAATGTTATAGTCAGTTTGCAGGCTAAGAAAGACAAAATATAAAGTACAGTCGGCGTAAGGATACCTCAGACCATTTCCGGCGTAATTTAAATTTGACCACTTTACGGTCAATTTCAAATTTCGTGAGTTTCATCGTTTTTTCGCGCCATCTAGGAACCGTAATTGGAATCTATTTTTTAATTTCATGTTGTCATGAGTTTAATTACTGAATGCAGCTAAAGAAGGTTCGATAATTGAAGCTCCAAATATTTTAAATAGCCCAAGAGGTTACTATAAAAAGCATGATAAAGGTTTATTGTTAACAAGTAAAGAGAAAAATATAATTTTAAACGTCTATAGCTCATTAAGACAACGTTACCCCCCAGAAAGCGTTGTAACTATTTTATAAGAAACTGCCGATTTAACTGGTAAGATGTAGAAATAAATTTCCAAAAATAAATAATTATACATACTATTTTAAATTTAAGAATTATAGGAATGCCTTATCTTTTAAATTTGCTCGATACCAGAATTATGAAATTAAAAAATAAAGATTCCAATTTCGGTCTCTAGATTGCGCTAAAAGACGAAAAAAAGAGCAAAATTCGAATTTGACCGTAATATGGCCAAATTCAAATTTCGCGCGGTGGAATGACCGGAAACGATCTGAGGCATCCTTGCGCCGATTGTACTATATATTTTGTCTTTCTTAGCCTGCAACTCACTATAGGCATCAATTTGCTCTAAAAAATGAGTATGAAATTATGAAAGTATTTCATGAATTCATCTATTGATGCTTCGACTGCACTTTCCCTCATGAACGTTTCAACATTAGTATAATCTAATCTAATCGTCTTTAAAAAGAACTATTTGCCACGTAAGGTAATGATGTTTGTGAATGAAGTTGCAAAGTGTACCTTTCCAAATACAAAAGTACCAAAAATCAAACACTCCAAGAACATTTAAAAAGAAGCTGTTCAGGCAGTCGTACAAATATCTCATCAACAACCTAAGATTGCACAAAAATACAAAAATATTAGTACAATGATCGTGAGCTATGGTAAAACAAAGTTCCGCACGTATGTTTATGGTATTTGATTGAGATTGTTGAGATTCGGCGGTGAATTATGTATTAATTACACGAGCTTTCAAAGTGCATTTTTGCACAAGTGCATTTAATTCAATATTATTATATATTAAGATGTACACTATCCTAAAACATGCGAAACAACCGAAAATTTTAATGAAGGTCTAATTTGTATTTAAAATGTTAAAACATTTATTGAAATCAAATTTTTATTTAATTGATTTTTAAGGGGTTATTTTTACAAATTTATTTGTAAATTGAGTTTGGTAATTAAATGTTCAATTCAATTGAATTTCTTTAAATTAATATATTAATTAAAATCAAAATTCAATTGAGTTTGTTCCGAAATTATCTTGCACATTTCATGCAGTAAAATCAATGATTTAAAAAAAGTACTTGACTTAAGTCAAATTGATTTAAATTAGACAAATCTGATAAAAGTTACTCTTACGAAACCAATGCTTAAAGAAGTTATATGTTATAAAAATTATTAGACATTTATACCAAGCTATCCTATTCTTCATTTACCGTTCTGATCTATTCCTGGTCATATTCTACAGCTGGCTTCGCTACCTCATTGCGAAAGTCAAGTAAGTTAAAAATCATTATTTGAAAAATAAATTATTTTTTCTTTTATAGTTATAATAGTTGCAATACTAATCTAATAATGAAAATAATCTTGCTTTGATGTTTGCATGGTAACCTTCTCAACAGCACAAAGAGTATAATAATTTGCGGTTTAAGGTCTACTTATTGAACAATAAGTGCAAAGCAAGATCTCATTGAATTTCTCTTCGGAAATTATTTATCGAGAAGCATACTTCAAAGTGGTTATGTTACGAATGATCTGAGCTCTAATGTTTCTACAAGATATTCCAGGATTAGCATAAATACATTTGAAGCGTGTTTTCATCGATAATTCTCAATGTGCGAATACTTTTAAAATCTGAAGCTCTCATTTTAGCTCGATATTCTCTTCACTTCGAGCAAAACTTAAACCATGAAATAAATTAACTATACGCTTTATTACGCCACAGTAGACTTTTCCCATTTAAAGATATTATCTTCCATTTAAATGGTACAAATGAATGTTTAGCATCATTATTTCCCTGTACCTTATAACAATATTTTAAACCTGAAAAGGCTTATGAAGTATTAATTTTTCTTTTAAAAGTTTAAGTTCTGCAGCATAGAGAATATAACAAAATTGCGTTTTATTTGCACCTATAATCGCTATAATAAAACCTTCATAATCATTTTAAAATGTATAGCGTAGCGAAAGTTTAGTATTTACACATTCGTGAAATATGCCAGAGTGAAATGCAGCAGATGTTGTGAATAGTTTTAAAAATGACTTAATAGACATTCTGATTTTCTCTACCTTTTACCCACTGATCGGGCTCAGGACATGAATGCATTTGATGAAATTAAAATTAGACACCACAGTAAATTTCTATATGGCAAGGTAAGATAGGTCGTTGGTTCTCTGTGACGTATAAATTTCAAATAATTTCGCAAATTTTAAATGGCTATTTTAATAACATTTTGCATTATTCGTGATTTTACAAGAGATATTTGAATTTTTCGAGGTTTATCAAAAGGATCCTGAAAACTCAATACTGCCTTTCATTTTTGGAATTAACAGAATGTTACTTATTAATATTAAATGTTTTGTTCGCATTACGGTTCAACACCGATCCCACCTCACAATATGGTTGCTTTTATAGGTTTGTCGCTTACTTGTTAGTATTAAATTGTAAAACAATGATTTTACAGATGGCGCTTATTATGGGACACAATACGTTCAAGATTATTCAATAAACCTATTTTCATGGTAGAATTAGACATACGCTATTTCCCCAGTTATTTTACTGCTCGCAAAGTGCAGAAGAAAAATGATCAAATTAATATTTGTTTTCAGAATATTTTATGAGTAGCGAAGCAACGTGGTAACAATTAGTAGAAGACTTGGTCGAAACCTTGTTTCAAGTCCACACAGAGTGAGAAAAAACCCTAATAGTTTTATTATAGTACCCCTTTGAAGATGGAAACCTATGAAATTTGTAGACTAGTTTATCTCACGTTAATAGCGTTATTGATCTTGTGGCACCCGACGGACTGTACCACAACTTGTGTTTTAAGAAGTTCTTCTCGGTTACAAAGGGATACAGAGTTGTTCGTCCTGTTCATGAAGGTTGAATAAATTCCTTTAAAGCACTTGGCCAATACCTTGAAGATAGTTCAAGTGAATGTCAATATTCACTTTCCGAACTTGAATCAAAGCTACAATATCTGACTGAAGATAAAGTTGAAACATACGGTAAGAAGTACCATAAAATAGACTTGAAAGTCATTTTGGTAGGCGAATTACAATTACGGAGATTCTCGGGTCAGAACAATATTGTTTGCTTCCGAGATACTGTGGAAAACGTTTCTACAAAATCTTGGTATCTTTCAAAAGCGCAGAATAAAAAAGAAGAACGATTAAGTGTTGTAGAAACGGCAGGAAAGATATTATGAGAAGATATTCTATATCTACCTATGATTGGTCTTTATACCTTACCGAAAAATTAATAAGAGAAGGTGCTTCAGAGTTAGTTCCTGAAACTTTGCAGTCGCTTCTCAAAACTATTTCGGAAGAAGTTAAGTTAAATACCTTTCTTCAGTCAATTATCACTCTTACAATTCTATCTCCCATTCAGCATGCACTGGGTGTTCATTTGCATACACAAACTGGAACCAAATATGTTATTGAAATGATCTCGCAATTGGGAATGTGTTCAAGCTACCGTGAAGTTTTGATGTCAAATTCTCCTGAAATACTAGACACTGCTTTAAAACAGTTTGTATTCGATAACGCTGATGTCAATGTTCGTACTTAAAAAGTGTTCAAGAACTTCCATAGCATGAGAGGAATAATGTGTACAACACCAGATTCTGCTATTAAAATGCCAACCACAGTTCCACGAAATTTGGAAACAATTTCATCCGAAGCGATTGGCTCTTACGGAAAGATAAACAATAAAGTCTTACAAAAATCCAAAGGAATGAGGTTTAATAAAATTAATTGCACGAGAAATTTCCTATGAAAATGTTCCACTTGTCCTAGAACCCGCATTGAGGCGTGACTTCGTGGTAATGTATTCAAGCAGCCCCAACCTAGTCCTGAGCAATGGTTTTCATTATGGCGGGGAGTGGGAGCATTGTAACCCGGCCACCCGAATTAATGGCTTTGGGTATTAGCCTAGCTAGCCTAGCTAGCTGGTCAAGATATGAAGCCTATTGTTATCGAAAAACAGGCCTATATACTGTGCGTCCTTTTGTAAAAGGTGTATGGGTTTGTCTAGCTTGAATAACAGTACCGAAAATATTCAAGATGACGGTTCCGATAACGATGACATTAAAGTATTTGATAATTGTTCGTAAATAGACTTGTAATTTTTTACCTCTCCGAGGGGACTTTGTCTGTCTGTCAGGCCTGCGAACGCGTTCGCATTTTCTGGGCAAAGGGTAATCGCTGCGAACACAGTTTCTTAGAATTAGGGAAAAGGTTTTTCCAAAAGGGCCATTTTTTTGTTGCCATTGGGTGTATAATAAACATTTTTCAAGTTAGGTTAGTACCGAGCGGGATTCGAACCCGAGCCCTCCTGCACGTCAGATGAGCATTCTACCACAGAACCACGGATACATTGTACACCTCACTGAAAATTAGAAACTCTTCCGAGGAGAGGTATATTTTGGCTTGCCAACTTGTTTAAATACACATAAAACATTTACTAGTTCATCTCTTTTTAAGTTTTCTCTATTTTAACATTTTAAAAATGACTTCACACGAGGAATTTTCCCATTTTAATATGCTCGGTAATAAATGTTTGTTTTTAAATGATATTTTTCTAATTGTAGTTTTAGCTTAGAAATCATTTAAGACTATTCCGAAAGCTCTAAAAACAATAAAACAGACGCTACTACCATTTATGTAGTTTTGGTCGGCCATTTACCAAGATGGCGGTGAAAGCACAAGAGGGAGAGTTTGGGAGACCTCACCACTTGAAAAAACGCTCCTAAATAAATAAGAAACCGAAGAGAAAAATTATCCTTTAATTTTTTCTACGTACATCAGAAATTTGAGCTAAAATGACTGTATTATTAGTAATAAAGACGTTAGAACTGTGAGTTACTTTAAATTACCAAGACTGGCTTCAAAAACGTTATATAATTGTTATCCTGCAGTGGCGTTGCGGTACTGCTTTTTGGGGATCTCATCTTCCGAGTTCCACCCCTCCTGAGGTTACCAAATCATTCAACCCATCCGCACAAGCATCTCTGTAGTCTGTGTACTCTCTGGTCATCGTAAATTTTAATTTTATCTGGTCATATCTTGTAAATAATATTTTTCCGCATACCTTTTGTAAATAATACCATATTGCATACTAATTAACTTTTAACCCATTGCTTCAATAAACCACTGGCAATGTACTCTTCCACGTTTTATGATTGATGAGCTTCTTATGGTGGGTGAGTAGAAACAGCTGTCACCACTAGCAATGCTTAGTAACTTATTAAATACACTTAGTACTGAACCACGCTTAAGATGTTGTTTAACACCCACATAGATATAACAGTCATCGGTAAAGTGGTCAGAACATACTTTTAAACTGAGGGGTGGAATCCAATCGTCAGATCTCCCCATTCTCTTAAGCCACTGGCTTATAATTTGAGCATTCTTTGGAAAACAGTGATACGTTATATCCATATCGTTAGTTTACTGGAGGGAATTTTCACAGTTAAAATATGCAGCTTTTAGACGTGAAACCAATGTCCCCAAAATTTTCATGATGTCTTAATATTATTAAAATTATTTTCGATAAATATATTTACCGACGAACTAAATTTGAAACTGCTACGTTAATTGTGCAAAACTCGAAATTAACCATCTAAATGAAAATAAGGCAAAATTTCTGCGCAAGGCTTAGCGTTATCCAAACTCTCGATAATTTCCCAACGACATGCGCTCTCTCATTGGCCAAGAGATTAAAGTGTTAGCTTCGTGGTGATTGGTTGTCTCTTGCTTACCGGAGCTCGCGGCTAATACAGTGGTAAGAAGTCAAAATCGCCCAGACCTGTTTTTCGAAATTTTTTAATTAATTAAAAATTGAATTTAATCGATAAAAATTGAGATTATAATCTTCGTACTTTATTTGGATTAGAAATAGATATATTATAAGTTCCTTGGGCTTATCCTTATCCCTTTAACCGTAAATTTTTATAGGATTAAATATAATCACATGTTTGTTGGTATATAAAATTTTTGTTTTATGCTTTTAATTATGTCTAATTTTATAATGTTTGCGTCAGAGAAATAGTAATTTAAATCTTTTCAGTGTGTGAGTTATTGTATATATATAGATAACTTGAATTAGTTTTATTATTTTTAAATTTTTATAACTAAAATTGGGATTATTTTATCAATTTCTATTTCGCTTGTGAATTGGATGTTTTTATCAACTGAGTTTGAATAATCTGTTAGTTTTTAAATATTAAGTGTTTTCTTTTTAAAGTTTAAAATATCGTTTATGAATCTATACCGAAACGTTTAATGATTAGAAATCTTAGCGAGCGGTTTCATTTTGGTCTCGATCTTTTCCATGTATAGATTTGCCATAAATACCGACTACGGAATTCTCATCGCAATAACTTATTTTTGCTTATAAAATTGTTCATTGAATTGGAAAAACGTATTTTAAAACCAAATACTTTAAGATCCATATAATGTTGTCATTATATTCAAATTCGGTGCGGCCTCGCAGAGAGATTGGTATCTATTTTAAATATCTGAGGGATATTAGGGTTTGCTGGGTACCGTCGTCGGCGCCATTTTGAAATGGTTGCCACCTTGAATAACTGGATAATATAGCCCCACACCACCTTTTTTCAAAATTTATAGCTCTCATGTTTATGAAAATAACATTAGCGTTTAGTCCTTCATGTTGGTAGTCGAAAGTTAATATGGTCTATGGACGATTAAGGTTGGCAAAGTGCTCTTTTCAAGTTAATGTACAGTGTGATTGAAATATCGTTCTTAATGGATATGATGAATGACAAAGCGTTGTTCTCTCTGTGGTTAAATTCTTCGATTGTTAAGGCCTAGTGCGCTAAAAACGTTAAAGGTTGAGAAAATGCTTATAATCAACAAACTTAATCTGAGTTTGCTATTGCGCGCTTAATAAAAGGATCATGTTACCAGTTTACCTAGCCTTAGGTAAAATCTTTTAACTGGGCCCAAATAAATCATTTTTTAATCAACTCCTCGCAGCAAGAGGAGCCGGGTTCGATCCCAGGTTGTGGCACTGGGTGAAAACTCGGAACAACTCCTTCTGCGTTGAGTTTGCAAGTTCTCTCCCCACTGGTTAAAGGGGTTTTCCCCCGAGTTCTTCGGTTTCCCCTTCCATAAAAACTTGTCTAGGTTAACGGTAATAGTTAGTGTAGGGAGCTGTTGGCTCGATCTCGTGGCATGCAGGGCTTGCCACCACCCTCCTACGCATTGTAACCCGGCCACCTGAATTAAGGGCTTCAAAAGTCGCATGATGACTTAGGCCTAAGGTGGTGCCTTGGGTATTAGCCTAGCTGATTCTTACGAAAGTGCAGTCCGTAGGCAATTCCCTATATTGCCTAGTCAGTAACGCGGCTCTGATTAGTAAGAATTCGGTATTTCTGAAATAACAATCTCCAGAAAAGTCAAAGTGTTTGCGTCCTTTCCCAAAGTGAAATCTCACTTGGATCTGACAAAGTAAGGCTCTTCGAAACTTCGTCAATCTCGAGAACTAGAGCTCTTTGGCGATTCTAATATTCAATAGTTTAATTTTCCGTATTTATCGTGAGTGTGATCGGAAATAGTTAAGTATCATACTTACATTATCTTTCTTATGTTACTTTTAATACTCTGTTAATACATAGTCTATGAAGAAGCGCGTCAAAATAATTGAGCAAATGAATTGTTTATTCGCTATCCGCAAACAGAACTAGAAGGACATGGTGTCCATCAAAACGTTGTCATAAACGGAAAACGCAACGCTCATGGACTTTTTGTTAATCATCTGAAATATTTAACTCGGCCTCTGAGACCATCATGCCGGTTCTGTTATAGTGGCCCACGAAAAAGGTTGAACCAGGAACTCAAGGCTTCCGTTAACTTAAAACCAGAACCAGATTAACTGTATTTATAGACGGTATTCTATCCGGAGGTCGTTGTTTGAAGATCTCACTCACTCGTCTAAGATTTCTTCCACCTTCTCCATAGTAAATGACAGCAAGTTCCGTACGATCTGCCGTGGAATAATATTGAAGCATTATTTTAATTATAAATTACCACAATGATGTAAATCACAGTGTACATTGCCTTTTTATACTAAATAAATTTGAGTGTTTGTACTGACCTTAAAAACTTTGGTCAATTTCACTATCGAATTTTCCAGGCGGTTTTTCATCTAGTCGTATGCGAAACTTTTTTAACCTTCAAAGGAGATAAGGAAAGGACAATGTGAATAGGTGAACCTCACCACTGAATACAGTTGCTCCGATAAATTGTATTCGCTTGAGCATAGCTTTCGCGCCAGTGACGTTGCGTTAGCTTAGTAACGCTTATGTAGCTTTCAAAATCGTCCAATTACGTGTGGTCGTCAACAAAGCTTAGTTTATCCGAGCGATGTAACTCGTGGCTAGTGCGCGAGCATTGTGCGCAGTATGTATATTCCTGTCAGACGCTTTCGCGATTGGTTCTCGTAAATCTATATTTCCACCAACGTACGTAAGAACTCGACAAAAAGTTATTTCTGCAAGTGTCAAAGTTAGGGTTGCATTTTCTCGCGTGCTAGTGAAAAGCAAGCATTTAAGGGGGTATTGCCTCCAAGGCGTTCTTTAACGAAGATCCTCTTAAAAACCTGTCTGCCAAATCTTTCTAAAGCTTGGTAAACTCTACAAAACACGAGGGTTACTACTCCCTTTAAGCGAAGTCAGCCTAGTATCTGGAATCGAGGATTAACACATACGTTGCATCAGCTTTGCCGCAATACGTTGCTTTTAAAGTCGTGTAATATCCCTAATTAATATTTGAACACGTTGTCGCAGATAACGTGCATATTACGAATTTGTATCGTAGCCGATGGTCGGAAAATTTAGTAAGTGTTGCAAATTTGGAAACACGTTTAGAAAATGAAAAAAAAATATCTATAAAAAATAATGCTATTTAAAACCAAAATATTGAAAATTGATAAAACTTTTCTTAACTTGCTCAACTTGTCACTTTTTGAAGTCGTGTGAAAATTTATCTTTTTGTTTTTTGCGCCAACTATATTTCTACGTTTTCTATGACGCTCTACAAGTTTTTATTTGCGGTGAAATATTAGATTTTCGAAAAGTGTGAAAACGTTTTACGATTTCGATGAAAATTCGGTATGGATAACGTACACTCAAATTTTAGAAAACAAAATCACTTTTCTGAGCAAAAAAAACACACCCTGTACAATAGTCAATTTTATGTTATGATTCAATACTTTAATATTTTTTTGGACAATCCATAGGTATAAAAAGATAGCCTACTATATTAAAGATATTTGTTAACTCCCTTGCCGTAAATTATTCTATGGTTGTAATGTTATAGATCTCCGTGATCGGAGTAATACCGTAGAAAGAAAATTGGAAGAAACCTATACAAGTAGTAAATTTATTGCCTAATTGACGCCAAAATAATGACTCAATATTACCCAACAAGATATCCGATGCGTATAAATGCGTCAGATGGCCAAATAGTAAATATCTAAACTAATTAAAACTGTTTTTAAATCTGAATTTGCAATAGGAATCTTTTGAGCAGATTCGAAAGGCATTATATACTTTCATGGACTCCAAATATTTATTTTAAGGCAATACTAACTATTTTATGTATTAGTTATAACTTCTTTTTTTTTCAATTTAATAAAAAAAAATACTCAAGGTATGTGGTGACTGAGTTACCATAATGAATAATGTTTTAGTTCCTTTTCATTTCATCTTTGCAGCTACAAGACAGAAAGCAATCTCATCGAGCTCAGTTTATCCAATTTTAATAACTTTCGTTACTTTCGGCTGATCAAATAAAATATTGGCCGTTTAATTCTTCATTGTTTATTTTAGATTAAAGGGAATATAACCCGCAAAGCAAACTTTATCGAAGACCTCTTCAATTTTTAAATTACCCAAACATTTCTAAAGCCAAAGGCCAGAGCGGCCAGAGCTGCAAACGTTGGTGTTCCACACTAAATACTTGAGGTTATATTCCCTTTAATGAGCAATTTAATCCATTTATTTATTTTTAAATAAGGAAGTCGATGAACAATCTTGGAAATACATTTGTAACTGAATAGGCTGTCCTTACTGGGGTCCAGTTAACTATTATCAGAATAGCCGTGGCTAAAATTCAATGAAGTGTTTATAGATCTATGAGTTATTTCATTTATCATTTACAAAGTATTATTTTCAATTTAAAAAAATAATTCGCCAATGTAATAGTTTTAGAAAGTAATTATAAAAAGAGTTTCCATTTTTAATAAATTTGTTATTCGATTCTACCATTGTAAAAAAATACCCTAATCTTTCACAACTTGCAAACTCTAAAGGACCCTTATATTTCCTCGCTCTGAGTCTCGGGTTAAATTTATTTCGTTAAAAAGAAAAGCGAAATTTAAACGAAAAAAAAGAAAAACAATTGAATTTCGAGAGCAATCGATAAATTTATCTTTTTAGAATATTTTGAAATAGCCGAAACACTTTAAAAAGACGGTCCACACGAACAAAATTGAAAATATAAATCGACCCTCTGTGTGAACAAAAAATATTCACAATCCATGAATACTCCATGAAGATGAGTCTTCCAGTAACTTTATTCTTAACGGCACTAATTTGTTTGGTGGTTATCTGCTGCGGACAAGGTAAATATACATTAAATATGAGAATCAAGAATCTATTAATTTCTATTTCGAGAAAATGCCTATGTTGAGACCAAAGAAAATCAAATTAGCTTGGTATCACAATGGTTCCCTAAAACTAACGTTTTCCAACGCGATTAAAGGTTTTTCAACGTCCATTCGTGCCTGGAGTCTCAATATAGACATTCTTACTTATAAGGAGACTAACCGAGGTGGTTATCACCGATTTTGTTGAAGCTCGGGGGTTAGGTAGACCTTATGGTGGTATGATAATTCCCAAAGGGAAAAGTTGCAATGGGCTTTAGTTTTCCTATGGCAAACGAAAATGGTTTGACCTCTCCATTTAAAAAAGCAAGGGATTTTCTCGGTTATCCAAATTTTGTTAAAATTTATCAATTTTACCCAAAATCGTTGATGAATTTTACCCAAAATAGGTCAAATTCATCTTTTTGGGTAAGTTTTGAAAATTTAATTTTTTTAATTTGTTAAGTAAGTACCCTGTGAAACCACGAAAATCTCATGCTTTTAAATGGAGATTTTATCGTTTTGAGAGGTCAAAACCATTTTCGGTTGCCATGGGAAAACTAAAGCCCATTGCCGCTTTTATCTTTGGCAATTTTCATACTAACTAACCTCCGAGTTTCAACAAAATCGGTGATAACCACCTTGGGTAGTCTCCTTGTTAGTATAAATAAATACATTTATTATAGAGTTGTTAATTTTTCGGAATAATTAAATATGGAAATTTTCCGCAAATCGGAAAAATATAAATTTTAACATATATTTATTTTTAAGGGTTTTATTCATGACTAGTCTTGAGGTTTAGTTTTACTTTTGGATTACAAAAAATGAGGCGAATGTGCCGCAAAATTTAAATTTGTGAACAATTTTAGATTAGTCATTGAATCATAACCATTCTTTTTATATTTTCGGGAAAATAAGAGAAATTTTCCGACTTTAAACTCAATTTTAGTATTTAGAACACGATTCACCAATTAAGTTAGTTAGATTTTTGCGGTAATTTAAAAGTCGTTGAGCACTAATGACACTAATTTTGGTCAGACGAACATTTATTAAAATAAATATTACTGCAATTTTTATCTTTAGATAACGGTAGAATAGTTACACCCGATGAGAAAACCACGGCCTTGTGCAAGACGTTTTATAAACGATTCAACGACGACAAACATAAGATTGAAGGAACAGAGGTACACCATGCTTAATAAAACCCCCATTAGGGGATGGGCTAGAATCTATGGTTGGAATAGCGGTTTGTGGTAGATAGCCGCTATTCTAGTTCAAATATATGAAGGTGAAGGAACAGAACCATGTCGGGGCCGATTTACCAAAAGGTCAGAAAATGAAACAGACTCTAAGCCAAATCTTCGGAAACTGACGAAACTGAATCGGATTAAAATTTAAAATACAGCAATGGTACGAAATCAGGCTAAAATATCCGAAAATGGGTATAATAGAACGAAATAGAAACGTCGATCCCACGAATGGGTAAAGTAGAGGTCAAGGTTGAGAGGTGCATTCGTTTTCAGACTTTAGAAGATATAGGGATAAAACACTAATTAGTGCTTAGATTTAAAATAAATTATTTCCAAATACTATGCATGAAATTTGACGGAGCGGAAATGGTATGCTATTTTCGCTGCCCCGCTGCTTTCTTGTTTTTAAGGGGGGTTCTGCCTCAGCTTGTGGCACCAGGTTAAACCTATAAACAACTACTTCTGCGTTGAGTTTGCAAGTTATTTCCCTGCTGGATAAAAGGTTTTCCTCTAGCTCTTCGGATTCTCCATTCGTTCAAACGTTTTTAGGTTAACTATAATAGTAGAGAGCTGTTGGCTCGCGTGGCGTGAAGGGCTTTCCACCACCATCCTAGTCATTGTAACTGGGTTACCTTAATTAAAGGCATTAAAATGCCTTGGGTATTGGCCTAACTGATTATTATTGTTATTAATTGAATACCGGGCTCGGCGTTCGGATAAGAAATTTTCCGTTCATTTATTTTATATCCATTTCCAAAAACAATCCCAATAAAAACTTATTTGTTGCTTATTAAATCGTATAATAGTCGCGAATAATATCCATAAATAAGCATTGAATCGATTTCTTATGATTAATTGAAATTTTTAAGTTAATTTACCCGTTTCCTCGAGCTCTAAGTTTTATGCTCAAAGTTCCTTCAGGGAAAAAATAAACAGTATTGATTCTTCTTAGGGTGATAAGAGCTCTTGCGAAATAAAGTGCAGAGTGACAGATTTGAAGACCAACAATGTGATAAAACTTGATGAGAAACGTTTCAAAGACAATTTCGAAGCTTGCAAAACCGAGAAGGGCGAAGATGGACAGGTTTGTTAAAAATTTTATATATATCATTATATAATAAGTCGTCGCAAATACCGATAACGGCATTTTCAACTAAGAATTGAGCGGAGTGAGCTGCGAATCCGGTGGTCAATTAGGCTTAGATTAATTAAACCCAAGTAGAGAAAGAAAAGCGAGATAAATAATTTAGTTTACCAAAGATGACTGTTTATTTGGTAAAGATGAAGCAAATTAAAAATCGAAAATATCTGTACACTGCATTTGCTTATCCTATTCAAATAATCACCAAATTTATTTCGTGGATAATTGTTTTACCCACAAGAAATATGGATGAATAAAATGGATAAATTATTTACAAGCATAGTTTTTTTTAATAATATCCCAATTTGTGGATAATGCATAGAAAAATGCAGAGCTCTAATATTAAATAACGTGCCAAAAGTATGATTAACACGTAATAATGATTGGATTTCTATATGTAGATATAAATAGAAACTTGAAGGCTCGATCAATAATAAAGCCCAGCCTGTACTGGTCAGTTTTATGTAAAAATCCCGACCCGGCCTGGTCCGAAAAAAAATATATAAAATTAAACTCGGCCCGACCCGACCAGCCTAAAACTTCGATATCGAAAATCCTACTCTCCTCGAGGCGGGCTCGGGTCAGGTAAGCTCGCCCAAGACTCATCTCTAGTATCGACATATTCATTGAAACGTTCTTGATGTTTAATATATGTAACGTAACAATGATCATCACTTTTCCGATCAATTGAACAGGGCTGTTGGCATAAGAAGTGCATTCCTAAAGACGAAGAAGCGAGGAAGGCCTGCAAAGAACTTTATAACGACAAATTGATAATTATAGCCCAAGGAATTCATCCAAAAGGCGTGAACTGCCACGTTCAATGCTTAATCAGTGGTAAATTCTCAAACAAAACGTGCAGAACGCTTTACTACGCTGATGGGACGCCATGCTACACGGTATTTATCTCGTAGAAATCCTTCAGTTTTTCCCCTAATAGCTGTTCTTATTCCACATGGCTCGTTACGTTGTCGCTCTGTAGCACTCGGTGGCGTAGCTGGGAAATGGGCTATTCGTTATACTTATGCGTTAGACAGTTCAGTTGTCCTGGCCAATGACTAATCTTGCGGGGCACTCATACAAAATGTGGTGTGCTGGTTTAATTTCGTCCCTGAAAGCGCTTCTAAACGGCAACGAGAATGACCGGGCACAGGGTGGCGTTGAAATGTTGTTAGGGCCAAATTCTATTGCAGAATTTTAAATCATTATTTCCACCTCGAACTTTTGTTATCTCCGACGGTGTATAGATGGCGATACGACTCCCATACTAGATAAGAGAGATTAATGAATCACATTTAATATCCATTTCAATTAACTATAACTGTTGGATATCTAGAACCCATTAAAAAATTTGTTGATTCAAAATGCTACGGCAAAAGATGGACAAAAGGTGAAATATATCCCGTATAAAAAAATTATACCGGATTGAGACATTTTAAACTTGAACGTCCGCAGGCTTTTCATTCGGTGCTTCATGGGAAATATCGTTCGAACGCCAACCCAGAGATCACAGGTTCCATAAGCCCAGGTTTTCTGAATTTCTCCGTCACGTTTCAACGGAAACGATCTGAATGATATACTTGATTCTCAGCGTTCCTCATAACTAACATCAAATAAATAATATTTCCTATCTTTTTGAATTGTAAAAAAGGAGTGCAGTTGGTTCACTTGGGAAATTTACAACCCTCCTGGTCACATTGTCCCCAACAACTACTTTTCGCCAGTTGCGTATTACCCCATGGCAGGGCCCCTAACCTTCGAGTTTCTTTGGGCCCCTAGACATCCAATGGCCCCTATAGGGGTTCATTAATAAGAATAATAATCAGGTAAGCTAATACCCAAAGCACCACCTAAGGCCTTAGTCATCGAGCGACATTTATTGCCGTTAATTCTTGTGGTACATAGGCCTCTGTTTTTGGTGTGCCTTAGGCCATAGAGGAATAGCCCTGGAGTGGTATTGATAGTTCTGATTGGGCTAAGCACTGACATACCTCTTCAGAAATCGCGTAAAGGGGGATGTAGAAACGGGGGGGTATGTCGAGGTAGACTTTTATCTATTCATACATTCCAACAAAGGCAGCGCGATCATGGCGCGATCTACCGGTTAGGGTTTGATTTCTTTAAAAAGTCTACCTCGACTTTCCCCCCTTTTTATCCCGCCTCGAACTGGCACTACGCTGTCGGACTTAGCGCCTTCTTTCCTTTCCCCTCCTCTACTATTCCTCCATGCTTAGGCCTAGTCCGCCTTTGTCATAATGTTGCACTGCATTGGCGCAACCCTGTCCCGGACTACTCACGCTGCCCATTTAAAACCGACTTCTTCTCTGGACGTGGTACGCTTGCATAGCACACGTACCATGCAGTCAGCGCACTTTCAGTGAAGATACAAAGTATACCGAACGACTACGTAGTTGGCCTTTGAAGAACATGAGTATAAGGAAGTTAATAAGCTAAAGGTTATCTGAAAGTCTGGAAGTAAGTTCTATTTTGTATATTTATTTCCGTTATTTTCAGACCCACAAGGGATACACGTGCCAAAAAGGAGTATGTCTAAACAAGTAGAGAGCGTTAATGTACCATATCACAAAACGAAATAAACACTCGTGAAATAAAGCCTTTTGAACGTTTTCAAATAATTGCTCATGACGTGCAGCGGCCATAAACATAAGGGACCGATCACAAATTAAGTAACACAAAAAACGGCCCCTTTCCCCTCTTAACAAAGAGTTACAATTAGAGAAAACTTAATTGGAACCTGACCTTAAAGAGAAAATAACTTAGAGAATTCCTCTTGATATACAGCGAGCACCGAAGTTTGTTGCAAAACTCTTGGTTGTATTTTTGATTTGCCCACTCTGGAAAAATCTTAGTAAGGGTGGCTTCTTCAAATTTATTACATATTCCATAAGTATGACATAATTTCTTTTTCTCCCGAAGTTTTTAATGAGAGGTTGTTTCGTCAATGACCGTCTAATTTACGATATAAATACTGATTAAAACCTTGCAGCTAGTTATTGCATGTCTTTAGATGTAAAATTGCGAGATAAATCGTTAATGACCACCTATTGAGGAATGAGCCAATACTTTTAAAAATTAAAAAGCTTTCAAATTGACTTTCATAAATACTCGCTTCGATTAACAAGTTTATTATTTCCAAACATGTGACCTAAAGTTTCATATCATCTTAATCGTGCAATCAAACAATACTTGGCAGCAAATTGGGTAAGAGAGTTGGGTACTACGCAATCACTCGCCAACCAAATGGAATTTGCTCAAACACGTAGAAGTGCCCATGTATTCTAACTAAGTGCTTTCACTTGACACATTATCTGTTGCTTAACTGTCATCTGAATACACAGATAATAGCAAATCATTTGTTTTCTTCAACCGAAATTATAACTAATTTCTTCTCCGAGATATCAATCAGAAAGTAAACGTTACTCTTACTTTAAAAGACTCGTTTTAATCTGAAAAAAAAATTAAATTAGTTTTTAAATCTGTACAGGGTAGCTGTTTTATTATTATATTTTAAATTTAATTTTTAAAGCAAATCATTTCAGAAATTAAGATAAAAAGAAATGAAGTAGGTGCAGTTTTTTTTCTGCTAAGTTATCTGTGTAAGAGTATTAGAAGCGGATACAGATAATCCTTGAGATATGGGAAGCACTTTCCCCATGAAATAAAATGTACTCAATCCGGAAAAAGTATTGAAAACATTCAATTATTTGCTGTTGATACTTGCGAAGAAGTGAATATTAAACCCATTCAGGGGCAAGTATCAAATAAAGCTTTTTCTATTAATATGCTCGTAAGAACGTTTTGGATTTCGTGGGGTGCAGCTTCAATAAGGATTTGGAACACATCTAAATTTTAAACCATGTTTTCGCGTTGATAACGAAATTTGTATCGTCTCTGGTAAAGCTGCGTTAGGTTTTGTTAGTTTAAGTTGGTGTGAATAAGAGTGAGTTGGGTTAGATGTGGTTAGGTTAAGTTGGTGTGAATAAGACTGGGTTAAGTTAGATAAGGTTAGGATAGGCTGGGTTAAATTAAGTTAGGTTCTGTTAGGTGAGGATAGGTTGGGTAGACATAAAAATTAAATTTGGAGGCCCGGCTCTGGACCCGTCTTGAAAAAATAAAATAAAAATTAGAAATGTTTGTTAAAACGACGATCGGCCTTATATCGTTTACTTGCGGTTAAAAACTAAGCAAAATTCACCTATTAAAACAGTTAGGAAATTGAAGAATTTACTAACAATTACCAGGATATAGTATCCAGCTGTGTCGGGTTACTTGGACTGATGTGTGCTCGTCGTTTCCCTTTAGGAGCTCTCTTCAAAGGGTTTGACTCTTTACCTACGTAGGTAGGGTGTCGGCTGGAGTTGCTACAGCATCCACTCTTAATCTCACTGCTGTGTGCGAAGTGGGGATTGGTCCACCCATTGCTGCTCCTTCTGCTGGGTTGAATGGCTTGCGTCAAAGGTGCGACCATCAGTAGTGGGGTACTGCTACCCATGCTGGATTTGTCACCTGTCCGGGTTTGGGGACGCTGGCGTAGGGCACTATGATGATAGGCCTCCGGTGGTATGGTCTCTGTAACTAGGTACACCGGGCTATAAATCCTGACACAATGTAATATCGAAACGTAAGAGCTTTTGTTTATGAAAGGCGCCACATTATCCAGCAACAGAATGTCTATCTTATCATTATTCTAGTAGCCAATTATTATAGGATTTTTTATCTTAATGTAAGCTTATAAAGTCCCTCAACCTTTCTCAATTCAAAACGTTAAAGCCGTAGTTTTTTCAGCAGTTTTTAACTTTTCCCGCCAATGTTGCAGACTAGAAGAGGCGAAGTGAAAACCAATGTAACGAATAACTTCATTTCTACAAAAGAAACCTTATTTTAAATGTACAATTTAGTACGTAGACAGTTGAACAAAACCAAATCTAAATCAAGCTTCAATTTTAAACTTGCACGGGTTTTATCATATCGGGAGAAGAATCTGCAGAGAAGTACTTCCACGAACTATTTAAAATTGTAAATATTATTCTAATACAGTTCAATAATTAAATAATCGTTTTTCTATTGAAAGAAGAATCGAAATGCGGACTCAACGTTCTGAGCGATTACGAGCCCGGAAACAAGAAAAGGAATTTTAAATAAAACAGATGTTAAAAATAGACATTCCAAGACACGTGAGCATCCATCAGCAAAGCCATACAAAAAGAAACCAGATGACCCGTTGCTGAAAGATAGAAGACGTTTTTTAAAAGCAGGGATGGCCGCTTTAATGAATAATGTCAACGCACATATTTCATTTGTTAAACATGTAGCATTATCAATTAGAGGTCGGCGTTCGGATATTCTTTATCCATTGATAAAACTCACATAATTTCTTAAAACAAAATTTTCTTTTATTAAATATACGTAAGGGAAAAATGAATACATTTTAAATAAAATAAATGATTTAATCAATAAAATATTTTTTTTCAAATAATCGCCCAATTTCGTGGGTAATTTTTTTATCGCCAAGAAATATGGATAAATACAATGGATAAATTATATAAAAGCATATATTTATCAAAAATAATATCCCTATATGTGGATAAAGAATAGAAACAGGCCATAATTGTATAAAACATAATCCAAATTGTTGTCACTGAGACGGCACGTATTTGATCCAAAATTGCACAAAAACAATACGTGCAACGTTGGATTTTATGTAGATCCAATATTGCAAATTATTACAAGATATATTGGTAGTTAATTTGTCCCATATTGTATAATAAAGCATCAAATATATTTTAATTTTCGGACTCAAATTGTCCAAAATTGGGAGGTTAGTCGTCCGATATTGGATTTTAATTCGTGTAATATTAGCTTTTTGTTTGTCCAATTTTGAAAATTGTTATGTTCAACACTGGGAGTCTCAGATGTTATTTGTCCGATATTTGAGTTTAATTCGTGTAATATTAGCTATTTATTGGTCCAATTTTGAAAATTGTTATGTTCAACACTGGGAGGTTATTTGTCCGATATTGGAGTTTAATTCGTGTGATATAAGCTATTTAATTGTCCAAATTTGAAAGTTGTTATGTTCATTACTGGGAGGTTATTTGTCTGATATTCGATTTTAATTCAAGCAATATTAGCTATTGTTTTGTCTAATTTTGAAAGTTGTTTGGTCCTAAATTGAAAAGATACCTGTTCGATAGTGAACACTAAACCCATCAACATCAAATTTTAAATTGTATGATTTTGGAGCTAAAATAATATCGTATGAACAAGAATGTATTTATTTATACTCAGGGATAATTAATATGTCGAGACTATCGACGGACACGTTGAGGCCCTAACCCCGTCACGCTAAGGGGGAGGGGAGAGGAAATAGGAGGCAGTCTTATTTTCTTTTTGTCCTCGCCGTAGCGTTAATCGCGTCGAAAAACGTAATTTTTGAGAACCAATGATATTTTATTAAAGCGGAGGAGCATACCGGCGCGGGGGCCCCAACGGGTGAAATTGGAAAAACGCTAAAAATAATCTCCCTGAGTATAAATAAATACATTCTTAGTATGAACAAACGTTGAATACTAGCGGTTCAATAAATTTATTTCTTTAGGTAATACCGTCCAATACGTTAGTGTTAACTTTAGACAATGAACTGTTTATTTTTGGAGCGCCTTATATCCTTATTTTGATTTCAAGTTACGCTATTAAATTATGTACATGTTCACTAGAGGGTCCTAAATTAGTTTTACAATTATGTTCCAAGGTATAATTGGAAGAACCAGTGAAATTATAATTTTATTCATAATAATAATTGGTTTACAATGAGTTCCATTGCGTTCGATACTTTAGAGGCTTCGATTTTAAACACGATTTTTTGAAGGTACTCCATGGTATTTTTAAGAGAGCAGGGTTTTGCGTATGAAATGCGTAATAACCAGCCAGGATTGTTGCAACAGCATCTTCAATAGGCGATATTATAAAGTCAGATATGCTTGCTCAACTTGTTAATATGGGACTACGAAATAGTACAGTCAAAGCCTATGGATGAATGCATAGGCTCTTTGGTGGGGGAGCTAATCGAAGCATAGTGGAAGGTGGCCTTTCCCATCAAAACAAGAAGGCCACTTTACTTTATAATATCGCCTATTGATCCGACGTCGAATGTACCATTTTCAATGTGTACGTCTACTATGGCCTTAAGAACATTATTTTCGTTAAACTACATTATTGGTGTAGCTTCTTTCTGTTGCTGGAAATAATGTTAAAAAGAGTTATCGATAAAGACACTATATATTAATTTATTTGATTCCCTTACATCTATTGTAAAAAATAAGTCCACATACTCTCCAAAGATGTGGGGTAACAAAATAAGTGCTGTGTGAATTTCAAGCTCTATAAAAACCTATCAGTTGAATATTTCTACAGTGTTGTTCTTTGAAGTGCGATTAACTTTTAACTGCTCCTCCGGCAATAAAACATGTTGAGGTTAACGGTAATAGTTAGTGTAGGGATCTGTTGGCTCGCGTGGCATGCAGGGCTTTCCACCAACCTCCTACGCATTGTAACCCGGCCACCTGAATTAAAGGCTTCAAAAGTCGCTTGATGATTTAGGCCTAAGGTGGTGCCTTGGGTATTAGTCAAGCTGATTATTATTATTTTTATTTTGTTGTTCAAAAAGGAAATTACGACTTCCTTTACGTCGCGAGTCTGTTACTATTCAATATCATATTTTTGGGAGAAAGTGGTAAAAACGACAGATAGCTAGTTACCCCCCAAAAATATCAACTGGTTTTAAAAGTGTAACTAACTCCAAAACCAATTAGTTTTGGTTGATATTAAATTTAATTTGATATTTATTTTAATTCTTCATTATATTTCTAATTTATTTTTTATAAAAACAGTAAAATATCTTAAAAACTATTTATAATTACAATTCCTGCATGTAAAGAATTTTGCTAATTAAGAAAATAGCGAGTATGTACCGAGGTTTTGAACATATACAATAATTCCATACAAATCTTGTATCAAATTGGCATTAACTGTTAAATTATATCCTAAAAAGACTTTATATGGCTATCCATAAAAAATCTAAGACTTGTAAATAATCAAAATCCCGAAGAAAAAATTTGCAAATGTCCGATTCCAAGATTTTTTCAAGAAAAATAAAGAACATAATAAGGTTCTTACTTGTATAATACAATTCATTTCTTTTTAAATCTTCTCTTGGTATGGCGTATACCCTAAATTGGTGGTCACACGGAATCGGAATAATTCTGGCTGTTATTAACAATACGTTGTAGGCAATTGGCCCACTGAGTCAGTTTCAACAGTAGGGAATTTTACTCCACAAGAACTTTGAGCTTATCGCAAGCCTATTATGATTCTTTATAATTCTCTGCGCATGCACCGAAGTTTAAAATGAGAGGAAGTCGTGGAAAAAATTGAGCAAAAAATAGATAAGAGAACTAAAGAGTGGATACATTTAAAATCAGGCTATGAATTAGATTATTAACCATCTCTGGTATTTGGAATTAGGTGCGTTTAGTTGAAAATCAGGCTCTGAACATTGACTTAAAATTTCAAAGCTCTAGAGCTAACCGTTCTCGAGTTTTTAGGAACATGAAAATAAATAAATAAATAAATAAATACATACATACGTACGTGCGTACACCCACCCATACATACATACATACATACATACATACATATATATACGTACGTACGTACGTACATTACTTACGTTCAACTACTCGTGGTTTTTGGATTAGTTACCTAGGCGCTTATAAACGTTTATTTTGTGTATTCAACTGCTTGTTAGATACTATTCAAATTAAGTAATACTTATTCTAATATTTGATTGATTGTAAAAATACTCGTTACGAATGATTTAACTATTCATCTATTCAATTGTTTCATATTAACAATGATAATTTTTTTTGTAAAATGAACATAATAAAGAAATAACCATAATGTTTTCAACTTTACAGATAATATGCAAACGCAGCTTTAGCCTACACGAGGAATAAATAGAGAAATAGGGAGGGTTAGGGCATCCTCCGTAAATGTTGGAGCACTTCGCTGGGACAATCTGAGGCCTGATTTTTCTTCAGTAAATCCAAAGGTGAATTAAGAGCTGTAATTAAAATCTCAGTTAACCTAAATTTAAAATTGATTTTTACCTTTGTTTAGTGACCGCAGTTTTTTTAAAAGGAAATCCCAAATTAAACCTAGTAAAATAAATTTCACCATTGAGATTTCAATGGATTGACGTAATTTAAGGGCGGAAACAAAGTTAATCGCATTTTTCAAACCTATTTTTTTAAATTACTGGGAAAAATACACAGGAGGGAAAAGGAATGCTATGCATTTGAATTGCTTTAACTGAGCAAATACCTGACTCGATTAAAACTTTAGGTCATATTTTGACGTCAAATGATACGTATATCACGTTCAATTTCCATTTTTATATAATAATAATAATATAATAATATAATAATATTTGTTTGGTAATTTTTTAAATATTGAAAGTGTGAAGGAAAACCTACGCTTTTAAATCACGTTCTTCAAGTTAATTATTTTAGTTGTAGTTTTCTATTTTATGTTATCTTACAAATACGTCATTTATCATATAATTTCCAAGGAGTACTGTCTATTGTTAATCGACGCTTTATTTTAAAAATACCAAAAAATATGGACGAATAATTGTACTATTCATCTGTTAAGTTTCTTATTAAGAGTATATTTATTTTTTTAAATAAATAACAACATTGAAATAACAATAATGTTTTCATATTTTATTTTAATATACATCATATATTAATTGTCAATATTAACAGCCAACGTAAAGTCATAATTAGATAGAGAGAAAAAGAATGTGAAGTGAGAGCGAAAAAACATTTAATCTTAAATATTTACCCTGTTCGCTGGGAAAACCAGAGTCGTAGTTGTTTTTCGGTTAATACGAAGGTGAACTAAGCACAGCCGTCATAATAACAGTTTATGTGAATTCATACATTTCTTTAAAATGTGTTAGGCGAATAAAAATCTTGGCGATGAAAACAAGCATTCGACTACGAAGTCAAAAATTTTGTAAAATTGCTTTACTACTGCAGTGATATATACTGTTAATTTTATTATAAAACTTTTTTTCATAAAAGTGTTAACAAAACAAGAACTTTGAGTGGAAAGTGCGCCTTAATCTACTTTTAATGTTTTAAGTAACGTTTCCGACCATTTTTAGTTTAAATTATGGCCTACTTAATCGCCATCCTCTATTAAATTAGTAAACTTTGCTGAGAAGTAAATGATAGTTTTTAAATTATCCAACGGGGGCCGATTCCGAATCTTTGGTACTCGTTAATAACTTGATCGTTTCACCAACAACGTCAATTCTTTCTATGAAATATAAAAAATTGTACCTCTAAATGTAAAACACGCAAGCTACTTCGTGTGCTTTGAGATAATTACCGAATTCCTCGTTTTCCTCGATTTGTTTTTTGACTTCCTTATGAAAAAGTCGCCCTTGGATCTCTAGCTGAATAATCATAAATTTTATTTAAACATTAATATGAAATGAGACATATCTTAAATATTTTTGAAAAGTATAATAAATAGTGAAGGTGTTATAATATTTTTCATAAAGGAAAAAGTTGACTTCATTAAATTAAGTTCCGAAATTTAAGTTCTAATTTTAGTTGTCTTTGCAATCCTACGGAAATCTCAACAACAGCTTAACTAAATCCTTCTTGGCGAGTTATATCCGGTTAAGGAAAACTGAGCGGAAGTAATCCAACATTGCACGCTTCTGATCAAAGCTACAGGACCATAATACTCTCTCTTAGTTAAGTTTGCAAGCTATGGTACAAAGATCTACACATCAGAAATTTCGTGAAATATTTGAACGATGCTCTCGAATTAATTTAAAAAACTCAGCCGCCTAATTGACTTAAAAGTAACAATCCATTATAAACTAAAGTCTCATTTTATTTAAAAAAGAAGAAGCGAAAACTACAAAATTCCGAATTAATGGAGGATATAGTTTGGGAGAGTTTTCGTGGTTTTGAAAGTTTAGTGAGGTAAAGGTGCTTTTTGACTCCAAGCTGGTCGTGGCGAGCGAGTTGATTTTTGTTATTATAAAAGAGATACTAAGCAAATAAGCGATACCCGTTTAAACGGTTACTTCGCTACAAAACGTCGAATGCTTATACTGTTCAATATCACTTGTTAATCTTCTTGGAAACTTCCGTTATGAGTCATTTATACTGTTTGTTAAAACTGGTCAATTTTGGATATCTTCTTCTCCGAGTTTGTCCAGAGTGATTATCGCTCTTTAATATCTTAGACTAGTTTCTTATTCAAAAATTTGGGGAAGAATAAGTAACACGTAGGAAAGGCAAACCCCAATTAAAAGTTCGGTGTTTTTATTTTATGTAAATAAGGTTTTGTAAGACTCAATGATCATATTATTAATACAGGAAGGAGCTCGTCATACAAACAATTCTCAAACTTCTTTATACAGGGTGTCACGGATAGGAGTACCGAAACTTTCTATATGTATTCTATGGGTCTCTATGAGTAAAAAATGTCAAATAAACATGGGTCCTAAAGTGCTTCGTTTCAGAGATATGCATGGGCTCCCAAAAAACTACCCAAAACACCGCACACAGCCTTAAATCTGGCAAACAATATTCTTCCTTAAAACAAATTGTTTTCATTAAACTATCAATTGTTTTTTATCCGTGAGATGAGAAACTTTAATAAAAAGTGGCAAAAGTTCATAAATGTCCTTTTAGAAGTAAAATGAGTTTGAAGACAAATTTAAGCCATTTTAATTTATTGATACGATTTTAATTATTAAATTTAAAGATACAAGTGTCATAAAAATTCTAAAGGAATGGTTTTAAAAATGTCTAATTCGGTCTGTAGCTAATATGGCACATTGGTCCTAGAACGCTTATTGCATGGACGGGCTGAAGAAAAATGGGTTAGAAGCACAAAGATTCAAAAAGCATTAGATTCCAAAAAGACTGGTGTCTGATCGACTGGCGTTTGAGTCTGTAGATAGACGGCAAAGTGAAATACGAGACATCAAATGAACATCCTAGATACGTCCCGATTAAGCTGATATTTAACCATACTAAATACTTGAGGATTAACGTACACTCATCCTCGGGATGTTCACAAAAAACCCGACGGGCGTCTTAGTACTTGTCATCGGGACGTACTTTAGCTCTGAAAAAATCATACATTTGCTCGTCTTTTAACCTCAGAGTCACGTCAATATCTCTATCTTCATCCGGTTTTCGGAACATCCTACGGACAAATGCAATATACCGGCGTACTGTCACATAGGACGCCGGATAGATGATGTTGGGTTTGCTGGGGCACTGACAAACGTCAATTCTACGAATATAGTCAGCCTTGTTGAAACTTGTACGTGTTGTAGGTGTTATGGGGGGGGGGAATTGGTGTTTATGTAGAATAAACTTAAAACCTAAAAGTGTAAATAATCCGTAATTCGTTTAGATTAATGATAACGCTAGCTAAACCTTATTCGGTAGTGATATGCAAAAACCAGTTACAAATAATTATTTTGTTTTTTAATAAATTGTTAAACATCACAACAACTGCTCAAAATGGCCACCTTGGGCTGCTATACAAAAAATGACAACGCCGTACAAATGATTGACGAATCTTATCGAAGATTTCCGGCTTGTTCCGAATAGTCTCATATCCATCAATAATGCGTTGACGAAGGTCATTAATGTCACGGACAACTATTTTATAAACAAGGTCCTTCAGATATCCCCAAAGAAAAAAATCCCGGTGGTGTAAAGCGGCCACGAAATAGTTCCTCCTCGTCCTATCCACCTTAAAGGAAATGTTGCATCAAGGTGATCTCGCACTGCGCGGCTGAAATGCGGTGGCTCGTCCGTACATCAAGTGCATATTCGAGTATTCAGCGTTAGAAAAATGTGCCATCAATATCGCAATTGTGGTTACAAAGTAAATAATTTTCCCAAATAACCAGATATTTTATACTGATTTATTTTAAAAGTTAAAAATACAAAGTTTCAACATGGTTTTTTTATGATTGGCATGTAACCTGGAGAGAGAGATACAAATAATATTACGACTGGTTTTACCAAAAAGACGAACGATTGCATCTTTGAACTTCTAACCCAATAAGCGTTCTTGGACGAGCCATATTAACCACAGTATGAATTAGACCAACTTAAAAGCATTCTTTTAGAAATCTTATGACATTTGTATCTTTAATTTGATAATTAAAATCGTTCGTAACTACAAAATGTTTTTATTTTATTTGGAACCGTGTTAATAAAATTCAATCTCGTTTTACTTCTAAATGGCATTAATGAACTTTTGCCACTTGTTATTATAGTTTCTCGCCTCACGAATAAAAAACAATTAATAGTTTAATGGAAATAATTTGGTTCAAGGAAGAATATTGTTTGCCCGATTTAAGGCTGTGTACGTTTTTTTGTGTAGTTTTTTGGGAGCCCATATCTCCGAAACAAACACTTTAGGACCCATGTTTATTAGACATTTTTTACTCATAGAGACCCATAGAATGCATATAGAAAGTTTCGGTACTCCTATCCGTGACACCCTGTATAAAGAAGTTTGAGAATTGTTTGTATGACGAGCTCCTTCCTGTATTAATAATATGATCATTGAGTCTTACAAAACCTTATTTACATAAAATAAAAACACCGAACTTTTAATTGGGGTAGATTTGAAGTGTATTGCTGAATGTTTCAAAACAATCAATTATGCGTTGTTGCAGGTCGTCAAAGTCCCAAAATTCCGTCTCTTAAACTAAGTCTGTAAGATAGTCGCGTTGGTTTCAATTGAGATATCATGCTGGCCACACAACTGGTCCACCACGACCTATACACCTTCAAGTAAAATTTGCGCCAAGATGAGCTCTTTAGTGCAGGTGAAGTTGTAATTCCACTTGCATGCCCTGTAAACAGCGATTTGACTCTTTATTATTATTTAAGGGTGAACAACAAAAAATAAAACCAATCTTCCCACTCTGGCAAGTTGGTTTTAAGGGGGGTAAAGGGGGTTAAATTATCCACTCTGTAAAAGGTTTTTATTTTACAACAAAGCCACTAATTGTCAATAAAATGTGAACTAAATTTTATATGATTCCTTATTGTATCACGCGCTAACCTGAATATTTTTTAGATGTCCAGTGGCGTAGCTGAAGGGGGTGCTCATTAATATCTACCCCCTCCTTTTTCAAAACGAATATATTCCGATGGGAATTCAATACTATATATATTCTGTTTAATTAGCTCATGGTGCTTGGAAAAACGCCCACCACTAATCTCTAAGTAACGTATCTATACGCTGTTGAAATTACCCCACCAAAGTGTAATCTTATAATTTAGCATTAGTCAAATGATTTTATCTTGGTTTTTAAAGCGTAATAGTACTGATTTACGTAATTCCGTCATTTGATTAAATGAAAAAAGTTCCACACTAAAAATATAAATAAATTAAATATCAGGTACTTGATCTAATTGACTAGTTAATATAACAAATTAACTTTTTAAATTTAGTAAAATTATTCTCCATCTTCATCGTCATCGGACATGTCTAAATTCAATATAGGACTATTAATGCAGTTTTCAGAACAAAAGCAGGCGTCTGTACAAAATAAGTCATTTTTCCGACAAAAGCAATTGCCCTTGCAGTCACTTTTGCACCCACATTTTATCAATTCTAAAATGGCTTCTGATGTTTGTTATAGCTTCATATTTACCCGAGTTGTTTTCCTTGATTTTCCATCCCTTATTTTCGGGAAGTGGTGTCTTAGGGTGATTTTATTTAGATCGTTTCCGAACAAAGCGCAAGTAATGCGCTCTCAATATGTGTGGTTTCATCGTGCCCAATGTAGGAGGGAAATTTCCCCTTGTAAACCATGCAAAGAATAAAGTTGCCAATGAAGGAGCTCAAGCGACTCCTGTTTCTGGGGGCTGTAGAGTAGGCATATATACTTCAAACGATTATCTTCGATAGTTTTGTTCAATTCGGTTTTCGGGCACCCCAATGAAGCGAATAAGTTCAAAATTTCGTCGTCACATTTCATAAATATTTTGAAAGACTTTTCTTTGGAATGTCCACAAAACTTCCTCGTTACATCAGATCCAGTAAACGCGTGGTAACCAAGTATTGCCATTCAGAGCTCTTCCCCTATAGCTTTATAAACTGTCGAGATATTTAAAATATTGTTTCCTATTTTCGTATTACCTTTTTTTATTAAAAATGTGCATTTTGGCAATGACGGTAAGAAGTAAATAAGAAGAAACAGGACATCGGTGTCGGGCGATTCGACAAAATAGGTTTGCTGTTTTCTTGACATTTAAAGAGTGTCGGCCTCTTCGTGGGAGTGCTCTTCGATAGAAGGATGTTATATTTAGACATTTCTTCTCTCATTGCGTAACAAATCTCGTTTTCGCGGGCGATCAGCTTCTCATAACTTATCGAAAGTCTAAGATCATGTAGGTAAGAAATAAGCCCTTTGGATCTCGAACTTCTATGACTGTCCAGGGCTAGTCCAACTGTTAAAGGAGTTTCGTGATTCAATGAGATTCGCCGTTCGCTATCCGGTTTTGGCTTGTAGCTCACTTGCCTTGGTGTCGTGAATAAATGTTATCGACAGAAGATCGTTTCCTCTCAGTTTCTATTTCGTGAACTCCACAGATTAATTTTTTGCAGAATTGCGTAATTAGCTTCGCTTCTTGATAATTCGTGAGGTTGCCTTCAAACTTACATTTTAGCAATCTTGACCCCTCATTTCTCAGAATTCTCGCTGCTTCCGTTAAAGTTTTCAAGTCCTTTTCCAAACTCTTATTATCAAACTGTTTCAGGTTGGTTAACCACATCCAACTTCTTGCATTGCACGTCGGTAATTCCTTCAAGCATGATATTTTTCAAGTGGCGTTTATAGTTACGGTCTTCAAAAACGTTAATGCCATTTTCCTCGAGAATATTTTTATAAGTAGTTTGAATATCATTCATGTTCAAAATGGCATTACTATCACATATAAGTTCTCCAGATCGTGTGTCCATTATTGCATGGTCCGCAACTATTTACTTGAGCTTTTTCTATGTCTCCTAATTGGCATTCATTGTACGTGTAAGTTTGTCTTTTTACGAAAGTTAAGCAGGAAAGATGGTATTTCATGCCATAGGCTACCGCGGCTAGGGGATCTTCTGTGAATACAAGACCACTAAGACAAGTTCTCACTTTGTCGTCTTGGTTTTTAAAACTATGTCTTTAAATTGAGCCTCCATACTGGGTGTTGCAACTTCGTGGATAGGTTCATTTTCTTCTTTTTGTCAAAAAACCCAAAGCCCTTTATCGAAAGATATTTGCCGTTTTGAGTTAGAAGATGCACTTTCGTTTGGTCGTTTCCCTACATTAAAATTAATAAGGCTTATTTTTAAAATAAGAAGCGAAAGAGTAGGCATGGAATCTTACCTGTTCGAAAAATATTAGTGATATCTTGTTTTTCTTTTTCATGTTTCTTTTTAGCTCGCTCAAGTTTCGATCGACAAGTTAAAGATTGGTAAAATTGTCTATGGTATACAATACCAACTGTATCCCGATTGAGATCACTTTGGCAAATTCTACCAAATAGCGCCCTAAGCTTATAACTCCCATATTTTTTATAAAAATTAGCATAGTCTATAATTTTAGATATTGACTCTTCTTTCGCAAGTTGCAAACCAATTTTATTAGTTTTTTGGCAAATAAAACACGGTTTAAAGGTTCTATTTTTACCTGTTGCGATCTTCGATATTTTGGAGCCCGAAAATTAAAGCTGAGACGCGATAAGTTTAGGTTTCACTCCACTAGCGCCCGTAGCGGCACGTTTCTCAACTAGGCACGCGCTTGCGCCAGTCAAGTAGTAGCCCAGGACAGATAGACTAAAAAAGGGCTTGACCCAGAACATTTTCCCATAAAGATGAAAATTGGTACAAAGGTAGTTTTGGACCCCAAAAAAAATATACTAATGTGGGCTTCTGACGCCATCTTGGAAAATGGCCGCCAAGCACGCCTGACGTCATAAATTAAATGAAAGTGTCCAAAAATGTTAAAAATTGGTACATTATACATTTAAGGCTTTCTGAATAGTATTGTAATTTTTTTTGGTGTACAACCGTTATTTTGGCCACCATCTTGGAAAATGGCAGCCAAAAAGGTTTTCCACTTAACTTTCTACTATATGTTTCAATATGTTTGAAAATTGGTAAATAGTTTTATTACGGCCTTTGGAACATGGTTACAAAATCTTATGTATCTGCGACTGTTATTTCGTCCGCCATCTTAGAAAATGGCGGACTGCAATGCCGAATTTCGCATTCAAAATTGAATGATACTACTTGCCTTAAAGATTAGCGGTGGGCATTTTTCAAAGCCCCATGAACTAATGGGACAAAATATAAATAGTATTGAGTTATAAAATTAACATCTTTCAGTCCCCATCGGAATATATGCGTTTTTGAAAAGGAGGGGTAGACATTAATGCACACCCCCCTTCAACTACGCTACTAGACATTTCAAAAATATTCAGGTAAGCGCGTGATACATTATGGAATCATATAAATTTTAGGTCAACTTTTATTGACAATTAGTTGGTTAAAAAAACATTTACAGAGGGTTGTAATTTACACCCTCGTCCCACCCCCCCCCCCCTTAATACCGACTTCCCAGAGTGGGAACATTAGTTTTATTTTTATTGTTAACCCTTAAATAATTAACCAGAGCATGCACGCGGAATTATATTTTTCATCACCTGCACTACTTACGTCGCGGCTTAAAAGGGGTGGAGCAGAAACCACACGTGCCTTCTCGTTTCTAAAAGCAAGTCTTCGAAAAGTTCCGGTAAATTATTTTGCAGATAATGTAAGTATGCCTGAGAGTAGCGGCGCTAAGGTTTTTTGAAATCGAAAAAACCCAAGATTTTCCAGGAAGCGAGAAGAGCAAGGTCGTTTTATTGTTGCGGCTCTCGTCGCGTTTTCTAGACCCCCTACTGTTCTTATATCCGACCTGGAGGGGACACGTGCATGCTTGGGATATTTCCCTAAATTCCCTTAAGCCCTTTTCTTTTCAACTTTCTCTCAATTTCCACTCCCTACTATCATTATGAGTAAACGAATTGATTTTGAAAGATTTTTTCGAGAAAATCGTTTCTTGGCAATAAAACAAATTTCTAGAGATAAAGAAAATTCATAAATTAAAATATTTGGCATCTTAATTATAAACATGTAGCCCTTTGAATATAAATATGTGGCCCCTCTCAGAAATGCAGGGGGCTAAAGCCTACTTCACCCCACCCTTAGCGCCGCTACTTATGCCTGACCGTTCAACCTTGGCGGAAAGAATAAGAATGAACCTTATGGTCACCAAACTATACCACACCAAAAATGTAGGCTTAACTGCAATTGATGACACTAGTCCCGACGGTGCTATCTTCACTACACTGGTGAGTGTTGTGAGAATTGAGTATACCCTCACGGGAAAACATTTTTTCATTGGCTGTTGAGAGACAACTCGAGATTTGATAGTCACGAGTCTCACGGCCTACTTTGTCACTGAGAAAGGGCAACTGTCCTAGGATAGAAAGCGTCGTTGAGAGCTAGAATATTTGGTTTGTGATACGAGTGAAATTTATAATCATATACACTCTAAAAAAGGTTGGGTTAAAACATTTCGGTAAAACATATTTTGACCCATATTGAGTAAATTTTGACCCAATTTTGGTTATTATGGATATTTTGGGTTAGTATGTTTTACCGTATGCATTGGGTTATTTTGAAATTTACCACTTCAACCATACTTGGGTTATTTCTTACCCAAAACAAAGTATCAAAATATAATTTCGTCAGCTGTGGCTTCTACCTTTGTCAATTGTTTCATTCGACATAAATCTCGCCAAATTTTTATCACTAGTCACTACCAACAGTACCGGCCGTCCAGCTTACAAGCTAATACAATAAAAGGAGGAAAGTTCATGTAATGGTCATTTTATTTTTATCTAATAGGAGTATAACAGATCTTCATTGGATTAAATTAATAAGCTATAGCTTTCGTTCTAAGTAACAAATGTTTACAATGAAGAATAGTAAATTTGAAATTAGGCCTTTGATGGTTAACAACAGCACTATAGGCTATTGACCCAATTAATTTAGTAAATACGATGACCTAATTATTTGGGTAAAATTAATAGCACAACAATTTATTTTGCGCTAATTTTTTACCAAAGCCCATAATTTTGGATTATTTATTTTTACCCAAATTTGGGCTATTTTTCTACCCAACTTGCGTGGTTTTCATTTGGCCCAAATTTATTGGTAGGTGAAATACTGACCCAAAATTTGGGTAACAAGTGACCCAAAATGGGTAGAATTTGACCCAACCATTTTTAGCGTGTAGATTTTGCCAAACCATAACGTGATTGTCACTTAATTGTCTCCTAACTCGTCATGTACTTGTTCCAGGATCCTTTTCGACCACGGTACAAACTGAAGTAATTTACTTAACTAAAAATTAAGACGCATCATATAAAATAACAAGTTTTAATCAAAAACTAATTAAATTGAATTGTTCTAAGTACCCGTTACTCGCAGGGTCTTCTGGTTCGTTTGCCCCTCTTTCAAGAGTGTTTCCTGATTGAAGCGCGTGTCAAAAGCTGCAAATGTGCGTCGATCAGTAACAGTCTTTGTGCGAATTGTACACTATTTTACTTAGCACGCCCGTACATAAGGATAATTAATATTTGATATTGTTTTTTTAAATCTCACCCTACCTTAAAAAGTAAAGGACAAAATATAAGGGCCTTGCTGAATTTGGAAAAGATCAAATAACGAATTTAAAATTTACCCCCCTGGCGTTATGCGTTATCTGTTACACGCTGTAGATTATATTATAATAATAAACAGTATTTTACAGTTTGACATAAGCCGACAATATACATGCTTCACATTTTCTTGATGGGGAAATATTTACTGGTCTATGCTTTCAAAATAAAAAAAAACTTTTCAATGATTTTAGCGAGCTCAAACTTGTCTACCTTAGCTTAATCCGTAAAAATCTGAAGGTTTTATATTTTTATAAAAAGGTTGGATGTCTTAAAATTTGCTAAGCCGTTTAAAATTTTAATTTCTTTATTGAAACCTCTACTGATAACAATGTTTATAACTTGATTTAACTTAACTACCTACTGCTAGATATGGCTACAATTAAATTTTGGCAAGCAGGCCTGCCATCCGTCTCCTCCGGTGACAATTTTCCCAATTTGGGTTGCTTAATTATTATAACCATTGTATTTTCACGCTACAACTAAGGTCTAATAATAATCAGCTAGGCTAATACCCAAGGCATTTTAACCCTAACGTCTGATGTGGCATTGTTTGCGATCTTTAAGTTTAAAATCCTTTTCTACCACCCAAGCTATATGAATACCTACTTTTTTGACAATAAGTAAGCTTCCCTAAGCAGCTTATTTCCAAATAGGTAAGTGCACCTAATTGCACCCATCATTCGTCGTAGTGCACCATCAATATATTTTTTACATCATCGGGGGAAGGAGGAAATTAAAAATCAAAGTGGGGGCTAAGTTAGCTATAGTCCCTTATATTCGATATAGATAATAGCAACGTGCTTAATTACTTGCACCAGCTTCCACTGTCGTGCACCACCAAATTATGTTATTGCACCCCCATTATAAGGTGGAGAATTTATAAAACAAATATGGTACGTAATATTATATAATTATACAAACTTGTCTAATCAAATTCACTAAGGATGTACTTCCATGCACTATTATGCACCAGAGCAATTTATCATTGCACTATAATAATTTAGGAGATATTATTGAATTTGGTCTTGGTGCTAACTAGATATTTTTCAGGCTCATTTAGAGGGGCTAACTACTCTGAGAAAATGTGTACACCAGATTTCGGACTTCAAATGATGATTATTTTTTTTATAAATGATACTTTGTGAGACTTTCCGGATTTCGTAAGATTTCGTTAATAGTAAAAGACTTCGCCAGATTTTGCTAAAAAATTTTAAGACTTTGTGACATTTCGCTAAAATATTTGTAAGATTTTGGAAGATTTCGTTAATAAAGTTGAAGACTTCGCGAGATTTCATTTTAGGAATTTTAGATTTCGCGAGACTTCGTTTAAAAGATAGACTTCGCTAGATTTCGATTGAAATGTTATTTTTAAACTTGAGGTGGACGCTAAGTAAATGATTTAAAATATGATCAACAGAGCACTCGAAATAGAGTAACTCATTTGGGGTGGAAAAATTAAGAAACTTATTTTAATATTTCTAATTGAAAAGAAAACGAGAAATAGATGAATATAAAACATTTTAATAATCAAATTTAAAAAAAATTCCCCTTTTCCATTTAGTTATTTTCGTTTTGTTTTCGGTTTGGTCGACGTTCTTTTCTTTTGGAAGGTTTTTGGACAAGACTATGTTATTAGCCGGGGCTTTTTTGGTTGTGGTTCTTTTAGTCTTAATATTTTTAAATGCACCTAGTACAGTGTCAGATAACATTAAAATGTGGTTTTTTATTACGGGTCTAGATATGGTATATATGTAATGTTTCAAATTATAAAAATGATGAAAAGGCATGTCTGTCGCGCTCAATTTTCCATCACTAGTGATGTCAAACCAGTGCAAAGTACTCCAATCCCTCTAGCATTTTTCGTTGGAGGCTCAACACGTTTCAATCGATCGCTGCTTAATTTTAAACTTGATTCCGATAAAAGTCAACATAATGATGTTTTTCTTACTATAATTTTGCGTCCGCATTTTGTCGTGACCACTACAAATCAACTAGTCTTTGGGAGAGTTTTTTTGTTATATTCTTTAGAATGGTCTTTTAAATTTAGCCCACCACAAGACTGGAGCAGGGTTAGCTCCTCCCACGTAAAACCCCCGATATCGTTGTTTGCTAAAAACTCGACATCATTCGTAATGGAATCTCGGATATTTACCTCGCTTTCTTCATCAAATGTTTCTTGGTAGTAGTTATCTTCAGAACGAATTGGCACTGGAGGGAGTTTACATCGAAGGTCGTCAGTTGTCATCATTCCCAATTTAGTGGCGTCTTTTATAGCAGTTTCTTTTGCTCGAAGGACAACTACTTTAATTTCAGTGCTATCAGGTAGAGAATAAACACTTCGTACGCTATCACCCTTTGGTTGATTTCTCGAAAATTTTATTAAATATCGAGAAACTACAGACATTGACAATATCACTTTGTAGTTGTATTCGCTTAAGTCTATGCAGAATGTCTAACATGCTTAAATTTACTACTGTGGAGAAAGTACTAGTCATTAACCTAGTGGCTTTCGCAATCTTGACTACTAAAAAACCACGCTAAAAACATTTCTTCTTCGCAAGTTTCACGAAATCTTCCTTGTTACAAATATGTAAATATCATATGTGCCTGGTAAATGTTTAATTTCTGCCGCATTTTGGGCTTTTCAAAACACAGTGCAAACCAACGATTTGATTCGTGCTAGCATCATATTGGATGCGGGCGGTTAATATCCTTGTGGCATCCTCACTTATCCAAACCTTTAGTGGAAGATTTTTGTCAACTAGAAACGCCTTTAATTCTGACATTCCTCAACTGCCCTTCTACTATTTGTGCACCTTTTTCTTTTAAGCGCCTCTGAATAGTGGAAACCGAAAGTATAGGCAGATTTTCACTTCGAGTTTCATGTACGTCAAACGACCTCCGATTATAAAAAAGATACGTAGAAAACAATTGGTGGTGTCATTGTAGCGTTTTCCAGAATCCCCGTTTTTGTTTTGGTTTTCTGATACAGATTTCATTAGACCTGTTAGAAACGAGTCCAAATGTTTCTCTTTTTCCAAAGAATATTCGTAAATTTTTGAATTTGTATTCAAGAAAAGCGAAATCCGTTGGTGAATTTCTTTGTTACTTTTTATGAGTAGTTGAACTTCGTTTAAAACCGAAAAAACCGAGTTCTTAAAGTTTGGTTAGAAAAGTCTCTTTCAAATGCGCTTTCTTACGTTCACATCTACTGTATTTACTCTCTTTTCATTTACTAGGTAGGACCACGTTTGATGGTAAATGTTTCGTGTGAATGACATTTGGGGTCCTTACAACATGCCATTCTGTACTTCCCCCGAATTTTCGAGTATTCAGGTGTTTCACTGTCACCATCGTCTTGTTTTTAGAAACAAGTTTTCTCCTTGGTTGTATTCGAAAAACTACTTGGTGTGCCGTGCCATCATTTTTCGGAAAATGGGAAAGTAGCGTGTTTATCCGCCTTTTGTGAACTGATTTATCGTTTCCATTTAAAGAGTTTTAATGCGCGAGTCTTTTATGTGCTCATTTCCACGCGGAGGCTCCCTTGCAGTGGTGAAAAATAATTGGTAGCACCTTCATCCTCTTAGGTAAGTAGAATTCGGTTAAAAGCTGGATCTGCCAAATCGTACCTAGTAGTGGGTACCATAACTCCAACTGGTCCTGTTCCACCGCCGGTCCCCCCGTTGCTTCTTCCAGCAGAGCGTCCTCTTTGTTCGCATCATCTTCCGACAATTCAAAGGCTTTAAGGTCCTCCGTGATAGATTCCTTCCCAGAGTCCCCGCAAGCCAAAGCTTTATTTTCCATTTCTGAGACCTCCGAGTCTTTCGTTTCTGGAACATTTCCAGATATGGGATCAACACCGCCTTAAAGACACCCCTGTCCAGGTCCGTACTGCCCGATGCCTAGCTTCCTTGATGGCCTTGACGGACTCCCCATCCATCTGGAAAATCCAACGGATGGCAGTTGGCTCTTCAACCTTCTTGAGGGTTTTCCAACATTTCGTGTAAAGCGCACTGTTGAAGGTACATAACCTTTTTAGTAGGATCTTGGCGTCCTTTGAGAAAAAGTGCAGCATTGAACGGCTTTGTAGGCTGCTGGCCTTCATTACAGAACCTGTTCGTTCTAGTCGAAAGCACTACTCAACCTTCCCACCACTCAGCCTGAAGTTCCAGAAGCGTGGTAGATAGTCACCCGAAGTTATCCAATCTATACGTTCCAGAACACCACGCTGGGTGGTGCTTATGTCTCCTACCGAAATTGCACTCATTGGAAAGCAATCTTTAACAATGACCATCTTTACTGAGTGTAAGACCTCGCTAAAGATCTGGTCCTGGGCCTTAAATCTCTAAGAGGCCTGATACTGAGAATCTGGAGAGTCAATCTCCATGGATCTTTTATTTGAAGAGAAGGAGAAACCACCCTCATTGTAAATCTTCTCCATCATCTTCTTTTTTCTGCGGCGCTGATTCCGCGTTGGCTTTTAATTTTTACCTGGGATCTTATCCCCGACGGAACCGCCTGGATGACACCAGAGGTGGACCATTGATGGTTGCACTGGGTCTCATAAGAGGCTAGACATAAGTCTGGTTTGATAACAGGGCGAGGATAACCCTCCCTTTGTTTTGAACCGGATTCTGACGAACCCTTGCCCGAGTTGTCCTATCTGGTGTTTAATGCAATAAACACCGCTAAAAAATCGAGGAGACAATGGCGAAATTATTAAATTTATTAATTAAATTATTAATGGCGATTTAAATTACGTAAGATCTGGCCACCTTGCTGGCCAATGTGCCGAACCATTTCACCCTATTCATCGTTTTGAAATACAGTATTACACATTTCGGGGGTCATGAGGCGTGGCACTCTTTTTGAAACCACAATCTGGCTCATTTAGCTATTGACTTTTCCTATTAGTTTTTTAATCTAATAGGGATGTGTTTGCATCTAGTCGTATTTGAAACCTATTTTAACCCTGATGGGCGAGAAGATAAATATACCACAGGTTTCAAGGTCAGTAAAAACCTTAAATTATAAAAAACTAGTGGCTATTTACTACGCGGAAGGTGGAAGAAATCTACGACGATTGAGTGAGATCTTTGAGCAACGACATCCAGATAGAAGACCATCCATAACTACTGTAAGGCGAGCTGTGAATGACTTTCACCGTAATGGTAACTTACAACCTCGATTTCGAGGGCCTGGTTAGCGGGATTAGGACTTTGAAAACACCGTTTTAGCCAATTTTGCCGCATGCCCACGTAGTATTTGTGCCGCGGCGAGTAAGGATTTGGCTTGCAGTAAAACTTGCATTTGGCAAATTTTACATAGGCATAAGTACCATACTTACAGAGCAACGCTTCACCACGGCTTACGAGATGGAGACGCTCAACAACGACTGAATTTTTGCAACTGGCTGCTAAATTCCGTGCACGACGACCCAAAATTCCTCCGCAATATGCTATTCTCGGATGAATCCTCGTTTGCAAGAGACGGCCCTTACAAACACCAAAATGATCATGTTAGGGAAGACACAAATCCACACTGGGGATATGAACCCCGTCACAAATTTCAATTTTGGCGCTTGAACGTTTGGATTGGTCTTGTTGGAAACCGGTTAATGGGTCCAGTAGTCTTACCGAAAAATCTAAATGGCCTGAGTTATTTAGATTTCTTGAGAAATGAGCTAGACCAACAACTTGACGAACTGCCGTTGGCGCAACGAGCAAGACTGTGGTTTCAGCAAGACAGTGCCCCGCCACATTACCACAGAGCCGTGAGAGATTACCTAAACAGAGAATTTCCACGACGATGGATAGGGAGAAGCGGTCCCGTACACTGGCCAGCAAGGTCGCCCGATCTGACTCCGTTGGATTTCTTTCATTGGGGCTTCGTCAAGGACAAGGTGTACGCCACTCCGGTTGACACCCTTGAAGATCTGCGTCAACGAATTGTAAGCGCCTGCCGGGAAGTAACCCCGGAAATGATTCAAGCCGCCTTCGACGATACGATTGTTCGCGCCCAAGCCTGCATCGCAGCCGAAGGTGGTATTTTCGAAACGTACTTATAAATTTTGTTTGTAAGTAGATAAATAAAATGTCTCTTTCGCATTTTTCATCCTACCAAATTAAATCGTGTAATACCTTCTTCGCCTTTGTCTCCTCGATTTTTCAGATTAACACATTTCTGACTTTCATAAAGTTACACTACTCTCCCAATGGAATTCAAAAAAAAGTTATTTTAGCTTGCCTAAATTGTCACTTTTTCAAGTCGTATTTTGTCAGTGAAAAAAGTCTATTTTTTCGCGCCAACGCTATTTAAGCGTTTTCGGTGACGCTCTACAATTTTCTCATTGACAATTTTCTTATAGCACCTAGCGGTTAAAATTTAAATTTTCAAAAAACGTGAAAAATATTTTCGATTTAGATGCAATTTTAGTAGAGAGTGTCCCCCGGCACGTAAAATGTACGGTTTAAATATCAACTTTCTATAAAACATAGTTTTCGAGCAAAAAAACATCCTTTTTTAATTTAAAATGTTTATCTAATTAATAGGCCAAGTGTAATAATTTTGTTATTCTAATGGTTTGTCGTAAACTTGAAACCAATTATTTTTCGTTTCGTATAAAATAATTTCCAAAATGTTTCTTGTTAATTTTGTTTGCCTTTTATTATTATGATGGGTTTCCTAGAACACTCAACTGCCTAATCATCTGAACAGTATTGAGAAGCTATAAGTGAATGGCTCATTTCATTTAAAATAAAAAGCGAAAACTTCCAAATCCGTATTTAATGGAAGACATACTATTGTTTTGTTAGTTTTGTGGTGAAAAGGTCACTCAGTTTTTTACGCGCATGCCATTTGTCATCGAGACGGTTGTGGCGAGCAAGTTCATTATAGTTTTTATGAAAGAGATATTACGGAAATGGTAACTGTTCAATATCACGTATAAACGTCTTCAAAGTTTCGGTTATGAGTCAACTATACTGCTATAAATGGTCAATTTTGGATATCTTCTTCTCCGAGTTTGTCCATAAAGATCAGCGCACTTTTTTAGAATAAGAATAATAAAACGGAATCTTATACCCGATAACCAATATTTGCAATTTCACGAATTGAGAACGGTTAAAAAATTGTGGTAAATTTCTATTCAACGGAGTGATCTGAGAATGATTGCTTTTAAACCGCAAGAGCTATAAATGCTACTGAAGGTCATTACCTCAAATCCAGTTTTGATAATTCCACTCGTTTAAGGCAGTCACCAGCTAGAAAATAAGTAAATACTCTACGATTGAGCCTTATAAAATAGCAAAATACTTAACTTTAATTTTTGGTGAAAAAATATAAAAAAGACAAAAGTACATAACTTTGAACTTAGTCAAACGATGGAGGAAATATTTTTAATACCAAGAACTGTGAAGCCTAGAAATTGTCGGTTTATGATTAACCCAAGACAAACTAAATAATTTTTTTAAAGATAAGTATGTCATAAATTTAAGGGTCTGTTCTTCAGAGAATAAAGCCCCCAAAACTACGAAATAGCAAGTAATGCGAAGTTCGATATTCGGCCTTGAACCCAACTGTTTTCATTTATTATTAATTTCGTTTAAAGGTGGGGCAATGAACACAAATTCAAATGCCTAAACTTAATTATTGTTATTTAATTGGTTTTTAACAGTGAGGCGATAAACAAATGCCCAAAGTTTATTATTGAAATTATAGAAGGGTACTGAATTCTACAATGATTTTATTTATGTCCAGATCCATTATTGCAATGAATAAATTTTAATCGACTCGGTTAAACATATTCAGCAATTTGGAAAATAAGCAACTTGTACGAGGTAAGTGCCAGTTCAAAATATTTTCCCCGATGGATGCTGTGATAGTGATTTAAATTTTGTAAAGCGTACAAGAGCGAAATAAGAGTGTTAAGGAAACTGTTGAAGACGCGGGAAGGGCCCTAAAGAGTTTGACTTACGTATAGCCTGATCATTTAGCCTAGCTGGAAGAACAAAATTACAAACACATTAACACACCGAACTTTTTTGGCTAAACTGTACTCATTTATACTGGGGGTAAATTTCTATTTCGTTTTTTGATTTTTTGGAAATTAAGGTTTTAAAGAACAATACCAAGCGCTGTATCAATTCCATCCAAGACCGTTACTGATCGACACACATTTGCCACTTTTGACACGCGCTTCCATCAGGAAAGAGGGCCAAACGATTCAGACGACCTTGAGTAAGAGGTATCTTACAACAATTTGAATAGAAGATGTAGGTTGATATGATGCGTCTTAGTATTAGTAAAGTAATTTACTTGAGGTTCTACCATTGTCGAAAACGATCCTGAAACAAGTGCATGACGTGTATCACCTACAAAAGGTTCCAGCTCTCAACGGCGCATTCTCTCCTACGACAGTTGCCTTTTCTCAGTGGTTTGTTGACAAAGTAGGTTGTGAACATCAAATCTCGAGTATTCTCTTAACAGTTGATGAACTCACCAGTGGAGTGATGATTACACCCACGGGACTAGTGTTAGATCTCATCAATTGTAGGTAAGCCTACATTTTTCGTGTGGTATTGTTGGATGAACATAAGGTTTATCATTTTGCCTTCCTCCAAGCTTAAATAGTCAGGCATACTTGAAAGTCTTTCTTTTAGAAACGAGAAGCCACGTGCGGTTTCTGCGCGATGGAGCTCCACCCCTTTTAAGCCCTGACGTTGTGTGGCTAGCATGATATCCCGATTTAAAGACTATCTTAAATACATAGTTTTCGAGAAGGAATTTCGGGACGTTGATTACCTGCAACTAATTCGTTATTGATTGAGACTTTCAGCAACACACTTCAAATCTATAAAGGAGTTCGAGAATTTTTTGTATGACAAGCTCCATCCTGTATTAATAATATGAGCATTAAGTTTTACAAAATCGTTTAACAAAACCTTTTTTTACGTAAAACAAAAGCACCGAACTTTTAATTTGGGTTTGCCTTCTCTACGTGTTCCTTATTCTTCCACAAATTTCTGAATAAGAAACAAGTCTTAATATATTAAAGAGCGCTTAGCACTCTGGACAAGCTCGGAGGTTGAAGATATCCAAAATTGACCAGTTTTAACAAACAGTATAAATGACTATTAACCAAAGTTTCCAAGAAGTTTAACTAGTGATATTGAACAGTATAAGCATTCGACGTTTTGTAGCGAAGTAACCGTTTAAACGTCTATAGTTTATTTGCTTAATATATCTTTTATAATAACAAAAATGAACTCGCTCACCACGACCAGCTTGGAGTCAAAAAGCACGAAACACTGAGTGACATTTTCCTCACCAAACAATCAAGACAACAGAAACTATCCCAAACTATATCATCCATTAAATCGGAATTTTGTAGTTTTCGCTTCTTTTTTTAAATTAAATGAGCCTTTCGTTTATATCTACTTATTACTTTTAAGTTAATTAGGTGGCTGAATTTTCTATCTTTAATAATAATCAGCTAGGCTAATACCCAACGCACCACCACAGGCCTAAGTCTTCAAGCGACTTTTAAAGCCTTTAATTTAGGTGGCCGCGTTACAATGCGTAGGAGGGTGGTGGCAAGCCCTGCATGCCACACGATCGAGCCAACAGCTCCCTACACTAACGATTACCGTTAATCTCCACAAGTATTTAAGCACAGTACATTGCAAATGTGACTTACCAATTCTATATGGTTGGCATTCGTGGATCACCATTCTGCACATTTCTAAATTATAATTTTTTATAAGAAAAGGCACTCAAATTTCACAAGAAACATTTTGGAAAAGATTTTATAAGTAGCGAAAAATGGTTTTCCCAAGTTTACAACAAATTAATCACTTATAACAACATATTATTGGTTGATTAAAAGTGCAGCTTCATATGAATCCGATGAGTAAATTAAAAGATATACACATTAATCAAAAAATGTCCGTCTTGGATAGATGGGTGATCATAAAAGCTATCAAATGTTTACATGCATTACTTCTAAAAAACAATTTTCCTGCATTTTTCCCCAAATAAATTATCTGAAATGATGTTTAAGTGTCTGGCTAACGGATCAAAGTGTAACGGTTTTAGTTTCGGGAGCATCGTTCAAATATTTCGCGAAGTTTATGACGTGTAGAACTTTGTACCATAGCTTGCAAACTTAAGAGACAGTTTAATGGTCCTGTAGCTTTGGTCAGAAGCGTGCAATGTTGGATAACCTCCGCTCAGTTTTCCTAAACCAAAAAGAACTTGACAAGAAAGATTTATTTAGGCTTTTTTGAGAGTAGGGAGCTGTTGGCTCGATCGCGTGGCATGCAGGGCTTGCCACCACCCTCCTACGCATTGTAACCCGGCCACCTGAATTAAAGGCTTCAAAAGTCGCTTGACGACTTAGGCCTATGGTGGTGTCTTGGGTATTAGCCTAGCTGATTGCAAGGGCAAATCAAAATTATAACTTAAATTTCTGAACCTTATTTAACGAAGTCAACTTTTTCCTTTTGAAAAATATTATTACACCTTTACTCTTTACTATATTTCGCAAACATATTTCAGATGTGTCTCAATTCTCATTAATGTTTAAATACAATTTATGTTTATTCAGCCAGAGATACAAGGGCGACTTTTTCATACGGAAGTCAGAAATGAAATCTAGGAAAACGAGAAATTAGGTAAATATCTTACAGCACACGAAGTAGCTTCCGGGTTTTACATTTAGAGGTACAATTTTTTTATATTTTGTAGAAAGAAGTTTAGTTATTGGTGAAACAATCAAATAACTAACGAGTACCAATGTTGATTCGTGCCTTGTTGGAAGTGAGATTTCTTAAATAAAGAATTAAGTAAACTTAATCTGTAATGTCTCGATACCATTTGAAAAAGCAAATTTATTATTGTAAAATATTTTTTATACTAATTTTATTATTAGATTAAGAGCTTCAAATAAAAGAAAAAGCAATTAAGATAATTGTGAAAAATTACCACCGCCATCTCAAATAAAAGCACGGTCCCGTAGGATGAATGGTTATTGAACTGTGGCAATAAATCCGGGCGTGTGGAGAATTGTTTCACACCTATAATTATGTGTTTTCTCTGTTCCTCACCGTATCATTCTTCTGTCATTAAATCGCACTGGAAGTATCCAACTGAGCTCCTTTTTCTCATCTGAAATGACCTCCGTCATGTAAAACCACAATACTTGCCTGATTTCTAGCAACTCGTCTTCGAGTAAAGAGTCGTTTTCATGGTCTATTTTTCGTGTAAATTTTCAGCTTGAACAGAAACGGAAAAAGTCGAGTGTATTTACTATTCCGTTTCTGCGTAAGCTTCTGCTGTTTTATTTTCATTGGATTGGCTTAACGGGTGGATACGCGAATACCGCGTATTTTACGTGAAACAAAATGGAGTCGTTGGTTTGGGGGCGACGTTTTCTGTTGTTAAAAAAAAGTTAATATTTATTATCGCTTAAGTATTAATAATTTTTAGAAACTAAACATAAACACGCGACATGGTAAATTGTCAAATTGGACTAGCCAAAAAACTTTCTATTCTATAGGGTTTCATATACTTTTACTAAGAAGTTAATTTAGCAGGGAAGGGTATCTTATCCCTGTTTGTAAACTTTGGTATATTTCAATAGTTTACAGGTGCTTTTGCTTTATTAAAAGCATGTTTTTCAATTTTTGAATTGTCTCACACCCTATAATTGTCTCAGGGCCTCTACGTCTCATGCTTCTGTCGTTGAACAAATCGTTAGTAAGCCTAACCATTTACTCTCTGCCACACTCAATTCCTCTTGGTGGAATCTAACACTGGTTGCTTGAGGGTTTCCTTTTATGATGTATATTATCATCCTTGTCATTAATATATTTAAGTGTCGTCATATTTCTGGGGTTATTTGTATTCGATTATGAAAAAAAACTCATTGTCAAAGAACACTTAAAATTGGGCAATGCAATCATATTATCGTCTTCTTGGCGTACCTTCTCTATTTATCTCAGATATATTTAGTTTACCAATGGTGGACGATTAAAAGGTAACTTTAAATCGTCCACATGGTTTAACGAAAAGGTTTTCCTTTCCATTGGAATATTTTCAAATTTACCAAAAAATAAATCTGCATACTTTATAAAATTAAAATTAAAAATTATATACGTATCTTATGATGTCAAAAAGGTATGCTGAAGTGTTTATCTAGTCAAGCATTTCCTCAGTCAAAGCAGTTTAAATACAAGGCACTCCATCAGTGGCGCCGATCCCAGGGGGGCGGCGGCGCCGAAGACCCCATTGGGAAAAATCAATGGGGGCTTTGCCCCATTGGTAAAACCGCCGATGTTAAAGGCCGTTTACTTTTAAGCATCCGTAGCAAGAAAGTGTTATAAGTGAGCTTCGGCCCCATTGCGGAAAAAAAGCGATCGGCGCCACTGTATTCCATTATATCTCCTTCGTATTTACTGCGTTAATTGGAAACCGAAGATGAATTGGCTAGCTTACATAATTAGGTTGAAAAATGTGATTAATAATGTTTCCGCCTAAAAATTACGTCAATTCGCCAAAAACTCAATGGTAAAATTTAATATACTAGAAAACGTTTTGGACGTTAATTGGAAACCGAAGATGAATTGGCTAGCTTACAAAATTAAGTTGAAAAATGTGATTAATAATGTTTCCGCCTAAAAATTACGTCAATTCGCCAAAAACTCAATGGTAAAACTTAATTTACTAGAAAAAGTTGTGGATTTCCTTTTTGAAAACTGTGACAGCTAAAAATGAGCGTAACTCTATATTAAATCTAAGTATATTTTATTTTCTGAAATAAGGAATTCCACCAAAAATAACTAAAAATTTCCATTCAGATACCACAGCGCTTCAATAGAAATATATTATAAATCAAACAAACTCAGAAACAGTACTGAAACTGGCAATCGCCTACATTCAAAGCTTTATTGAAAAAATAAATTCCCACTAAAAATAGACCGCAAAAACGACCTTTATTTAAGAAATGTATGAAATTACGTAAACTCTTATCATGACAGCAGTTCTTAGTTCACCTTCGTATTAACCGAAAAAAAACTATGCCTCTGGTTTTTCCAGCGAACAGGGTAAATATTTAAGATTAAATGTTTTTTCGCTCTCATTTATCTCTATCTAATGTCTTTATGTGGGCTTATAATATTGACAACTAATAAATTGTTGAGTCTGTATATTGAAATAAAAGGTGAAAACATTATTCTTATTTCTATTTTGATATTAATTAAAAAAATAATTGTACTGTTCATAAGAAATATAGCAGACGAATAGTAAAATATTTGAGTTACATTTTTTTGGTATTTTTAAAATAAATTGTCGGAATAGCAAGTGTTTTTTAAAATTAAAAGATCTAATAAACCCGGCACGGAACAAGCAGTTGAATACACAAAATGAACGTATATAAGCGCCAAGGTACCTAGGCCAAAAAGCACGAGTAGTTGAACGTCAAATCTAAACTTCAGCCGTCACGTTAAACAGTAAAAATGGGTCTAGAAAAGCTGCAAATTCCAGTAATTCCAATAACGATGATATTCTTTGTTATTCAGGCCACACATGTCCAAGCTAATACTACGCCCAGGTAATGATATCCTAATTGTAAGTTTAATGAACTCAGTTTTGATTCTAATATTTTAAAACACAGCACGGCCCATCCAATTATTTTTGATGAAAAAAATTACCATTTAGAAATGTGCAGACAGGCGATCCACGAATGCCAACCATATAGAATTGGTAAGTCACATTTGCAATGTACTGTGCCTTCAAAACAGTTAAACGGGTAGGGCGAAACAAGTTGTTTAATATACATTATGTGGTTTTATTATTATGCTTTCCTCGTATCAGTTAAACAGTTTGTACGTAAAATTCTTGTTAGAAATATGAAATTTTCTTTATTAGATTTTGTGTTCGTGAATTTAAAACTCCGAACTAAATTAAACAAAAGTTTAATTAAAATTAAAAATTTGACAAAAAAATATTTTTTTTATTAAATTGAATATAAATAATAACCCCTTGATACAAAGTAACAGCCAAAACGTTTTGGGTCTCACGACATTACTTATTTTATTTTAAACCACAAGGAACAAATTAGATTAAAGTAGTACTTTTTTTCGTTAAACGATAATTTGATTTATTTTGCTAATGCCAACTTAAAACATATCATGGTAAAGGACTGACAGCGTGCCAGAAATTAGTTACTATTCTTTGCAACTTTCAGTTAAAAATGCTGCCACCAGACGTTTGTGTTGGATCAACCAAGGCCCATTGAAATTGAAAACCTTCTATAAGCTATTAAAACTTTTTTTTAAAAATTAGACTCATTTTAAATTACAGGTTACAAAAACCTTGACCAGCAGCAATATAAAAATTACAACTTGTCAGGATGTTTAAAAGTAAGCAACTTCTAAAACGCGTTTATTTCCGAGAAAGACTTTTCTATTTGTTTACAGATGTGGGAGGCAGCCCAAAAGCTTAGCGATAAATTTTGCAAGCACGTCCTGTCAGATTTAAAGATAGATCCGGATGACGTAACTATATACATTGTTTTACGATAATATCCATTGGAAATTTTTATAAAAACAGTATAAATTTTACTTAACTGACTAAAGCATTCTAAACGAAATCGTTTATTTCAGAAGAAGAAACGTACTCATGCGGAGTGGGTCAAAGTATGAAAGATTATTTTACCAATTTTTGGATTTCCCCTGACTTTATAAGCCCTACAGCATCTTTCGCTATAAATTCTTTCATTCTTTTTAAACTTTGCCGCCATCTTGTCCATAATTTCTAGTGAAATTTTAAATATATGTGCTAGCAAAATAAATAACTTTTTTTTGGTTTAAGGTTTGCAATATGGTAGATATGAAGGTAAATATATAAATTCACCTACTATGCTTTTTGACAACAGTCAAAAATATGCTTTAATAAGTAATCAGAATAAATCGTGTTAAAAATTATGATAGATTGACATTTCTTTGTATTGGTTAAGTTAGAAGAAACCACCTATGGACTATGAGAAGGAGGATAAAATACGCGAAAAAGTAGATTAGTCCATAATTAAAAGGGATAATACAGCTAAATCCTAAACAAATTTGAAGAACTTACTAATAACTCGGACCAAATAGATCTTCGAGCAAAAAACGCGAAACTCGGATAAAATAGATCTTCGAGTAATAAAAATGGCCAGAAATTCCAACGGTAGACCGGTTTCGTTCTATTTGGAACTCATCAGTACCGTGCGGGAAATCTGGCTGCCGACTGTCAAATCTAAAGGAGAAACTAAGCGTAAACATTAAAAATTTGAAAACGCGTTGCATAGCAACGGAAAGCCGAAAAGGGGGGAGTGTGGTGGAGAATAGTATATACGATAAGTTAAGTTAGAAGAAACCACCTATGGACTATGAGAAGGAGGAAAACGCCGTGTAGAATTTCCACGTTTTCATGAACGTCAAGTGGAACGCTTTTTTACACATGTTTTAAAAGTTTAACGAATAAAAATGTTTCGTTCCTCTACTATTAGCCTAGCTGATTATTATTATTATTAATATTATTATTATGTTTATTATTAGGTGCCTTAGATGTTTTAATAGTTTGAGTCTATTTGATCGATTCCCAAATGATCGAACGGGTCCCATTTGATCAAATTTCCATTTGATCGAATTGCATTTGATCGAATGGCATTTGAGCGAACGAAATTTGATCGAAAGCTACTGTGGGGTAAAACTACTAGGTTTTGGGAGTACCTAATTTTTAGCAATAGAAGGGCAGTGAACGTGGTCAGACCCCTCTTATACAACGGTGGATACGCGCCTACGGCGCGCGTACATCATTCTAACCTAACCTAACCTAAACTGACCCTATTTATATATATCAAAAACAACGGGCCGTTATCGTCGATGTCATACAAAATTCTATCATATAGTGTATAAAGTAAAAATATCTTCATCTTTGTGTCTTAATACAGCTAAAGCAATGAATTATTCCATCATTATTCCTTTTGCACTTCATATTGACATTCGGTAAAATAAAAACATACCAACTGGTACTATAAATACTTTTGAATTCGATCAAATAGTATTCGATCATTTGAAGGTTCGATCTTATCAAAACAAATTACAAATTGGATTCGATCAAATAGAATTTCGATTCAATTGAATTATTCAAAAAACTGTTGCAATTTGCTCTATTTATATCAGATCAGAAATATTATTATTTTGGGGCCTAGGTCTTTCATTATTAAATTCAAGGAAAGGTTGATATTTCAGTGTTATTTTTAAGAAAATTATTAGCTTTATACTATATAAGATTATCAATTTTATATTGATTAGCAATAGTTTCAGAATACTTACCTTAAAATCGATCTCAAAACGTTAATACAGCAACCAGCACAAGAAAAAAACAGATGACTGGACACAAAAATTGGTTGAAAAGTTAAATTTCGTTTTGCTAAGAAATTAAAGTTTAAAAAAAATTATTATTTAAATGTGATTTTCAAAATCTATAATTAGGATTATTTAAACACTTTCTTGAACAAATAATTTTATTTATTTTATTTATTAAAACTAACTATTTTGATTTATAGGAAGTGGAGGAGCTAAGTATTTACGTAAGTTGGTAAATAAAGAAAATGAAGACCGAGTTTTTATATTTATCATAAATAATTTTAGGAGTTTCGACTTGAGTGTAATGAAACACAGTCGTCCTACATGTGGTGCGGGCTTTTAATGCAAGACTATCACGTCAGAGACCGGTGCAATGTATTTGAATTGAATGGCCTTTGCAACTATGGAATAGAAGTTACCGAAGGTGCGAAATCTCTGGTTTTAATGCGAAACTAAGAAGGTATACACATATTATATTTCTCTAAGCCTTCCATTAATCCGTTTCAGCTATATTGAAGGCATTCTCCAAAGCCAAACCAGAAGGAAAGCCGTGCTTTAATGTATGTTAATTATTCCATTAAATTAAACGCAGAATGTTTTAAGGCTGTACTCAATTTTGGGGTGTTGAAGTTTTACCCCCTAGTTAATTTTCCATGTAAGAAAATATTATTCCGAATAATTTTGAGTGTATTGTGCCAAATTAGGTGGGGTGGCGGAGTGGTTAGCACTTTCGCCTCGCAGAAAGAGGAGCCGGGTTCGATACCAATTGGGTGAAAGCTCGGAACAACTTAGAGGTCGGGGATGGTTAACTTTTATTCAATAGATAAAGCTTTCAAAATTATTCGTAAAACTTTTTGATCAAGTAATTTATATTTCTGTATTATCTGATTATTTTTTGATAAATTTGTAAAATTAATCGGAAAACTGACGTTTTTTTCGATAAAAAGCTCAAATTTTACGAATAATACATGTTTTTTAATCATTTTCCGAAATATTAACCGGTAAATTTCTTTTTTTACATTTTTTTCCCGAAAAAAATCAATTTAATCATGGATAATGATTAACCGTCCCCGACCTCTAGAACAACTCCTTCCTCGTTGAGTTTGCAAGTTCTCTCCCCGCTGTTTTAAGGGGTTTTCCCCCGAGATCTTAGGTTTCCCCTTTCATAAAACTTGTTGAGGTTAGCGGTAATAGTTAGTGTAGGCCTGTAGGGAGCTGTTGGCTCGCGTGGCTTGCAGGGCTTTTCCACCACCCTCCTACGCAAGTTAACCCAGCCACCTGAATTAAAGGCTTTAAAAGTCGCTCGATGACTTAGGCCTAGGGCGATGCCTTGGGTATTAGCCTAGCTGATTATTAGAGGAAGCGCAATGCTCTTGAAAATCACCCATATCTTGACACAATTATAAACGATGAATATTAAATTAATAATATTTTGGTGATATAAGTATGCTTTATACTGTATATAATAATCCAATATTCCTAGTATTTTTCAATTTAGCTTATTAACTTGGTTTAACACTGATTTGTTTAATTTTTCTTTAAGGCCTCCTTCTTGTTAAAATGTTAAATGAAAGCTAATTAATGAGACGAATTATCATACTTAAACAAATACTTTCAAACAAGGCAATTTTGCTTTATACAAAACTACCTATAATTTTTTATTTATAGATCCAAATTTAATAATTTTAAATTCTTCGTTTTTACTTATACTGAGAAACGGGGAAATTTTAAGCTAATTACGCTTCAGTTTGATTACACGCAAATTACCCCAACATTTTTCTCAATTTATGTTTCAAACACTGAAACCAAATTAAAGGGTAAGATATCAATATTATAAAAATAAGATAAGGATCACCGGAATAATTTTATTTCCACTTTGAGAGAAAGGCTATTTTTTAAATCATTTTTAGTGTTATTCCTGGTCAATCTTGGGCTCGAAGAATAAATCCCTTCGCCCTAAAAAATCAAATCAACCTGGTACCTCATTCTTTTTCCGAAGCGATTGAAGCAAACACAGGTGCCTATTTTCCTTCCCCCTTTCGCACCGAGGGAAAATTAGACCGGGGCAATTTTAAGATATAGTCATTCGCAAATTTATAAACAAATAAACCTTGGATTAAACATTAAATTGGTCCTTCCAACGGCCAACTAATCAGGTTACTCATGTTGTGATTCTCAAATGTCTGATTATAGTCGGCTTCGGAGTATATTTAGAGAGCGCTCAGCAAATTCTATCGGTTTTGTTATATGACGTAACCAATCTGAACTGATTTGCCACATTTCATCAGGCCTGATTTAGTTAGCTGAACACATTTTTATTAATGATTTTCTTATTTTTTTCTTATTTTTCTTGGTTTGTTATTGTCATATTGACATCGGCTTAAATCCAATTGGACATAAACCGGAACGGCGTAGTTCTATCTAATTGGAACCGAGTCTCTTTAAGACATGGTATTGAGTTTTGTATTAACTGGTGATTCGCTGTGCGTGCTACATTATCCTTGGAACATTTTTTGGTGAACACCCTGTACAACGGAACATAAATTATTAATAATCTTAAATCACTTATGTTCTAGTTTTGATTAGTTATAGTTGTACTATGAATTTATTTTAAAAATAGAGAAATAATCTTTATTTTTAAAGAAATTAAATAATTTTGAGGTCGATTCAATTATTTAAATTCATGGGACTGAGAATAAGAATTAGGTTTTAAGTATGAGGAGGATGTCGAGAAAGGTTCATTTTCATAGAGCAAATATTAAACAGTACAAATTTTGTGAGGAATTAACTTGAGAGATTGATCCATATTGTCAATATTTTGAGTTTAGGCTTACAACGAATTCAGATTCATTGGCATTTTAGTCCATATCAACTGATCAGATAATATCTTAACTTAATTTAAAATTATCGGATATATGATACATATTTTATTACTTGTTCTGGTCCGACTATTTAAAAATTAATTATTTCATTGAAAATTAAATAACTTTATTTCATTAAAAATTAAATAACTTTATTTCATTAAAAATTAAATAACTTTATTTCATTAAAAATTAAATATATTTACTTCTTTACAAAATATATTACTTAATTTCCTTAAAAAATAAATTACTATATTTTATATATAATTAAATTACTTTATTTCATTAAAAATTAAATATATTTACTTCTTTACAAAATATATTACTTAATTTCCTTAAAAAATAAATTACTTTATTTGATATATAATTAAATTACTTTATTTTATATATAATTAAATTACTTTATTTCATATATAATTAAATTACTTTATTTTTTATATAATTAAATTACTTTATTTCATTAAAAATTAATCGATCTATTGGTTACTAAATGAATAAATCGCTAACTTCTTTTATTATCGATTTCTGCTAGAACTTATTGGGAAATTAATGAGTTCTTGTTCGTTTTAAAAATAAAAATTAATCGGTTAATAAGTTCATTGCATAATAAATCAGTACATTTATGAATAAATTTTCAAATTTCTAGGTAAAGTAATATCTTTATGGGTAAATAAGTTAATACATGTTTAAAAGAACAAATTCATCGTAACAAGAGACAATCGGTTACTTAATGAATAATTTGATTTATTATTTGGAAATCTTATAACATCATAGGAAAACTTTTAAAATAATCAATAAATTAGTATATTTATCAAAATATGAATAGGTTTGTAGATTATTGGGGCGTTATTGGTTATGGAAGTCAATTTAACTAAATGCATCAGTAACCCGGACGTTTTTTCGACAGGACTATCTCGAAATGATGAAATTTGATTTGGAATTATGTCAGGATTTCCGGAAAGCTGGATATTATGTGGGTAGATTATTCAAAATGTGTGAAATATTTAAAAATACAAGAGGTTTAAAACATTTCTCTCATTTAATAATATCATAATAGACTAAAGTTTCGAAGAAAACTGATAAAGTCGATCCCGCCATTACAAAAGTTAGCAATATTGCCTTTTAATTAATCCAATCTGTAACTAATATCCAAACATTAAAACCATTTTCGAAGATTTGCCAAAAGGATATTTGGAAAAAAGTGAGTTGGCCATTCTTAATAAATTTGAAGGCACGGTAACCATTAATTTTCCAAAATTCTCAGAGGTGGAATCTGAAAATTGACCTATGGTTGAATTCAATGGTAAGTGTCTGAAATATTATAGATAACGTTCAAAAAAGTAATGTATAAAATAATCCCTAAGTGCTGTTTTCGTGAGGCAGAGGAATTCACCTACTATATAAGGAGAATTGGAAAGTAAAGAACATTAATTGACAAATAAATAAGTTGGAAAAAATCATTTTAATTATTTCTTGCATAATTATTAACCAATTTTGAATTTATTGATTAAGCGAATCACAAATAAATAATCGTTAAATTAATTTATTCCACGAAACTCTTATTTTTTAGAAAAGACAAGCAAGTTGAAAAAGAAACCAATAAAATTTCCACAAATATATGATCCAGTCGAGAGATAAAATTCATAGAGATCAACGTGTAGAAAGAACGCGTTTTAAATTTAATCTGTGCAGAAAAGAATGCGTCTTGCCTCAGGAATATCGTGTAGATAAAATACGTCAACACTCCAACACCTTAACCATACGCTTTGCTAATTGGAAAGGTTTTTGGATAAAGAAACCATTCACATAAATTGCTTAACTGTGATATTCCCACAAAAAGAAAAGTACCAAAATGGTAAACTATACTAGACTTTAAAAAAAAAAGACAAACCAGCAGTGCGAAACAGTAATTTGCTTTTTCAAAACTGAAGATTTGTTAGGCTTTGCTATAAAAAACTATGATTTTCAAATTTTTAAATTTTGTTTAAATACATTTTTGCTTTATGGAAAAGATAAATAGCCTATTCTTTAACATTGAACCACTTAGCAGCCAATGCTATAAATCTCTAAGCCAAGCAGATTCTTTGTCCTTTTAAACGCAAAAGGGCCTGCTTAGACGATTATAATCCAGAACGTAATTGAACTTTCCTTACTGACTTCTAAAGTGACTCTTTGTTCACCGAAAAAGAGAATATCAAACACATAAATAAAACAATCATCAGAAGAGAGAGTGTTGCCATAACAATTATTAAAGCAAAAGTAACAAAAGGAATAATTAAGTGATTATCCTCTTTAAAGTTATCTATTCTAATTAAAAATTATGTTGAAAGTATCTTTGAAGATATCATTGAGACACTATGCGAGCAACTATTTGCCTTTTTTTTGCGTCTGTTAATATAACGCATCGTCATTTCCACAAGATCGATTACCATTGTGCAGTGTTATAAATCTGGTAAAAAATTGAATGTTTTTCTGTGCCTCGTAGTAGCAGATCCTGCCAATTATATCGCGGGAGTTTATAACCCTTGTTTCGTCCAGTGTTTTTTAAATCGGAGTATAAATACTGTCGATGTTTTTATTAGTTCGTTACTTTGTTTTAAAATTTTAAACAATTATAGGTTAGTAAATATCGAAACCATGATTGTACTAGAATTTATAATCGAATTTAAACATAGTTAAATCCATTTAATTTATTTGCTATTTAACAAAAGACAAGTATGGATTCTGATTTAAATGGAGACCACTTTTTAAACTACTAGGCCTAAACGGTTTATTATTCAAGTAAACTGACTCCTGCCTTCTACAAGCTTTCCCCACTTGACTATTTATCCTGCACCCTCTTGTGTAGCTTTGGGCTATACTGAATTTTTAAGACCCGATTTTCACTTCGAACTTGGGCAAAGATCATATTTGGAACCTATTTAATACTATTGGGTCTAAAAAAAAGCTACTCATCGTAGGTGAAATCGGAAAACTCCATTTGATTCCTGACATTTCAATCCTCGGCCTTTTCTTTATTTCAAATCAGATCCAGTTAATTTCAATTAGTAAATCATCGAATACAAATTCTGTTAAAAATTTATCCGCTCTAAAAACAACCGGCTGTAGAGAGATGGAGCTTACGGGACGGGAGAAAGGGGGTAGAATACTTGTCTAAGAGATATAAATATTTCTCATTCCTGGAGTATATTTAATAGAAAGGTAAGATACAAAACATCCTATCACAGCAATTGATGAAAACCCATTGCCTAAAACTTATAGCAAGATAGAATTATTTTAGTTCGAAATCTGGTAATGAAACGGCTCAGGTATTTAGGAACGAAATAGTATAAAAATGTAGTCAGGCTATATAAACATAATAATACTTTATTATCAGTAGTAATACAATCACATGGACCACCGTAAAAACTTGTTGAGGTAAACGGTAATAGTTAGTGTAGGGAGCTGTTGGCTCGCGTAGCATGCATGGCTTACCACCACCCTCCAACGCATTGTAACCCGGCCACCTAAATTAATGGCATTAAAAGTCGCATGATGACTTAGGCCTACGGTGGTGCCTTGGGTATTAGCCTAGCTGATTATTATTATTATTAAAGCTTGTAATGTTAGGGGATATGTTTAAGTTTGCCGCAAAGGAGTAAGAGTACTAGTATATTAGTAAAATTGGGTAACAAGGTGTAAGATACAATGACCACGTTATGGGCTAATACAAATGGGTAGACATAAGGGGTAAATTACAGTGGAGAAAAACCACTATGTAGAGATATTTCAAAAGGGCTTCTTTTGTTTATTTACAAAGAATGGATGGGGGTAACCACAAAAATATAAAAACAGCAGAGTATTATAGTTCGTACGGAGTAGACTAAAAGGTACAGCCCTGAAACGTGTCCAGAAGGGATTACTTGAAGCACAAACCGAGGATTTAGCTTTTACAATAGAGGGAAGCTCGTTCCAGTGATTAATCACACAATGCGTGAAGAAAGCCCTTCTTGTTAGACTTTTGCATCGGTTTTTAAACAGAGTTGGCGCGTTACGACCAGTCAACTTCATCGTAAAGAATTGGTCAGCCTCCACATCATAGAGGCTATGAACTATTTTAAAGGTTTCAATTAGGTCAGCAAGGGACAAGAGGCCCAGGCGTTTAAGTTGATCTGGGTAGGGGAGGGTACGTAAACGCGAAACAAGTTTCGTGGTTTTCCGCTGCACCCTCTCCAGTCTGTTAAGATCTTTGACTAGGTGAGGGGACGTAGGTACTAAATAATATCTTAAAATATTTGGCACTAAAAAAAGAAAATGAGTGCTTTAAAAGGTACAGGGCTCTCATTCCCCCGGCGGAAACATATCTGCAGTGAAAGTCCCAAATATCAAAAATTTATAACAAAGAAAAATGAACATATGTTACACAAAAACCAATTCTTTTAACTAAAGAAACAGCGTTTATTCTTAAAAATATTACGGCTAAGGAGGGACAGATATAAAGAATTTATATTATATGAATATTAATATACTAAGATTTTTCAATTATTTATATCAGTATGTATGTTAAATATTTATTTTTCAGCTAGCTTGATAAAAAAGTTTTCAAATAAATACTCAAAAAGAATTTAAAAAATCATATTATATTAATATTCGTAAAATATATATTGTAAATATCTATCCCTTCTTAGCCGTAATATTTGAAAGAATAAACGCCGTTTTTTCAGTTCAAAGAACTGGTTTTTGTATAATTTATAATTTAATGACGAATTATTTAATACATAGAGAATGTTGAGAAGTGGTCTGCTGATAAAATACACATGCAATAAGCGTCGTCTCATTATTTGCAGAAGAACCTTTGGCACCACTTCGCCACTTGTGTTCAAACTAAGAATTAACCTTAACATTACTTGTTCTTTAACTAAATCAAATATTACCCAGCATTATACACGATTTTTTTAAACTCAAATAAACCTATAACCGATAGGTTTACTGTTTATTCCTTTATTCAGTCCCTGCCTTCTGTAGGCCTATCCCTTAAAAAACGCAAACGGTTACGTATCGCGTTACTTTGACCTATACTGGCTGGTCAAACGTCACTACGCAATGTTGCTGATTATTATTTTCTGAAGTTTTTTAGCAAATTGAAGTGCCATGTAAATTGTGTACTTTTTACATGATTGTAGTTAGAAACAGTAACCGATATATAACCGTTCCAGTAGTATTTGGTAGAAAACGACCGGAAAGCCAAAGGATATTTAAGAGACTAATACGCCTTAACAACTCGGAACCCTCTACTCCATTATCAAACTGCTCCACTTTTAGCTCCCCTATAGTATTTTCTTTGTTTTTCTTAAAATATGTGGTGCACTGAGAGAAAAAACCCTAGTTTTAACAGGATAATTTTACATGAACCGTCTGTATATCACTTGCACAGAATAATCCTGTGATAATTACTGTAATACTGTACAAATTACACGTATCCTTTTTTTTATACAGGAACATAAGTACATAAATGGCCTGTATTCTATAAAAATGGGTTGGTCTTGTAAAATGTACAGAAGGACATTGTAAAAATGTTCAGGAATATTTGCAGCTGTATTTATTACACACATCGAGAGTGTAAAATTAACAGTTCATTATGTAAAATTTACTCGAATAACAGATATGTACTTAAACGGCTAGCTTCAGTAAGATTAACATTGAAGTTCTTTAAAAACATTTAGCATATCTGACACTGTAGATATACCTGAAATCCATTAATTTCAATTTAAAAACTCAAACGTATAATTCATCGGAAAAACTGGTTATTTCAGCACACAAATTTTTTAAACAGTTTTATTTATTGTTTCATTGCTGTGGGGGTGCGCCCCGTATGACCACCCTTCATATACTTAGTTAATAGCATCTGAACCCCGTCAATTTAAATATGCATAATGCATGGTAATTTCTTTGATAATCCTTCACCCTGCAGACCAAGAAGTGATTTGGAAATGTTTTTGATTCCCACATTGCCCAAAATTATATTTTTGGGTGCACTGCCCAAGGCAGGGATTGACTAAACTCTATTTTGAAATTTATTAATGATAGAGTCATGATATGTTTTGTGGTTATAGTCATCCAGTATCGGCCTCAAATGGTTTTAATTAAATTTTAATTAAAACGTCATACAAATTGTAAGAAATAAATAAGAAAAATGAATAAATATAAAACCGTGAGATATTTTTTACAACCTAAGCGAGTGTTTCTTTCGGAAAAGAGCGAGCGTTTTATATTTATTCGTTTGTCGAATTGATTTACAGCAATAAACAATTCGGTAAAATACTACTTACGTGATTATTTACTTTGGTTTATAGAGAGGCTAAAGGCTCTGCCAGTGCCCGATTTCTCTTGAACCAGAGAGGCTCACAATTAGATTAGTACCTATCTGGCAAACCTGAAAACCCAGTTGCCTCGTAAAACATGTAAAATTGTGTACCAAAGTCTTCTGACATTATTGTTATTTTTTAAACAAAATCATTTTTACTAGTGAAATCGCTGTGTATCAGTAATTACGTAAACATGTAAATTAAAATCGTGCTATATTTTGAAATATAGTCTTTTTACGTAGGCTACCTTAGCTATATACTAGAAATCAACCTTACGCGTGAAACTTTAAAAAATACTAACCAAAAAGAACTGAACATAAGGCTAATTTCTAAAAACCCAAGAACGAGTTGTGCAAATGTGCAATATTGGGTCTCTGAGAGATTTGACCCGTTTAGCCCCGGATTTTAATGAATTGTCTCCCTTTCCGTGTCTTCAACAGTTTCCTTAAAACTATTATTTCGCTCTTGTACGCTTTCCAAAATTTAAATCACTATCACAGCATCCATCGGGGAAAATATTTGGAACTGGCACTCCCCTCGTACAAGTTGCTTATTTTCCAAATTTCTGAAAATGTTTAACAGAGTCGATTAAACTTGATTCATTGAAATAATGGATCTTGGCATTAACAAAATCATTGTAGAACTCAGTCCCCTTCTATAATTTCAATTATGAACTTTGGCCATTTGTTTATCGCCTCACTGTTAAAAACCCATTGTATAACAAATGAAAACAATTGAGCTGAAGGCAGCATACCAAACTAAACATTACTGGATATTTCGTGATTTTTGGCGGCGTAAAACTCTGAATCTAAGCATTTTAGGAGACATGTTCATTGAACATTTTTGACTCATTGGGACCAAAAGAACAGGCCTTTAAATTTTTGACATACTCATCCGTTACACGCTGTAGATAATAATAAACAGTATTTTACAGTTTGACTCTCTTACATGGGTTAAACACAGTTTATGGCCGGGAAATAGCACAAACGCGCGGCGAAGACTTTTTACCACCGAAACGAAAACACTTCAGATTTGAAGGGAATATAACCTGCAAAGCAATCTTTATGGAAGACCCCTTCAATTTTTCAAATTTCCCTGTATAGTGACGCCAAAATTTTTAAACCCAAAGGCAAGAGTGGCCATAGCTGCAAACGTTGGTGTTCCACACCAAATACCCGAGGTTATATTCCCTTTAAAGTGGAAAATAGCCGTCGTCATTGGTGAGACTATTTGCCACCGAAAATCAGACAAACCCGAGTTTCGGTGCAAAATAGTCTCGATCGCGCGGCGCTTGCTAAATGCCACCGAAATTCCTGAGCACCGACTTTCATTGGCCAATAGCCGTGGCCGAGCGATCGAAACTATTTACACCCGATCGGGGGTAAATAGACATGGCGTTCGTGATTTTTGGCGGCTTAAAAATCTGAAACTAAGCATTTTAGGACCCATGATCATGGATAATTTTTGACTCATTACGACTAAAAGAACAGGCCTTTAAATTTTTGATACGGTGTAGATATTATTATAATAATAAACAGTATTTTACAGTTTGATTTTCGTACATGGGTTAAACAGAAGCCAGCAATTTACATGTTTCACAGTTTCTTGACAGGAAAATATTTACCGATCTAAGCTTTCAAAAAAAAATAACTCTTCAATAATTTTAGCGATTTAAAACTATTCTACAATAGGTTTTATATATATTTTTTAAAAAAAGGTAAAAGTAATATAAATTTTTGGCAATGCTGAATCTGAAAAATGGATCACTGTATACAGGGTGTTTTGAATTGCTTTGACTGGGCATTTGTTCCCCGAAACAGCAAGAAATACAGTTACCATGCGTAGGAGGGTGGTGGCTCGATCTTCATGCCAGTAGCTAACCAGTAGCATTTTAGCCCCAACGCGATGAATACCGACTTTTTTTGCAAGATACTTTAGCCGAGTAAGATGATGACGTGCCATTTGAAAGAAATTCGCGTCAGGTCCAGCTATTTTAATCGTTAAGTTAAAGATTATCTTGATGCAACGTTATCTTTGAGGTGGATACTTTAGGTCAGCACGGAACAGTTTAATGGCCAGCGCAAAATCATATTTAAACCTATGTTAGTTTCTCCTCTTTGGTTCTGATCAATTCCGTGCTTTAAAAGTTTCCTAAACACCCATATTTCTTTCTTGTACTCTTTCTAATATAATAAGCTAGATCACAGCATCCCTTTGGGGTGATACTTTGAATTGCCATTTTTCTCTTACAAATTGCTTATTTTAAAAATTTCTGACAGTTTCAATTAAACTCGATTCATTCACGTAATGGAACTTGACATTAATAAAATCAATTAAGAATTGGGCACACTTTTTCTAATTTAATTATGAAGTTTAGGCATTTGTAAATGTGTTCATTGCCCAACCTTTAAACCAAATTAATATTAAATTAAATTAGTTGGGTTCAAAGCCGAATATCGAACTTCGCACTACTAGCAATATCGTTGTTTTTGGGGCTTTATTCTCTGAAACAAAGCATTTACGGACCAAATGTTCAAAGTATATTTTAATTTCGAATCATAAGGACTTAAAGAACAGACCCTTAAATTTATGACATACTTATCTTTAAAAATATTATTTAATTTATCTTCAAAATTTATATTATTTCACCAAAAATTAAAGTTAAATATTTTGCTATTTTATAAGGTTCAAATCTAGAGTGTTTACTTATTTTCTAACTGGTGACTGCTTTAACGAGTGAAATTATCAAAACACGATTTGAGGTTATGACCTTCAGTAGAAATTTTAGCTCTTGCGGTATAAAAGAAATAATTCTCAGATCACTCTATTAAATAGAAGTTTTCCGTAATTTTTTAACCGTTATCAATTCGTGAAATTGCAATAATGGTAATGGGGGAAAGTTTTCGTTTTATATCATTCAATTTAACCAAATGAACTAAAGAAACCTTTTCTGAAATAAAATAGAAACACCGAAACATATCTTGGGGTTTGCCTTCCCTACGTGTTCCTTATCCTTTTTTCTGAAGAAAAAAAACCAGTCTTATTCTAAAAAAGTGCGCTTATCGTTATGGACAAACTCGGAGAAGAAGATATCCAAAATTGACCATTTATAGCAGTATAGTTGACTCATAACCGAAACTTTGAAGACGTTTATACGTGATATTGAACAGTGTTACCATTTCCGTAATATCTCTTTCATAAAAACTAAAATTAACTTGCCCGCCACGACCGTCTCGGGGACAAATGGCATGCGCGTAAAAAACACTGTGTGACCTTTTCCCCGCCAAACTATCAAAACAACAGAAACTCTCCAAATCTATCTCCTCCAAATACGGATTTGGAAGTTTTCGCTTCTTATTTTAAATGAAATGAGCCATTCACTTATAACTACTCAATACTTTTAAGATGATTAGGCAGTTAAGTTTTCTATCAAACGAAAGCTAGGAAACCCATCTAAATAATAAAAAGCAAACAAAATTAACAAGACACATTTGGAAATGATTTTGTTCGAAACGAAAAATAGTTTCAAGTTTACGACAAACCATTAGAATAACAAAAATATCACACTTGACCTATTATTTAGATACACATTTTAAAATAAAAGATTTACTCGATTATCGAAAGATGGGTAATCATAAAAGCTATAAAATTTTCATATGAATTCCTTCTAGATACAAATTTTCTTACCATTTCTCCCAAATAAATAAATAAAGGTCCAGAGGGTAACGGTTGTATTTTCATATATTTCAAAATTAGTTACGTGTAGATCTTTTTCCTGTAAATTACAAACTTAATTTAATGGCCACAGTAGATTTGATTATTGGCGGGCAAAGTTTGATCTCCTATGCTCAGTTTTTCCTGATTCGAAAGAACTCGCCAAGAAGGAATTATTTAAGCTATTGTTGAGAGTGCCGTAGGATTGCAAAGACAACTAATATTATAACTATTAAATTTCTGAACATTATTTTACACAGTCAACTATTTTATCTATGACAAATATAATAAAACCTTTACTATTCGATATATGCCCTTTCGTAAATTGCAACCTTGAACCCCTACGTGGTAGAATGGAGTAACAGGTGGAGGGGTAAATCCTTATTGCTGGCCAACTAAGGCTCTGCTTCTTCCTTAAGCCAAGGTGTAAGGTATCGTGCTAAGGGCTAAATGGTACCAGAGAAGCGCAAATTAGGTATCATTAACTATCCCCTCGGGTAATCAGGCGAAACCCCATTGTAACTAGTCTTTCAACCGGAACAGAGGATTAAGGACGGTGACCATTTACTTTCTTTTCTCGTTGAACCAAAATGGAAATAAAAAACCAATAAAACCACTCGGGCAAGGGTTCGTCAGAATCCGGTTTAAAACAAGGGGAGGGTACATCTTCGGATTCTCCTTGCACTGTTATCAAACCAGTAATATGTCCAGCCCCTTATGAGACCCGGTGCAACCATTAAATGGTCCACCTCTGGTGTGACCCAGGTAGTTGAGCAAGGTTCCGTCGGGGGTAAGATCCCAGGCAAAAATTAAAAGCAAATGCGGAATCAGCGCCGCATATAAAGAAGATGGTGGAGAAGAACCACAATGGGGGTGGTTCTTCTTTCTCTTTAAATAAGAGATCCAGGGAGAATGACTCCCCAGATTCTGAATATCAGGCCTCTTAGAGGTGTAAGGCCCAGGACCAGACCTTTAGCGAGGTTTTGTATCCAATCTGTAGCGTTTTGCAAAATGTAACTTCAAATAAAACATTTTTAGATTAAAAAATTATTTAAACTGTAAATCCCCGAATAAATTTACACAAAGGAGCTTTGTCGCAATGAACTATCAAATATGGATCACCGTATCTCCATTCATCGACAAAAAGACAGCCGAAAACGCCTGTGTTATGAATAGGTACCTCGACTTTAACGGATTGTTGTATAAAGCTTAATTTTTAAAGGAACTGCGATTATAGTTTAAATTAGTTTCTTAGCCATATTATTTAGAACTATTAAATTTGAAACGAAAGGTTATAAATAATTTTTCAAGAATTTTGATGATTCTCAATGTAATTAGGTTACACCAGGTGGCGATAGCGTCTAGAGTCAGAAAATTTGACGTTGTTGCGCCAGCCTCTTTTGCAATGACTTTGGTCCATGAAAAATGAAATAAAATGGCGTCCATGCGATGTGTTTGTTCGAGTTTCTTGGTCTTATAGAAAAGAAATGTGTCATATAAAAGAAGGCGGTTAGTGTTTTTTACGCGCATGTCCTTGGTTGTGGGGAGCAAGTTTATTATTGTTTTTATAAAAGAGATATTACGGAAATGGTAACCTCGTTATAAAAAGTCGTTTGGTTTGAAACGTTGAATGCGAACACTGTTCAATATCACTTATAAACGTCTTCAAAGTTTCGGTTATGAGTCAACTATACTGTTTGCATAAATGGTCAATTTTGGATATCTTCTTCTTCGAGTTTGTCCATAACCATCAGTGCACTTTTTTAGAATAAGACGGGTTTTTTTTCAGAAAAAAGGATAAGGAACACGTAGGGAAGGCAAACCCCAAGATATGTTTCGGTGTTTCTATTTTATTTCAGAAAAGGTTTCTTTGGTTCATTTTGTTAAATTGAATGATATAAAACGAAAACTTTCCCCCATTACCATTATTGCAATTTCACGAATTGATAACGGTTAAAAAATTACGGAAAACTTCTTTTTAATAGAGTGATCTGAGAATTATTTCTTTTATACCGCAAGAGCTAATATTGCTACTGAAGGTCATTACCTCAAATCGAGTTTTGATAATTTCACTCGTTAAAGCAGTCACCAGTTAGAAAATAAGTAAACACTCTAGATTTGAACCTTATAAAATAGCAAAATATTTAACTTTAATTTTTGGTGAAATAATATAAATTTTGAAGATAAATTAAATAATATTTTTAAAGATAAGTATGTCATAAATTTAAGGGTCTGTTCTTTAAGTCCTTATGATTCGAAATTAAAATATACTTTGAACATTTGGTCCGTAAATGCTTTGTTTCAGAGAATAAAGCCCCAAAAACAACGATATTGCTAGTAGTGCGAAGTTCGATATTCGGCTTTGAACCCAACTAATTTAATTTAATATTAATTTGGTTTAAAGGTTGGGCAATGAACACATTTACAAATGCCTAAACTTCATAATTAAATTAGAAAAAGTGTGCCCAATTCTTAATTGATTTTATTAATGTCAAGTTCCATTACGTGAATGAATCGAGTTTAATTGAAACTGTCAGAAATTTTTAAAATAAGCAATTTGTAAGAGAAAAATGGCAATTCAAAGTATCACCCCAAAGGGATGCTGTGATCTAGCTTATTATATTAGAAAGAGTACAAGAAAGAAATATGGGTGTTTAGGAAACTTTTAAAGCACGGAATTGATCAGAACCAAAGAGGAGAAACTAACATAGGTTTAAATATGATTTTGCGCTGGCCATTAAACTGTTCCGTGCTGACCTAAAGTATCCACCTCAAAGATAACGTTGCATCAAGATAATCTTTAACTTAACGATTAAAATAGCTGGACCTGACGCGAATTTCTTTCAAATGGCACGTCATCATCTTACTCGGCTAAAGTATCTTGCAAAAAAAGTCGGTATTCATCGCGTTGGGGCTAAAATGCTACTGGTTAGCTACTGGCATGAAGATCGAGCCACCACCCTCCTACGCATGGTAACTGTATTTCTTGCTGTTTCGGGGAACAAATGCCCAGTCAAAGCAATTCAAAACACCCTGTATACAGTGATCCATTTTTCAGATTCAGCATTGCCAAAAATTTATATTACTTTTACCTTTTTTTAAAAAATATATATAAAACCTATTGTAGAATAGTTTTAAATCGCTAAAGTTATTGAAGAGTTATTTTTTTTTTTTGAAAGCTTAGATCGGTAAATATTTTCCTGTCAAGAAACTGTGAAACATGTAAATTGCTGGCTTCTGTTTAACCCATGTACGAAAATCAAACTGTAAAATACTGTTTATTATTATAATAATATCTACACCGTATCAAAAATTTAAAGGCCTGTTCTTTTAGTCGTAATGAGTCAAAAATTATCCATGATCATGGGTCCTAAAATGCTTAGTTTCAGATTTTTAAGCCGCCAAAAATCACGAACGCCATGTCTATTTACCCCCGATCGGGTGTAAATAGTTTCGATCGCTCGGCCACGGCTATTGGCCAATGAAAGTCGGTGCTCAGGAATTTCGGTGGCATTTAGCAAGCGCCGCGCGATCGAGACTATTTTGCACCGAAACTCGGGTTTGTCTGATTTTCGGTGGCAAATAGTCTCACCAATGACGACGGCTATTTTCCACTTTAAAGGGAATATAACCTCGGGTATTTGGTGTGGAACACCAACGTTTGCAGCTATGGCCACTCTTGCCTTTGGGTTTAAAAATTTTGGCGTCACTATACAGGGAATTTTGAAAAATTGAAGGGGTCTTCCATAAAGATTGCTTTGCAGGTTATATTCCCTTCAAATCTGAAGTGTTTTCGTTTCGGTGGTAAAAAGTCTTCGCCGCGCGTTTGTGCTATTTGCCACCGAAAGTCGAGCTTTAAATGCTAAATTACAGAAGTACGCTTTCATAATACGGTTCTTTTTTCAGTTTATTACATTTATATATTTTTAAATTTCGGGCTGCTCGTAGCGTCGGCTTGTATGGATATTAAAGTAGGGGTCGTCTCTAAAGGAAAACATGCTTCATCTTATTTTTAAAAATAAACAAACACTTACATAGATAATACGCGAGATTTTTAAATGTTTATCATTCGACAGTGTCCGTTATTCAGGGGTTGTTCATATAGACCAAAACGTTATAATATATTTTGTCTATTTTAGCTTATTCTATTTTGAAATAAATGGTTTGACGGTGGGAATTATCCGTTTTATTATGGAGTCAAGATGGGGTAATCTATAAAGATTTAGTTGTTCATTAAAAGTGAAATAATTAAAAAAAACCTATTTATTGCAACTTCCATGTAATTTTAACTGTCTTTGTTGGTAGTGTCTGTTATCCTTAAGAATGGGTTTAAGGCGTATTTATTGGTACAAATTTGCATCGGCGTGGCGTTTCCGTTAATGAATACTTATATCTTTGAAAAAATATAACAATTTATAAATTGGTTCAAATGAACAAAACTGCCCAGTTTGTACCGGCAGTGGTCAAGATGGTCGAAAATGGTCAGTTAGGTTTGAGAGTGGTCCAGATGGTCGAAAATGGTCAGTTTGGTTTGAGAGTGGTCATGAAGATGGTCGAAAATGGTTAGTTTGGTTTGGAATTTGTAAAGATGGTCAAAAATGGTAAGTTTGGGTTGGGAGTGGTCAAGATAGTAATTAAAGGTCAGTTTGTGATGGGAGTGCAGTGTTCCAGAGAGCCCAAATTTTTGAATAAATTCCACGGAAGATGATGCCGAAATATTTTTACATATTCTTGTTCAGGACACTTTACGATTTAATAAAATATAAGAATTGAAGCACTGCGCCCCTGGCGGCGAAACTAGCTATCGTCAACATAAATGGATATGGCACCATAAGATTAGTCTAAATTGAAAATTTCAGCTGCTTAGGTTTATTCAAACTCTCTGCTCAGACGAAATAAGAGTGAAAAAGTTCGATTTCAATCATTTTCAGAAGGGTATTTCTCTGAAATTTCTTTAAACTTTCCGATTTTTACGAATTAAGCTAAAGTAGAAAAGTTTTGAATCGCTAAAATTATTGAACAGTTTCTATTTTTTATTTTGAAAGCTTAGACCGGTAAATAATTCCCGGCCATAAACTGTGTTTAACCCATGTAAGAGAGTCAAACTGTAAAATACTGTTTATTATTATCTACAGCGTGTAACGGATGAGTATGTCAAAAATTTAAAGGCCTGTTCTTTTGGTCCCAATGAGTCAAAAATGTTCCATGAACATGTCTCCTAAAATGCTTAGATTCAGAGTTTTAAGCCGCCAAAAATCACGAAATACCCAGTAATGTTTAGTTTGGTATGCTGCCTTCAGCTCAATTGTTTTCATTTGTTATACAATGGGTTTTTAACAGTGAGGCGATAAACAAATGGCCAAAGTTCATTATTGAAATTATAGAAGGGGACTGAGTTCTACAATGATTTTGTCAATGCCAAGATCCATTATTTCAATGAATCAAGTTTAATCGACTCTGTTAAACATTTTCAGAAATTTGGAAAATAAGCAACTTGTACGAGGGGAGTGCCAGTTCCAAATATTTTCCCCGATGGATGCTGTGATAGTGATTTAAATTTTGGAAAGCGTACAAGAGCGAAATAATAGTTTTAAGGAAACTGTTGAAGACACGGAAAGGGCCTTAAAGAGTTTGACTTACAAAAAGCTTGAGCATTAAGCCTAATTGGAAGAACAAAATTACAGACACATTACCACTCCGAACGTTTTTGGCTAAACTGTACTCATTAAGACCTTACGCTAGTTGTGTAGTCGTTATATAACTTTATCTCCTCTGAACGCATAAGACCAGGGGGGTTAAATTCAATTTCGTTTATTTACCTTTTGGAAATTCAGCGAAGTTCTGAGACATTGTCCTTTACCATTTAAGGTAGAGTGCGTTGAAAAGAGCAATATCAAACGCTGTATCAATTATTAATTTTTTTGTATCATAATTTAAGGTACGGCCCATTGGACTAATTTCGAACACGCGGATATGCACCTTATGCACGGGCGTGTTAAGGAATATAGTGTAGTCCTTTACCGATCGACGCACATTTGCCATTTTTGACACACACGTCAATCAGGAAACACCCTTGAAAGAGTGGTTAACGAAACAAATATCTTAAGTAACAGGTACTTTCAACAATTCGATTTAATTAGTTTTTGATTAAAACATGTTATTCTATATGATGCGTCATAGTTTTTAGTTAAATAAATTACTTGAGGTTCTATCGTGGTCGAAAACGATCCTGGTACAAGTGCATGACGAGTTGGGAGACGATAAAGTGTCAATCACGTTATGGTTTGGCAATTTCTACATGATGATAAATTTCACCCGTATGACCTGCAAAGGTTCCAGCTCTCAACGGCGCATTCTATCCTACGACAGTTGCCTTTTCTCAGTGGTTTGTTGACAAAGTATAGGTAGTGACCATCAAATCTCGAGTATTCTCTTAACAGTTGATGAATAAAACTTTTTTCCATGAGGGTACATGTATACTCAATTTTCACAACACTCACCAGTGGAGTGATGATTACACCCACGGGACTAGTGTTTGTGCTCATCAATTGCATGTAAGCCTACATTTTTCGTGTGATATTGTTGGATGAACATAAGCTTTATCATTTTTCTTTCCGCCAAGGTTTAATAGTCATGCATACTTACATTTTCTGCAAGATAATTTACCGAAGCTTTTCGAAGTTTTTCTTTTAGAAACGAGAAGCCACGTGTGGTTTCTGCGCGACGGAGCTCCACCCCTTTTAGCCCTGACGCAAGAGGTCATCTTGGCGCGACTTTTACTTTAAGGTGTATAGGTCGTTGTGGACCAGTTGTGTGGCCAGGATGATATCCCGATTTAAACCAATGCGACTTCCATAAAGAAATAGTTTACGAGACGGAATTTCGGGACGTTGAAGACCTGCAACAACGCATAATTGATGGCTTTGAGACTTTCAGCAACACACTGGGAATCTTTGAAAGAGTTTGAGAATTGTTTGTATGACGAGCTCGTATCTGTATTAATAATATATAATCATTGTGTTGTACAAAATTATTAAAGAAAACCTTTTTTTCATAAAATAAAAAACCTAACTTTTAATTGGGGTTTGCCTTCCCTACGTGTTCCTTATTCTTCCACAAATTTCTGAATTTGAAACTAGTCTTAATATATAAAAGAGCGCTTAGCACTCTAAACAAACTCGGAGAAGAATGTATCCAAAACTGACCAGTTTTAACAAACAGTATAAATGACTATTACCCAAAGTTTCCAAGAAGTTTAACAAGTGATATTGAACAGTATAAGCATTCGACGTTTTGTAGCGAAGTAACCGTTTAAACGTCTATCGCTTATTTGCTTAGTATCTCTCTTATAATAACAAAAATGAACTTGCTCGCCACGACCAGCTTGGAGTCAAAAAGCACGAAACACTAAGTGACCTTTTTCTCACAAAACAATCAAAACGACAAAAACTATCCCCAACTATATCCTCCATTAAATCGAAATTTTGCATCGTTCAAATATTTCGCGAAGAGACCGTTTAATGGTCCTGCAGCTTTGGTCAGAAGCGTGCAATGTTGGATAACCTCCGCTCAGTTTTCCTAAACCAAAAAGAACTCGACAAGAACAAGTTGGCTAGCCAAAATATACCTCTCCTCGGAAGAATTGTCCCTAGTGGTATTAATTTCTCGAGATAACCCTTAAAGATATATCTCCGCAATTTAGAGTTATTTGTTAAAAATATTAACCCATTTCTATCCCGCCCGGTATAAAATTTTAATTATAATTAAAATAATTGAGACGAAACGACCAATTTTAATTTATTCAGAATATCATAAGTTAAGTAGTTACAACAGTAAGTTAGACGTACTATAACAATGCACAATTGAATTAAACCCTTTTACAGAACAAGTTTATCAGTTAAATATAATACGAAGCAAATTTTAATGAAAGAAATATCTACAGAGGCTTTTTGGAATTACTCGCTTACGAAATACTTGCCGCATCTTTAACGCTCATTTTATTTCAACACTCGCCCTTGATGAAGATACCGTAGATATCTGGTAGTGGACGACTCGTTCACTTCCTGTTGACGTTGTGACGCATACCACATGAAAAAGACCAATGCCGTCCAATTTCCAATATCATATAATGACTCGCACACCCAAGAAATCATTGACTGCGTTAGAAATCGTAGATATCCAAATATCCACACCAAATGTATTTACAAGAAGCAAAAACCTTACCATCAACAAAGCACAGAGAGCCACTTGACTAACCGCCAGCTCTTAAAGCAATTAACGTTAAATTATCTCCTTTGAATTAACAGAACTATATATAGGTCGTTAAGAAAGTGGACCACCCACAGGGTCTACCCTTTAACCCTCTAATCTCGGCTGACTGCGCTAAAACAAGATTTAACCTTTAAAAAATACCAGATTAGGCCTTCATAAATTCATTAATAAAAAAAGACTTTATTACCTATTATGCTTACGATGCCTGTCTTAATTTCAGTGAATCTAAGCAGCTATCGGTGGTTCTGTGGTAGAGCGCTCGACTGCCAAGCCGAATGGTCTGGGTTCGAAACCTGGGTGGCGCATTTGTTTTTAATCAATAGAGAAACGCTAAATTAGAATTTCTTCGATGCAATAATTTCAATTTCAATTCTATTTCAATTAAACCAAAATTTCGTACTCTATTAAATACGCTTCCGATAAAGCTGAAGGTCTAATTTTCAATAAGGCGTAACAAGTGTCGGTGGTTCTGTGGTAGAACGTCCGCCTGTCAATCAGGAGGTCTCGGGTTCAAATCCCGCCCGATGCGATCGCAAATTGATACTAAGACGAATACCGTGTACAACTGGTGGAAACCCTGCCATTGGACGTTGAGAGGTAGCATTACACTCAGCACTCGGTCCGTCCCAAAGTCATTAAGAAGAAGTTGGAGAGAAAACGCCCATATAAACACAACAGACTCAACATGCACAACCATCAGAACACAAACACAACAAATTCAACACTCACAACCTACGCATAAACATTACAAAAACGTAATACACCAAACCGTCACGACGGTGAGCGAAAAAACACCATCCAAACCAAACCGCAAATGCATCCGTTAACGCTCACCGTCACACGGTGGTTTTGCCAACCCTTTGAGAAACTGCGTACGCAGTGATTACACTTTGCACCGAAAATGCGAACGCGTTCGCAGTCCTGACAGACAGACAGACCCACCCACAGACCTACCCACAGACCCACCCACAGACCCACCCACAGACCCACCCACAGACCCACCCACAGACCCACCCACAGACCCACAGACAGACACGGTCGTTGTATAACCCCTCCTAGGGGACTTTGTCCCCTCGGAGAGGTAAAAATTTATTTAGGCTATTGTTTAGAGTTCCGTAGGATTGCAAGGGCAAATCAAAACTATAACTTAAATTTCTGAACATTATTTAACTTTTTCCTTTATAAAAAATATTATTATACATTTACTCTTTACTATATTTTGCAAAAATATTTCAGATGTGTCTCAATTCTCATTAATGTTTAAATAAAATTTATGTTTATTCAGCCAGAGATCCAAGGGCGACTTTTTCACAAGGAAGTCAGAAATAAAATCTAGGAAAACGAGAAATAAGATAAATATCTTACAGCACACGAAGTAGCTTCCGTGTTTTACATTTAGAGGTTCAATTTTTTTAAATTTTGTAGAAAGAAATTTAGTTATTGTTGAAACAATCAAATTACTAACGAGTACCAAAGTTGATTCGTGCCTTGTTGGAAGTGAGCTTTCTTAAATAAAGAATTTAGTAAACTTAATCTGTAATGTCTCGATACCTTTCGAAAAAGCAAATTTATTTTTGTAAAAATGTTTTGATATTAATATTATTATTAATTAGATTTGGAGCTTCAAATAAGATAATTTTTAGAAATGACCACCGGCATTTGAAATAAAAGCACGGACCCGTACAATGAATGGTTATTGAACTGTGGCAATTAATCCGGGCGTGTTGAGAATTGTTTCACACCCTATAAACAACTCGATATTTTCTTCATAAATGAACTATTACCCTTGAAAACTAATACGGTTTAGGGTCAAATGATAATAATTAATTAAATATAAGAATAATATAATTTATAAATATTTAATTAATACAATTTATAAATATTTAGTTAAATATAAGATTAATATAATTTATAAATATTTAGTTAAATATAAGATAAATATAATTTATAAATATTTAAATTGATGTAGGTTCGATTCCCGGCCGTCGCCAATATATCAAAAATTGATACTAAGACGAAAACCGTGAACCATTGGTGGAAACCCTGCCATTGGACGTTGAGTGGTTGCCTTGACACTCAGCACTCGATCCGTCCCAAAAGTCAATAAGAAGAAGTTGAAGAGAAAACGCCCGTACAAAGACAACAGACTCAACAAACACAAACACAACAGACTCAAAACCCCCCACCGTCAAAACACAAACACAACAAACTCAACACCCACAACCGTCATAACACAAACTCAACATACACACCCTACACATAAACATTTCAATAACGAAATATCCAATCAACCTGAGTTAAAACTGTTGCAACGGTGAGTGTTAACGAAAAAAAAACATTCAAACCAAACCCAACCGCAAATTAATCCGATAACGCTTACCGTCGCACGGTGGTTTTGCCAACCCTTCGACAATCCTAGCAATTTCAAACGCAGAGATTTCTAGAAACTGCGTACGCAATGATTAACCTTTGCACGGAAAATGCGAACGCGTTCGCAGTACAGAGACACAGACAGACACGGTGATTGCAAAACCCCTCCTAGGAGACTTATTCCCCTCGGAGAGGTAAAAAACGAGCAACTAAAGAACGCGAATCATTTCTGCAAACTCTCGAATTGAGATCGGATAAGAAATAAGGTGAAATTGCTATTACCTCAAAGCCCATGCTTATTACCACAACTCATTTTTCGAGGACTACACAAGTCAAAATCTTAGTAAACACTCTAAAATTGAGCATTATGAACTGAAAGAACCTGAAGTTTTACGTCGTATAAGGAATACGACAATTTCAAAACTATCATTTACTTGACTGATATCACTTCAAAGTTTGCTAATTTAATGAAGGATGAAGATAAAGTAGGCGATACTTTCATTTAAAAATGGTCGGAAAAGTTACTATAAACGTTAAAAGTAGAATAAGGCACACTTTCGACTACTAAATACCACACAAATTTCTTGTTTTAGTAACACTTTTAAGGAAAAATTCCGAAAGTTTTATAACGAAAAATACGATATAAATCTCTGCAGTAGTAAAATTATTTTACATAATTTTGGACTTCGCCGCTGAATGCTTGTTTTCATCGCCAAGATTTTTATTCGCCTAGCATATATGCAGCACTTCAGAAATAAAAAGGTAATCATTTGTTGCTTTGGCGCTAGTTATCCAAGGTGCTACTTGAAATAATTTTGTATTCTTGTCCAAAGTGCCTACAATTAGAACGTGGAATCCATTTCTATTTAACTTTAACGACAGCAAACGATGAGTCATCGAGTGGTTAAAACAATCCTGAAATAACTGCACTCGTCACTTCCATCATCCACATGGTTTAACGAAAAGGTTTTCCTTTCCATTGTGAATATTTTTTTAAATTTACAAAAAAAGAAATCTGCATACTTTATAAAATGAAAATTAAAAATTATATACATATCTTTCGAGGGAAAAAAGCTAAGCTGAAGTTTTTATCTAGTGCTCAGTCACAGATATTTAAATACAAGGCATTCCATTATCAATCCTTCGTATTTACCCCGTTAATTGGAAACAGAAGATTCATTGGCTAGCTTACAAAATTTGGTTGAAAAATGTGATTAATAATATTTCCGCCTACAAATTACGTAAATTCGCCAAAAACTCAATGGTAAAATTTAATTTACTAGAATAAGTTTTGGATTTCCTTTTTGAAAACTGTGACAGCTAAAAATGAGCGTAACTCTATATTAAATCTAAGTATATTTTATTTTCTGAAATAAGGAATTCCACCAAAAATAACTTCAAATTTCCGTTCAGATACCACAGCGCTTCAATAGAAATATATTGTAAATCAAACAAACTCAGAAACAATACTGAAACTGGCAATCGCCAACATTCAAAGCTTTATTGAAAAAATAAATTCCCACTAAAAATCAACCGCAAAAACGACCTTTATTTAAAGAAATGTATGAATTTACGCAAACTCTTATCATGACAGCAGTTCTTAGTTCACCTTCGTATTAACCGAAAAACAACTGCGCCTCTGGTTTTTCCAGCGAACAGGGTACACATTTAAGCAGGGGCGGCTCAAGGGCCGGGCGCCCCGGGCAACTGCCCGGGGCGCCGGTTTGAGAGGGGCGCCGAAATTGAGTTGTGCGCCTTTTTGGTTTACTAAGAATTGGATTTGTTTATAAAATTTTTAATGAAAGCGTAACATAATTTGAAAAATCTTTAGCTACTTAGAAATACAAACCGTTTTCCCAACCAAAATGTCCAGCATCGTCGATGAACGTTTTTTTGCGACTATTTATTTAACAATAGTAAATAAACCATAAAATTACGGTGCATAGTTCTGACGGATAAAGCATTTTCCTGGTATTTTCATTATAAACCAGGGTATATAATATGAAGAAGAAAAAGTGGTTGGGCGATACTACAAGAATAGAAGTGTGTCAGAATTTTTAGAAGGGTGTACCTAGCAACAGGGGTCATACCACCGGAGGCCTATCATAATAGTGCCCTACGCCAGCGTCCCCAAGCCCAGACAGGTGACAAATCCAGCATGGGTAGTAGCGAGGGGCTAGCCAGTAAGAATTTGCCTGTACACCAATTACGTAATCATTAATGAGTGCAGAACGATTACGATGAGTACACAGGCAACCCAAATCTTTAAAATTGTTACAGATGAGTAATTGAGTACGGGATAATTCCAATGAATACGCGTGATTACAGATATTTGCGCGCTATTACAAATGATTACACGCGATTTCGTAATGATTACGGGTGATTACAGATGAGTACGCAGATTACAAATGATTACGGGATTACGAATGAGTACAAAAGATTACAGAAGATTACGTAATCATTACAGTTAGGGTGTACACCGATTACGGGAAGTGGTTAGCCCCTCGGGTAGTAATACCCTACTACTGATGGTCGCACCTTTTACGCAAACCACTCAACCCAGCAGAAGGTGCAGCAATGGGTGGACCAATTCTCACATCGCACACAGCCGTGGGATTTAGAGTAGATGCTATAGCAACTCCAGCCGACACCCTACCTACCCTTTGGAAAGAGCTCCTAAAGGGGAACGACGGGAATACAGCGGTCCACATAACCCGGCACAGCTGGCACCGGAGATCCCGGTGTTACTCCAAAAGGCCAGGAAACAGGACCACCATGCCCTCATACGGAGGCCCGCCGCCCCACAGCAGGCTACCCAATCCGCCAAGGCGGCCAGGTTGCACGGACCCTCTCCGTTAGCCTGAGCCGAAGCTCAGTTTACAGCCAAACCTGGCCAAAGTCGGAGGTGGAGAAAGGACCATTTGATCAGAGCTAACATCTCCCAGTGCACCACCGCCCTTATGGGTTACAAGAGCCGGACCCCGATTCCCTGGTTAAGCCACCAGTTATTGCACACTCTAACCCCTTTAGGGCCACAAGAATAGAAGGAAGCCCAAAATAATACAGTACTTCAATGTACTTGCTTGCTATTTCGTTACGTTTATCCAGCTTTATGATAAATAAACTAGCAGGCCATCTCCAAGAATTCTATTTGTTTCTTAGGCTATTACGAACCTGCATTTAATATTCTAAAATGCATTTAAATCGTTTTCGATGGCTAGTTCCAAAGCAGTCTATCGGTACGATTTAAGGGGGAAGACTACAGTGGTAATTGTCTACTTCCGCGCTTTTTCAAGCTGAACTCTTTTAATTTTGTATTCTAACTTATAAAATTAATATTTAAGTGTAGGACAGCCTCTTGTTTAGTGCTTAAAATAATTTTGACAATTTTAAATTTAAAAGTAATTAAGTTATTACGTTTTAATTCGGACCCCCGGAACTAAACAAGCTGGGCAAGCGCCCAAACTACCCTTTAGTTAGGACCTTATATCTCGTTAACTATTAATATTAGAATTGTCAAAATTATTTTAAGAACTAGAGGAAGGTTCAGCTTAATAATAAAAATATAATTCAATTATGTAATTGTTAAAACAGAAACGTTCAGCTTGAACGAAGAAGAGGCTTTTACTGTATTCTTCCCCCTTAATCTGTCATGTGTCCGTGGTTACAGTTAGTCATTTCTATTTTACGCGCACGCGCAGAAAGCCGTTTATTAGTTTCAGTTAGATAGATATTAATTAGAGTCATGTTGAATTGAATTAAGATTATAAAAAAGGAAATTAAGAGAAGCCGTTGAAGCAGAGAAGAAAGCGACAGCTTTAAAAAAGTTCATAAGTGTAGGCCTTAATAAATCCCGCCAAATAGGGAACTAACACTCCGTAGCTTTGACTGTGACCGCCATGTTGCGTAATTTTTTTTTCAATAGGAAAAAGCATGGGTGAGGTCGTGAGACGTAGAACTGTTAGCTCCCTACACTGTTTGAATTAATTTGTTAAAGCAATTAATGTAAGGAATAAAAGAATTAAGTTTACTAAGAACAACCCGTGAGTTTAAAATAGAAATATACATTATTTTATCTTTAACTCACGGGTTCTTCGTAAACTTAATTCTTTTACTTCAAGTATATAAACCGTGATACTATTCACTGTATTCAGTATGGACATTATAATTAATGTACTTAAGGTATACTAGTCTGGCCACCTTACCTAGTGTTTCAAGCTCTATGTAAAATGACCATGTACCATAAAGAAGGTATTAAATATGTTTACACAAAGTATTTAGAAAGTGATTAAAGGGAATATTTATGAAAACGGTAAATTTATAACATGGACATGGTAATGTTTTTACGGGGGGGGGGTAGTTTAATTTAGTTTAAAATAAGAGGGGCGCCAAAAATCCCCCTTGCCCGAGAGTATAAAATTTCTTGAGCCGGCCGTGCATTTAAGATTAAATGTTTTTTCGCTCTCATTTCGAATTCTTTTTATCTCTATCTTATGTCTTTATGTTGGCTTATATTATTGACAACTAATTAATTGTTGAGTCTGTATATTGAAATAAAAGGTGAAAACATTATTCTTATTTCTATTTTGATATTAATTAAAAAAATAATTGAACTGTTCCTAAGAAATTTAGCAGACGAATAGTAAAATATTTGAGTTACATTTTTTTGGTATTTTTAAAATAAATTGTCGGAATAGCAAGTGTTTTTTTAAATTAAAAGAGCTAATAAACCCGGCACGGAACAAGCAGTTGAATACACAAAATGAACGTATATAAGCGCCAAGGCACCTAGGCCAAAAAGCACGAGTAGTTGAACGTCAAATCTAAACTTCAGCCGTCAAAACAGTAAAAATGGGTCTAGAAAAGCTGCAAATTCCGGTCATTTCAATGTCAATGATATTCTTGGTTATTCAGACCACAAATGGCCAAGCGAATACTACGCTTAGGTATTGATATCTTAATTGTAAGTTTAATAAACTCAGTTTTATGCTAATATTTTAAAACACAGCACAGCCCAACCAATTATTAGGGAAGAAAAATATTACAATTTAGAAATGTGCAGAATGGCGATCCACGAATGCCAACCATATAGAATTGGTAAGTCACTTTTGCAATGTACTGTTCCTTCAAAACAGTTAAGCATTATTAATTGCGGTGGCACTTAGAAGAAAGCACAATCAGACCTGATGAAACTCCCGAACGGGTAGGGCGAAACAAGTTGTTTATTATACATTATGTGGTTTTCTTATTATGCTTTCCTCGTATCAGTTAAACAGTTTGTACGTAAAATTCTTGTTAGAATTTTTCAAATAACTTAACCTTGTTTATAATATTTGGTTAAAAATTAAATTATTATATAAAAATTTTCTTTATTAGATTTTGTGCCAGCATTTATTCAAAGCGAAATTTAAGTGTACGTGAATTTAAAACTCCGAACTAAATTAAACATAAGTTTAATTAAATTTAAAAATTTGAAAAAAAAAAGATTGTTTTAATTAAATTGAATATAACGATATTACTTATTTTAATTTAAACCACAAGGAACACGTTAGCTTTAAGTATTACTTTTTTTCGTAAAACGATAATTCGATCTATTTTGCTAATGGCCACTTAAAACATAACGTGGTAAAGGACTGACAGTGTACCAGCAATTTGTTACTATTCTTTGAAACGGTTTACCCCCATTTCGCCCAAAATAGTTCTCCCAATTCCAATTTCTCCCAATCCCATTACTCCCAATTCCCATTTCTCCCAATCCCATTTCCCCCAATCCTATTTGTCCCAAAATAGTTATCCCAAATCCCATTTGTCCCAAAATAGTTATCCCAAATCCCATTTGTCCCAAAATTACACTTGGTATAAACATGAATCTAAGTTTTATTCTAATATGCAAGTACATCAAATTTTGCCCATTTCATTTTACATCGAATCCCCATTTAACCCAATACTATGAATATGGTCAACCTAACCTAACATAATCTAACCTAACCTCACCTAACCTAACCTAACCTAACGCCAAGTCAATTCACATATTCACAAAACGGTAAACTTACTTTGTTTGAGATCTAAAACCGCGCAATTACCATATATTTGGAAAATAATGATTGGGAGAAAGGGGAATCCATATTTTGGGGAATATTGATCGTAGGGAGAAATGGGAATCAATTTTTTTGGGAAACTTGATCGTTGGGAAAAATGGGAATACATATTTTTGGGTTAAATGAACTCCGGTTCGGAGAAATGGAATTGGGACAAATGGGACACCTTGTTTTTTGGGAGAACTGATAACTTTGGGAGAAGGTAAAATTGGGATAAATGGGAAAATACTTTTGAAACTATCAGTTAAAAATGCTGCCACCAGCCGTTTGTGTTGGATCAAACAAGGCCCATTGAAATTGAAAACCTTCTATTAGCTATTAAAACTTTATTTTAAATATTAGACTCATTTTTATACCATATTTGAAATTACAGGTTACAAAATCCTTGACCAGCAGCAATATAAAAATTACAGCTTGTCAGGATGTGTAAAAGTAAGAAACTTCTAAAACGCGTTTATTTCCGAGAAAGACTTTTCTATTTGTTCACAGATGTGGGAGGCAGCCCAAAAGCTTAGCGATAAATTTTGCAAGCACGTCCTGTCAGATTTAAAGATAGATCCGGATGACGTAACTATATACATTATTTTACGATAATATATATCCTGTAGCAATTCAGGGTCGAACCGACGTCGAAAAAAAGTGTCGAGCCGCATGGTCGGTCGACCGTTGGCCGACTCTCCTTTTTCTGGTCGAAATTTCCTAGTAGCATCGGGACTCTCAAATATTAATATTTTAGTCGAAATAGGATAGGCCGACGGTCGGCCGACCTTGACTGTTTGTCCCTTAGTCGACTACCAAAAAGCACTGCACCAAATGCCTAACGTAAAGTCGTTATATATATATATATATATATATATATATATATATATATATATATATATATATATATATATATATATATATATATATATAGCGAAATTAATTGGCTAATAAAATGACGGATATAAGTCGACCTTTGGTCGGGCTATAAATGTTTCATGTCATTTTCAAGTCACGACAGCTATTTAAGGTCGGCGTTCGGACTCTAAATAGTTCCAATGATAAGACTTATTCACCCGATAAGTGGTCCAAAATGAAAGGTTACCATAACGACTTGAAAAGCGACCAAAAACGTACTTACGCGGAATTATTACAAAAATGTTTAAGACTTTTAGCGTCGGTATTTGGACCACGACCCCAAAACGACTTTTCGACCAGAGCCCGACCCTAAGTCGACTCTTTGTGCTACAGGGGAATCCATTGGAAATTTTTATAAAAACACTATAATTTATACTTAACTGACTAAAGCATTCTAAACGAAATCGTTTATTTCAGACAAAGAAACGTACTAATGCGGAATGGGTCAAAGTATGAAAGATTATTTTACCAATTTTTAGATTTCCCCTGACTTTATTAGTCCTACAGCATCTTTCGCTATCAATTCTTTCATGCTTTTTAAATTTTGCCGCCATCTTGTCCATAATTTCTAGTGAAATTTTAAAAGATATGTATGTGATAGCAAAATAAATAACTATTTTTTGGTTTAAGGTTTGCAATATGGTAGATATGAAGGTAAATATATAAATTATACCTCGATGCTTTTTGAAAACAGCCAAAAATATGCTTCAATAAGTAATCAGAATAAATGATGTTAAAAATTATGATAGATTGACATTTCTTTGTATTGACATTCTTCCTGAAATTGTATTACAGCAAAATCGCCGTGTACAATTTCAACGTTTTCATGAACGTCAAAGTGCAACGCTTTTTTAAACAAGTTTTAAAAGTTTTGGACAAATATGTTTAACGACTAAACATGTTCAGTTCCTCTACTATTAGCCTAGCTGATTATTATTATTATTTTATTATTATTCATATTATTATGTTCAAGACGTGTTTATGATTATTTGGTTTTAGTTTGAAACAACTTTGAGATCGCTTACAATTGTTAGTGTTTTGGCTCTCCTTAAATTAGAATGAAGGTTTTTAACATTTTTAAACTAGGTTGCCTTAGATGTTTTAATACTTTCTACTCCTATAATTTTAAAATGAGGATTCAAATGTCCTAATTTTTAATTTTTTTGTAAGCGGAATTAATAGAATAAACTGAAATATACCCAATTTTTTGATTTACGGCTTCAGAATCTTCAAGTTTTGGATAATTTTATCAACCACCATATTAAAAAATGAAATTGAATCAATATCATTGTGAAATTAGCTTTGTCAATAACAGAATGTTGTTTCTGACCAGAAAAGTTTAAACTTTCTTATTTAATCTATTCAAAGTCTTAGGAACTTGAGATAATGAAATAAAATAATTTCAAAAGCTTAGTAAATGATAAATAATATACCAGACCATAAACAACTATTCTTTTATAAATTTAGTTTTCGTTAAGAGAATACTCACATCCTAAGAAAACTAAACGTTATTGGTAATTTTACAAATAATATCGTTAAAATTAAAATTTTCAATTTAATTATTCAAAAAACTGGTGCAATTTGCTTTTTATATCAGATCTATCAGATCAGAAATATTATTATTTTGGGGTTTAGGTCTTAAAATTCTAGGAACGGTTGATATTTCAGGGTCATTTTTATGAAAATTATTAGCTTTATATCAATTTTATACAGATTAACAATAATTCCAGAATACTAACCTTAAAATCGATCTTAAAACGTAAATACAGCAACCAGCACAAGAAAAAGCAGATGACTGGAACACAGAAATTGGTTGAACAGTTAAATTTCGTTTTGCTAAGAAATTAAAGTTTAAAAAAATATATTTATTATTTGAATGTGATTTTCAAAATCTAATAGGATTATTTAAACACTTTCTTGAATAAATAATTTTATTATCCTATTTATTAAAACTAACTATTTTGATTTATAGGAAGTGGAGGAGCTAAGTATTTACGTAAGTTGGTAAATAAAGAAAATGAAGACCGAGTTTTTATATTTATCATAAATAATTTTAGGAGTTTCGACTTGCGTGCAATGAAACACAGTCGTCCTTCATGTGGTGCGGGCTTTTAATGCAAGACTATCACGCCAGAGACCGGTGCAATGTATTTGAATTGAATAGCCTTTGCAACTATGGATTAGAAGTAACCGAAGGTGCGAAATCTCTGGTTTTAATGCGAAACTAAGAAGGTATAAACATATTATATTTCTCTAAGCGTTTAATTAATCCGTTACAGCTATATTGAAGGCATTCTCCAAAGCCAAACCAGAAGGAAAGCCGTGCTTTAATGTATGTTAATTATTCCATTAAATTAAACGCAGAATGTTTTAAGGCTGTCCTCAATTTTGGGGTGTTGAAGTTTTACCCCCAAATTAATTTTCCATGTAAGAAAATATTATTCCGAATAGCTATTTATATAAAATACGAGAGGTCACGTGATTACGTTAAATTCATCGTGCAGTTAAAGTTAGAGAGCGCACGCATATTTTTGTTTTGTTTGAGCTCGCGCGAAAACGCACGAGACCCTCTACACGGAAATATTAGGAAGCGCACGCTCCAAAAAATAACACTTTTTAAACATGTTTGGCTATATATTATTTTATAGAAAGAGCTATTATTTTGAGTGTATTGGGCCAAATTTGAGGAAGCACAATGATCTAGAAAATTCCCATATCTTGACACAATTATAAACCATGAATATTCAATTAATTATATTTTTTGTGAGATAAGTATGCGTTATACTGTATAAAATAATCCAATTTTCCTACTATTTTTCAATTTGGCTTATTAACTTGGTTTAAAACTGATTTGTTTAATTTTTTTAAGGCCTCTTTCTAGCTAAAAATGTTAAATGAAAGCTAATTAATGAGACGAATTATCATACTTAAACAAATACTTTCAAACAAGGCAATTTTGCTTTATACAAAACTACCTAGAATTTTTTATTTTTAGATCAATATTTAATAATTTTAAATTCTTCGTTTTTACTTATACTAAGATACGGAGAAATTTAAAGCTAATTATGCTTCAGTTTGATTACACGATTATTACCCCAACATTTTTCTCAATTTATGTTTCAAACACTGAAACCAAATTAAAGGGTAAGATATCAATATTATAAAAATAAGATAAGGACCACCGGAATATAATAATAATAAAATAATAATCAGCTAGGCTAATACCCAAGGCACCACCTTAGGCCTAAGTCATCAAGCGACTTTTGAAGCCATTAATTCAGGTGGCCGGGTTACAATGCATGCCAAATATTTTTATTTCCACTTTGAGAGAAAGGGTATTTTTTAAATCATTTTAAGTGTGACTAATAGTCAATCTTTGGCTCGAAGACTAAATCCCTTCGCCTAAAAAATCAAATCAACCTGGTACCTCATTCTTTTTCCGAAGCGATTGAAGCAAACACAGGTGCCTATTTTCCTTCCCCCTTTCGCACCGAGGGAAAATTAGACCGGGGCAATTTTAAGATATAGTCATTCGCAAATATATAAATAAATAAACCTTTGATTTAACATAAAATTGGTCCTTCCAACGGCCATCTTATCATGTTACTCATGTTGTGATTCTCAAATTTCTTATTATAGTCGGTTTGTATCGCTCAGCAAATATTATCGGTTTATTATTATTACCAATCTCAACTGATTTGCCATATTTCATCAGGCCTGATTTAGTTAGCTAAACACATTTTAATTAATGATTTTCTTATTTTTTATTTATTTTTTTCTTGGTTTGTTATTGTCATATTGACATCGGTTTAAAGCCAATTGGACATAAACCGGAACGGCGTAGATCTATCTAATTAATTTAAATAACTGCCTCAGTAACCCAGATGTTTTTTTCTACAGGACTATCTCGAAATGATGAAATTTGATTTGGAATTATGTCAGGATTTCCGAAAAGCTGGATATTATGTGGGTAGATTATTCAAAATGTGTGAAATATTTAAAAATACATGAGGTTTAAAACATTTATCTCATTTAATAATATTATAATAGACTAAAGTTTCGAAGAAAACTGATAAAGTCGATCCAGCCATTACAAAAGTTAGCAATATTGCCTTTTATTTAATCCTATTTGTAACTAATATCCAAACATTTTAACCATTTTCGAAGATTTGCCAAAAGGATATTTGGAAAAAAGTGAGTTGGTCATTCTTAATTAATTTGAATGCACGGTAACCATTAATTTTCTGAAATTCACAGAGGTGGAATCTGAAAATTGACCTATGGTTGAATTCAATGGTAAGTGTCTGAAATATTTTAGATAACGTACAAAAAAGTAATGTATAAAATAATCCCTAAGTGCTGTTTTCGTGAGGCAAATGAATTCTCCTTCGATATTAGTTATAACCGCACATTGCTAAGTAAAGAACATTAATTGATAAATAAATAAGTTGGAAAAAATCAATTGAATTATTTCTTGCTTAATTTTTGAACAATTTTGAATTTATTAATTAAGCGAATCTCAACTAAACTAAAGTTTTATTAATTTATTCCACGAAACTCTTATTTGTTAGAAAAGCCAAACCACTTAAAAAGAAACAATTAAAATTTCCACAAATATATGATAAAATCGAGAGAATAAATTCAAAGAGATCAACGTGTAGAAAGAACGCGTTTTAAATTTAATCTGTGCAGAAAAGAATGCGTCTTGCCTCAGGAATATCGTGTAGATCAAATACGTCAACACTCCAACACCTTAACCATACGCTTTGCTAATTGGAAAGGTTTTTGGATAAAGAAACCATACACATAATTGCTTAACTGTGGTATGCCCTCAAAAAAGAAAATAACCAAAATGGTAAATTATACTAGACTTTTAGGCAGAACAGAAGTGCGAAACAGTAATTTGCTTTTTCAAAACTGAAGATTTTTTAGGCTTTGCTATAAAAAACTATGATTTTCAAATTTTGTTTAAAAACATTTTTGCTTTATGGAAAAGATAAATAGCCTATTCTTTAACATCGAGCCACTTAGCAGCCAATGCTATAAATATCTAAACCAAGCAGATTATTTGTCCTTTTAAAGGCAAAGCGTCTGCTTCGACGATTATAATTCAGAATGTAATTGAACTTTCCTCACTCACTTCTAAAGTGACTCTTTGTTCACTGAAAACGAGAATATCAAACACATAAATAAAACAATCATAAGAAGAGACAGTGTTGCCAGAACAATTATTAAAGGTAAAGTAACGATAGGAATAATTAAGTCATTATCCTCTTTAAAGTTATCAATTCTATTTAAAAATCATGTTGAAAGTATATTTTAAGATATCATTGAGTCACTATGCGACCAACTATTTGCCTCTGGTTTTGCGTCTGTTAAGAAAACGCATCGTCATTTCAACAAGATCGATTACCATTGTGCAGTGTTAGAAATCTGGTAAAAAATTGAATGTTTTTCCGTGCCTCGTAGTAGCAGATCCTGTTGCAGACTGAAAATAGTTGACTTTCTAGAATAATGTTAAGAAATTTAATAGTTATAATATTAGTTGTCTTTGCAATCCTACGGCACTCTCAACAATAGCTTTAATAATTCCTTCTAGGCGAGTTCTTTCGAATCAGGAAAAACTGAGCATAGGAAATCAAACTTTGCCCGCTAATGACCAAAGCTACAGTGGCCATTAAATTAAGTTTGCAATTTACAGGGAAAAAGATCTACACGTAACTAATTTTGAAATATATGAAAATACTACCGTAACCCTCTGGTCCTTAAGCTAGACGCTAAATATAAATTTAGAGCATTTATTTGGGGGAAAGGGTAAGTTAATTTGTAATCTAGAAGGAATTCATGTGAAAATTTTATGTCTTTAGTGATTAAACATCTTTCGATAAACGCGTATATCTTTCATTTTAAAATGTATATCTAAATAATAGGTCAAGTGTGATATTTTTGTTATTCTAATGGTTTGTCGTAAACTTGAAACTATTTTTCGTTTCGAATAAAATAATAATTAATTTTGTTTGCCTTCTATTATTAAGTAGGGTTTCCTAGCTTTCGTTTGATAGAAAACTTAACTTGCCTAATCCTTTTAACAGTATTGATTAGTTACAAGTGAATGGCTCATTTCATTTAAAATAAGAAGCGAAAACTTCAAAATCCGTATTTGGAGGAGATAGATTTGGAGAGTTTCTGTTGTTTTGATAGTTTGGCGGGGAAAAGGTCACACAATGTTTTTTACGCGCATGCCATTTGTCCCCGAGACGGTCGTGGCGGGCAAGTTAATTTTAGTTTTTATGAAAGAGATATTACGGAAATGGTAACACTGTTCAATATCACGTATAAACGTCTTCAAAGTTTCGGTTATGAGTCAACTATACTGTTTGCTATAAATGGAAAATTTTGGATATCTTCTCCGAGTTTGTCCATAACGATAAGCGCAATTTTTTAGAATAAGAAGAGTTTTTTATTCAAAAATATGTCGTAGAATAAGGAACACGTAGGGAAGGCAAACCCCAAGAAATATTTTGGTGTTTCTATTTTATTTCAGAAAAGGTTTCGTTAAAAGATTTGGTAAAACTCAATGATATAAAACGAAAACTTATACCCGATAACCATTATTGCAATTTCACGAATTGAGAAAGGTTAAAAAATTACGGAAGACTTCTATTTAATAGAGTGATCTGAGAATTATTTATTTTATACCGCAAGAGCTAAAATTGCTACTGAAGGTCATAACCTCAAATCGTGTTTTGATAATTTCACTTACTTAAACTGCTCCGTGCTGACCTAAAGTATCAACCTCAACGATAACGTTGCATCAAGATAATCTCTAACTTAACGATTAAAATAGCTGGACCACACGCGAATTTCATTCTAATGGCACGTCATCATCTTACACGGCTTAAGTATCTTGCAAAAAAAGTTGGTATTCATCGCGGGGCTATAATGATACTGGATTGCTACTGGTTAGCTACTGGCATGAAGGACTTGCCACCACCCTCCTACGCATAGTAACTATATTTCTTGCTGTTTCGGGGAACAAATGCCCAATCAGAGCAATTCAAAACATCCTGTATACATTGATCCATTTTCCAGATTCAGCATTGCCAAAAATTTATATTACTTTTACCTTTTTCTAAAACCAATATAAAAAACCTTAAACGGATTAAGCTAAACTAGCAAAGTTTTAAATCGCTAAAATTATTGAAGAGTTATTTTTTATTATTTTGAAAGCTTAGACCGGTAAATATTTCCCGGTCAAGAAACTGTGTTTAACCCATGTAAGAGAGTCAAACTGTAAAATACTGTTTATTATTATCTACAGCGTGTAACGGATGATTATGTCAAAAATTTAAAGGCCTGTTCTTTTGGTCCTAATGAGTCAAAAAATTTCCATGAACATGGGTCCTAAAATGGTTAGTTTCAGAGTTTTTAAGTCAACTCAATGGTTTTCATTTGTTATTTATCTGGTTTTTAACAGTGTGGCGATAAACAAATGCCCAAAGTTCATTATTGAAATTATAGAAGGGCACTGAATTCTACAATGATTTTATTAATGCCAAGATCCATTATTTCAATAAAACAAGTTTAATCGAAGTCCTGTTAAACATATTCAAAAATTTGGAAAACAAGCAACTTGTACGAGGGGAGTGCCTAGTGCTCGGAATTCGTGTAATTTTTATCCATTAGATAAGGTATATTTAAATATTCATGGGTTTATCCATTTTGATGAAAATAGACATTCTTATTATCTACCAATTCCGATAAAAGGAAAACTATATCGAAACGTGTAATTTTATACGTTTCACCTCTGACCCCTCTTATCTATAAAACGTTAAAATTATATAAATAAAGTGTCGAGTATGTTCACAATTCCATTATCCATGGATAAATCTAAATGAACATCGACTAAGCTTATCTAATTAGGAGGTCTATCTTTAAAAAAATATTGCTCGTTCGATAAATTATCCAATAAATAAAGTAGACATATCCTTTCAGTTAAAAACAAAAAAAAACTTTATCTAATTGGTTTTCGTAATGTGTACTTTGTTTGTTCAAATGAATATTGAATCGGTTAATCTATTTGTTTTATCCGATTATTTGTTACGCGGGAGCTCACGTTGTTTGGTAGAATTCACTCGAAAACTCAGCTCCGAAACGGACGGTTCTCGGATCGGTTCCGGTTCCTTATGACTCTTGGAACTTATTGAAAAAGCTTAAGAACAATTAAATTTCAAAAGTTACGATTCCCCATACCCCAAAATTACGTCTCTTATCCAAGGACCTACAATGTATTTTTCGCATCATACTTTTAAAAGTAGCCAAATCTGGCGGAAAATTTTGCAACTGGCAACTTGAATCCAAAAAAAGGAAGAATGAGAGACCTTTGTTCTTTATCCGTGGATAATCTTGCAATACCCATAAATAACAAAGAAGTAAACATTACTTAATAGATAGTAACTTAAAATGGGTAAAAACATTGTTTTTTCAAAAGATAAAAAATATGAATAAATCTGATAGATAATTTATTTTGCAGCTTGGAATATTTTTTGGATAAAAAAAAATTATTTATACGCCACGTTCTTTATACGTAAATACGTTTCTGTGGATAACCCCCCGTAGTCATTTTATGCATTATTAACATGTCATGAGCTCTTATCTAAACGAATAAATTGGATAATATTTGTTTCGACAATGGATAAAGCGTTTATCCGTTATTCATTGGTTTGATAATCCAAAGTTAAAGGTAGGTGCACTTTATTCATGGATGCTTATCCAAAAAACAAATTATCGAAATTTATACGGTTTATCTATATTAATCTTGTTCGTAATTCCGAGCACTAGGAGTGCCAGTTCAAAATATTTTCTGAATAATAAACTATTCTAAATATATTAACGAGCGCTTATCACTCTGGACAAACTCGGAGAAGAAGATATCCAAAATTGACCAGTTTTAACCAATAGTATAAATGACTCCAAGTAGTTTAATAAGTGATATTGAACAGCATAAGCATTGTAGCGAAGTAACCGTTTAAACGTCTATCGCTTATAATATCTCTTTTATAATAACAAAAATGAACTTGCTCGCCACGACCAGCTTGGAGTCAAAAAGCACGAAACACTGAGTGACCTTTCTTTCACAAAACAATCAAAACGACAGAAGCTATCCCAAACTATATCCTTTATTAAATCGGAATTTTTTAGTTTTCCCTTCCTTTTTTAAATTGAATAAGCCTTTCGTTTATATCTACTCATTACTTTTAAGTTAATTAGTTGACTGAATTTTCTATATTTATATGAAAAGGCATTCAAATTTCACAAGAAACATTTTGGAAAAGATTTTATAAGTAGCGAAAAATGGTTTTCCCAAGTTTACAACAAATTAATCATTTATAACAACATATTATTGATTGATTAAAATTGCAGCTTCATTTGAATCCGATGAGTAAATTAAAAGATATACACATTAATCAAAAGTTGTCCGTCTTGGATAGATGGGTGATCATAAAAGCTATCAAATGTTTACATGCATTATTTCTAAAAAAAACAATTTTCTTGCACTTTCCCCCAAATAAATTATCTGAAATGATGTTTAAGCGTCTGGCTAAGGGACCAAAGGGTAACAGTTTTAGTTTCGGGAGCATCGTTCAAATATTTCGCGAAGTTTATGACGTGTAGAACTTTGTACCATAGCTTGCAAACTTAAGAGACAGTTTAATGGTCCTGTATCTTTGGTCAGAAGCGTGTAATGTTGGATAACTTCCACCCAGTTTTCCAAAACCGGAAAGAACTCGACAAGAAAGATTTATTTTGGCTTTTGTTGAGAGTTCCGTAGGATTGCAAGGGCAAATCAAAATTATAACTTAAATTTCTGAACATTATTTTACGAAGTCAACTTTTTCCTTTATGAAAAATATTATTACACCTTTACTCTTTACTATATTTCGCAAACATATTTCAGATATGTCTCAATTCTCATTAATGTTTAAATACAATTTATGTTTATTCAGCCAGAGATCCAAGGGCGACTTTTTCATAAGGAAGTCAGAAATGAAATCTAGGAAAACGAGAAATTAGGTAAATATCTTACAGCACACGAAGTAGCTTCCGGGTTTTACTTTTAGAGGAACAATTTTTTTTATATTTGGTAGAAAGAAATTTAGTTATTGTTGAAACAATCAAATTACTAACGAGTAGCAAAGTTGATTCGTGCCTTGTTGGAAGTGAGCTTTCTTAAATAAAGAATTTAGTAAACTTAATCTGTAATGTCTCGATACCTTTCGAAAAAGCAAATTTATTTTTGTAAAATATTTTTGAATACTAATTTTATTATTAGAGTTAGAGCTTCAAATAAAAGAAAAAGCAGTTAAGATAATTGTTAGAAATAAAAGCACGGTCCCTTAGGATGAATGGTTATTGAACTGTGGCAATTAATCCGGGCGTGTTGAGAATTGTTTCACACCCTATAATTATCTGTTTTCTATGTTCCTCATCAAATTCAAATATATTTTATTTTTTAAGTTTTTAGTATTTTTGGTTAGAGGGCCAAATCAACTTGCGACTTATAGCCCTCTTACAATATTAAATAATACAGTTTTGGTCTAACTACTACAATATTAATTAACAAAGTAACAATGTAAAATAAAACAATTCAAAATAAAGCAATTTAAAAAGGAACCGTACATAAAATAAATAAAACTAAGTTAAAACTGAAAAAAGTACAAATTAGGAGTTGGGTCTACTGAGTCTCAAGAACTATTCTTTTAAAAGTGTTTTTAACTTCCATTTCCGTTTTTAAGTTTGCAATTTTATAATAATGTAAATTGAATAATTGTTCGCCGGCGTAAAATATAGAAGTTAATTTTTTTGTTGTTTTACAAAATGGCGTTGCTATCATAGTATTTGCTCTTGTAATTTGCTTCTGACATTAAATCCCACTGGAAGTATCCATTGAGCTCCTTTTTCTCATCTGAAATGAGCTGGACCTCCGTCATGTAAAACCACAATCCTAGCCTGATTTCTAGCGGCACGTCTTCGAGTAAAGAGTTGTTTTCATGGTCCATTTTTGGTGTACATTTTCAGCTTGAACAGAAACGGAAAAAGCGAATGGATTTACTGTTACGTTTCTGCGTCCGCTTCTGCTGTTTTTTTCATTGGATTGGCTTAAATGGGCGGATACGCGAATACCACGTATTTTACGTGAAACAAAGTGGAGGCGATGGTTTTGTGGCGACGTTTTCTGTTGTTAAAAATAAGTTAATATTTATTATCGCTTAAGTATTAATAATTTTAAGAAACTTAAGCTGTTTTTCACAGAAAAACGCGACATGATAAATGGTCAAATTGGGCAAGCCAAACACTTTCTATTCTATAGGGTTTCATACTTTTACTAAGAAGTTAATTAAGCAGGGAAGGGTATCTTATCCCTATTTTTAAACTTAGGTATATTTCAATAGTTTACAGGTGCTTTTGCTTTATTAAACACATTTTTTCTAAACCCTGTTTAGTTTCCATTGTTTTAATTGTCTCACACCATATAATAATGCATTGTCTCAGGGCCTCTACGTCTCATGCTTCGGTCGTTAACACATCTTTCTTCAAATAACCTCAGAAAATTAAATCTGTATCGTTTAATTCTGGAGATTTAGTTGGACATGGAAATGCCCCAGATCTATTTATCTAATTTAAAGATGAACGCTTCGAATTGAGCTCTAATTTCGCATTTAAAGTGGATTGGGGCTCCATCCTGTCAACCCTAAATAATTGTCCATATTCCAGAATTACGTCTTTCAATAACTCGAGTAAAGTATCTTGAACAAATCGTTAATAGGCCTTACCATTTATTATCTGCCACACTCAATTCTTCTTGGTGGAATCTAACACTAGTTGCTTGAGGGTTTCTTTTTATGCAATTGAAGAATTTCGTCTCGATATAAATTTGCCGCATCGTATTTCAAACAGAATTCTATGGAAATGAAAGTCAATATCTGCTCTGTTCACTAGCCACTGACCAAAGTCAATTTGCCGTGGATATTCTGCTACGTTTACGGCTTGATCCTTTTGAAAGTGGTATGGCTGAAAATGATGCTCGTGTAAAATATGCCAATGCATATAATGATTTGCACAAAGTTGTCTGCTACTTTCCCGAGGATCATCGATGGTAAATTAAGTTGAGAGAAAATACTAAATATAAATAGTTTTAATTTGAAAGTAGCTTCTGCAACGTCTTGAGCTTTCTCTTTAATACGATTAACGGCAGTGAACGTCCAACGATGTAATATGTTATTTGCAAACTTATCCTTGTAAATTCTTTGACCTTCTGTGCTATTTTCCCTTGACCGACCGTTCATATGGTTCTAATCCGCATATTCAAAATAAGTAAAATAAGCCATACCATAAACAAAGTTGTATAAAATGTATGACTTTTAAAAATAGCACCCTGTCTTTAATAAATACTTGTATAGGAAGTGTGTGACCCGATCTCCAGATTTAAACCCGCGAGACTTCTTTTAGCCTTAAATCAAAAATTGGTACTTGTTAAAACCGTCACCAATCGATAAAAACCAATTATTATTAATTTAAACAATTTAGTTTAAGGTTGAATAGTTGTCGGTAATTTTGTGGTTTTGGACGGTTTTTTTGTGGGTTCATATCACTGAAACAAATCACTGTAGGACCAAAAATCATAAATTTAATTTGAGAGACCATGTCTCTAAAGGTGAATAGGACTAGGTGGAACAGTTGGATGGCCAGCCCCATCTCCAGATTGAGCCCGAGATATTTTCTTTGTTCACTTATCAACTTTCGGTTCTTGTTAATAACGTTTTTAATAGTTTCATTAAAAAACAATTGTTTTAATCAAAAAAGTTATTTTGGTTTGGGTTTGGTCGGTAATATCACATTTTTTTCATTATTCGGAAACAATCTTAATTGGAAATACGTTTAACTCTGGCGAAATCCGTTAAAATCTCCAGGTTATATTTAGAAAAAGGTAACAGTCATATAATTTTTTGGCGATGCTGTATCTAGAAAATGGGCCAATGTATATATTTAAAAAGCTAGAATGTGTGCTCTAGAATCAGATATTTTAAGCTACCACCACAGCTGTATCTTCGTAGCTTTGGAATGCATATTCATTGGAGGGCAATTTCCGAAATAACAAGGCTAGCATTTTCAATTTATTTAAAAATGCCATCGGATTATTTTTATAAAATGGTTGCACTTCTAAAGGTGGGGTGGCGGATAGGTAAGCACTTTCGCCTCGCAGCATGAGGAGCCGTGTTCAATCCCAGCTTGTGGCACTGGGTGAAAACTCGGAACATCTCCTTCTGCGTTGAGTTACCAAGTTCTTTCCCCACTGGTTTAAGGGGTTTCCCCGTACTCTTGGGATTCCCCTTCCATAAAACTTGTTGAGGTTAACGGTAATAGTTAGTGTAGGGAGCTGTTGGCTCGCGTGGCTTGCAGGGCTTGCCACCACCCGCCTCCGCATTGTAACCCGGCCACCTGAATTAAAGGCTTCAAAAGTCGCTTGAGGACTTAGGCCTAAGGTGGAGCCTTTGGTTTTAGCCTAGCTGATTATTATTATTATTATTATTCTTACAATTTGCAAAGACGTTTAAAATTTCCAACTGTTTATCGAAACCTTTTCTGCTAACAAACTACATGACTTGTTATAACGTAACTTGCTGTTGTTAGACATCGCATTCTTTAAATTCTGCTATACGGTGATCAATATCAAGATACTTTACCCGAGTTAGTCGATGACGTGCCATTAGAAAGTGACTCGCAAGGGATCCATATCATTTTATTCGTAGAGCTTAAGTTGCCTTGATGCAACGTTGCCATTGAGGTGAATACTTCAGGTCGGCCCGGAATCTTATAATGAAAAGCGCAATTTCCATATTTAAACCTATTCGAGATTGTCTTCTGAGGTTATCCGAAGAATTTGTTATGAATGACAGTAGTAATTGACCTTGATGATTTTTCACAAAGTGTAATTTATAATTCTATCCGTAACACGCCTTAAATAATTGTATGAGTATGTGAATCATTTGTGCGGCGCGCCCACGCCTGTATTACAGCCAGAGGTGTGCATTTTCAAAATTATCGTAAAAATCGTAAGAACTTGTTCCATTTAAACTTCTGGAACATCTTGCCCTCTTTCTCGAGCATTTGCTAGTTGTATTTGTCATGTTTATCTTTGCTGTGTATCTACAGCCTTGAACATTACGTTCGTCGATATGAGGAATTAGCTTTTAGTACAATTTTTGAGCTTCTAGTCCATTTCCTTGAGACCGTCCGTACAATAAGCGCACATAAATGTTTTTAGGTAAATGTGCGGTATTAACTACAGACCGGATTATAAATTTTGAAATCAATTCTAATAGGAAATTGTTGGCATTGGTATCTTTAATTTTTAAAATGAATTTTTGTCGTCACAAATGCTTTTTTTTCTCACTTTATTTGGAAAAATATCAATAGTTGGTTTAATAGAGTTATTTATCTTCTTAAAGTAAAGTGAACTGTTGGACCAAGAATTAATGACTTTAAAATACTTTAGTTGTAATATAAATTAGTGTTCAATTATTAAATAGCTTCTAGATATTATAAATACTTTATGAAACTGAGTCAGTGGCGTAACCAAAGGGAGTTATATATTGTGAATGACAATTTTATGTAAATAGTTCGACACTATTTATTTCTTTAAGACTGCATTTAAACATTTTTAAAAAACGTTTCATCTAAAACCACTGTGCGATAGCTATTTCAGCTCTAACATTTAATACAAATAATTGAACTAAGTAGGCTTATTAAGGAGACGCGTCCTTTTTTATTCAACGAAAGGAACGAACAGAAATGCATTATTTCAGATTTAAATAGCTCAGGGGATTCTAACCTGTAAACACTCCAGTAAATGGTAAATTCTTTACTGTTTCTCGAAAGGATTTCTTTCTAATACTGTAAATCATAAAAAGTGTAAATGTTTCGACGATTGTGCATTGAGATAGTTTATTTGCATTATGAAGATCGTAGAAGAAATATAACAAGTGTGTGCACGATTTTTTCAGAATGGTATCCGAATGATAACCGATCGGTGATCACTGTACGGTTAGTTGTGACTTTGAGCGTTATGGTAATGTGCAACCTTGGTTTCTTGGTGTAGGAAAACCTGATTTTGAACGTGAGAACACGGTTCTTTGATATTTCACTGCATACGCTCGCAGGCTCACCGTAATTGTTCCGCGGCAAATCATGATTTGGTTTGGGTTGTAGTAAATCTCGTATTTGAAAATTGTATGCCAAATTCTTAACCCCCTACCGAGCTTCGCAGCACCAAGGCTAAGAAGTATCAATGTTTCAAATTTTTCAGAGTTTGTCTTTACCGAAGACGAAGGTATTTTTAGTGACAGTGTTATTATTATTTAAATTCGTTGATTATTTGGTAAAACCAAATTAAGTTAAAAACGGACAAACATTGATTTATAAACTGGCTCAGATATTGCTCCAAAATCCTTAAGAGATCTATCTTCCGGAAAGGATGGTAACGATATCTCTTAACCTATAACAGAAAAGTATTTTATTGAAAAGAATATTGAAAATTTTTACAAAAAAATACTTCAAATCATTTCTCTTAGTCCGAAGGAAAACATGGTTTTAGGGTATTAATTACAAAACAATTATTGGAACCTTTTGATCTTCATTAGGTTTTCGTAGATGTGTATTCAAATACTCCCAATATTATGTACGTTCTTCTTACAACCGAATATATTTCATTATGGTAAATGTCACACGAAGAAACGCCGAAACCATTTTTCTCAGAGCCAAAAGCAGGTTATTTTTTGCTTTTTTAACATCGTTCGGTCCGTCAAGAATGTAAACGTTCATGGAAACAAGGAATTTATGTAAGTTTTGCAATCAGATACGTCATTGTTTGATTCAATTTATGAAGAACGATAAGCGCTCCATTTTTAGTGAAATATTCGGAAAAATTTCAAATTTGCATAAAATAAATGCAAACCTTCAAAACGTGTCTGTATTTTAAGTGAGAATAGGCTACATTCATGGATTAAATGAATGCTTCATTAAATGATTAAATAAAACTCAAAAAGAAAGAGTGTTCGAATTCTTTATACAAAGCTAATGACATAAGAAAGCCTTAATCAATTTTATTCATTTCAAAGAAAGCGTCATCAAACTTTCAAGAAATATATTACAAAGGAAATGCGTGGTAGCTTTTAAGTTGAAAAAGCTCTTGATTACTTGGAACAGAAGCAATCGGAATAAGCGATGTGTAAGCAAAGTTAAGTCCGCGCTTAGTGCCTCATCAGAGTCTAGGCTGTGTAAAATAATGTGATTATTAACAGATCGTGATAAAAAACGAGCAACTGAAGAACGTGAATCATTTCTGCAAACTCTCGAATTGAGATCGGATAAGAAAAAAGGCGAAATTGCTATTACCTCAAAGCGCATGCTTAAAGCGACAAATCATTTTTTCAGGACTACACAAGCCAAAATCTCAGTAAACACTCTAAAATTGAGCATTATGAACTGGAAGAACCTGAAGTTTTACGTCGTATAAGGAATACGATAATTTCAAAACTATCATTTACTTCACTGATATAACATCAAAGTAACTATCATTTACTTCACATCAAAGTTTGCTAATTTAATGAAGGATGGAGATAAAGTAAGCGATACTTTAAACTAAGAATGGTCGATAAGACTACTAAAAACGTTAAAAGTAGATTTAGGCACACTTTTGACTACTAAATACCACACAAAGTTCTTGTTTTGTTAACTCTTTTAAGGAAAAATTCCGAAAGTTTTTAACAAAAAATGCGATATAAATCTCTGCAGAAGTAAAATTATTTTACATAATTTTGGACTTCGCCGCCAAATGCTTGTTTTCATCGCCAAGATTTTTATTCGCCTAGCACATTTTAAAAAAAATGTATGATTTAACGTATACTGTGACTATGACGGCAGTGCTTAGTTCACCTTTGTATTAACCGAAAAACAACTACGACTCTGGTTTTTCCAGCGCAGTGGGTAAACATTTAAGATTCAATGTTTTTCACTCTCACTGCTTATAATAGTGACAACTAATAAATGATTGAGTCTGTATATTAAAATAAAAGGTGAAAACATTATTGTTATTTCTATTTTGATATTAGTTAAAAAAATAATTATACTTTTCATAAGAAATTTAGCAGACGAATAGTAAAATATTTGCGTTACAATTTTTTGGCATTTTTAAAATAAATTGTCGGAATAACAATTGGTTTTTTTTTTTTCAATTTAAAAGAGCTAACAAATCCGGCATGGAGCAAGCAGTTGAATACACAAAATGAACGTATATAAGCACCAAGGCACCTAGACCAAAAAGCACGAGTAGTTGAACGTCAAATCTTAACTTCAGCCGTCACGTTAAACAATAAAAATGGGTCTTGAAAAGATGCAAATTCCAGTAATTCCAATAACGATGATATTCTTTGTTATTCAGGCCACAAATGTCCAAGCGAATACTACGCCCAGGTAATGATATCCTAATTGTAAGTTTAATGATCTCAGTTTTGATTATAATATTTTAAAACACAGCACGGCCCAACGAATTATTTTTGAAGACAAACATTACCATTTAGAAATGTGCAGACAGGCGATCCACGAATGCCAACCATATAGAATTGGTAAGTCACATTTACAATGTACTGTGCTTAAAAATTTGTGGAGGTTATCGGTAATAGTTAGTGTAGGGAGCTGTTGGCTCGATCGCGTGGCATGCAGGGCTTGCCACCACCCTCCTACGCATTGCAACCCGGCCACCTGAATTAAAGGCTTCAAAAGTCGCTTGATGACTTAGGCCTAAGGTGGTGCCTTGGGTATTCCCTTACAAAAACATTCTAAGGGATTGTTCGGAAAATTCTTGGGAATTGTAAGGTGTTGTTGGGAGTAAATCCTTAACCGACATTTTATCATTGATGCCTTTAGAAACTCTTTCACTATTATATGAAGGATAATTTCTTAAGATTCTTTCCCTACAGAATTTCCTTGGAAATTCTTAAGGTATATTTTCTTACGAATATTTACCGAAGCTATCCCTTGGAAATTCGTAAGGTATATTTTCTTACGAATATTTTCCGACGTTTTCCCTTGGAAATTCGTAGGGTATATTTTCTTACGAATATTTTCCGAAGTTATCCTTTGGAAATTCGTAAGGTATATTTCTTTGGAAATATTCTTTGATGTTTTTCTTCAGAAATCGCAACAGTATATTTTCCTACGAATATTTTCTGTAGTTTTCCCTCAAAAAACCCCAACATATATTTCCTTCACTCTCAAAAAGGTTGGGTCAAATGGTACCCAAAATTGGTAAAATTTTACCCAAAACTATGGTCACTATTGCACCTATCCAAGAAGTTGGGCAAACCTTAAAATACCTAAATTGGTCAAAAAGTATTACCCAAATGTGGGTCAATCTAAAATTACCCAAAATTTTGGGTAATAAAATATTAACCCCAAAAATGGGTTATATTCAAAATAGCCCAAATTTTAAGGTTAAGTTTTTAATTTAACTCAAATATCTTGGAAGTTTATAATACCCAATTAAAAGGGTTGATTGAAAAAGTGGCCCAATTTAAAGAGCCAAATATGTATTTTTGACCCAAAGAACTGGATTACTTCATCAGAAATTGGATATATATTCAGTCGTGAAGGTACTTATTCCTCCATTCCCAATTTCCTACTGTTGCTAACCATTACACACCCTGGGTGCCCTTTATGCGAGCGGTGCATTGAATTTTACAGCAATGTTATACACCTTCTATAGCATGACGGTCTTTATACACCAGACAGCTTTTAGGCTCAAGCCTCTATTTCAAGCTCTTAAACTTACTTATTACTTCTGACCATACATGGTTTCGTTAAGAAAGTGGCACACTTACTTATTACTTCTGACCATACACGGTTTCGATAAGAAAGTGGCACACTTACTTATTACTTCTGACCATACACGGTTTCGATAGGAAAGTGGCACACTTACTTATTACTTCTGACCATACACGGTTTCGATAAGAAAGTGGCACACTTACTTATTACTTCTGACCATACACGGTTTCGATAAGAAAGTGGCGTTAACGAAAAAGCACCATCCAAACCAAACCCAACCGTAAGTTAATCCGTTAACGCTCACCGTCGCACGGTGGTTTTGCCAACCCTTCGACAGACCTAGCAACTGCGAGCGCAGAGATTTCGAGAAACTGCGTACGCAATGATTAACCTTAGCACGGAAAATGCGAACGCGTTCGCAGGACAGACACACAGACAACAGACAGACACGGTGATTGTATAACCCCTCCTAGAGGACATAGTCCCCTCGGAGAGGTAAAAATGTGGCCACCAGCCGTTTGTGTTGGAGCAACCAAGGCTAGTTAAAATTGAAATGCTTTCATAAGCTATTAAAACTTTATTTTAAATATTAGACCCTTTTTTATACTATATTTTAAATTACAGGTTACAAAAACCTTGTGCAGCAGCAATTTAAAAATTACAGCTTGTCAGGATGTGTAAAAGTAAGAAACTTCTAAAACGCGTTTATTTCCGAGAAAGACTTTCCTATTTGTTTACAGATGTCGGAGTTAGCCCGACAGCTTAGCGAGAAATTTTGCCAGCACGTCCAGTCAGATTTAAAGATAGATCCGGATGACGTAACTATACAAATTCTTTTACGATACTATCCATTGGAATTTTTTATAAAAACACTATAATTTATACTTAACTGACTAAAGCATTCTTAACGTTATTTCAGACGAAGAAACGTACTCATGCGGAATGGGTCAAAGTATGAAAGATTATTTTACCAATTTTTAGATTTCCCCTGACTTTATTAGCCCTACAGCATCTTTCGCTATCAATTCTTTCATGCTTTTAAACTTTGCCTCCACCTTGTCCATAATTTATAGTAAATCTTTAAAAGAGATGTTTGTGATAAATAAATAACTATTTTTTTGGTTTCAGGTTTGCAATGTGGTAAATATGAAGGTAAATATATAAATCCACCTTTAATCAGAATAAATCGTTTTAAAAATTATGATAGATAGACATTTCTTTTGTATTGAGATTCTTACTGAAATAGTTCTACGGGTAAAACGCCGCGTAGAATTTCAACGTTTTCATGAACGTCAAAGTGCAACGCTTTTTTACACATGTTTTAAAAGTTTAGAACAAATATGTTTAACGAATAAACATGTTAAGTTAATCTACTATTAGCCTAGCTGATTATTATTATTATTTTATTATTATTCATATTATTATGTTCAAGACGTGTTTATGATTATTTGGTTTTAGTTTGAAACAACTTTGAGATCGCTTACAATTGTTAGTGTTTTGTCTCTCCTTAAATTAGGATGAAGGTTTTTAACATGTTTAAATTAGGTGCCTTAGATGTTTTAATACTTTCTACTCCTATAATTTTAAAATGAGTAATCATTATGCATGTGAAAATTGGTCAAATACATTTGTATTTTACAAATGATACAATACAGTTTAAACTATTGATAAAAAACGACCATATTTTTTCCTAACTGTGTCAAATGAGTAGGATTCAAATGTCCTAATTTTTAATTTTTTTGTAAGCGGAATTAATAGAATAAACTGAAATATACCCAATTTATTGATTAAGGGCTTCAAAATCTTCTTTCGTCGGGAAAACTTTTTTTATTTCATCTATTCAAACTCTTAGGAACTTTAGGTAATGAAATAAAATAATTTCAAAATCATGGTGAATTTAGATACTTAATAAAAAAGTAATATACCAGACCATAAAAAATTATTTTTTTATAAATTTAGTTTTCGTTAAGAGAATGCTCACATCCTAAGAAAACTAAACGTTATTGGTAATTTTACAAATAATATCGATAAAATTTAAATTTTCAATTTAATTATTCAAAAAACTGGTGCAATTTGCTTTTTTATATCAGATCAGAAATATTATTATTTGGGGGCCTAGGTCTTTCAATATTAAATTCAAGGAAAGGTTGATATTTCAGTGTCATTTTTAAGAAAATTATTAGCTTTATATTTTATATTGATTAGCCAAAATTTCAGAATACTTACCTTAAAATCGATCTTAAAACGTAAATACAGCAACTAGCACTTGAAAAAAAACAGATGACTGGAACACAATTTTTTTTTGAAAAGTTACACTTCATTTTTGCTATGAAAATTAAAATTTTAAAATTAATCTTTATTATTTGAATGTAATTTTCAAAATCTAATAGGATTATCGAAACACTTTCTTGAATAAATAATTTTATTTATCATATTTATTAAAACTAACTATTTTGATTTATAGGAAGTGGATGAGCTGAACAAATATGTAAGTTGGTAAATAAATAAAATGAAGACCGATTGTAAACCTAGTGCTTGACAAGGGGTCACGTACCCGAAAGCTCGCAATTTTAACGTTTTAACACAAAAATAATGTTTTTAAGCCATGAAGTATCAGTCGTGTTATTTTAATTTTATTACCGAGTTTATCTATTATAAATAATTTTAGAAGTTTGGACGTGCGTATAATGAAACACAGTCGTCCTACATGTGGTGCGGGATTACGGTGCAAAACTATCACTCCAGAGACTTTTGCGATGTATATGAATTGAATAACCTTTGCAACTATGGATTAAAAGTTACCGAAGGTGCAAAATCTCTGGTTTTAATGCGAAACTAAGAAGGTATAAACATATTATATTAATCTAAGCCTTCAATTAATCCGTTACAGCTATATTGAAGGCATTCTCCAAAGCCAAACCAGAAGGAAAGCCGTGCTTTAATGTAGGTTCATTATTCCATTAAATTAAACCCAAAATGTTTTGAGGCTGTCATTAATTTTGGGGTGTTGAACTTTTACCCCCTAGTAAATTTTCCATTTAAGAAAATATTATTCCGAATAATTTTAAGTGTATTGTGCAAATTAGGTGGGGTGGCGGAGTGGTTAGCACTTTCGCCTCGCAGCAAGAGGAGCCGGGTTCGATACCAACTTGCGGCACTGGGTGAAAGCTCGGAACAACTCCTTCCGCGTTGAGTTTGCAAGTTCTCTCCCCACTAGTTTAGGGGTTTTCCCCCGAGATCTTAGGTTTCCCCTTCCATAAAACTTGTTGAGGTTAACGGTAATAGTTAGAGTAGGGAGCTGTTGGCTCACGTGGCTTACAGGGCTTTTCCACCACCCTCCTACGCATGGTAACCCAGCCACCTGAATTAAAGGCTTTAAAAGTCGCTCGATGACTTAGGCCTAAGGTGGTGCCTGGGGTATTATTAGCCTAGCTTATTATTATTATTATGTCTGATTATAGTCGATTTGTATCAGAGTATATTTAGAGACCACTCAGCAAATTCTATCGGTTTTTTTATATGACGTTACCAATCTGAATTGATTTGCCACATTTCATCAGGCCTAATTAAGTTAGCTGATCACATTTTAATTAATGATTTTCTTATTTTTTTTCTTATTTTTCTTGGTTTGTTATTGTCATATTGACATCGGCTTAAATCCAATTGGACATAAACCTGAATGGCGTAGATCTATCTAATTAATTTAAAAAACTGCCTCAGTAACCCAGATGTTTTTTCAACAGGACTATCTCGAAATGATGAAATTTGATTAGGAATTGTGTCAGGATTTCCAGAAAGCTGGAGGTTTTGTGGGTAGATTTTTCAAAATGTGTGAAATATTTAAAAATACAAGAAGTTTAAAACTATTTCTCATTTACTAATATCATAATAGACTGAAGAGTCGAAGAAAACTTATAAAGTCGATCCCGCCATTACAAAAGTTAGCAATATTGCCTTTTATTTAATCCTATTTGTAACTAATATCCAAACATTTTAAACATTTTCGAAGATTTGCCAAAAGGATATTTGGAAAAAAATGAGTTGGTCATTCTTAATTAATTTGAATGCACGGTAACCATGAATTTTCTGAAATTCTCAGAGGTGGAATCTGAAAATTAACCTACGGTTGAATTCAATGGTAAGTGGCTGAAATATTTTAGATAACGTACAAAAAAGTAATGTATAAAAATCATCTCCAAGTCCTGTTTTCGTGAGGCAGAGGAATTCTCCTACGATATAAGTTTTAACCGCACATTGCTATGTAACGATCATTAATTGACAAATAAATAAGTCTGAAAAAATTAATTGAATTGTTTCTTGCATAATTTTTATTCAATTTTGAATTTATTGATTTACCGAACTTCAAAATAAACTATCTTTTAATTAATTTATTCCACGAAACTCTATTTTGTAGAAAAGACAAACAAGTTGAACAAAAACAATTAAAATATCCACAAATATATGATCCAATCGAGAGATTAAATTCGTAAAGATCAACGCGTAGAAAGAACGCGTTTTAAATTTAATCTGTGCAGAATAGAATGCGTCTTGCCTCAGGAATATCGTGTAGATAAAATACATAAACACTTTTACACCTTAACCATACGCTTTGCTAATTGAAAATGTTTTTGGATAAAGAAACCGTTCACATAAATTGCTTAACTGCGATATGCCCTCAAAAAAGAAAAGAACCAAAATGGTAAACTATACTAGACTTAAAAAAAAGGCAGAACAGAAGTGCGAAACAGTAATTTGCTTTTTTAGTGTGGGGTGGCGGAGCATTTTCGCCTCGCAGCAAGAGGAGCCGAGTTCGATAACAATTTGTGGCACTGGATGAAAACTCGGAATTACTCCTTCTGCGTTGAGTATGCAAGTTCTCTCCCCACTTGCTTAAAGGGTTTCCCCCGAGTTCTTCAGTTTCACCTTCCATAAAAAACTTGTCGAGGTTAACGGTAATAGTTAGTGTAGGGAGCTGTTGGCTAGCGTGGCTTGCAGGGCTTGCCACCACCCTCCTACGCATTGTAACCCGGCCACCTGGAGTAATGGCTTTAAAAAAGTCGAATGTTGACTTAGGCCTAAGGTGGTGTCTTGGGTATTAGCCTGGCTGATTATTATTATTATATAAATCTAGGACTTTCCAATTTTTAAATTGTGTTTAAATACATTTTTGCTTAATCGAAAAGATAAATAGCCTATTCTTTAACATCGAGCCACTTAGTCTCTAAGCTAAGTAGATTATTTGTCCTTTTAAAGGCAAAGCGTCTGCTTCGACGATTAAAATTCAAAACGTAATTGAACTCTCCTCACTCACTTTTAAAGTGACTCTTTGTTCACTGAAAACGAGAATATCAAACACATAAATAAAACAAACAACAGACACTGTTGCCATAACAATTTTTAAAGCAAAAGTAACAAAAGGGATAATTAATTCATTATCCTCTATGAAGTTAACAGTTCTATTTCAAAAACATGTTGAAAGTATCTTTTAAGATATCATTGAAACACTATGCGACCAACTATTTGCCTCTGGTTTTGCGTCTGTTAAGAAAACGCATCGTCGTTTCCTCAAGATCGATTACCATTGTGCAGTGTTAGAAATATGGTAAAAAATTGAATGTTTTATTGTTTTTCAGTGCCTCGTAGTAGCAGATCCTGCCAATTATATACCGGGAGTTTATAACCCTCGTTTCGTATCTTTCAGAGGAAACTACTAAAATTCAAATTAAGGTGTTATTTAAATCGGTGTAGAAATACTGTCGATGTTTTTATTAGTTCGTTTTAAACAATTTTAGGTTAGTAAATATCGACACCATGATTGTATTAGAATTGATAATCGAATTTAAACATAGTTAAATACATTTAATTAATTTGGTATTTCATAAAAGACAAGTTTGGATTGTGATTTAACTGGAGACAACTTAAAGGGAGAGTCACCGAATGGTACGATATCGTACGCCACTAAAATTATAACTTGGCCTACAAATTGCGATGAAATCATCGCTCTGACGCGTCTTCAACTGATTTCCAATTTTCCGCAAAATAAATTAATGGGTATTTTTTATGAATTTGCGAATTTACATGATTTTTGGTGCCTAAACTACCCAAATGTTTGATATAAATTTTCTAAAGTAAACACATTTGAATCTCTGTTGAAGAATTTCTTTAAATCATATTTCCACTAATTTCAATAATTTAAAAGAATTATGTTCGTCGTGTTTTGCTTAGCTATTTCACCTTTATACTTAAAGTCTATCTAACGATAGGAAATCACATGGCCTCAACAGCTTTTGTATTGGTTTGCCTACCCGCGTATTCTGAGGATGGGCGGTGTCAACTCTTTAATATAGGATGGTAAATTATATATCAAACGATAGGAAATCACATGGCCTCAACAGCTTTGTTATTAGTTTGCCTACCTGTGTCTACTAAGGGTGTATGGGTTTGCCCACCCGAATACACCGATGTGGAAATAATATTACGGCGTGGGCCGCCTTGTTTATAGAATTGGGTTTAGAGAAAAGCTACTCATCGTAGGTGAAATCGGAAAACTGCATTTAATTCCTGACATTTCAAATCCTCGGCCTTGTCTATATTTCAAATCAATTCCAGTTAATTTCAAGTAGTAAATCATCGAATACCAATTCAGTTAAAAATTTATCTACTCTAAAAACAGCCGGCTGGAGAGAGACGGAGCTTACGGGACGGGAGAAAAGGGGCAGAATACTTGTCTAAGAGATATAAATATTTCTCATTCCGCAGCCGTTCATTTTCGTATGTTCCTGGAGTATATTTAATAGAAAGGTAAGATACAAAACATCCTATTACAGCAATGGATAAAAACCCATTGACTTAGACTTCTACAAAGAAAGAATTATTTTCGTTAGAAATCTAGTAGTGAAACGGTTCAAGTATTTCGTAACGACATAGTTTAAAAATGTAGTCAGGTCATAAAAACATAATAATACTTTATTATAAGGATATAGAAAGTGAAATACCCTTATTGGGCTCCTGACTACGCATTTATTAATGTACAAGAAGTAGTTTATGGGAAAGTAGTAATACAATCACATGGGCCAACGTAAAAACATTTTGAGGTTATCGGTAATAGTTAGTGTAGGGAGCTGTTGGCTCGCGTAGCATGCAGGGCTTGCCACCACCCTCCTACGCATTGTAAACCGGCCACTTGATTTAATGGCATTATGAGTCGCTTGATGATTTAGGCCTAAGGTGGTGCCTTGGGTATTAGCCTAGCTTATTATTATTATTTTTAAAGCTTGTTATTGTTAGGGGATAGGTTTAAGTTTGCTGCAAAGGAAGAAGATTACTCGTACAATAGTAAAATTGGGTAACAAGGGGTGAGATACAATGACCACGTTATGGGCTAATACAAATGGGTAGACATAAGGGGTAAATTACAGTGGAGGAAAACCACTATGTAGATATATTTCAAAAGTGCCACTTTTGGTTATTTACAAAGAATGGATGGGGGTAACCACAAAAATATACACACAGCAGAGTATTTTAGTTGGTACGGAGTAGACTAAAAGGTACAGCCCCGAAACCTGTCCAGAGGGGACTTGAAGCACAAACCGAGGATTTAGCTTTTACAATAGAGGGAAGCTCGTTCCAGTGATTAATCACACAATGCGTGAATAAAGCCCTTCTTGTTAGACTTTTGCATCTGATTTTAAACCGAGTTGGCGCGTTACGACCAGTCAACGTAAGGGTAAAGAATTGGTCGGCCTCCACAGCATAGAGGAAATGAACTATTTGAAAGGTTTCGATCAGGTCAGTGCGAAGTCGACGATCAGAAAGGGACAAGAGGCCCAGGCGTTTATGTCGATCTGGTAGGGGAGGGTACGTCAACGCGACACATATTTTATGGTTATCCGCTGCACTCTCTCCAGTTTGTTAACATCTTCGACTAGGTGAGGGGACCAAATACTTGAGCAGTAGTCAAGGTGCGGGCACTGAAAAATAAAAGGAGTTCTTTAATAGGTACAGGGCTCTGGGAGCGCCCATTAATTACGTGAGGTGATTTTGGTAATTTGTAGACCTCCCCTACTCCCCTTATATCACGTGAGATTGGCTCGGCCCCCTCCCTCCTTCCTAATATCACGTGAGATTTTTAAAAATTCGTATTTTAGTGTAAATACGTTAATTCCGTTGGATTCATTTAAAAAAACATAATTTGCTGAATTATTTATATGTAAGACTAGTTCAGACTAGTATTTTAGACAGAACGTAGTCTAGAATCACAGTGAGAAAATCTAACAATAAAATAGTAAAATTTTATTTATTAAGGAACTATTAAAATTTAACCTAGTTTTATCGCAATTTCACAGTGTTTCTTCCGGTGAAAAAATTACGTGATATTTACCGAACCCCCCCCCCCCTCTCCTCCACGTGAGATTGGGTGAGATTTAGCTCGACCCCATCTCTCCCCTAAGCGCCTCACGTAATTTATGGTCGCTCTCTCTCACTCCCAGGGCGAAAACATATCTGTAGTGAGATTCCCTAATATCAATAATGTATAACAATGAAAAAACAGTGTTTATTACCGATAGGTTTACTGTTTATCCCTTTATTCAGTTCCTGCCTGTCAGGAGTTAAAATTAAATTTTCACAAATGTATTCTGATTTGCAGCTGGTGTATTAGTTAAAGCTTCTTGCAGTTCCTTTTCTGCCTCTAGTAAAACATTTGACTCTTCGTGTCAAGGTTGATCCCTCATCTTTGCAAAACCAGCTCCATTTTTTAGTTCAATTAATTCAAAAGGTCCTTTTGTAATTGTGGAATAAAGCGCCGAGATAGCAGGGTGGAAGAGCCTTAGACTATACTTTAGACGGAATGAAACATCTGAAGGGCAAATTCAAATTACTGGGTTCGGGTTTACACGTGGTAGAGCGAGTGAGTGCAAATTATTAAGTCGACGCAATAAGGGGATACGAGGATTAATAAAATAACAACTTTATTCTGAAGAAAATAAGTACTAACTACAAATCGCGACTGTATAAAAACTTAAGGGAAAGTACCGCGTACAAGCAAAATTCGACAAGGGTTCGCGAACTTTCAAGGATACAGCAACTCGTGATGATATCCAAGAGACAGTAGAGAAAAATATACACACTCCCCTTTTTATAGGGGCTCAATTTCCAGACGAGCGAAAAACCCCAACTCAAGCGGCGACTCAGTTTCCCCGAAACTAGTTCAAAACCAGAATGCCCAAAACTTTCCGTCGCTGCTGATGGTTCGAGGAAGGGGGAAGGGAACTCTGACTGGTCACAAAAGAGGGAATTTCCCTCAGCCGGATATTGAGGTAGAAAAAAAGGAAAAATACATTTGAAAGAAAAAATACAAAATACACGATACAAAATTTCCACAACCGATTTTAAACAAAATTACAATTATACTGTTTAATAGAATAGAATAAACATTAAATTAATTCAACAATAATAGGCTTCGTCGAAACCCGATTGTAGAATCTCGCCCAATCATAAAACCAAGTGTATTCTCGACTATCAGTGCGATTTGGATATACATCATCAACTAAGTGTTTCAGGAATATATGTGTGCTCTCAGAATCAGTCTCTTTCTGAGATTTAAAAGTTATCGCTTTCTATGTTATTTAGGGAAAGAATTAACAAAAACAATGGAATCCGTTTTCCCATACAGATGCTGCTGCTTTAGGCGATCAGCTGCCTCGTAGCTACCAATTTCAGGATATGAAATAGCTTTTAAACCTACTGACCACAAACGGCTGCGTAAATCTTTATTTCCTAAATAATTCCATAAACTCTCGTTATTTGATTTTTCTATTTTTTTGTAATACACGAGGTAATATAGCGTGCAATAGCTATTTCAAGTCAGATACAAACTGAATGTCCATTTCTCCTTTAAAAGCAAAAAGCAACAAAGGATTTTAATCATTGATGTGCGTTTCGGCTTTGGATCTAGGTAGCAAGTAAAGCCTGCTCCCGGATTTTCCTGCGGCATTTAGCTTAATAGTAGTATCAACTGCATTAAGAATAGCCGTATCAGTGACATCTATGGGAAACTTGAAACAGCATGTCATGAATTTATCTCCTTTTTTCTTCCTCATACAAGTTACGTTGCATTTGTGCCACTGGTATTTTGATACAAATTCGTATAATGTTGTATTTTTATTCTTAACTGGTAAAGCACATGCAACATACTTATCTTTTGCCATCCCAATTTTTGGTGCGTCTTTAATTTAAGTAATTAAGTAAGGTAATTAAGGTTCAATTATAACACAAACGTTATGCAAATGAAATCCATCCGAAACATAGTTGTAATAATGCAAAGGCGTTTAATTTAACGTGTATTGATATACGAGATGTCGTTTAGTCAAGTGGCTCTATGTGCTTTGTTGATGGTAAGGTTTTTGTTTCTTGTTATTACATTTGGTGTGGATATTTGGGTATCTACGAGACCTAATGCAGTCATTGATTTCCTTGGTGTGCGAGTCATTATATGATATTGGAAATTGGACGGCATTGGTCTTTTTCATGCGGTATGTCTCACAACGTGAATTGGAAGTCTACGAGTCGTCCATTACCAGATGTCGAATATAGCTATTCTACGGTATCTTCATCAAGGGCGAGTGTCGAAATAAAATGAGCGTTAAAAATGTGGCAACTATTTCGTAAGCGAGAAAAATACCAATACCCTCTGTAGATATTTATTTCATTAAAATTTGGTTCGTATTATATTCCACTGATAAACTTGTACTGTAAAAAGGGTTAAATTCAATTGTGCATAGTTTTAGTACGTCTCAGCGCTGTTAGACGTACCATAATTATGGTACAAATCAATAATTTTAGGTAGAAATTTGGGTTGTACCATAATTTTAGCGATGTACCATATGGTACGCTTATTTACAATAATTTTGATAGGCTGTACTATAATTTCCATATTTTTTTAAATAGTATCATATTCTCAAAAAATTTCGATTTCAATAACAAAGTCATTGTACGATTTCACTTTCTGGTGTTATGAACACCGTGTTCAGCCCCGCTTTCTCGTAACGGCTGCGGTAGCACTGCGCTAAGCAGGTTTGCAACTTAGTCCTCTCTTGACTCCTCTATTTCAACCTACGCATGGAGAAAAGAGGGTAAGGAGATGAAATAAGTGGGGTGCTTCGCTCCCGTTTCGTGCCGCTCTCCACCCAAAGTTGGGAGAATTGGGGGACGACAAAAAGGGGTATCCAGGTAAAATATTTGTCACGTGAACATGCTGTAGCAGTTACAACTTACATGGCGCCCTCTTTCCATATAACAAAATACATCTACAAGGCCATGCGTTCTATTTTAGTATGTTTTTATTTCCTCTCAATTGAAGTTATTATTATTAATTTCAATATAATTATGGATCATACTTATCATAAATCACGTAATTTTAAAAAGCAGTCAAAGACCATAGAAATCTCATAGGTAACTAGAATGCTGCCGGCTACGGCCGAGCTTGACGCCAGTTCGCCTTGAACCTTCAGCCAATGAGAGGCCGTAGAGTGGTTCCGCCAAGGAGGATAATAATCCTCCTTGGATCCGCTACTATAGCGGGAGATAGGTGACGTCATTCTCTCTGGTGACATTAAATTCTTGGCAGAACCACTCTTTGAGCTCTGATTGGCTGAGATCTGGCTATCGTCTGCCACGGCGTTTGGCCCATTTGCCAGTTACACGGCAGCATTCTAGTTACCTATGAGATTTCTATGTCAAAGACACAACTAAATAACATCGAAAAAGGTGAAAAAATAACTTAAAATAAATGGTAAGCCTTGGTGTAAATACGTTCACTAACTCCAAATAACTTTTCTTTTTATTGTGAAATCTCAGCGTTTTCAAAAACCCAAACCGTTAGAGCATGGCCATGGCATGGCCTAGAGGGAGCCAGGTAGCTAACAATATCACGTGACAAAAGTTTTACCTGGATGCACTCCCTTTTTTTTTCAAGCCCCATCCACCCATTTGGGGGAGTTCGGCACTGTTGCCGGCAGTTATTTATAAAAGTGATTTTCTATGGTCGAATGACAGGTCAAGTATTTCAAGAACATGTAAATCTTTGAGGAAAACACTTAAAACGACTACAGCATTACTTTAATATTTGAAAATCTCGCCAAACTAGCTAAATACGTCATAAATGGGAGGTGCAATAATTTTGAGAAGAATTCAATAATTTTTTATCATCGATACCATAATTTCCGTTTTAAAATCTGACAGCGCTGGTACGTCTAACTCGCTGTTGTAACTACTTAATTTATATTATTCTGAATAAATTATAAACGGTTGTTTGGTCTCAATTATTTTAATTATAATTAAAATTTTATACCAGCGGGATAGCACCGGGATTGCGGTTTTAGTAAATAACTCTAAATTGCGGAGATGTATCTTTAAGTGTCAACTTGAGAATCTTATACCACTAGGGACAATTCTTCCGAGGAGAGGTATATTTTGGCTTTCCAACTAGTTTAATTACCAGTTTCCTACAATATTTGTTTATCTCGAACAATTTATATTTATCGAATAAACAATAGCTTTAAAAAGGTACGTTTAAATCTAAATTTGTATTTTTTTAAATTATATTTATTTTATTGTATTAAGTCTCACGAGGGGTCGGACACTTGCCATTATTTTGTACGGGATTTCGTGATTTCGTAGAGATTTTGGCGATTTTATCATTACTTTTTGAAGTGATTTTGGGATTTCAATGTTAATTTACCATAGAGAGAGTTAAAAGATTTTACGATTTTAGACAAAGTGTACGGGATTTTGATAAATGTCCGACCCCTCGAAGTCTCACATTCAAATCATAATAAAAAGCTAGGCTAATACGCAAGGTAAGCGACTTTAAATGCCATTAATTTAGGTGGCCGGGTTACAATGCCACTACTGTTAACCTCTACAAGGTTTCATTATTTGGTTTATAAATGGATTTATAACACATACCCATAACTAACTTCCTAGTGGGACGTTTCGGAAACATAAACCATTTTTTTTAAATTAAATGGTTTTTATTCGTTGTATATTCGAACGCGTGAACCGAATATTAATGTTAGAAACCAGTTTTAATTGTTCATATAAAAATTGAATAAATTTTAAAGTTTAAAATATTTATTCAAAATGATTCTTAATGTTTGCAAGCTTTTTCTAAATTATTGATTTTGGTCATTATTATTTAAAATTTCCATAAAATTGTTAGCGTTTAAAATTTCATTATTATTACAGTACGTGGCAAGACATCAGTGCGTTCAATTCTTCCTTAGATGGTAATTGGTACTCGCAAGGTATATAACCACAGTTCTGGTATAAAACGAATGTATAACTCGATTAATATTTGATAGAAAAGTCGTTTTTTACCTAAGTCAATAACAGAAAAGACACTTGACACAGTCTTTGTGCTTTGTGTAATACAGACCAGCCCGTTATAAATCTCTCTAGTCTATGCAATCAATCGAGAAACCGTACTTAAACGATCTTTTTCTTCGCATTTCATAACGCATTGATCCTAACTTCCACATTTTGTTCTTTTCACGTTGCACGGATATATTATCAGAAGTTTCATCCGGAACAAATTTGTAATTCGGGTACTGTTATATATGATCTAATAAAGGTAATCGCAAAAAAAACAGATTACATAATCCTTATGCCCAGTACGTGTAAAAGAACTCAGCGTTTGCCAACTCGTTTATATTTAAAAAAATTGCTTGGAATTTGAGTTAAAACTCTTTCTTTTTTTATTGGATTTGATAAGGGCGAGCGGGACAAGGCTAGTCATCACACCCGCTTCATAATTACAGTTTGTTATTACTTTGCAGAGTATAAGTGTTTTTTGTTTGTTTCTTTTTTCCATACAATAAACATATCATTTCGAACATATTTAGATTGATACAAAAAAATGTTATATATATATACATACTTTAGTTGGTGCCCGAACTACCGAGGCCTTTCTCTCCTCTTTCTGTTGTGGAGAGTGTCGTTAGGGGTTCTGGCTCTGCTAGGAGGATTTTGGATATGATGAGTTTCGGAATGTTGTCTCCCTTATTGACAGTCACCGTTGAGGTGGATAGGTTGAAGATAATTATGGTGACGTTACCTCTGTAGTCAACATCTATTACACCGCCTCCTATATGGAAACCTTTTTCTAATTGTGATTCTTTCGCCGCAATAATTCCATAATGACCTTCTGGAATTGCCAAAGCCAAATCCGTTTTCACCGCATCTTGCTTGAATGGCGGAATAATTTTAGTTTCAGCACAAAAAATGTCGAAACCTGCTGCTTTGTCTGAACGACGAGTAGGAGTAACCGCATCATCCGACAACTTCTGGTAATACAGCTTTCCAACTTCGGCAGCCATTGTTATTTCACCTTCTGCTGGGTTGAGTGGCTTGCGTCGAGGGTGCGACCATCAGTAGTGGGGTTGTGCTACCTATGCTGGTTTTGTCACCTGTCCGGGTCTGTGGACGCTGGCGTAGGGCATAATGATGACAGACCTCCGGTGGTGTGGTTTGAATCTTACCGGTACACCGGGCAATAAATCTGCCACATGTCCAGCCATTGTTATTTCGCGTAGGGATACTCGTCTGCTTTTCTCCAGCTACAGAGTTTTGTAAAATATTAACGATTTCAATATTTGAACCCTGCCTCTGCTCTCGGAGTAGCCGCGCCTTCTGCTGATCGTATTTTGCACAAAACAGAAGAACGTGCGTTAATGTTTCAGTTTCGCCGCAGAACGTACAATTTGGAGAGATTGAACGATCTACCAATTTACTTAACATTTCTCTAGTTTATAAACTAATATCCTACAGTGAAATCGCGATATTTGAGTACTTTGAAGCCTTGTGAGCTGTAAATTTCCGACCATATCAGATAATGGGTCACGTCTGTATAATTGTTGAACGGTTCCTTCTTTGGAAATTTTCCAGTTGTCTATATACAATTTTTTAAAACGTTTTTTACAAATACTTTGCAGAGTATTTTTGTATCAGGTACCCACTTGTCCTGTAAGAGGCAAGTCTTCTGTCGCCTGCAATCGTGTCTGCTCTTTCATTTTCTCCAATTCCACAACGGGCAGGGCACCACAATAAATGTAAAGATAAGGGAAAGGAGAAGGATTCCTTTTTGAACGCAGTAACCAACAGGTCAGTAGTAATATTTTCATTCAAAGCCATCAAACCTGACTTGGAGTATGAACATATGATCAGTTTCAAGGAGATCAAACAATGTAGCTTGTTTTAAGGCTTCCAAAATGCCCAGAAGTGTATTTTGTATGTCATATGGGACGAATTTACTTATATGTCTATGTATATTCCGAAGCTTCCTACTGAGTAACCAGCTACCATTGAAGCATCCGTGTAAGTTGCTAAAACCGTTTTTCTCGATTTTACACTTAAAGATACATCTCCGCAATTTATAGTTATTTACTAAAACCGTAATCCCGGTTCTATCCCAACGGTATAAAATTTTAATTATAATTAGAATAATTGAGACCAAACAACCGATTATAATTTATTCAGAATAATATAAATTAAGTAGTTACAACAACGAGTTAGACGTACTTAAACAATGCACAATTAAATATAATCCTATTTACAGAACCAGTTTATCATTTAAATATAATACGAAGCAAATTTTAATAAAATAAATATCTACAGGGGGTATTTGTATTTTTCTCGCTTACGAAATATGTGCCGCATGTTGAAAACTAAAACCAAAACGCACTTATAGGGAGAGCTTAAATTAACTGGCGATTAAAGCGGACTGAAACACTCCAATCGCTGACTTCATGACCTGACACGATGGGTTACGTGAGAATTGAATGAATTTAAACCAAACTTCTTTAAAACAAAACAACTACTTTATTTAAACTGATATAACAAAATTATTTTACTAAATGCCCTGACACAAGGGGCTCTTAACTAGGAGACGGCCGCAGTCGCTCCTTTCTGGACTAAGTCTAAAACTCTTCTGATTTCTAACGGTTTTCTTTCGAAAACCTTTTTCTTTTTAAAGACTGGCCCTAACGGCCAGTAATCTCTCTTTTTTGGGGTTTTTCCAACCCGTGACCATCCCGCGGATGGTCGACACTTTGTCCACATTCCCTTTCCTTTCTCAACATGAGGAAACAACTTCCTCGAGCTACTTGGGGAATTTCCACAGTACACTTTTTTCGCTTCCCTTCCTAGGGGGTCTACTAGCTATTTATTTGACAAAAAGTATTGGCCCAAATGGCGCCTACAAAATACGTGGGGAAATACCGATTCACAAAAATATACCTACAATACACTACGAAATTACAAATATAACAAAATTAAATTCAACATAACAATACACTTAATTTACCTATATACATTAAAATTATATACATTTAATTAATTAAATTTAAAAACCATTCTATACAATCGAGATTTAACAACCTCCCCCGAGTTGAACCTTTAGTTCAACAACTTAAATTTCCAAGTTATAAAGAAGATTGATAGGGCGTTTTACACGGGTTCCGTTAGGAAGACGCACCATACAAGATCTGACTATTTGGTCTAGACCTCGGACTGTGTTTTCCACTACTCCAATTTTCCACAATAGTCTCGGAGTCTTTATTTCTTCCAATAGAACCACGTCGTCCTCTTTCAATTCCTTGCTAGTTACGCAATTTGGTTTATGGTGCGCGGATCTTAGTTCTAAAAGATAATCCTTTTTCCAACGCACCCAGAATCGGTCCAGCAGAGCTTGTCGATATTTTAATCGTTTGGTTAATTCGTCCCGTTGATAATTCCTTACTTCGTTGGCTGAATATACTCGCGAAGGAAGAGCGGTCAAACGTTTCCCTACTAGAAAATGCGATGGAGTTAACGGAGCTGGTTCTCCGGCTTCTTGATAAACGTAGCTTATAGGTCTCGAGTTGACCGTAGCTTCTATCTCTATCAAGATAGTTTCTAATTCTTCGTAAGTAAGGCGGGCCTGCCAGAGAGTTTTCTTTAAAGATGACTTGACGGATCTGACCATCCTCTCCTAGAACCCGCCCCACCAAGCGGCGCGTTCCGCGATGTACCTCCAAGAGATACGGAAGGTACCGAAAAATTTTGCAACTTCAGGATGACGTAAATTGCTCAATAGGCTGTTTAAGTCTGCTTCAGCTCGTTTGAACGTTTTAGCATTATCGCTATACACTACGCGCACCATTCCACGACGCGCTATAAAACGACGGAATGCCAACAAAAATTTCTCAGTAGATAGATCCGATACGATCTCTAAATGCACTCCTCTGGTTACCGCGCAAGTAAATAACGCGATGTAACATTTGTCTCCTTGCTTGGTGTACATCGGTCCAGCGAAATCAATCCCGCACACTGAAAACGGGGGTGACGGGTTTATTCTGGCGTCGGGTAATGGGCCCATTGTGGCCGTTGAAGCTCGCGCGCGAAAACGTTTACATCTTGGGCAAGTATGCACTTCTTGTTTTACAAGTTGTCTTAATTTTGGTATCCAGTATTGTTCTCGAATTTCCGTCAAAGTTTCATTTACGCCAGCGTGTTTTAGTCGAATATGACATTGGTCAGTAATTAGCTCTGATAATTTGTGTTTGTGGGATAAAATCCACGGGTGACGCTCTCTATAACTAAGATTAGCCGCGTCTATACGACCTCCTACACATAAAAGACCATCTTCATCGAGATATGGACTCAAAGTTAAAATATTGGACGTTTTTGGTATTTCTTTGCCTAATTTTAAGAAATTAACCTCTTCTGGATAACTATCATTTTGGGCTACTCCTATCCAATATTTTTCTGCGCTAATTAATTCTTCAGCTGATAAGGGGTCTTTATTTTTAACATTTGATTTTGAATTATTTAAAAATCTCTTTATCCAAGCCGTGATCCTTAAAACCAAAACCAAGGAACTATAATTTTTAAGTTGGAGTAGGGGTTCTCTTTGATTTTCGCCTTCTCCCGAAACCAAACAAACATATTCATTTTTAGCACGCAATTCACTTATAAGATTGTTTTCATCTACTTCTGATTGTACATCTGGGTCTAACTTAATTTGATTTTGAAGAAAAGATGGACCATGCCACCATAACTCGCTTTCTTTTAATTCGTTTAGCTTCTTACCCCTAGTGGGTAAGTCAGACGGGTTTTCTTTACCGGGGCAGTGTTGCCAGCAAGTTGGATCAACTAATTTTTGTATATCTCTAACTCTATTGGAAACAAATGGCTTCCACTTAGCGGCTGATCCTCTGATCCAATGTAACACTATAGTAGAGTCTGTCCATAAATGGATGGTACTTCGGTCATAGGCTAAAGTTTCCCTCAGATTTGACATAAGCCTGGCGCCTAACAATGCTCCCATTAATTCTAATCTCGGTAATGATAATTCGCTCAAAGGCGCTACTCTTGTTTTTGAAGCCACTAGTGACGTATTTATTTGTCCGTTTGGATATTCACTACGTAAATAAACAACTGCCGCGTAAGCGCGTTTACTAGCGTCGGTGAAGCCATGTAATTCTAATTTTGGCGCCATGTCAACGGGCTCGTTGACTAAGTAGTATCTAGATATTTTTATTTGTTCCAACATAGGCAGTTCTTCGCACCAACTATTGAATTTTTCCGAATATAAATATTCTTCTTCATTTTTTAACTCTTTGTCCCAGGGGATCTTATTTTCCCATAACTCTTGTAATAACAATTTGGCTCTAATGGTAAAGGGGGAAACTAACCCTAAGGGGTCAAATATTTTTGCGACTGCCTTTAACACCCATCGCTTTGTGTTGTTCCTATTCACTAAGAATTGCAATAATCCCGTAACTTCAAAAGTAAATAAATCATTGACCTCGTCCCAAGTTAATCCTAACACTTTGTGGGGGGCTGGGCTGGGGAAAATATCCTGACCTTGTTGCCTTTTACTATTGTCACCCCACCTTTCTCTAACTTCTCTAGAGTTACTGCGCCATTTACGTAAACGCATGTTTGCCTTTTCTAAAATTTCTGTAGCTTCGCCAATTAACTTATTTGCTTCCTCCACATTCTTCTCGCCTCCTACCAAATCATCAACATATAGGTCTTCATTAAGGACTCTAGCCGCGTTTGGAAACTCACGCTCGTATTTTTTAACGTGATGTTTAATAGTCGCCGCTAACAAAAAGGGGCTTGACGTGCAACCAAAGGGGACCCTTTTAAATCTATATGTTACTAAATTGTGGTTCTGTGGACTATCGACCCATAGGAATCTCAACGCGTCTCTATCTTTTTCTCTAATTCCAATTTGGTGAAACGCCTTTTCTACGTCACCTGTGACTGCAACTCTATGTTGGCGAAAGCGAACTAACAATTTAAACAACTCTGTCAATAAATTGAAACCAGGTTCTAGACAGTCATTTAATGACGGTAAGTTGGCATCGTGGGATGATCCGTCATTCACTATTCTTAACTTGGTGGTTTGCCTATCGTTCTTAATTACTCCGTGATGAGGAATATAGTATAGTTTACCTGATGATACACTATTTCTATTCTCAACCCTCTCTATAATTCCAGTTTTCAATTGTTCTTTGATTACGTCATCGTAGGCCTTAAAATGCTGGGAATTTGATTTCAATTTTTTAACTAAATTTAGGGTGCGAGTTTTGGCCTGACCAAAATTGTCTCCTAACTGATCCTGGTTTGCCTTCCACGGAAGTGCAACTTCGTAACGCCCTTCTTTAAATGTTACGTCTTCCTCAAACGATTTTAAACTATTTTCTCTCTCTAAAGATTTTTGATTTTCACCGTCATTTATTCCCATTGACTCTAGACTCCAAAACCTTTGCACTTGCGAAGACAATAGCTCATCTTCCGATCCCACCCCTATATGCATGACTGATACTGAATTTACAGCTATTAGGCTTCCTGGCTCCGACATATCGCTCGTTCCCATCACTGTCCATCCCAATGTTGTATTTAGGGCCATTAATCTTTCTCCTAGTCTCTCTAACTCACCCGTAGCTAACTTCCAAAAGTAGTTTGCGCCAATCAGAATATCTAGTTTGGTCGCGTTTACCCCACCTTGATTTTCGAGGTTATCTGCTAGGTCTAAGTTGCGTTTTTGCATTTCCGCTCTAACTTCCGTTCCTGGTATCTTAAACTTCGCTCCACAAATTTCTGGAGTTTCTAGTGCTACAATTTCGACTCTTTCACCAGTGGTCATATTACTCAAAATAACCTTAACCCTTCTTCTCTCTACGTGGATTGGCTTCGTATGACCAAAGGGGAAAACGTCTATTCCTTCTGTTCCTAAGACCTCTAACTTTAAATCTCTTGACAATTTTTCTGTAATAAAAGACCTGTGGCTAGCGCCATCTAGTACGCACCTAACTCTAGATTTATTTCCTAAATCGTTCTCTATATTAGCGGAAACGGTTTGTAGCAACACTATCCCCGAATCTGAATCTGGTGTCATAGTAGCTAAAGTGGCGTTTGTTTGACCTTGGGAGTTTCTGTCTAATGGCGCACTATTTAAATTTACTTGAGAAGAATTTGAATTTATCGACTTATAATTGGTATTGGTTCTGGTTTGATCAGGATTGGCGTCGCAAACAACCTGGTGATGTTTTCTATTACAATTTTTGCAATTTTGAATTTTTCCTTTACATTGCCAGGACTGATGACCTGGTCTTAAACATAGGAAACATAACCTTTTCTGGCTGGCGATACCTCTCTTATTGTCTATGGAAAGATCTCTACATTGATAGAAGGGGTGATTGGGGCTATTACAAAATACGCAAGACCTGGAGAAATTATTTACGGGGGTATGTAGGGCCGCGGCGGATGGGGGAACTGTTGGCCTATGGCTTTGACTTTGATAATTATTTTTAACCTGACTTGAACTATGACTAGCTGATTTTATTTGCTGACTAGAAGCTCTATGAACGGCTAACGCTCTTTCTCTACATTGAATTTCCTTATTTAAAAATGACATAATTTGTTCTATATTCCACAATTGTTCTTCACTTTTATCTCTAGTAAACTGTTCTAACAAATCGATCGGCAAAAGACCTCCAACAATATGAGCTAACAATTCTCCATAATTTTTACTTAAATGTCCCAAGGAATCTAAACTACGTATTTCTACTTGACAATTATCATGCAAATTTCTAAGACCAGCGACATCTGTCGACTTAGAGACTGGGTTCATTTTTAAAAAATTATTTAAATGAGCACTGACCAATAAATCTGTTCGACCAAAACGTGACTTTAGGATTTCTATCGCCGTAGCGTAATTGTTATCAGTTATTGGTAAATTTTCAATAGCCTTCGCGGCCGCGCCCGTTAAATACGACTTTAAATACTGAAACTTATCTGTATCTTCCATGTTAGTTTGATTATGAATGGCTCCTTCGTACTGGCCCCAAAAGGTTAACCATTGCGAAATGGTACCGTCGAATTTTTTAATTTCTAGTTTTGGGAGCCGCACCGCCTTGTTGACGTTGCCGTTGACGTTCCCATTCGCCGGTGGTAATCCCATCAGGTTGACGGTATTGTTGCTTCCCGTCCCGGAGGCTCCTCCGCTCGGCGTCGTCCGTCTGTCTTGTAGCCATCCTTTCGCTCTTGACCTCCACAACACTAATTTTTCGTTGTACTCTTCTATGGTTTCCAATTCCGCGTCTAATTCCTCGTCGGTTGTTGTGAGTTTGAGGATCCGGTTGTCCAGATCATTTAATTTTATTTCTTTAGAGTCTAACTGCGCAATATTATCTTTGAGAGTTTGTTCACATATAACTGTTGATTTCTCGAGCTCCGCCTGAATACTGTTGCAAGCTCGCGTTACCATACCTCTCGCGGAGGATAGCTGTTTCTTTAAAATTCTTAAATCGTCCGCCATTGTCTATAATTTATAGAACTACTTTTAACTCATATTTAATTACTCACGTCCCGGGTTTCGGCACCAAAATAATGTTGAAAACTAAAACCAAAACGCACTTATAGGGAGAGCTTAAATTAACTGGCGATTAAAGCGGACTGAAACACTCCAATCGCTGACTTCATGACCTGACACGATGGGTTACGTGAGAATTGAATGAATTTAAACCAAACTTCTTTAAAACAAAACAACTACTTTATTTAAACTGATATAACAAAATTATTTTACTAAATGCCCTGACACAAGGGGCTCTTAACTAGGAGACGGCCGCAGTCGCTCCTTTCTGGACTAAGTCTAAAACTCTTCTGATTTCTAACGGTTTTCTTTCGAAAACCTTTTTCTTTTTAAAGACTGGCCCTAACGGCCAGTAATCTCTCTTTTTTGGGGTTTTTCCAACCCGTGACCATCCCGCGGATGGTCGACACTTTGTCCACATTCCCTTTCCTTTCTCAACATGAGGAAACAACTTCCTCGAGCTACTTGGGGAATTTCCACAGTACACTTTTTTCGCTTCCCTTCCTAGGGGGTCTACTAGCTATTTATTTGACAAAAAGTATTGGCCCAAATGGCGCCTACAAAATACGTGGGGAAATACCGATTCACAAAAATATACCTACAATACACTACGAAATTACAAATATAACAAAATTAAATTCAACATAACAATACACTTAATTTACCTATATACATTAAAATTATATACATTTAATTAATTAAATTTAAAAACCATTCTATACAATCGAGATTTAACACCGCATCTTTAACGCTCATTTTATTTCAACAGTCGCCCTTGATGAAGATACCGTAGAATAGCTATATTCGACATCTGGTAGTGAACGCTCGTAGACTTCCTGTTGACGTTGTGACACATACCGCATTAAAAAGACCAATACCGTCCAATTTCCAATATCATATAATGACCCGAACACCCAGGAAAACAATGACTAAATTAGGAATCGTAGATGTCCAAATATCCACACCAATAAAGAATAAATTAACAAGAAGCGAAAAACTAACCATTCACAAAGCACAGAAAGCCCCTTGACTAAACGAAGTAGTTAGGCTCTTAATAAATAAAACAAACGAACCCAAGAGAAAACGATTAAAATAAATTACGAAGTAATGACGACCCAGTTAAAGAAACCAGACAACTACTCGATATTTTCTTCATAAATGAACTATTTCCCTTGAAAACTAATACGCCAAAACCTCAATAGATAAAAAAAAGCCTGAAAAACTAAATAAATTAGAAAAAACAACGGGTTCTACCCTTTAATCATTTTATCTGCTGACTGCGCTAAAACAAGATTTGACCTTTAAATTTTCATACGTAAAATATTTAGACTTTAACAAGTTCACGAAAATTGCAACCCGAGTTCAATTCTTGATCATTATCAAATTTTACATCAAAATACTAAAATATTTAATTAAATATTAGATTAATATAATTTATAAATATTTAATTAAATATAAGATTAATATAATTTATAAATATTTAATTAAATATAAGATTAATATAATTTATAAATATTTAATTGAATATAAGATTAATATAATTTATAAATATTTAATTAAATATAAGATTAATATAATTTATAAATATTTAATTAAATATTAGATTAATATAATTTATAAATATTTAATTAAATATTAGATTAATATAATTTATAAATATTTAATTAAATATTAGATTAATATAATTTATAAATATTTAATTAAATATTAGATTAATATAATTTATAAATATTTAATTAAATATAAGATTAATATAATTTATAAATATTTAATTAAATATAAGATTAATATAATTTATAAATATTTAATTAAATATAAGATTAATATAATTTATAAATATTTAATTAAATATAAGATTGATATAATTTATAAATATTCAATTAAATATAAGAATAATATCATTTATTAATATTTAATTAAATTTAAGAATAATATCGTTTATTAATATTTAATTAAATATAAGAATAATATCGTTTATTAATATTTAATTAAATATAAGATTAATCCCTGAGGATGTTTTGCTAAGCGAAACGAAACTAGTAGGACCCATTGTAAATATCATCAATTGTTTTATTAAATATGCAAATAGAACGAAGTCATTTTTATTACTCATAATCATCAACGCATATTGCACTTGGAACATCCTAAGCCTTACATCTGTTTAAATAAAACGAGTTTCTCAAACAATCTTCCAAGATCTTTCCGGTAGTGTTCCAAACCGGAACAGTTGGTAAGAAATTAAACTTCGTGGTTTTTAAACATAATGCTTAACACTGATGTTTAATTAGTGTATATTGCGTTACGTGTTAAATGTATATTTCGCGTTGTCTATATATTTCGTTTAATTTCGTTTTCAAGTTTTCTAAAAAAAAATAAATATTTGTTAATCACCGTTATATTAATAGTGTTAACTACAATATGGACCGGGTTCCTCTATCGTCTCATAATTTTAAGTTATTGGTAATTAAGACTAATTAAACAACACTATTGTATATAAATCAATAATTGAACATGAACTACTAAAAATTGATAAAATGAAATCGACAGTATAGGCAGCAGGTTTCATTAATTCGTAGCAAATTAATATTAATGTTATTTTAGACCGTAATTAAACCACTCAAATATACGGCTACGGCAAATTAACACATGTTTTAAACCACAAAACCCGAACCTTTGAACATGTATAGAAACTAATCTTAAAAATCTTGAGACGTGTTTTCATTGTAAGCGCCAAAAGCATTTAATATGTTTAATCTCTAAACGTATTTTATCTAAACACGTTTTAACTATAAATATGAGAAGCAAATAACAAATTTAATTTCTAAACGCATGATGTTGCAAAGCTGAACACCACTATCACCTTAACGTGTTCGTTTTTAAACATGATAAATATTCTGTTGCATTTTGGTGTTTAAGAAAGTGTTTAGTATCTAAACACCTTTTTTTCTGTGTATCTTTACTAAATATGTCAAAGATTTTGACTGGATAGGACATGTTGTCAGCTACCTTCAGCCATGTTTCTTGTAAAGCTATGATTTTCGGTTGTAAAGTTGTTATAGCATAAAATAAGTCCGCGGTATGTACCCGATAGCTCTGAATATTCCATTGTATTGTGGGGAACTAAAAAATATATATTTCTTTACCTTTCATATTTGTTTTAAAAAAAGGAAAAGTATAAAAAATGTTTTTACATGTACAGAAGTTCAGATAATTTTAGAAATAAAGTTAGTGTTCATACTGAAGTCAATCCTGGCCCATACCTACCTACATACTTGCACCCTAGCTACTTTACACTAGTGTGGAGTGAGGGTTCCACAATTGGTGACTCGGACGTGCAGTCATTACAGTCAAGAGCGAGGCTATGGACGATCATTCTGATGACGAAACTACCACATTGGCCGATCAGGAGATCCCGTGTTACGATCAAACTCCCACAATTCTGGAAGGACAACCCGGATCTCTGGTTCTCGATGGTGGAATCGCAGTTCAGAATCCATCGTATCACTTCGGAGCAAACGAAGTTCGACTACGTGATTCAGTCTTTGGATCAATCCATCATTCTTTACTTGTCGGACATCCTGAAAACCCATCCTGAGGATGCATATACCACGCTCAAGACCCGTATTATAACGGCTTTCTGCGAAACAGATGAAAAGAAGTTACGTACGTTGCTGGGAGGTATGCATATAGGTGATCAAAAACCATCTCTTTTTTTGCAGACAATGATAAATCAAGCTGGTTCTCATGCAAATGACGCTATTCTGAAGACCCTTTTCATGGACCAACTTCCTGAACAGGTACGGGGTATTCTGGTTATGAGTAATGAGAACTATCTAGACAAAATTGCAGCTCAGGCGGACAAGATTGTCGAAACTATTCGTCCAACTACGATATCAGCTGTTACTAATCACACCCCAGTAGCTAAAGACTCAACACCGATGGAGTACTTGGTACAGCAATTGAACGAGCTAAGCCGGAAATTTGATAAAATCAGTCGTGGTCGTATCAGGAAGAGAGAGGCTGGTCATAGTGAGCGGGGCAAGACCCGTTCACAGTCGAGAGGTCGTTCTTTCAATCCTCGTAGCAAGCTTTGTTTTTATCATTTCTGGTTTGGGAAGAAGGCAACGAAATGTCCGGATCCTTGTTCATGGGTCCGTTCTCATTCCAGTAGCAAGCAACCGGATTCGGAAAACTAGAGGGCCAGTCGGAATTGGCGGAAACTGGCGTACATGGCCACAAATCCCGTCGATTATTTATACATGATAGGACGTCGCAGCGCAGTTACCTGATCGATACGGGGGCAGATGTATCGGTCATTCCACCAACGAAGCAAGAGAGACAGAACGCTCAATGCCATTTAAAACTTTTTGCCGCGAATGGTACACGCATCAAGACGTATGGGATGAAGTCGCTTCAGCTTGATCTTGGTCTACGCAGACATTTTTCTTGGAGCTTCGTTATTGCAGATGTTGGGAAACCGATCATTGGGGCCGATTTCATAACAAACTTTCACCTACTTCCTGATCTGAGATTGAAGAAGTTGGTAGACAGCAAGACGTCGCTCAAGGCCCATTGTAAAACATTAACTATCCTGCAGCAAACATAACGACGATCTTTGGTACGTCGGAGTTTCACAAGATATTAGAAGAATACCTTGAAATAACTCGTCCTTCGTCGACGTTGGAGCCGCCGAAGCACAACGTTTTCCAGCACATTGAGATTACTGGTCCACCGGTCGTTGAACGAGTCCGTTATCTCAACCCACAGAAACTTGCGACGGCAAAAAAATAATTCCTGGAGATGGAAAAGCATGGGATTTGTCAAAGGTCACGAAGCAATTACGCCAATCCGCTCCACATAAAGCAAAAGGATAATGGCGAATGGAGGTCATGCGGAGACTATCGGGGACTGAATCGCCGTACCCGACCAGATAGATATCCTTTATCAATAATGAACAATTTTACTTTTAACTTTGCAGGTTGCAAGATTTTTTCCAAATTCGATTTGGTCAAAGCTTTCTATCAAATCCCGGTGAATCCTGACGACGTCCATAAAACTGCAGTCATAACGCCATTTGGACTGTGGGAATTTTTAAGAATGCCGTTCGGCCTCTGCAACTCGTCGCAGACCTTCCAGCGATTCATGGTCGAAGTATACAGAGGATTAGACTTCGTATTTGTCTACGTTGACGATGTCATAATTGGATCACCGGATGGTGAAACCCATAAAAAACATCTTCGGCTCCTGTTGGAGCGTTCCAAGAAGTACGGCATTGTCATAAATTCGTCGAAGTCGAAAATCGGAGTGGAGCAAGTTGAATTCCTTGGGTATCTGGTCAACTCAGGTGGGATCGCTCCGCTTCCGGGCAAGATAAAGGCCATTGTGGAATATTCTAAGCCAGTGACAGTCTCCGACCTTCGCCGGTTCCTGTGTATGCTGAATTTTTATCATCGTTTCATAAGGAACGTGGCCAGGTTTCGGGCGCCGTTGAATGAATATCTGAAGGGTGCCCAAAAGAGCGATCGTACCAAAATCCTATGGACTCCTGAGGCTGAGATAGCATTCGACGCGTGCAAGAAAATCTTTCATGAAGCTACAATGTTAGCCCATCCAAGAGGAAACGCCCCTCTGGCATTGAAGGTCGATGCGTCTGATGTCGCAATTGGTGCCGCTCTAGAGCAGGGGAACGGGGTGGACATCGATCCACTTGCGTTTTTTTTTCAAAGAAGTTGTCGACTGCGCAACGAAAATATAGTGCATATGATCGGGAGCTTCTCGTGGCGTATTCAGCGGTGAAGTACTTCAAGCATATGCTCGAAGGTAGGCAGTTCATTTTATATACTGACCATAAACCGCTTACCTTTGCATTTCATCAACGATTGGACAAAGCAAGCCCGCGACAAGCGAGACATTTGGACTATTTGGGGCAATTCACAACGGACATTCGTCATATACGGGGCTCCGAAAATACCGTCGCAGATGCGTTGTCACGAGTTGAAATCGACTCCATCCAACGGGAACCATTGGATTTCCAAAAGTTGGCTGAGGCACAGCAGTCTGATGGCGAATTGAAGACTCTACTAGCTACGTCAACTTCGCTGCAGCTGAAGAAAATCGCGGTTCCTGATACAGACGTAACTCTCTATTGTGATACCTCGACTAATCAGATCCGGCCTTATATTCCTCAGACTTTTCGGAGACACGTTTTCATGAATGTCCATGGTTTATCTCATTTGGGGATACAAAGATCACATAAGCAGATGTTTCAACGTTTCGTATGGCGCTCGATGAAAGCCGACGTAGCAAGATGGGTGAGAGCCTGTGTACCGTGTCAGAGAAGCAAAATTGGTCGACATACCTTCAGTCTTCATGGTCGTTATCCACTTACGGCGCAAAGATTCTCAGATGTCCACGTTGACTTGGTGGGGCCACTGCCACCATTGGACGGGTTCTCTTATATACTTACCTGCGTGGATCGTTTCACCAGATGGCCAGAAGCATTCCCGATGCGTGACATCACGGTGGAAAGCGTCTGTCGGGTCTTCTACGATGGCCGGGTTGCACGTTTTGGTTGTCCGTACATCGTGTATTCGGATCGTGGGCGTCAATTTGCATCTTGTCTTTTCAAGGACCTCGCAACCCATCTGGGTGCTCGCCATAAACAGGTCACGGCTTATCACCCCAAGCAAACGGGATGGTAGAGGCAGTACACCGACCACTCAAGGCTGCTATCATTGCGCGGGGTTATTGGGTTTCCGGACCGCTCTCAAGGAAGATCTTAAAGCCTGTTCAGCTGAGATGGTCTATGGTGAATCACTCCGATTGCCTGGCGATTTCTTTCGTCCTGCTCAACGAAGGTGCTGTCCGGACGATTTTCTCAGCTCCTTGCGATCAGTCATGGAGTCAGTTCGCCCGGTGCCTGCCTCTAATCATGCCAAGCAGAACGTGTTCGTTAACAAAGAGCTACCAACTTGTTCCCACGTATGGATTCGGCGGGATGCGGTTCAGAAGCCTTTGCAACCAAAGTATGATGGTCCGTTTGAGGTGCTAGAAAGACATGACAAGTATTTCAAGCTTCGCATCAAGACGCGTACCGATAATGTCTCAATCGACCGCATTAAGCCAGCGCTTGTCGAGTTCAACGAGTTGCCGAGGGTACCGCAACTTGGACCGGTGGCGCTGCCAATTCTAAAGCCAAAGAAAAGAGTGACATTCACGGATTTACCTGATTCTGCGTGCCAGTATACGCGGTCTGGAAGGTGCGTTAAGCCTCCCTACCTGTTTACCGGGCACTGGAAGGGGAGTAATGTGCGAAACTAAAAAATATATATTTCTTTACCTTTCACATTTGTTTTAAAAAAAGGAAAAGTATAAAAAATGTTTTTACATGTATATAAGTTCAGGTAATTTTAGAAATAAAGTAAATGTTCATACTGAAGTCAATCCTGGCCCATACCTACCTACCTACTTGCACCATAGCTACTTTACCCTAGTTTGGAGTGAGGGTTCCACAGTATTACCAATTAAGGCTCACCAACTTCCATCCATATTGTTAGACCTTTCCAACGCATGGAAAGCGTAGTTCTTGGCTTCTAAATCTGCAAGGATGTCAGCAAGGGATAAAGCTGTTGTACATTTTTTGTTTATCAGCTCAGTAATTTGCTTGATGCCTGCATTCGGATCTATCGGCATGATTCGGAGGATTGTGTTGGCAAAGATAACTATAATATTTTAATGAGACTTTGTACATCCACATGCGATTGCTGTAATAGACCTACATGTATTTACTATTTTTTGAGGTGACAAAAACTTTGGCAATGGTGGAAAGTTGGAATTATTGAGTGATGGTGGGGTTTGTTGTACTTGTCGCAGTGGTTTCACTCTTGCTTAGCTTCCATTTTCGAAATGTTTTCTTTTTCTTGTAATTGGAGAATTCCGTTTTGTTCGGTTCTCTTTGGGCATGATTGATTTAAGTTGATTAGTGCAGATTTCTTTTTCCTCGTGTTCTTCCCCGCAATGATCGCAACGAAAGTGTCGTGGACAAGTTGTTATTTGATGTCCGAAAGTTTTACAATTGAAACAGAATAAGGCTCATCTCTCGTACGGTCGCATTTTACGGCGGCCAAACGATAATTGTATCTCATTAAAATTTGGTGGATCTTCCTCCGGAAACGTTATTACGAAAACAAAACTTTGAGCACCAAGTCTTCTGACCTCTGTTATGTTGAAGTCGTTTTCGGTAAGGTCGTTTTTTATCTCGTCTTCTGTAAACTCTGTTGCTATCCCACCAATAACCCGTCGAATTCCAGGGGTTAGAGAGCTGCAACGGAGCGGAAATTATTCCGTTTCCGCGGACTCCGTTCCGTTCCGCGACGCTGGAACGGAATCGGAGCTAATTTATAAGAAAGTAGAGGAACGGAATGGAATCGGAGCAAATTTCCGAAAATTTGTTGTAACGGAACGGAATCGGAGCAAATTTCCGAAAATTTGTTGTAACGGAACGGAATCGGAGCAGATTTCCGAAAAATCGTTGTAACGGAACGGGATCGGAGCAAATTTCCGAAAAATCTTTGTAACGGAACGGAATCGGAGCAAATTTCCGAAAAATCGTTGTAACGGAACGGGATCGGAGTAAAATTTTCCAAAACCTTAGTAATGGAACGGGATCGGTGCAAATTTCCGAAAAAAACGTCGTATATTGAAGCATGGACACTGTTTTCATTTCTCTCTCGGCTGCTGATTGGGTCTCCCACTATTCCAGACAGTGAGATCATAATCCCCCTTCTTCACCGGCTCGTGGGAAACATGACTGCAACTGAAGCCTTTTTATCTGCGACTACGTTGCGTACATCAATGCGCAGTATCGCAAAAGGTACAAAGGCCGTTTAGCGAAAAGGGGGAATAATTGTTTCTGTAAATTTCTGTATTCTGGAAAATAAAATAATTTTTCCTCATTTTTCAAGACTATAGACTATCGACCGCCATTACCTTACAGTCTACGGGGAGGGTGATGAAAAAACCGGTTTTGGGGGGATGAAATTTCTGCGGTAGAGGGCTTGCTTGTTGGTTGTCTGTACGATAATGGCGGCGCCCAGTAAACGTTTCTAAAAAGAGTGTATACTGAGGGAAAGCAAAATATAAAACGGGAGCGTAAATAAATATTAAGTAATATAGACGATTAATGAAACTGAGCGGAACACGAACGGAAATAATATCGGAGAAACAAACGGAGCGGAAACGGACGGAAAATATTGACGATAAATGAAACGTAGCGGAAACGGACCGAAATGATAGGCGACAAAAAAAACGGAGCGTAAATGGACGGAAATAATGGGCTAGAAATAAATCGGAGCGTAAATGGACGGAAATAATGGGCTAGAAATAAATCGGAGCGTAAATGGACGGAAATAATGGGCTAGAAATAAATCGGAGCGGAAACGGACGGAAATAATGGGCTAGAAATAAATCGGAGCGGAAACGGACGGAAATAATGGGCTAGAAATAAACCGGAGCGGAAACGGACGGAAATAATGGGCTAGAAATAAACCGGAGCAAAAACCGAGGGAAATAACGGACGAGAAACAAAGCGGACCAGAAACGGACGGAAATAATAGGCGTGAAACTAAACGGACCGGAAACGGACGGAAACAACGGATGAGAAACAAAGCGGACCGGAAACGGATTTATGTACCATACCGGGAAACAAAACGGAGCGGAAACGGTATGGTATTTTCGCTGCTCTGCAGCTCTCTACTTGGGGTTACTGCAATGTCAATAAACTTGGAAACTTTTAGTAATTTTCCTTGTTGATCTAATGTTTTAGGCTGTATCAGTAGTGCCCCTCGACGTAGAATTTTAAATCCATTACTGTGCCAAGTTCAGCTTTAACTTGCCGGAAATTAGTCATAAAGCCTGCATCATGGAATGTTGTCGTTTGATCATCATCTATCGGTTGTCTAGGACGATCACTTTCTATTTGAGGGTGAAGAATAATTGTTCTAAGTCTAACTGGTATAGGTGAGGTTTCTGTCGCATTTATTTGTGATAGTGACTCATCGGTTTTCTTTTTCTTTGGTCGATGACCAGAGAAATGCAAGTCTTCGGGGTCATCGCCCCCCATGTCGAAAGGGTGAGAAGAACTAAGAAAAGGAAAAGGGACAAGAGAAAAAGGAAAGAGGGAAAGAAGTAGAAATGGAACCAAAATTATCAATCGTGTGGAAAGATGGCTGCCACAGAAATGTTCAAATTGATTGTTTAAATTATTATGTTGTGAATGTTATTGTCGGGATACGATTAATACATGCTGTTATTTAGGGACAACTGAATTAAAAACCGCTACCTATTGCCTCAAGATTAAAACATTTACCGGCTTCGTTGGGTGGTCGTGGTAAGCCCGCGTAGTTTTTACCTCATACATTCATACTTTATAAATATATTTACACATAGGGACATCTTATTAACAACTTATTAAACTAAAATATAATATCGGGTACGTGTCGAAAAAGATGACGACATTTACCTTAACGGTAAAAAATGGGCAATCTCAAAACAATATTTATATTTCCAAAACTCAGGACGCTTCAGAAACACATGTGAACTAGGTCATATATCACCCGTTACGTTGTGTGTAGAAATAAAATCTCTTTAATCAAAATGATACGTTTTACTTTATTAAAATATCAATTGTTTACAATTTTTTCGTAATGGCAATATAGTCGCATCTCTAAATGGGCAACCCTGAATAAATTGACACAAAGGAATTTTGTCGCAATGAACTATCAAATGTTGATCACCGTCTCTCCATTCATCAAGATTAAGACAGCAAAAAGCGCATTAAACAAGCGAACGGCTATCGATCGAATAAAAAAAAATGGCAGCTAAATTTTCCTAACCATCACTTTCAGAACCAAGTTTTGGATGCTCCATAATCTTTCTCGTTCTGAAAGCATTCTTAAAGACTCCTAAGAAGGTTCCTTTCGTGTGGTATGAAGGTTCACCTTTTATAAGGAATAAGATAATTTAATTTTTTTTATTTATTTTGCTTCCTGATATTACATCAAAGTTAGCTAATTTAATTAATATCTGTAAAAACAATATTGAACTCGATTAAAAAAGAAATTTGAGGATAAACGTTGAAAAAAGCCAGTTGATTTATTCATCATTAATATATTAGATATTTAGTCGCTTGTTTAGGTTCTTGAAGATTTTTCTAGAATAAACCGCAAATATCAAGAAAAAACTGAGAAACGGAAATTTCTTGGAAAAAAGATTTTAAAACTGCTTTTATGATAAAATTGGTAGATTTATACTATCGATATCTGTACCAGAATAAAGATATCTAGAGAAGCAGCTTTTAATGGATAATAATTAAAATAAATCAACATAAAGAGGGTTTAAGCTTTTGGCCAACAAATTTTAGTTGCAGAAAAACCTAAGCTAGATATAAAGGTCGAAATGTTTCATTCACTTGCTCCATTAGCTTGGACACTTGCCTGTGCTAAAAGGTGGCTTGAAATATCAAACCTTATTTTAATGATGTATGTTGTAAATGATGTAACAGCTGACGAGACAAGATACTTTATTTAGATAGTTGGTGGAAAAATAATAAGTTTGAAATAACTTTACTTTTATAAAAATGATTGTCGTAAAATATATTTTATTAGGTGCGTCTGAAATATTAAAGTTTTAATAAAGCCAAAAAACAATAACGAACTCTCGAAGTGATCAAGCGGTAGTTATCGAATAAACACACCACACACAGGTATAGTAGTCCCCGCCAAAAAGCGTTTTAATAAAACAGGGATTTGTAAGAAAACAAATAATAGAAAAGGAAAACTGAAATAATCTACTTTAAGGAAGTGATTCAGTAAAAACGTTTTCCTTTCCATTTTGAATATTTAAACTTTTACCAAAAAAGAAATATAAACATTTCAAAAAATTAGTATCAAACATAATATACGTATCCTTTGATGGCAAAAAGGTTAGCTAAAGTTTTTATCATGTCAAGTATTTGCTCAGGCATAGCAATTTAAATGCAAAGCATTTCTTTATTCCTCCTGTGTATTTTACCGTTATTTATTGAAGCAGAAGATAAATTGGCTGTCTTCAAAAATTATTAAAAAAATGGGATTAACACTGTTTAAGCCTACAATATACGGCAATCCGTTGCAATCTCAAGTTTAAAAATATATTTTACTAGAATATATTTTACTATAATATGTTTTGGATCTCCTTTTTAGACATTGTGGCAGTTAAAAATGAGCTGAACTCTATCCTCAATCTGGATATATATCTATATTTTCTAAAATTAGGGTTTTCTAAAAAAGAAACTTCAAATTGAAGTTCAGATATCACTGCGTTTAAACAGAAATATATTATAAATCAAACAAACTCAGATTCTGTACTGAAACAGGAAATCGCCAACATTTAATGGTTTATTAAAGAACCAAATTCCCACTTAGGATCGGGGAATTAGTGGTAACCGCAATGAGTAACTTTTATTTCAAGATGTGTTTGAATTTACGAAAACTGATATTATGACGGCAGCGCTTGATTCACCTTTGTATTTTCCGAAGAAAATCAACACCTCTAATTTTTCCAGCCAAGAGGTAAAATATCTATGATAAAATGTCCTTTCGCTCACTTCACATTATCTTTCTCTAGAAGTATCACTTTACGTTGGCTTATAATATTGACAATTAAGTAATGATAGTGCAGGGCTATTCTAGCGCTTTCACATTAAAAGAAAAGGTCAAAACATAGTTGTTATTTCTTTGTTGATATTCAATTTGAAAAAAAAATAAACTGTTAACAAGAAATTTACCAGCTGAATAGAAAAATTATTCAAAAGGAGTTTTTGGTACATCAAAATTTAATTGTCAAATAACAAATGTTTAAATATATATATATATATATATATATATATATATATATATATATATATATATATATATATATATATATATATATATATATATATATATATATATATATTTAAGACTCTGGCATACACGAAGTGAAAAAAGCAGTTGAATACACAAAAGGAACGTATATAAACGTCTGGGCACCAGAAGCTAAACACTGTGAGTAGTTAAACGTTAAAACTAAACTTTAACAGTATAAATGAGTCTAGAAAAGCTGCAGATTCCAGTTATTCTAATATCGATGATATACTGTGTTATTCAGACCACAAATGGCCAAGCGACAAAAACGACCAGGTAAAGATGTCTTCAAACTAACTTTAGTAAGCTTCGTTTTGATGCTATGTTTTAAAAACACAGCGTGGCTCAATCAAATATTGAGGACGAAGAACATCACCGTTTGAAACTCTGCGAAATGGCGATCTACAATTGCCATTCTGACACAATCAGTAAGTCTCTTTTGCAAAAAACTGTCTTCAAAACAGTTAAGTAGTTTGCACGTTAAATACTTTTTAAACTTTTTCAAATTACTTTACCTTTTTCGTTAAAAGTTAAACGATTATATTAATTTTTCTCAATTAGATTCTGTGAAAGTGATTTTTAAACCCAAATTTAAGTGTTCGTTAAATTAAAATTCAGAAATAAATTAAATATTTGTTTTATTAAATTTATATATTAGACAAAATTTATGTTTTATACATATATAAAACAATTAATATGAGTAACAGCCCAAAAGTTTGGTTTCTCACGATATCACTAATATTAATTTATACCATAATTAGCAAATTAGAAAGAAGTATTACACTTTTTATTTTTAATTGTGTATTTCATCTAATTCGTTAATGAACACTTAAAATATCACTTGGTGATGGACTGACAATGAACTAGGAATTGCTCACTATTGTATGAAACTATCCGTCAAAAATGCCGCCGCCAGCTGTTTGTGTTGGATCAACCAAGGCTAATTGAAATTGAAAAGCTTCCATAAGCTATAAAACTTTGATTACAAATAAAGAAATTAATAAATGGTTTAATCGGAACCTTAATATGGTCATTATCGCAAGTGGTCATAGCACTTATATACTACGTATTTTGTCACTAGTTATCACGTGTTTCATCACATATTTTTGGGTGTTAAATTACGAGTACCATTCGATTATAAAGCGCGCGTATTAAGTTCAAACCGCGTTGATTTGAAAAACAAATCCAATGTTTTTTTTAAACGGTATTGATTTCTTTTTTGCGTGTATAAGCGATTGTTTTTTATATTTTAAGCGGTCAATTTTCTAGTTTCTTAACAATCCAGTGATATAAATATCATTAATAATCGTCGGAAATAAGTATAGTGGAACATATCAAAGAACAAGTATACTTCATAAGTATAGTTCATATGCAAACGTTATTCGCTGAAACGACGTAGTTATTTTTCTCAACACGGAATATACTCGTTGAATACTAAGTATTTACCTAATATTCTACTTTGAATAAACACTTTTTGTTTTTCAATAAATAATTTTGGAATTTCAGACTTTAAACACGTTTTTGCTAGTATTTATGGGCATCTAGCTAACGAAGAGAGTTAGGCGAGACGAATTTCGTGTTCGAATGTTTTCGATTTAACAATCGTTCGATGATTGCCTGTCATTTAAATATATCATTCTGTGCTCTCCATTTATAAGACTTCTGTTTATGATAGTTTTTAAATTACAGATAAAATAAATTATTACCAGAAGCAATATAAAAATTACAGCTTGTCAGGATGTTTAAAAGTAGGAAACTTCTAAAACGCGGTTTTTTCCGTTAAAAGACTTTTCTTTCGTTGACAGATGTCGGAGAGATCCCAACAGCTTAGCGAGGAATTTTGCAAAATCGCTCAACCATATTTTAATAAATATCTGAATGCGAATGACGTAACTAAAGCAATTCTTTTACGATAATATTCAATAACAATTTTTAGAAAAACACTTGTGGCTCAGTCCATGTCAAATCACCCAAGGTCCCCACGCTACCCACTCCGATTTTAGTGAAACTCTCACCAAATTTAATTCCCGCCTGTTTAGTGAGAAATCCAAAATTTCAGCTCTGTATTCAATATAGCTCTTGAGATACTGGTTTTGAAATTTACCCCTGGACGCGCTCGAAATTCCAAACCTTTCAAAAATCCCATTTTTAACGAATTATATTTCAGGAACGGCTTATTCGCTTTCCAGAATGATTTTTTTTATTTTGATAAAACAGTTGCTAGAGTCCACAAATAAGGTGTCACAAAGGAAAATAAATGAGTAATTTATTTTATAAAAATTTTCAGAGATGCTTGATAAATCACGGTTTTTGTTCGACAGATTTATTTAAACAATTTCCCAATTCCTAATAGTAGATCTTATATTCTTAATTAGGACTTGTAGTTGGTAAATAAGGGTCGGGAAACACGAAAATAGAACTAAAATTTAAAAATGGCGTCACGGTTTGAAGATTCGAAACTTTAATTATTGACTTTTTTTGAAAATTGCAAAATCGAAGCCGTCTTCGGTGGCGATTTCGGATTGGTGAACACCTAAAATTGCAAAAAACTGTAATACCACTGGAAAGATAAGGGTTTCATATAAAACATATCCAAAATTCATTTTGTCTTTACAATTCCTTGATACTTTAAATAACTTCTCAAATAGCGGTAAAAATCTCTATATTTATGTGAATAGTGTCAGCCCTATAGAACCGCTTTGGAAACAAGCTACTCAATTCGCAACTAAAATCAGGCACCCTCGTTACTGATTTGCTTCTGGTTATTGTGGCGTTAACGTAAATTACAGTTACTTTAAATCAGTATGTTCATAAGTTACATAATTAGCATAAGTATGACACTGAATGGTATCGGTTAATGACAGTCTCTCACAAAGTGGTTGCGTATATAAGCAGCGTAACCTGAGGATTTGTAAAACGAAATTCGACACTGCCTATCCTTTTGTGGCATTATATATCTGCCAAAACATATTTAGATCTCAAATTCGAATAAACAAAATGAATGAATATAATGCTATTGAAAAGTTCAGTCCTTACCCTGTAATGATATATATGGTCATAGAAAAATCAGATTTATCAATAAATAATTAATAGTTAGGAGAACAGGTTGTTTCGTACTTGTGTATACGATGTTACTTATGGTATTTTTATATATGAAGTATAATTTAGGTTAAATGTGAATTAGAATAGTGCCATTCTTTTCTACAACACATTCAGTTCCTTAAGTACACATTGCCAGCAATAGATGGTTGTTAATTCGCCTTTGGTTTCAAGTCGCTGGAAGGTTTTTCCACCCCAAAGAGCCTTCTGATAGTTTTTTTTTAATTTGATAGAGCCGGTACTCGCTTTAACATTGCTAAAGCACTCTTATTCAATCTGAACTATCCTACTAGCATCCGCTAACGGTTCTGCGATTAGCAGCAGTAGAATCTGTTTAAATTTCAACTATAGCGCGAAGCCCATTTTTATTTTCTGTATTCTGTTCCTTTAATTTAATTTCTTGTACATTTTGGTAATTTATTTATACCCTTGAAAGTAATATTATTTTGTCATCTTCTGTCAATGAATAATAATATTGAATAAATCTTGTCGTTTTACTTAGTAGTATCAGATGGCAGTCTTCTTCCAAGTTAGTTCAGGCTCTTTAACAACGCCGGCGGTTATATCATTGCCACCTGTATTATGAAAAGGCCCCTGTTATTAGAGATGGCCGGGAATCTTAGCCAATTCTTTGAAAAACGTGACTTTACTGGAGAGCGAGGTGCCATCTATTTATGGCAAAGGAAGCTAAAATTCGAAATAGCCAAATGATACGGTCGTTAGAAAGTCATTGTAGAGTATTATAGTTATACAACTTATCTCTATTTTGTGAACTTTAATCTAAATTATATAACCCATCTAACAACTTTGTTTATAATTGCTATAATTTATGTTATTGACCAATTTACAAGCAATCCAATCATCGAGAGGGGTACTTATCAGTACCGCCTTTTTAATTTCGACGCTAGCGACATCTATTGAAAAAAGAGCTACTTCACGTCAAGCCGCCACTTGCTTTAAAAATAATCTACTTGTGCTAATCGCAGAACCGTTTACATATGCTAGTAGGGTAGTTCAGATTGAATAAGGGTGCATAACATAAACTTAAGCCATGTTAGTAGGATAGTTTAGATTGAATAAGAGTCCGTAACATAAACGTACATGTAAGCCATGTTAATTAAGCGAGTTTGGACTCTATCAAATTAAAACAAAATTAGAAAGTACTTCTAGATGGCAGCACCTTCCAGCGACTTGAAACGAAAAGCGAATTAACAGCCATCTTATGCTGGCAATGTGTACTAAATCAACTAAATACACAAATTTAAAAATGGCCAGAAATGTGTTGTGGAATAGAATGGCACTAGTCTAAATCAACTTTAACCTAAATTATACTTATTATATAAAAATACCTTAAGTAACATCATATACACAAGTGCGAAACAACCTCTTCTCCTAACTCTTAATTATTTAAGGATAAATCTGATTTGTCTATACCCATATACATCATTACCGGGTAAGGACTGAACTTTTCAATAGCATATATGCATTAATTTTGTTTATGACGGAACCATGGACGAATGATAAGAGGACTCTTCTCGGGCCGCTTTTCACTTCACGCTAACGTTCCGGAGCAGCCCGAGATAGGATCAGTTCGCGATTTTCTCAAAAGGGCGCGTTGGCTTCGAATTCAGGGGCAAATAAATCAGCACGTGATATTGGAATTCTCACATGTTTCCGGCGCCTGCTTGCCGAAGTTGAATTCTAGCGGTCTTTAGGTGATGGGAAATTTGTTTATTTTAAATTATAAAGATATAAAGTATAAGATCACATGTTGCCCCTGAAAAGTTAGGTAGATCTTGTCTTCCCCCCCCCCTCCTCCGCCACGCTTTTGAAAACTACCTCGGTACAGAAATCAAACTTTAGAGATAGCGTTGTAGAAGGCTGCCCGAGAAGAGTCCTCTTATAATTCGAATTTGAGATCTAAATATGTTTTGGCTGATATATAATGCCACGAAAGGATAGGAAGTGCCGAATATCGTTTTACAAATCCTCAGGTTACGATGCTTATATACGCAACCCCTTTGTGGGAGACTGTCATTAACCGATATCATTAAGTGTCATACTTATGCTTATTATGTAACTTATGAACATACTGATTTAAAGAAACTATAATTTACGTTAACGCCACAATAACCAAAAGCAAATCAGTAACGAGGGTGCCTGATTTTAGTTGCGAATTGAGTAGCTAGTTTCCAAAGCGGTTCTATAGGGCTGACACTAATCACATAAATATAGATATTTTTACCGCTATTTGAGAAGTTATTTAAAGTATCAAGGAAATGTAAAGACAAAATTAATTTTTGATATGTTTTATATGAAACCCTTATCTTTCCAGTGGTATTACAGTTTTTGTTGCAATTTTAGTTTCTCACCAACCCGAAATCGCCACCGAAGACGGCTTCGATTTTGCAATTTTCAAAAAAAGCCATTTTTTAAATTTTAGTTCTATTTTCGTGTTTCTTGACCCTTTTTTACCTACTAAAAGTCCTAATTAACAATATAATATCTACTATTAGGAATTGGGAAATTGTTTAAATAAATCTGTCGAACAAAAACCGTGATTTATCAAGCATCTTTGAAAATTGTTATAAAATAAACTACTCATTTATATTCCTTTGTGACACCTTATTTGTGGACTCTAGCAACTTTTTTATCAAAAACAAATATCATTCTGGAAAGCGAATAAGCCGTTCCTGAAATATAATTCGTTAAAAATGGGATTTTTGAAAGGTTTGGAATTTCGAGCGCATCCTGGGGTAAATTTCAAAACCAGTATCTCAAGAGCTAAATTGAAAACAGAGCTGAAATTTTGGATTTCTCACTAAACAGGCGGGAATTAAATTTGGTGAGAGTTTCACTAAAATCGGAGTGGGTAGCGTGGGGACCTTGAGTGATTTGACATGGATTGACCCTACAAGTTATAGTTTATACTTAATATCTTAAGCTTTCTAAACAAAATCATTTATTTCAGACGGAGAAACGTACTGCAGAATTGTCCAAAGTATAACAGATAATTATACAAATTTTTAGTTTTCCCCAACCGTTAAAGCGCTACAGCCACTTTCCCTATCAATTCCTTCTTGCTTTTAATCCATGGCCGACATCACATCCAAAATTTATAGTGAAACCTAAGAAGAGATGCGTATGATAACTAAATAAAATTTTGATTTTAGGTTTGCAAAATTGCAGATATGAAGGTAAATATATAATTGAACTTTTTGTGCTTTCCTTGCCACCAGCCAAAAATGAGCTTTACTTAGTAATCAGAATATACCGTGTTTAAAACTAACGATATAAAAGACCGATTTTTAAGATTTCGATTTTTATCATTTAGCATCAATGGAAAAACTAGCTGCACGGGGTTTTACTGGCAATTTAAATCGTATCTCTGTTTTGAAATCCGTACTAAAAATATTAAAAATTTAAAACTACGTATAAAATCGAAACGTTTTCGTAAACGTAAAAATGTAACGCTTTTTCACACACGTTTAAAAAAAACTGTGTTAAGGGCAAATATGTTTAAAACCTTTCTACGCGTGTCGAATTAAACTTTGTTTACCTAATAATTATGCTTGTAGAATTTGATCAATTAAATTTTAAATATTAAAAAATGATACAATACCGTTTAAAGGTGTGATAAAAAAGCATATATTTTCATTACTGTGTCTTATGAGTAGGATTCAAATTTCCTAATTACTTGAATTTTTAAGTTAAATTTATAGAAAAGTCCAAAAATATATCCAATTTATTGATTTAGGACTTAAGGAATTTCATGTTATTGGTAATTTTATCAAATAACATCATACGAAATGAAATATAATCAGAATAAAAGTTAAATTAGCTTTCTTTTGATGATTGAGACTTTTTTAATAGTTGTTTTATAATACATTTAATTCTCAATAAATCCGAAAATTAGGGAAAAGTTTATAAATTTTTAAATGTTATACTTTCGGGGTCGTGTTTATGAAAATTAATAACTAAATATTTTTAGAGAATATCATCTGTATATTAATCAAGAATCATTTAAAAGTACTAACCTTAAAATCTGTCTTAAAACGTAAATACAGCATTATTTTTTATAGGTGTTTAAAAACTACACGGTATAGTTGTGCCAGAACGCTTGAAATGTGATTGAAGTGTTGTAAATTAGGTTTTAAACTTCGAAGGTTTCAGGACTTAGATACTTTAAAAAAACACATGATGGGAACACCGAGGGGCTAACCACTCTTAGAAAGTCTGTACACCGGATTACGCTTAGATTACCACTGCCAAAGGCAGGGACTTCAAAGATTACGCGTAATCCCATTAGTACAGTCAAAGGTACGGCTCTATACACCGATTACGCGGAGTGATCAGCCCCTCGGGGAACACCAACTTGTTCGGAAGTTAAACTTTTTTCTGTGAGATTTAACGATTTTAAAATAAATATTTATTATTTGAAACTAACATTAAAAAAGGCAAATAGTATTATTTCATTAATGACTTTACTTTAAACCAACAATTTCAATTTAAAGAAATTGGAAAAGCTATACGACTATGTAAGTTGGTAAATCAATAAAATGAAGATCGAGTAATAATTATATCGATTTTTAGACGTTTTCACGACATTTTAACAAAACACAGTCGACGCACATGTGGTGCGAGAACATGGTGCTTAACTACCGCTCCAGAGACCAGTGCAATATAAATGAAATGTCATTTCTTTGCAATAATCAACTACTGGTACCTGTTATTGAAGGTGTGAATTCCTTGGATTTTACGCGATATCATATTTCTCTAAGCATTCAATTAATACGTTTCAGCTACACTGAAGGAATTTTCCGAAGCCAAACCAGAAGGAAAGCCCTGCTTTGACGTATGTACATTGTTCCATTTAATTTAACACAGAATGTTTTAGGGTGGTCTTTATTTTTGAGATGTTGAAGTCTAATCCTCCTATTTATGTTAAGATCATTTTCAGAAAATTTAACCAAATTAGTATAAACGATGAATTTTAAATTAATTAATATTTTGTGAGTTAATAAGGGGTTTTGATTACGGTATCTAATCATCATATATTCTAAGTATTTTTATGTAACGCTATTTACTGGGTTTCCCACTGTTTTGTTTTATGTTACTATAAGGCCTCTTTCTATCTTATAATATTACATATTAGAAAATCTATGAGACGCTTGATCATACTTAAACAAAGTTATTTCAAACACGGTAAATTTGCTTCATATTAAACTTCTTAGAAAGTTTAATTTTTCGATGAAGTAACTACAACTTCAAAATATTAAAAAATAAATAAAATTCTTCGGTTTTACTAATGCTGACATATGGAAAATTTTAGCTCGTTAATAAATTACGAGCAATTTCTCAACAATTTATCCATTGAAAAAAAAATTGTTTGGTAAGATTTAGATATTATAAAAATAAAATAAGGATTAACACAATGTTAATCAATTGTTGTTTGGTAAATACAAACATTTATCGGTAAATGAGTACATTGAATTATAAATCAATATACTGATTTGATAAATAAGCATATTTTTAGGAAAATTGATATCTTGATGGATAAATAAGTAAACTTATGGCAAAATAAAGACTTAATCGGTTGATCATCAAGTAAATTGGTTTATTCATTGGAAATCTTAAGAATTGAAAGGGAAACTTATGAATTAGTCGGTTCATTTAGGAATTCTTTTTTTAACTTATAAATTCATAAGAAATCTTGTTAGTTTTAATTAATCGGTATATGAATAATTTCGTCGAAAAATGGGGCGTAATTGTCCAAAAGAAAGTGCAATTTAAAAATAAACATATTATTAACCAGGATGTTTTTCGACAGGACTACCTAGAAACGAAGAAACTGGATTTGGAATTGTGTCTGGATTTCCAGAAAGCTGTAGGTTATGTAGATTATTCAATATGTATGAAATATTTAAAAAAAAACTAAGCAAGAGGTTTTAATTTATTTTCCCCATATATTGATTTTATAATAGACGAAAGGGTCGAATAAAACTGATGAAGTCGTTTCCGCCATTACAAAAGTTAGCGTTATTCTATTTAAGTCAAGCCAAATCTGTAAGTATTGACCTTTAATTTCAAAACTTTTCATAGATTTGCCAAAAAGATATTTGGAAAAAAGTAAGTTGGTCTCTCTTCAATAATTTGAAGGCATGGTAACGATTAATTTTTTCAAATTCTTAGACGTGGACTATTCATATAGACCTTATGATGAATTCAATGGTAAATGTCTGAAATTTCTCAGATCACGTACATAAAGTAATGATTAAAATTATCTCTAAGGCCTGTTTTGTTGAGGTATATCACTTGTACCACGATATTGCCAGAAACGTCACAATGCGAGCTGATACAACTACCAAAAGTAATAAACATTAATTGACGAATAAATAAGTTGCTAAAAATCAATTGAATTATTTCTGCATAGTTTTTAACAAATTTTTTATTTATCATTAAGCAAATCTCATACTTATTATCGCTTTATAAATTTATGTCACGAAACTAGACTTTGTCAGAAAAGACAAACCAGTTGACAAATAAATAACTTTCATTTAAACAAATATAAAATCTAATAGAGAGATCAAGTTCCGAGGGGTTGGTCACTCCGCGAACTCGGTGTACACTGTCGTACCTCTAACTGTGCTAATAAGAGTTCGTGAACTCTTTAAAAGCAATACCTTTAACAGTACTAAGTACGTGAACTCGGTGTACAGGTCATCCGAGAGAGACTAACCCCTCGTTAAGTTCTTAGATAATAACGTGTAGTAAGAAAAGAATACTTTTTCCCTCAGGAATATCGTGAAGAGAATATACGTCAACACTCCTACACCCCAACCAATCGCTTCGGTAATTGAAAACTCCAAGTTTTTGGAAAAATGAAAGATATACCTAAATTGATATCCGCGCTATGCTCTCAAAAATGAAAATAACCAAAATGCTAAACTAGAATATGCTTTTAAAAACATAAGGTTTTCCTAGGCTCTGCTATAAGAAACGATGAGTTTAAAATTTAAGACAAAATTTATTAAATTTTGGTTTATTTTAATAAACCAAATAAAATAAAAATTAATTAGAGGGTAAGTAGGGTTTGCAATCCAGCAGGGTTTTCAATCCCGCTGGATTTTTGCTGGACCGACATCAATCCCGCTGGATCCAACGCGGATCCAGCAATTTATATATTTTTCAAAAAAACAAAAGAATTTTATCAAAAATGCCCAACAAGTTAGAAACCCAAAATATACCTCTCCTCGGAAATTTACCATGGAGAACTAACCGGAGTTTTTTTGAAAGGAGATGCTAGCGTCACCTGGCTGTCGTACTGTACTAAATAGCGTGACAAATTTAAACTTCTCCTGTTATTCCTCCATTGTATGTCGATGATATTATTTATTTGCAATTAGAAGACGTGGCAGTCATTGGCTCAGCTGTAAAAGATCGGTGTTCCTAAGAGCCACCTTTTGGGATTTTTGTCCAGGCCAGTGGAAAATACTGGAAAATAGTGGCTAATAATGGCTTTTTAAGAAAATATGCCTTTTGAAAAGAGAATAAGTTGAAAATCTAATTATTAGATGAATAATAAACCTTTGGACCGGTATTTACCACAATTTGCCACATTACTTTCCACCTGGAATTTGCCATCACGGAACCCTAAGATCCGCTTGTTAAAAATATAACTCCTGCTCGTTTCCTGTTCGCACTGTACTTTTAACTATATCAATTAATTTTAATCTAATCTTAATAATAAAAATCTTGCCGATTCAATTAATATATATAATAAATATATAATAAATGACGTTAATGAGTTCATAAAAACGTAAAGGATGACGGACTTTTCCCAAAGTTGTTTGTATAAGTATCGTTGCAACATAATTTACCGTAACCCTAAGCACTCGGCCGGTCCCAAAAGTAAAAACAAATTAGGAGTTGGAGAGAAGAAGCCTTATACTTACATAACATACACAACATTCACCCATGTCTGAACACAAACACGCGATACTTGTTGACACCTTGGAAGAATAATGCAGACAATTACAAATAAACCAGACTATATTAAAATACTGGTCACTAACTACTTTTTAAAAAAATATTAAACCACATACATTAATACAAGAGTCTTTTTTAAACTTTTCTGTAAGTACAATCTCAAGAAACAAATGGTTTTGATGGCCTTGTTTCACGTAGGGCCGTAGCGCACCTAGCAAAGCGGAAACGTTCACTTTTGTGCCATTCGCGGCGCGCGAATCGCGATTCACGTGCCAATTATTTAAAAGTTAATTACTTGCGAATCCGCATCGCTGGATCCAAAAGTGACAATTTATATATACCTATATTGAAACGAAAAGATCGTTCATTCTTAGTTTCGTTTGATTATTAAATAAAAATAGTGGTAAAGGAATTCTTACTTACGTAACAAAATCTATGGAGCGTCCTGCGATTTGGGCGGTATTTTTTAATTATAGGTCCCTGAGCCTAATTTTATTTTATTTTTTAAAAAGGTTAAGATGATAGGGATTCAATGGTGCAAACATTTTTTGCGGAAACAATTATTCGTGGAGTAATGGAAATTCAAAGTTAAGCCTTTGTTCCCTATGTTTTTGAGCATTGCACCGAGTATTCAAGTGAATGAATGTTTTATCTCTGCCGATCACACCGGCGTTAGGCCGACGGGTGCATGCGCACGCGACCAATAATATATAATTTTGAATTAACTATATATCCTTAAGTATTCATTTCCCACAAATAATTTTAACGGCAATAGATTCCTTGCGAAAATACTATATTATAGCACAATCAAAACAAATATATAGGAGAGGGACCTATTCTTCAAAATAGCCAATCCGGTTATTTAAATCAATTCATAGTATTGGGACACTCACAATACATTATTTTCAGCGGGATGGCTGTTTCGATGTTGTTTACACCTTGATTTGTCACGTTAGCTCAAAGAAACTCCACCGCCATTTTCTAAAAAAATTATTATTTTATCCTCCAAACGCATTTACGAGAGCTCTACGATAGCATGGATGAAGCACTATGACTGGAATACATACAGTCATCACGATAGGTATATCTAAAGGAAATTCAGCAGACTGAAACACTAGCGCCACCTGAGAGTGAGCGCACCCAACTAAAATTTAAATAGGAATTTATAATTTTTTGATTGGCTGATAAATTTAGGGGTTATTCCGCGGGACATCCTCAAAATGGAGGGATGTAGTAAATCAACCAAAGGGAATAAACAACATTTCGTGGCTCATAATTGTAAATCTTCTAAGAAAAGTAACCCAACAATATCTTTCTTCCGTTTTCCTAAGGATAATTTACGGTAATTATTGATTTTTTGACTGTTGAACTATTTCTTAGTCATTTTCTTTGACAACCATTTCTAAGCCTTTGTCACTTTTTGTTTCAAGGTGTTCTAAATGGATTGAAAAGTGTGGAAGAGTGGATCTATTTGGAAGATAACTAGAGTTGTTTAAAGCTGGACTCGTCTTATGCGCCAATCACTTTTAAGATGATTGTTTTTATGATCAAACTATGAGGTTAGTTCTTAAAAAAATACTCCGTATAATATTTCCTTCGCTGATTTCAATATCTGTTAAGAAATCGGATTCTAAAAAATGCTGAACCAACAATTTTCTTGACAAGATCCGAAATTGCACTGTTTGAAGATGAATCTGAAGATTCAAGAAGCCTAGATGTAATGATGGATTCCCGTGAAAAATTACCAAATAAGAGTCAATCTAAAAATTCTTAATTAACGAGGAAGAAAAAACAGCAGATGTGATAATGGATTCTACACCCTACTACTAGCCATGACTTTTATGAAAGAAAATTATTAAAAGCTTGCCACTTACTCAAAACACAATACAACAAGAAAGTAAAAAAACTTGAAAAAGGGGCTTAAAGAATTAAATCCAATTGAATATAATTTTTCAAATTTACCTGAAAAAGGCAAAGCTTTTCTAAAAATGCAGTCTAGACGTATTAATAAAGCAGCCAAAGGCAGACGTTTCACAAATGAAGAAAAACAAATGTGCTTAGCTCTACATTTCCAGGGTCCGAAAGTTTTAGACAACTGCGTAAAATGTTCCATTTACCAGCTCCAAGAACTCTAAACTCGTGGTTAGACAATTTTCCTTGCCAAACTGGTTTCCAAAATGAAATTATCTAATTAACAATTAAAGTTGAAAGTTCACACAATGAGAGAGAAACCCGCTGTTGTAACTGTAGATGAAATGGCTTTAAAGGAATGTCTGCAATACGATAAAAAAGCTGATTCAATTGATGGACTTGAGGACTGCGGAACTTCTAGGACTTCAAACTATGCGAATTACGCTTCTGTTTTCATGATATCGGGAATTAGTCATTATTGGAAAAAACCTCTTATATACTACTTTGTTGAAAACTCCGTAAAGAAAAATATTCTTAATGAAATTTTAATTGAAACTGGAAAAATTAATTGATATGGGATTTAAAGTTAAAATTGTAATATGTGACCAAGGTGCCAATATTCAATATTACCGAAGATACCCCTTATGCTATAATAAAAAATCAAAAAGTTTTTTTTATGCCTGATCCACCCCATCTCCTGGAATCACTACGCAACATGCTCTTAAAATATGACTTTGATAGAAATGGTGAAATAGTGTCATGGGACCATATTGAAAAATTTCATGGACTTAACTCAGTGGAAACTTTTCGTACAGCACCAAAATTAACAGGAAAGGACTTAAATCCAACAAACTTTCAAAAAATGTCTGTTAAACGTGCATGTCATGTATTTAGCCAAGCAGTTGCAATGGAAAAAGAGTGCTTGGCTACAGCCAATTTTGTCAAAGAAATTGACAGATTATGTGACATTTTTAACTCCACCACCTTGAAAACAGACAAACCAATAAGGAAACCCCTAGTAAAAGACTCTCCAAGTTTAAAATTTTTTAAAGAAAAATTGGACTATTTTAAAACGATCAAAGTTATTGACTGTAAGAGGGGGCCACCGTGCTTTAAGGGCTGGATTTGATACAAATGAGTTCAGACTTATTTGACAATAACCAACTGAAATACATTATAACATCGAATCTAAATCCAGATGTTCTTGATTTTTTATTTTTATTTCAAAACCTAGATCTTTGACTGGTAGTAATGATAATCCCACATGACAGCAATTTAGGTTTACTTTCCGTAAGTTTTTATGCTCGTCATTGTTTTCCAAATCTGACAGGTCGAATTGCAAAGAAGTAGACGAACTATATGTAGTCAAGTTAACTGAACTTATGTCGTATTCATCGTACTATCTCATCATTAAATCAAGAACACGTGGAAACTAAATCAGCTATGAGAAGAAGTGAGGGTCAAGACAGGAGCGATAGAAAAAAACGGAAACTTGCAAAAGTACTACACATTTAAACTGAACAACTTATAACATAATGAAATTCATATAACTTCTAAATAGAAACATTGTACACATATTGTAACGTTTTACTAGTTTTTAAAATTTATTTTTCAAACTGATACAATAAGTGGTATTATTCTGTTATCAAAAAAACCCAATTGAATTTAACATAAATGATGTCTTTCATTATTGAGAATTAATCAAGAAATATTTTAATACCGAAATTAATTACCTTACATAAATTATTAATTACCTTAAATAGAAATTATTAATTACATTCTATAGTCCTTTTTTTTGAGATACACAAACATCGGTGTCGACCCGAGGCGTTAGACACCAGAACACACACAATAACTGATTAATCAGGGTGAGATATGTGTAACGGCCACGCCAACGGGGGGATACGTGGGGACAGGGGTGGGGACACCCGTGGCGGAAGTAACCCGACCACCCGTTGGGGGATTGGTAGTCGTCCTCACACGGCCTTCCACAAACTCTGCCTCCCGGACGCCTGGGATTACAGGAGTGAGCCACTACTCCCGGCCTTCCATAGTCCTTTGGAAAACGAATATTGTATTTAGCCTAGTAAATTATACCGATTTACTAAATCGAAATACCTACTTCCATCTTGTAAATTTATCAGCCAATCAAAAAATTAGGAATTCGTATTTATTTTTTAGTGGGTGCGCTCACTCTCAGGTGGCGCTAGTGTTTTAGTCTGCCGAATTTCCTATAGAGATACCTATCCTGATGACTGTTTCTATTCCAGTCATAGTGCTTCATCCATTACGATAGCTCCTGAGCTTTCGTAGAAGGCACTAGACTTTTGGTCTCGTTAAAACGTCTTTGGAACGCGTTTTTGAAAAAGTCACGCATTTCTACTAGACACGTCCCCTTTCTCGTTATTTAATGATACTTTTTCGTCTCTGGAACGGGCCCTAAATCGGTTGATTCTAAAGTAAACAACTTCCAAAAACAAATTACAACCCGGGTTACAACCCTATAAACATTCTTGGTTTAATTAATTGGAGTAATGGACATACATTAAAGCATGGTTTTTCTTCTTGTTTGGCTTCAAAGAATGCCTTCAATGTAGCTGTAACGGATTAATTGAAGGCTTAGAGAAATATAATAAATTTAAACCTTTCTAGTATCTCATTAAAATGAGAGAGTTCATACCTTCAGTAACTTTGAGTGCAGAGAAACGACACTTTTTCTACATTGCACAAATTTCTGGAGTGATAGTTTTGCACCGAAACTCACAACACATGTGTGTCGTTGGTTCTTCATTAAGCACACGTGTAAATTCCCAAATAAATATGTATTTAATATAATTACTTTATTTTAAACTCACTTTCTCCAACGCTGTTTGTCTGAATATCGTTGTAGCGTATTTTCAACCATCTGACGTAAAGGTAAAATATTCGCTTGCTTAAAATATGACTCAGGTTCGATTCCTGGCTACAACCGTATTTTAAATTAAATCAATTAATTTTAATTTAATCTATTAATAATACAAATCTTACAGAATTAATTGACTTTTATCAAATTATTAACGTAAATTTATTAGAGAATAAATTGACGTTAAAGGAAGAGTTGTTTCCCCAAATAACGTTGCAGTGTTATATGTGACGGTGGTTTGGTGGTAGAGCACTCGCTTGAAGGGCAGAAGGACCCGATTTCAAATCTCGGTTGCACTTTTTGTTTTTATTCAATAGACAAGTGGCAACAATTGAAAACCTATGTATAATACTTTAAATCTAACACGGAATCCAATTTAATTTAAATAAGAGCACAAATGTAAGACTCATTTAACTATAAATAAACTCGTTCGCTTTAGGTGAATTTCTAATTTTTAGTTATTTAACTGGTGTCGGTGGTTCTGTGGTAGAACACTCACCTGTTAAGTATCCATGGAAAGAAAAACGAATTAGCTAGAGAATCCATCTAGTGAAAAGTTTTATACGGCGATAGTAAGAGAAAATATACAATTTCAAAAGGAACCGTTTACAAATTATTATATTTTTAATAGATAGCGATTTTGTTAATTTTGATAATAATACTCAAATAAGAAAATTTATACAGGAATTATTGTCCTTTTTTTCCTTTTCCTATTAGTTACAAATTCATTGTCTACTTCCCAAAACCCTGAAGTCAACACGAGTAGCTTTTTCCTATTCATCCTACTACTTCAAAGTTTTCGGCAAAAGTGAGATGAAAACAAAATGCAACGGTTTATTTGATACGGGATTTTAAAGCTATTTCTTGTTTATTTCTTTATCGGCTTTAGCAAACGCATAGTGTTAATGCAACGAATCGCATGCGAGAGAACAGTATCGTATGCACCCGGCTTAAAGCAGTGTTTACATAACTGTTTATTACGGACAAAGGTCATTATTTCACGTGAAAATTTAAAGCAATACCTTCCATATGCAACTTACAGTTATAAATTTAATTCTAGTGCGTCTTACGCTCGTGACCAGCGCGCCTTCGTTGTGGAATTACTTTGTGGTCAAGGTAATCGTTTCGCTAATTTAGCTAGCCGGTTATTTAGAAGGCGTTATCGAAACAGCAGACCTAGTCACACGACTATTCTTCGAGCGGTTCGTCATTTCAGCAACAGAAGAAACTTTAACCTGAGGTTCAGGATACTAAGTCGTCAAAATATCGACAAGGAAGATACTATCCTTCGAATTTCGTTGAGTATCGCCGTGCGAGCAACGACTTATATCTGGAGACTTCATCACCGTAACAGTTTTCATACAAAGTGCTATATGACTCAAACATTGAACGCCGATTAGAGTTTTGCAACTGGATTATGGATATGTCCGACGAATATCCTTATTTTCATCATCTACTCTTGGTGTCTGACGAATGTTCATTTTCTAGCGACGGGCCAGTTAATCACCGGGGATTTTTCAATCAACACCAGCAGCAATTTCGATTAAATGTTTGGGCAAGTCTGGTAGGCGATAGATTTATTGGGCAATTCATTCTTCATAATCAAGTAATTGGCCAAAAATACTTAGCCTTCGTTCAAAAGGAGCTAGCGGAGGAAAAAGTTATAAAAATCAGGTAGGCTAACACCCAAGTCATCTAGCGACTTTTAATGCCTTAAACAGATGGTCGGGTTACAATGCGTAGGAGGGTAGTGACAATCCCTTCATGCGAGCCAACAGCTCCCTACACTAACTATTACCGTTAACTGCAATTGAACACCATTCCGCTGGCCGATTTCAGACGCCTATGGTTCCAGCACGATGGTGGAAAAGCTCATTAACACTGAAACGCCGAATTTCCAGATCAATGGATTATACGAAATCGTGCTATATAATATGGCCTCAACACTCACCTGACCTAACACCACTCGACTTTTCCCTTTGGGGCTTTTTCATTTAGGTTTTGGGGGGATGACATTTCTGCGGTAGAGGGCTTGCTCGTTGGTTGTCTGTACGATAATGGCGGCGCCCAGTAAAAGTTTCTAAATACCAGACACTTGTGACCAGTGAGGGAAAAATTACGAAGAAGATTTGAGGAAGCAGTAACTCCAGACCTAATCCAAAGAACATTTCGTATCCTGATTCATAGTGCAGCGATATATATTGTAGCCGAAGGCGGAAGAATTGAACCATTTTCGTGATTTGTTTTTAATTTTTAAAATAATTTATTTCTAACAATTCTTTAATTATTTCAAAGATTGGAAATAAACAAAATGAATTTCATCAATTTAATTTTTTCCATCAATCATTCTTACAAACAGACTATTATGCTTGCAGTTTTCTGACAAAATAGATATGGTCTCCTACTACCAAACCAACTTTACTATATAAATGTTTATCAAGTATACTCAGCAGCTTCTCATTGAAACTTTTGAACTAGCACCTATCGGTAAAAACATTTAAAACCGTGAAAGTTTTCCGATTTTTTCAAAATTAACCAAATAATACCTGTCCTACGTAAAAAGTATATCCCGGAAATATCAGTTTTCTATATAAAGTAAATGGTTTTGTAGAAAATGCCCTGATATCGCAATTTGGAGCACCCTGTAAAAGGCCGTGTCACTAAAAAATATCCCACAAATTTACATTTTGGATTTCAAAAGGCCTCTATATCGTTAATCGCTCTTTCTTAAATTAAATTCGCCGATATCCGAGTTTTTACTAGGTCTTTTTTTTAATTGAATTTAGTTATTAGAGTATCCCACAACTCAAAATTTCAACCTTAAACAAATGAGTATAATGTACATACTACCAAAAGCGAAAACCCACTGACTGTTTTGGGAGGTAATCAGTTGTTTTTTTTACAATCCCGCTCCACAATCCCCGGAACAAACCCAGGAGACAGAAGCCCAAGACTTCAGAATTCTGATTCTCAAGAGAGACTTGGGACAGAATTCTGATCCTCAAGGGTCAGAAGAATTCTGATTCTTGGGCAAGAGCGAGACCATGTCGGAAGAACTATAAAAGAATGCGCAATGAAGTCACGCTCGGATATCCCTCTTAACTCAACTTAAAATAAAAGAACCCCTCGCTGAATCCCGCGCCTAAAGTCGTCGACGAGACCCTCATAGCCAACCACCTACACAGAAAAAACAACGTTTAGCTTTTCAACATTTGAATTGCAATTTAACGCGTTATAAATGTAAATGGATACTTTTGCCATTGATTCACTAAACACCAAAGTGTTTAAATCCAAAATGGCTAAACGAATAAACACGAGGAGCAAGCGAAAATCTATAAAAACGCGTAAAAAACTTAGGCGTTTAACAAAATCAACATAAACCTAAACATCTGTGTTTTAAAGTGTTCAAAACGGATCCACTCAGAAAAAACAACGTTTAGCTTTTAAACACTTGAATTGCAATGTAACGCGTTATAGATGTAAACGGACCAAATGGCTAAACAACTAAACACGAGAAGGAATCGAAAATCTATAGAAACCCGTTTGAAACCTAGACGATTAACAAATCAGCATAAACCTAAACACCTGTGTTTTAAAGTGTTCAAAATGGTTCCTCTGGGATATAGATTTGAAACGGCTTCTGTTATAAAAGCCAAAGTTTCCGCTAATAACGCGTTAGATCCGACTGCGCCGATGTAACCGTTTATTTTGCTTCTTTCAAATTCTAATGTTCCTCACATATTTAGTTATAATTCGTAAACGAGTTATCCTACGGATTTGCGGTCGGTGAAATTCGGCACAAAACAATACGTAACATCCGAAAGTATGGTTGGTCTTGTCCAATATTTAGTGAAATTTCGAGAAAATCACGTTTTTGGGGGTACTTTTGGTCATAACTCGGAAACTATTAGTACTAGCGACCCGCGTTAACACATACTACAGAACGATACCCAACTCGACCAGAGTTCTAAATTTAAAAGGTATTTCATATCAAAGAAAAACGACCACGTAATTCAGTACAAATTACCCGGAAACAGTTCATCGTACAGACCTGTGGTTGGTCTCATTCGACTCAGCGTGAAAATTATCATCGGGCACAACACCAAACGCGGTCCAATTTGTTGAAAGCAAATTTCGGGGCCAACTGCCCCCTATTGCCTACTTTGCCCCACCCCCCAAAAACTATGTTCGCCACCCCGCATCGCTGCGGACTCATCATCCTTAAAGTAGGCCAAATTCCAAGTTGTGGCGAATTTTGCCGTTGAGCTATAGGGACGGTTTGCAGTCGTATATTTTATTATACCTCTCGTGAAAAACGTTCGTTTACAAGCCACCCCCACGTCCCCCGGCTTGAAATTTGGTGATTCAATTCGGAAACTACTTAGTTCTTAACGCCATCTATCGTTCGGTTTTTAAACAAATATACGGAATTTTACCCGCCAAAATAGTCAAGTCGTCTGCTAAGTTTATATATGTTTTATAAATGATTTGTAATTTCTGACAATAGAGTAATGGCCGGCACTCCGTAGTTTTGACCATGGTCGCCATTTTGGTCGCGATTTTTTATCTATAGGAAAAAGCATGGGTGACGTTCCGTGACGTCACACTGCCATTACTCTATACATTACTTTCCTGTATATCATTCCAATGACTTAAATTAGTAAATATCACTAGATTATCATCGCTGTCATGTATTTTAAATAGTTTAATTAACTTCAATATTCCAATGGCCAAGGTCTTAGGCCAAGGAATAAAAATCAACCTATCTGAAAAACTAATTCCTTCATCATCACAAGGTGCTCTTTTTTAATATTCCCTACATTTACAAAATAGAATTAATGGGTGCGGCTCTGATGTCTGCATGGCTCCTGATTATGATAGTTGCTAGAAGACTTGGAAACAGCGGTAGTCCTGGGGCCAATGGCCCTTAAAAAAATCAGGGGCCCCTTAAAATAAATCAATTGAACGGGGGTAGCGGGCCACCAGGGCCCTCATATTAAATTAAAAAATATTTTTTAAGCTGTTTCTTAAACGCTGTCTTCCTGACCTAGATGAGAGCGAAATCTAGCGTTACTGATAGTCTGATGTGTTACAAATTTTACTACTTAAGCCCAGTTCACACTATACAATTAATTGGGCCACTTAATTGTATCCAACTAATTGTAAGCAAGAACATTTTACAGTGTGAACAGAAAAAGTGGTGACATATAGTATAAACAGAAAAAGTGGTGACATATAGTATAAACAGAAAAAGTGGTGACATATAGTATAAACAGAAAAAGTGGTGACATATAGTATAAACAGAAAAAGTGGGGACAATTCTTACAATTATTCGGCTCACACTATACAATTTTCTTGCTTACAATTAGTTGGATACAATTAAGTGGCCAATTAACTGTATAGTGTGAACTGGGCTTTAGTAACGTTTAATATGTTTTGAACATCTGGCAACGCTGTTCCTTAGAAATATTCGCATAGTCGCGTTATTTATGCTTGACTTCCATTTCAAGACGATTCCGAGCTGATCACGTTTTTTTTTTGAAAGTAAGTCTACGTGAGAGATTGTTTTATTTCTGATTAACAATTACTTGCCAAATAGAAGAGTTGCTTCTTTTTGTATATTAATGTAATTCCAAATATCTGCTTAACGAAAATTTAGGCCTAAGTTAAGCTTGGATGTAGTATTGTACTATTATCATGAATACCAGTGCTAGTCTGCCTAATGAAATCTATATCTAAACGATTAGTAAATAAAAACTTAAACATTTTAGTTCTAAGCTAATTATTAATTCGATCAAAAATTAATATGAAATTCAACAATGTTATTACAATTTAGGGAAGTCAATAATTATAAATGCTGTTGGTAAAGTTAAACTATCGAAGAGGTTAAAAGTAGGAAGGGGTTAGTCTAGAAATTAAGCTTAGAATATAATTATTGGCAAATTGATATTATTGAAGTGAAGTAGAACTCATGAATGCATGCAATGTGGTTTAGACAAAATTCTTACTAACTTGACCACCTGACTCCTATTGTCGAAAAACCGATTGTGGTAATAAATAAAGTCAGTACCATTGCGGAGGGGGCGGTTTGATCTGGGCTGCATTTTTAACGTGAGGCAATGTCATTTTCAACGTATTTTGCGTTGGTACAGGACCGTTCTTAGAGCAATCGTGGCCCCGGGCGAAATGCATGGGCGAAACTGAGTGTAGAGGCCCTCCGGTATATACATCCCTATGGTAAAATTTTAGAGGCCCTGGGCGACCGTCCTGCTCGCCCCTCTCCCCCCCCCCTTAAGAACGGCCCTGTATGTTGGTATTATAACTGCCGGCCAAATTAAATGTTAGCCCAGGGCGCCAAAACCTCTATTTACGTCACAGAACGAAATCGTATACTTGGCGCTACGAATCTAAAGTGTTATATGTAAACACGCAAATTTATCGTCTAAATGATTCTTGGGCATCTTTCGTTGTAGACACACAACTTACTAAATATTGTCCACGCAGCTCAAAAGCTTCTTTATTAGCTCTACTTCACTTCACATCAGTTTGGTTGGGTCAAATAATAAAGAAAAACAAAAAATGAAGTTTTAGGAAAGAACATAGCTGAACGGGCTCGTCTCACACCAAGAGCCCGAGCTCGATTTGAAGCTAAGCTCAGCCTTTTTATGAAAATGATACGAGCCCGAGAAGAGACCAAAACGTTGTGGTCATTTAATTTGAGCCCGAGATGAGACCTTTATATTATAGCGTGTGCTCGAACTGAAACTATTTTAATATAGCGTATATATGTGAGCTTGAGATGAGACCATTAAAATATAGTAAATTGCAGTGACCCTTAGCGGAGTCCAATATAATGTACTACTACGAGTCCGAGCTGAGACCATATTTTTGTAACGAGGCCGATATGAGACCTTTTTATTTTTAAGAGACGGTTGTGTCCGTTTTTGCACGATTATATTTCCCCTTGGCCACTGGGGAGCTCTGCGGAGCAGAGCAAGAGTACGTACTTAATAATCGGTCCCCAAAATCGTCATTTGTTAAAACCACCAAATATTTAAAATTTGCGGAAGAACATCATATTGATATAAAATGTTTGATAATCAATAAAATATTTTTTGCAAATAAAAATTTTCTTTAGAATCAATTTTTTCTTTGAATAATCCGAAATGTCTCAAGAACTCGATACGTTTGGAATTCTAATGTTGCGGGAACTTGCCGCGTTTGAATCTTAAACGTTTCAAGTACTCGACGCGTTTGAATCTTAAACGTTTCAAGAACTCGACGCGTTTGAATCTTAAACGTTTCAAGAACTCGACGCGTTTGAATCTTAAACGTTTCAAGGACTCGACGCGTTTGAAACTTAAACGATTCGACAACTCGACGCGTTTGAATATTACACGTGTCAAGAACTCGACGCGTTTGAAAATTAAACGTTTCGTCAAATAGACGAGTTTACATTTTAAGCACTTCAAGACCTCAATAAAATCATCTCTCACGTAGACTTACTTTCAAAGAAAAACGTGATCAGCTCGGAATCGTCTTGAAATGGAAGTCAAGCATAAATAACGCGACTATGCGAATATTTCTAAGGAACAGCGTTGGCAGATGTTCAACACATATTAAACGTAACTAAAGCCCAGTTCACACTATACAGTTAATTGGCCACTTAATTGTATCCAACTAATTGTAAGCAAGAAAATTGTATAGTGTGAGCCGAATAATTGTAAGAATTGTCCCCACTTTTTCTGTTTATACTATATGTCACCACTTTTTCTGTTTTTACTATATGTCACCACTTTTTCTGTTTTTACTATATGTCACCACTTTTTCTGTTTATATTATATGTCACCACTTTTTCTGTTCACACTGTACAATGTTCTTGCTTACAATTAGTTGGATACAATTAAGTGGCCCAATTAATTGTATAGTGTGAACTGGGCTTAAGTAGTAAAATTTGTAACACATCAGACTATCAGTAACGCTAGATTTCGCTCTCATCTAGGGTAGGAAGACAGCGTTTAAGAAACAGCTTAAAAAATATTTTTTAATTTAATATGAGGGCCCTGGTGGCCCGCTACCCCCGTTCAATTGATTTATTTTAAGGGGCCCCTGATTTTTTTAAGGGCCATTGGCCCCAGGACTACCGCTGTTTCCAAGTCTTCTAGCAACTATCATAATCAGGAGCCATGCAGACATCAGAGCCGCACCCATTAATTCTATTTTGTAAATGTAGGGAATATTAAAAAAGAGCACCTTGTGATGATGAAGGAATTAGTTTTTCAGATAGGTTGATTTTTATTCCTTGGCCTAAGACCTTGGCCATTGGAATATTGAAGTTAATTAAACTATTTAAAATACATGACAGCGATGATAATCTAGTGATATTTACTAATTTAAGTCATTGGAATGATATACAGGAAAGTAATGTATAGAGTAATGGCAGTGTGACGTCACGGCACGTCACCCATGCTTTTTCCTATAGATAAAAAATCGCGACATAAATGGCGACTATGGTCAAAACTACGGAGTGCCGGTCATTACTCTATTGTCAGAAATTACAAATAATTTATAAAACATATATAAATTTAGCAGACGACTTGACTATTTTGGCGCGTAAAATTCCGTATATTTGTTTAAAAACCGAACGATGGATGGCGTTAAGAACTAAGTAGTTTCCGAATTGAATCACCAAATTTCAAGCCGGGGTACGCGGGGGTGGCTTGTAAACGAACGTTTTTCACGAGAGGTATAATAAAATATACGACTGCAAACCGTCCCTATAGCTCAACGGCAAAATTCGCCCCAACTTGCAATTTGGCCTACTTTAAGGATGATGAGTCCGCAGCGATGCACGGGGGCGAACATAGTTTTTGGGGGGTGGGGCAAAATAGGCAATAGGGGGCAGTTGGCCCCGAAATTTGCTTTCAACGAATTGGACCGCGTTTGGTGTTGTGCCCGATAATAATTTTCACGCTGAGTCGAATGAGACCAACCACAGGTCTGTACGATGAACTGTTTCCGAGTAATTTGTACTGAATTACGTAGTCGTTTTTCTCTGATATGAAAAAACCTTTTAAATTTAGAACTTTGGTCGAGTTGGGTATCGTTCTGTAGTATGTGTTAGCACGGGTCGCTAGTACTAATAGTTTCCGAGTTATGACCAAAAAAACACTCAAAAACGTGATTTTCTCGAAATTTCACTAAATATTGGACAAGACCAACCATACTTTCGGATGTTACGTATTGTTTAGTGCCGAATTTCACCGACCGCAAATCCGTAGGATAACTCGTTTACGAATTATAACTAAATCTGTGAGGAACATTAGAATTTGAAAGAAGCAAAATAAACGGTTACATCGGCGCAGTCGGATCTAACGCGTTATTAGCGGAAACTTTGGCTTTTATAACAGAAGCCGTTTCAAATCTATATCCCAGAGGAACCATTTTGAACACTTTAAAACACAGGTGTTTAGGTTTATGCTGATTTGTTAATCGTCTAGGTTTCAAACGTGTTTCTATAGATTTTCGACTCCTTCTCGTGTTTAGTTGTTTAGCCATTTGGTCCGTTTACATCTATAACGCGTTACATTTCAATTCAAGTGTTTAAAAGCTAAACGTTGTTTTTTCTGAGTGGATCCGTTTTGAACACTTTAAAACACAGATGTTTAGGTTTATGTTGATTTTGTTAAACGCCTAGGTTTTTTACGCGTTTTTATAGATTTCCGCTTGCTCCTCGTGTTTAGTCGTTTAGCCATTTTGGATTTAAACACTTTGGTGTTTAGTGAATCAATGGCAAAAGTATCCATTTACATTTATAACGCGTTAAATTGCAATTCAAATGTTGAAAAGCTAAACGTTGTTTTTTCTGTGTACGAGCAATATTTTCCACATGAACCTCATTCTACGACCTCGTTCTCTGAATACTCTGCTTCGACTTTGTCTTCGACTATGCGGTCATTATTGTCTCCTCTAGCTTCCACTTCACGCTGTGCTTCCGTTTCTTTAAATTCTTCCGCCATGGGTATAATCAAACCATACCATAGCGAGTCCTCATTAGAAATACCCTCTTCTTTTGCTTCGTCATACTTTAGCTTCATTGGAAAGTGTTCTTCTTCGAATTTAACATCCCGACTAATGAAAACTTCATCGGACACTTCATTCCATAGACGATAAGCCTTTGCATGTCCGTCATACCCAATAAATATGCAAGGTATTCCTTTCGGTGAAAGCTTCGTTTCTCTCTTCTTGTTCACCCCCCAAAGCTCTGCACCCGAATACTCTCAAGTGTGAGGTCTCAATTGGTTTCTTTTTCCATCTTTCCAACGGGGTTTCGCCATCATTTGCTTTTGTTGGACATCGATTGCGAATGTATACAGCAGTGGCTACAGCGTCAGCCCAGAAATACGTTGGCACACCGGACTGAAAAAGCATACATCTTGCTGCGTCCAAAATTGTTTGATTGGCACGTTCCGCCACGCCATTTTGTTGTGGCGTTCCAGGAACTGTCAATTGTCTATCAATTCCACACTCTCTTAGATTGTCTTTAAATGCATTTGACATATATTCCCCTCCGTTATCACTTCTTAGCGTAACGATCTTCGTTCCATGAAAATTTTCCACTCTTCCTCGATACTCGTCAAATTTGTCTTGTACTTGACTTTTTCGTTTTAACATCTAGACTTCTGTGTATCGAGAGAAATCGTCAATAAATGTCTAGAAGTAATTACTTCCTCCTTTGGACGTAGGTTTAATTGGTCCGACTACATCAGAATGAATTAAACTTAGTGTTCTATCTTCTCGCGTGATACTTTTCTTCGGAAAGGATTTAGCCTTTAATTTCCCTTCCATACAGACAGTGCAATAGTTTGTGTCTTCATCTTCTCCAACGTCGATAGTTAAGAATCCATTTCGTTCCAAATTTTCAACGGCCGATAATGTCCCAATCTCCAATGCCATAATCGTTTTGCCGATACTCTCTCGTAATCGATTGGTTCAGTATTTTCTTTACGTATGTAATATAAACGTCCTTCTTTTCTGCCTTCTGCAATCAATTCGCCATTTTTTTCTATTCGAGCAGTATTCTTTTGTATGACTACTTTGTATCCCTTCGCAGTTACTTGACTAGTCGATATTAAGTTTCCTTTAAATTTAGGTATAAATACAGTATTTTTCATGGTCAAAACATATCTTCCATGGTCGCTGTCCAAAGACGCAACGCGGACTCGGTATTGAACACATTTCGTCCGGGGGCCTCGCTAGTGGACTGTATACTCACTATTCATTAAACGAGACTTTTAACATAATCTACGTCTACACTACTGCAAGTACTCCAACATGTGTTTGGGCTCTTGCTTAACCTTTTTTTATTAGACGCAGAGTCAACATTTTTGTATTGCACACTAAAATTTATATTTAAATAAAAAGGCTGAATTCCATTAGGCAATGATATGATTAACATCATCTGACGTCACGGGTGCCGGAAATAATTTTAGAAATCTGGAAATTCACCGAAAAACTCGATTTTCACCATTTTGACTTCTTTTTATAATAATTCAAAGACCTCTTAACCAATTTTAAAGACATTTCCTGTATTTGCTATAAAATGTTTGCTCTTTCTTATGAATCATTAATTATCCATAGCTAAAATTTCGTGCAGCCAACACTTTAAACTGAGATTTTTGATTAAGTGTGCCCTTGGCTTTACACAAACCGCTTTTATTTTTAAGATAATTTTTAAAAAACAATTTTTCCAAATTTACGACATTTGCGATCTTTTAAATTTTCATCGTTTTCCCTAAAATCTCCATAAGTACAAAAACCGGAAGTTTTAATAATTAGACCGACAAATAAACCAGTTCGTTACTTTCTTCTCACGTGATATTTCATATGGTAATCAGCCAAGACTATCCATGACATTGAAATCTAAATATTATTTTTCCTATAAGCATATGCTACTGAAGGTGAATGATCCGATCTAGATTGTAACCGCTTGAGAATTAAACGTAATGGGAGGAAGAAAAATATTTCGTTAATAGCGTTGACCACCAGAAGAAATTTTTAGGCTTTCTAGGAGTCATGTGCTCCTCAAAATGATTCATTTCAATATTTAAAGAAATATATATATATTTTTAAATTGAGACCTTTAAAGAAAAATCCTGTAAGGAATTTAGAATGAATTGTGAAGGAAATATACATGTTTATTTATTTTTAAAGAAGTACATAATATTACGTTAAACACTAGTATTTTAGAACTTTGAACGTAACATGAAAAAAAATATTTTATATTCTCTAGAATTATACGTTTTCAAAATATTCAAAACGACGTACGAGTTTACGCATTTTTGGAAATTGCCAAATCGCTCCAATAACAGCTTCTTCGACCTTCTAAAGAACTTGATAATATGTTCAGTGGCGTAGCTGATGGTCCGCAGGGCCTGCGGTGAGGGGGGCCCGGCTCAACTTAACAAAAATTGAAAAGGGGGCCCCCATTGAGATTTTTGCGGGTGGGGGCTCTGAGTTTTCAGCTACGGCACTGAATATCCTTTATAATATCATGTAACCAAAGATTTTTTAAATAAAAAACTACTAATTTATCTTGGTAATTTAAGACAGTTTTTTGTGAGCTTGAGTTCAAAGTGCGAAATCAGGTGTGTGGTACATGTACAAACAAAGCAATTACAGCTAGCTAATTTTACCTACATACCAATTAATGAAGTTCAGTGATTTTTATTACTGTTTTATTAAATATTATTTAAATAATGCATTTAAGTATTCTCAAGTAACATTGATTTCCAGTGTAGCTAACTGGGGTCTTTGCTACGCATTGGAAAGCCATTAGCCACGGTCACACGAATGGCTAGAAATGTATTAAAAACTAGCTTTTATAAACCAATGAATATTCTTAAAGAATCATTATAATACTTTTTTTTACACTAGGGAACACGACAATGAAATACTGATCAGAGACCACTACTGTTGTATCGCCCAAATCAATTTCCGCGTCATGTATCCTGGTTTACATCAAAAGCACGTGTGCTAGTTTTTACAAGCCATAAAACTATCCGCCAAATCTTCTTCGATAAAATTTTTATCCCATGTTGATCGAAATTTGATCAAACCGATTATAGCTTAGCCTTCATGGGTAAATCATTTCGCAAATGCAAACAAAAGAAGTTCACAGCCAAAAAGTGCAATCGACAGCGCAATGCCGTCCATCCATAAGTGAAGAACTAAAGTTAAGAACTGAAGAGATAACGGGCTTAAAGGACGATAATCAGGTTGCGAAGAGATTTTGTTTTTTCGATTCTCGAATTTGTCTTTTCGTTTCAGTGGATGATCTTGGTCCGTTTCTGTGAATCTTAAATGCCTGTAAAAGAAAAATATTTCCTCTCATTTAATTTCAGCTCGCTGAATGCCTACTAGTATTAGACAAGGTATACGCTAAGTTTTTCAGTAATGCTTGTCCAGTAAACATAAAAAAAAGCTAGGCAAGGAACCACTTTATTTCCAACTCGTTTAGCTACTTTTAATACTGTTAAACAGGTGGCTGGGTTACAATGCGTAAGAGGGCGGTGACTGTAATACATGTTTGTATAGTACATAGTTAAATTTGATAGAAATTTACAGCTACCTGTGCTATGGCAGGGTTGCCACAGTTTTTTAAAATTCAAATTCTCCTACTTTATCAGGTTTTACCTAGCCATTTCTGGAGATTTTCCTTGACTTATTGTATTCCCAAATGTGACAATTTTTAACAAATATTTTCTAGCTTTTCACTTTTTTCCGTGGCTTATTTTATGCCAAACCTTTAGTAGAGATTTCCCATTTGGAACCTTTTAGGCCAACTTAAGCCATTTTTAGGAACTATTTGCAAATAAAATTAAATTCCCAGACATTTCTGACTTTTATACTAATTTTTAAAATTCCACGACTTTTCCATTATTTTAAGAGCAAATTTTAAATCCCTGACTTTTCCAGGAATTCCTGGTAATGTGGTAGCCCTGAGTGGTGCACCCGCATTTTTTTAAGAGGGAAAGGGCTGGCAGATGAAATCATGGACAGTAAATTAAGAGGACAGGTTTTCGATACCCTTCCACAGTGCATTTTATTTCTCCCCGCGTGTCAATCAGCTCGAGAGTATTGCAAGGTCGTCTGTACCACGTGATCTTAAAATTTCAAAATGGCAATCTAACGCGGTTGATATTGTTACGTAATTTTTTGCGCTTTACATTTTAGTAATTTTTAATTTTGGTTTTTTAATTCAATAAAAACTATCAACTGATATTTAGCAGAACATATTTAAAATATAAAAACGTGGAAAAAACCTTTTGGAGTAAAAATGTACTTCGTGTTTATCTCTTTTCTTTTTTCGAACAGTATCGTCCACTCTTAGCGATACTTGTTTTTTTTTCTTCAAATAACCTGGGCCGACTCCCTTAGTGTGATTGGTTTACGGGGGCTAAAAACCAGGCTTTTTACCGATCCTCTAAAATCTACTATCCATGATCAAATCAGAAACGGTACTTGTATGTAACTTAACCGCATTTTATATTATTTTAAATATTTATTTGAATTTATTTTACCACTAAAAAACCTAAAAATTAGTCATTTATCTCTAAGAAATTTACCAGCTTTTAGAGAGTAATCAAAACCCAAACGTTTTCTTAAAAAATTACTCTTCATAAAAAATAAAGTAACTTACAGGAATTTAACGCGCTCTCCGATATCTGCAAGATTATGTCGATGATACAAATGATGAATTGATCTGTACTCGTAATGCTTACTTCCGACGAAAATTTTCTTGTTCTTAAAAAATTCTTTTTTAGTTTTAAAAAATGTTTCGTAGATAAACGTCATGTAACTGGACCCGTGGAACACGGCAGCCTTCCCTTTCGCCATTAAAGGGAGTAGACTTTCCAAATCCGTCTTTTTGGACCAAGAGAAGAAAACTCCATTTGTCTTCATGATAGATTTAAGCTCAGAATACTCTTGATTTCCTTGATCCTAAACGAATGACCCAAAAAAAATTTAAGTTCGCTATCCAAGTCTTAAAGTGATGATTTATTTAAAAAAATTAATTTTAGCTTGACAGTTGTTGTCTTTCAGTAATGACACGTTCTTCTACTTCAAGGGTTGCCAACCTTTTCCGCTCAAGGGCGAAATTCGAAAATTCTAAATATGTCTCTTACCATAAGTTAATGATACCTCTAAGTAGACAAATAAGCCCTTTCAAGGTGGAATCTTTGTTCAGAAAATGTGATGTCAAATCTTGTCTCTCCGATTCCCGCGAAAATGAAAGTTTTGAAAAATATCTCGGACCCAGCGCCGCTGCGCGGTCGAGAATGAAACTATATAGGGCTGAGAGAAATAAACCAATAGCAAATAAAACGTTCTTTGGGGGGGGGGGGGCGAATTTTCCAAGGGAATACCGAAATTTATCTCTTTTGGGGAAGTTCAAGCTAGCCTTGCACCAAAGGGGATTAAAGAAACGTCAGCTTCGGCAGTTCCAAGTCTATGTTAAGGCTACTTTGATACGCAGTACGGAGAGACATAGGTCAATTTGGACAAGCATATCCGCCATAGGCAGCATAGCCATTTGTCTACTTAGAGGTATCATTAACTTATGCTCTTACCAAAAGTACGAATTTTATCTCTTATCTTACGTTTTGGGAAGGGACCAGCCATTTCTGAAAATATCGCGTTCCTGCAAAAAACGATTATTCTTTCGAGTACGGTATTATACCGCCACGGTTTATATATTTACATAGGCTAGACTACTTGTACCTTCGTACGTGCTAGCGTTTTGAGCCTCTTAAGTTCTTCTGACAGGCAACCCTCTTTTCTATTATGCTACTGGTACGCCATCTAATGTATATAAACAGTACTAATTAATTTATTATAAATTAAATTTTTATAAATTGTAATTATAAATACACTAATGAGCTACCGTATTTATAATTTTAAAATATGTATTTTAAAATTTATTAATTATCTACGATATATTTAAATTTAAAATATAGGTGGCGCTCTATTTTTAAATATAAATATTATTTTAACAATAGTTGATTATAGTTCAGAAACTTTACACAAGCCGGCGCTATAGGCACGAAGTAGAATTTTTCAAATTTTCTAAACGCGGGAGTAGCTCATAAGCGTCCATCTCTGAGCCGAAGTAGTCTAACCTGTGTATATATATAAAGTGTCAAAGTTTTCGATTTTTCAGACAAGTCAAATAAACTATTAACTTGTGGAATCATTATTCAGGCAATCAATACCGTAAAATTATTCAAATATTTTGCACCCGCTCCAAGCAGTTTAGAGGTAATTTCGAAGCATACTTTTGTTGGTCCTGAATTCAAAGTGTTGGTTGTGGTGTAGCTGTAGAGAAAATAAGGCTTGATACATATTCTTAAAAACTCTTTTGAAATTTCTTACATGTACATGTATTTCGGTTTATCAGTTTGCAACCTTAATTACAAGGGGAGCACGCTCACAAAATATGTTCTTAAAACTCTCTCACTTGATCCAGTGTCTTTTAGAGATGACTCGGGCCGGCGAGTTTAAACGCCCGACCCGACACGACCCGATTAAAAAATACAGAATTGAAACCGAACCTTACCCAGCCCGCCAAAATTATTTATTTCGAAAACCCGACCCGTCCTTACCCGATAATTTTTTTTTTAATATTAAACCTGACCCGAACAGGCTCGATAAAATTGAAACCCGGCAGCCCGGCCCGACCCGAAAAACTGACACAAATGCTAGAGTGGTCTCCCAGATTTAAATTTTGTCAGTAGATGGCGCTTGGAGCTCTTTGAGAAACGGTTAAAAATTAATGAACGTGCCAAGAGTATGATTAACACGTGATAATGGTTCGTTTTCTGTATGTATATTTGCTGTTGCGAATAAAATAGAAACTTAAAGGCCCGATCTCTAATATATAATATATTTAATTCTAAGTTGCTTTAACTATTAGTATAAAATTAAGCTTAAAGTTGTGGGAACCCGAATCTGAGCACCATAAAATTCAATTTATGGCGCGAACCGCCAAATATTTGAAAAGTTAAAGGCAACGAAGACCTCCATCTACCGGTCTTTCATGCGTAAGCCACAAGCTACTGTCACCCCCTAGCTGCTGTCACCCCCTAGATATCGATCTTGCACAGGCCTTTATAAATAAAGTAGGCTCCGCCTTTACCGTCTTTTACATTTATTTTATCATATACACTACTGTTATGATTGATAACTTTGTTATTGTCGGCTTATATATAGGGTGTACCCATATCGGTGCATCCCTAGTTTTAATAGAGTTAATTTTTATTTCTGCTCCAAATTTAAGTTACGTCATCTTTTTTAAAACCTTAAGCTCGCGCAGCAACGTACACGAATCGCTTATTTTTAATCGAACTTACTTGTACATAATTAAACGAAAAATAATGACCACTGAACAAATACACTTTGTATTCATTTTTATGTTGATGAATCATTGCTTGCAAATCTGAAATGCTATTTACGTAAATTTTCTTCGAAAACATCAAGTCTCCTTTTAAATTTCCAGTGTAACATTTTATAAGAACTGACATTCCCAGAAACCAGCCACCCAAAAATAAGCGGGTCGATAATAAAGTCCCATAAGATGGAGCTGAAACCACCAAATACAAAGAAGCGCAAAGATTGTAATATTTTAGTAAATTAATAAATCACAGTTGTAAAATACCCGAGTTAATGAGACCAAAACAACGGTCCTCTTGTATTATATGTGCTTAAGATAAATGTGAGAGTACCAAACTTTATAAACACAAGTACACGAAATATAAGACAGTAGCGGCACAAATTCTGAAACCTAAAGCAAGTTCAAAGCACGCCCAACCAAATATGGCTAAGGCCAAGGACGGATTTAGGTTAACTGAGAACTCCCGAGTATACCTATAAGACTTGCTGGAATCATAGCAGACCGAAGTCCCACCCACAATTTGCCTTTTAAATTTTATAACGCCGACGGTGTCATATAGTATCGGTCGTAGGCACTAGTAGTGCTCTTGAATTCGATAAAATTAAGAATAACGTCATGAAAAAGCACGATTTTACTTATAAAATAGTTGAGGAATTAATTCGTTCCTCAGTAATTAAAGGGCGAATTAACGATTTGAATGTTCAACTAGTTTAAAATAGCGAAATAGTTGGTAGCTATTATTTTAAGAAGAAGAAATCATTTTTACTTCCCAAAAGTTCCACCGAAATCGAGGCTTAGCTCTATTTGCTTGAAAGGTATTCAAATTTTGCTTTCAGTTTTATAATAACTAAGAACATTTTATTTTTGTACAGAACCACCGATAAATATTGTTGACGCCGAACATAATTACTCAGTAAAGACCAACACCCAAATAGAAATTGCTGAACAGAATGTTGTTTCAAGCCCCTTCAAAATTTTAAATTCTGGTACTACACTAAGGGGAAGTTTTCAAATCTTTGGGGTTGAAAAAAATTTCATTGACCCTCTAGTTGTGTTCTTTGATGGTGTGTGGTAGAGCTAGGCGAAATAGATAACTTAACCGCTAACGTTTTGATTAACCATAAAAATTACGATTAACTGTTTATCCATGGATATTATCCACGGCTATATAGCAATTTAACTTGTAAAATAATAGTTTTTTTCCGGATAATTTTAGTTTGTGGATAAAAATAAATAAAGTTATTTCTTATCCAAACGCCGAGCTCTAGTGTGTGGCAAGTGTCTAAATATTTTTATCAGCTTATGCTCTACGTTTCTGAGAAAGGGAACTACGAAACGTGTCAAGGAATAGATCCAGAGCGCTTACTATTAAATACTGAAAGATCTATTAAAAACACATCACTTGTTGTAAGGGCATACCCATTTTTGAGATATGAGTCACAAAAATGTAGTTTCATTAAACCAACTCAATATGAAAGCACCAAAAATTGTACTGGTCGTTTAAAATGGCTTAGTAATCTGAGAGCATATGCTAAACGAAAAGAAACATGCGATCTATCGGTTTTAAACTCTGGAGTTATAAAGCGGCCAAAAATTTATGCATCTTCCAGAGTTAAAATTTCTACACTTACTCCTCGTAGTTACAAGAAAAGAAATGATAGTATTTGTAAGCACATAAATTGGCTATTAAACGCCAATAAAGACTTAACATTCAATTAAATAACACTCAAAATAAAGAACTTGCAACGCTTGTAGAAACAATTATCAAAGAAGCACCGGACTAGCTTGAAGAAATTATTGATCAATGCAAAGATGAGAACACCTCGCGAACATTATGACAGATTTGGAAAGCTGGCCAACTGAAAATACACGAACGGAAAAAGTTGAATTTTTCAAAGACCAACAAAGAAATGGTAGTGTTAAATTTGAGTTTCATTATTTTATACAAGGACGGATTAAGATGAACCTAAATTTTAATAAATTAGATTAACCTAAATCTGTCCTTGGTAGTGGTTTTAGGGAATTACTAATTTATTAATGAACGGATAACCAGGGCCGGCGCGAGGAATTTCAGGCCCCAGGTAAACGTTCTCAGGCCCAACCACCAAATATGTTTACTCCAAAATTTCTTTTTTTTTTGGAAATAATCAGAAAATTTGATTTAGGCACCCGGGCCAGCGGGCCCCTTTCGGAGGCCCGGGCCCGGGGTACTTTTTCCCCGCTTACCCCACCCTAACGCCGGCCCTGGGGATAACTAAATTTTTTTTAAATTACTAATTTACACACTACCGGGGCCCGTGCAGCCTAAAGGGGCCAGAGTTAATTATTTTTTTTAGTTTTGATTTACATTATTTCTTATTTTAAAGTTCCCTGAAGGATTTCACTCGAGCGAGGCTATAGAAACCTCGAATAAGTTACAGTTACCTATCTGACCTAGGAGACGTGTATAAAAAACTACAAGCAGAACAAGGTTCAAAAAGCTCTAGTGAGAAGAAACCACCTATAGACTGTGAGAAGGATGATAAAATATGCGAAAAAGTAGATTAGTCCATAATTAAAAGGGATAATATAGCTAAATCCTAAACAAATTTGAAGAAATTAAAAAACTTACTAATAAGGTCTACACACTAAAAAGGTCTACACAAACCTCTTGGTGAGGGCATTTCAATCTTTGATGAAGTTCGCGTAATATCCAAAGTCGTTTGGAATTCCAAGAACAATGATTTATCAGGACTGGCTTTGGAACCTCATGAATATAAGTCATAAGCTGATGTCTATGACTTTGTAGAAAACGAAATTCCGCTTCCAATAGAGTACGTTCTGCAGTTTCTTTGGAGGGATGTTTCCTACGTATTAGATGTCATTGGGCCTTATGTCACTTCTCATGGACAAATTAAACATACTTTATTCTATATATTTTGGATGTTCTGAACGCTTTCCATAACTATGGATTTAAAACAAGAGCTTTAATTTGCGACGGTGCAAGCTCAAATTTAGCCCTTATCAAATACACTTTAAAAGTCGAGGGAAATTTTGGTTTTAAAGTTGAAGATAAAATTAGAGGCCACAAATTTTCTCAAAGTTTCAACCTCCCTTGTTGGCTGTACCATCATCTAACGTGGAAAATCTGTCCTTCTCACGAAATGAAGAGCCTTATAAATGCACTTTTCTCCTCAAATGGTTTGAGTGTTTAGGAGTTGTTTTCGGGTGGGCTGGTTTTGTAGGTTTTGGGATTGGATTTATCACATTGGTTTGATTGACTTGATTCCTAGCACTTGAATTAGGGTTTAAAATCTTTTGCCCATTTTCAACCCTTATCACGGTTCTTGACGAGGAAGCTTGGATATTAGCTTTAGGTTTCATTGGTATTTTTCTTGTTAGAAAACCAAGGCAATCTCTTAACAAAGATCCACCTTAAGGATTTTTCTCAGTGAAATTACTAAACATTAAATCATTGAAGCTAGCATGGACCATTTAAAAAATTAATAATTTGTAGAATGACAATAAGTCAAAAAATGCTTTACGAGGCGAAAACACCCATTAGAGCGGGCATTTCACAACCAGGTTTCTCAAATTGAAAATTCTATTTCTCACTGCACACGCTCTTTTTAGAGTACTTAACAGTTTACTGACTTTAACCCTATAGATTTCAATATCTAAAAATTAAATGATCGATTGTAATACTATAAAGTAGAGCAAAAACTGAGTAGCACCAGTAAAACAACAGGTTTGGTCACTTATAAATCAGAAGTTATTGTTATGAAACAAGGTTAATAGTCGTGGTAAACCGAAACAATTTACCAATTTAAAGTTAATGGTTTGTGTAAAATCAAAACTATTACATTTGGGGTAATCTTTAGCTACGTTCACAAGTAAACGGTAGTAAAGGGTTTGAATCGGTTCAAAACGAATAAGCCTGGCTAACACAACTCCTTCGAAACATTTTGAATCGATTTAAATCGATTTTATGGCAACATTCGAACCCGGCTTTATTAAGCAATTAATTTTATGTTTAACACTTTTCGATATTGTAGCTTATTAACAGGCATATTGAGATAGCAGAATACGTACTGTTTTGTAACATATCTGCTAGGAAAAACCAAAAATGTTCTAGAAACTTAGATACACTAGGGTTTCTAGTTAGATGGCTAATTGGTAGCAGAAGTGATATTGAAACGGTAAACAGAAACGAAATTGCAGCAATTATCCAAAAGAGTTTTTCGAAACTGAGTATTGACAAGGTTTCTACGTCGTCTGAGGATGTCGAGGAATCCAGCGCAGTTATGATTACGGCCGTGTCATGACAAACCGTCGGAGAAATAAAAAAATGAAATGGATCTGGACTATGTATGGTGTATCCTAAGATCACCATATCCAATATCTGCAAAGCAAATTACGGAAATTGTGAATACAGCATTCGACTTTTTATGTTATGAGTCATGGGTTAATGATTGAAATGTTTTTTGCTTAAGCACACCGTTTGTTTTAACGCCTTAAATATTTTGTTATTCCATTCTCGAGGACAAAAATTAAGCTGCCAATTAGTTGATTTGAATTTCAACTGTAAATGATAATAAAGCCAATAATTTAATTTGATTAAAACGCGGTACTTTGACAGAATATGCCTTAGAGGTTGTTACAAAAATAAATGAATAAACTAACTAATAAATTGCCAAATTAAAATTTTTCAATTTATTATTGTAAATTTTAAACCGAATCGAACGCGTTATTTTATTTAAAATGAACGGTCCTATTACCATTGAAATTTCCTAAAGAATAAATGTAATAAAAAATATAATTACATTTTTTATTTTTAAATTTCGCAAAAGTGGGAAACAATTTTAAAACAAATTATTATTACTTTGAAATACTTCAGAAATTGTACAAAACATTCAGCTTTTTTCCTCCTGATTAGTTGGTTTTCCCAAGTGAGCAAAATTGCGCAATTAACAATCTTTTCATACGAAGATATTTCTTTAAAGGTATACTTGTAAAGAAAACAATTCAAACTTACACTGTGTTCTATGGCTTCTTTTAAATATTCGCCTTCAGATTTTGGTGGCAATTTCTTCAATACGTATAGTAAAGATAATTTAATAGTTTTGTGATCTTTAAAGCGGTATCTGTTTATAGAACAATTAAGAGAAAAACAATAACGAAGTCAGCGTAAGCAATTAAAGCTTTTAATTTAGAACTAAGCTTACGAAAGAAATCGTGACTTAAGCGTCAAATAACTCGCTACTTTTGGGTAATATCAAATGGTTGAATAAGTACAAAAGTATAAAACTTTAAACTTACGTTTTATTTATATTTTGAAGAATGAATCTTGTCAACGAAATTTCCCACGCTTCGTATGGATCATATGTGGGATTATAATACATATATAAATATCTCATCATGTTCTACATTAAAATGAACACATATTAATCTTTATAAACAAGTTTTCGAAAGACATTTTACTCTTTATTTTTCATAAACATTCAACAAATAACTAGGTTTGGTTATTTAGCCCTGGTTTGGTGAACAGTTATTTTATCTAACAGAACGGCAACGTGAAATACTAGTTTGACAAATAGGGATGACGCTGGTCAATTATACTCAAAAGCTTCGGGCTGTTGGCATGTACAAAACATTTCCTTTGCCTGGGAAATATTGTTACGGAGCATTCGGCTTTTTGGCCGTTCTCCATTTCCACATGACAAAATTAATAAAATTATTAAGAGATTATTGATGCTCAAAAAAATCCAAGTACAATTATGATGTTTCTAAGAGATAAGATAGTAATTGTTTAAAAGGTTTATTACTTTTACCTGTAATGCAAAATTTTTAGATGGCAGAAAAAGTTGTTTTGAAACCAAGTGGCTCACGTGACTCAAAAAATAATCTTACACGAGCTTACTTATCGAGCTTGTTAGGTATACTAAACAAAAAAAGCACGCTGATTTATTTTACTATAAATATATTTTTTATATTCATACAAAACCCTATTCAAAGTGATAATGTTCAACAGCGTTTGAAAAAAACAAATAGCTTTATAGGCGATTCCATCTCAACTCCCACCTCCAAAAATTAAACTACTTCAGCGTTAACAAAATGTCCGCTCTGAAACCTGTAATCCCAGACAAAAAGCTAATAAAAGTTGCCAATGTTCGAAAGTTAAAAATCCCACAATTTCGGTAAAAAACCGCCCAAAAGCCACAACCCCGTTACATTCACGAAAACTCCTCGGAATACAGGCACACTCTTTTTGTGACCGAATTAAATTATTTTTTTTGTTTTGTATTTTATTTATTTTTATTTTTTGGAAAAACTATTAATGTCATATTTAAAGAACTAGTTTACTTTATTATCCTAGCTTATTCATAGGTAGCAACTCCACCATTGTGCAGTTCGAAATGTCGGGGTTCTGGCTTAAAATGAGTGCAATAATTGATCAAAAAAGCTAGGTCTCAAAATGCAATATGCATTGCACAGTAACGTGATGATAGTTTAAGCCTTTGGATGCGCCCCCCCCCCTCATTTGACCCTTGCTCTGTTCAAATTTGACAATGGACAGCTTCAATTTTCTCTACTCCCAAGTTGATTCGGAGATAAGACTGTGGACGAATTCCAAGAAATGCGAAGGCCAGCTGCAACCGCAGCAGCAACCTTTCGCCTTTCTTGGGACTTGGCCCACGTCTTGCGTTCTTTATGTAGGGGGACTAAGGGTGGTACCGTTAGTACAGTGGCGTGGCTTATGAGAATGAAAAGTAAAAGTTAGGACCGTTATCTAGCCGAACAGGTGGAAGGGGGGTACTTTCTTTTTTCTCGAGGCCTTTATTAAAAGGTGGGTAAAAATGTCGACCCTCGCAGAAATATTTGAATTTATATGAAAACGAATTTCCAGTCTTGCGTTGTTTCGTGTTTTTGGTTTAAAATCGTCTGCGTTTCAGAAATATCAGTTTCTTAATGGTCTTTCACATAAATTCAAATTTTGCTGGGAGGGTCGTCATTTTTACCCACCTTTTAATAAAGGGCTATATTTCTTTAGAAAATTCTTCGTGGGTATTTTGAACTGGCGATCGAAAATCTCCAAAAAAAGTGGAAGATCACACAAAACCCTTTGATTTGGTTAAGAAAACCCATTATCCCATTCCAAAAACCACCTAAAAATCCCACAATATTTTATTTATCCCACGATCTGGCAACACTGACTGCTGCGCAATTCCCGCGTCCCCTACTCCCGTCTTTCGCTAATAATATATATATAATATATAATATAATATATTTTTTGTTTGGGCGGCTCCGACTGCACCCGGAGTGCCTCAAAATGTAAAAACTTTTAACGTAACGAAATAATTTAATTTAACTATAAACGTAATCTAACTTAATATACTGTAAACTTAATTAACTCAAAAGCAAACCGATTATTATACAAAAATAGAAAAAAAAGGTAGATCTATATTCAAAGTTTCCACCGTTCTTTTCGCGACCCAGTTCGGAACGTCCGAGAAAAGAACCGGCCAAAAAGTGAAGAAAAAAGAGGTGAGACTCGAGAGAAAGTCGTTCATACGCCTTGAGACGGGTAAAAAGATGAAGCCCCCTTGTTTGGAAAACCCTCCTTCTGAAGAAAGAAGAGAGAGGGCCTGTGTTTTTAGACAGAAGAGAAACGAGAGCGAACGAGAAAGAACGTGAAAAGCCTTTTTCCATGTAAAATCACCAATTACGATTAATGCGAATAAATTTTTTTGTTAAATTTAAACGAAGTTTTTATAATTTTGAACTACACGTACGCAAAAATTTTACACAAAAAACATTGTGGAAGGTGGGTTCGGAGCGGTCCCGGAACCGTCGGACCATCCAAAATAAAATAGCCATAATGTAAACAAATCCCACGTGACTTTCTCCAACTGCCGAGCCACGATATGTACTTGGTGTTTAGTGTTTTTAAAGCTTTTCATGGTAAAAAAAAGTTTAATTGTGGATACATATATATCTATGTATATAAATAAAATTCATCTAATAAAAAATTGGGTCCAAGAGTTAGAATAATTTAGAACAGTGTTTTCATGGAATGATAAATAATAATAATAAAGTTATGAGGATAGCAGGATTTTTAAACAAAAATAATAAAACTTAATGTCCTTGTAATAAAATATGTTTAGATTATTTATGCCTGAAGGCTTGGCCCGTCATCTCCAGTTTCTTGTTTTTCGCAGTTTGTGCAATACAAATGAATTATTTTGCGATTTTTAACTGGTTTTTACTCTCTACAAAATGGTAACTACAATTAAAGTCCCTTTTACATGGACACCAGTGATATGATTTATAGAAAGAAGCCGTTTATTTAGAAGCTAAGGATTAGAAAGCGGAATCCCAGGGAAATTTAATGATTTATAACCATTAGAGGCTTATATTTTGTTATGTGAATTGCTTTTGTCCTACTTATGAAGTGATACATTTTTACAAATAACTGAATAGTTCCGAAAATTTGTAATTGCGCAACTTCTAACCATTTTTATTCTTTTTACGTACCTAAAAAGGTTATTCTAAAGCTTTAAAAATAAAAACACTTTTAGGCCTAATTCAAATCGCCCACGTGATTTTTTTTTAATATTATATTATATCAAGTTATAGATGGCGCTCGGGTCACCACCCCAGGGCATAATACTGTAGTCTGCTAGCTGCCCCCTCCGTGATTTAAATTAAAACTTTTAATATCTTGCCCAAGCCAGCGCCGTGGGTCAATCCTGTTTCATATGTCTAGGGTCTCTCACGAGTCTTACCCACTTTTTCTATATCCCCTTTTTCGCAGTACAGGTCTATATGTGACCGCACCTCCGTGGCAGACGTAGCGGCAATCCACGTCCCCTCTGTCTCTCACGAGACTAACATTTGTAGGAAGTTTCTTCTAGCTCTTGATTTTTACCTCTCCGAGGGGACAAAGTCCCCTAGGAGGGGTTATACAACCAGCGTGTCTGTCTGTGGGTCTGTGGGTCTGTGGGTCTGTGGGTCTGTGGGTCTGTGGGTCTGTCAGGCCTGCGAACGCGTTCGCATTTTCGGTGCAAAGTGTAATCACTGCGTACGCAGTTTCTCAAAGGGTTGGCAAAACCACCGTGTGACGGTGAGCGTTAACGGATGCATTTGCGGTTTGGTTTGGATGGTGTTTTTTCGCTCACCGTCGTGACGGTTTGGTGTATTACGTTTTTGTAATGTTTATGCGTAGGTTGTGAGTGTTGAATTTGTTGTGTTTGTGTTCTGATGGTTGTGCATGTTGAGTCTGTTGTGTTTATATGGGCGTTTTCTCTCCAACTTCTTCTTAATGACTTTGGGACGGACCGAGTTACGCCTTATTGAAAATTAGACCTTCAGCTTTATCGGAAGCGTATTTAATAGAGTACGAAATTTTGGTTTAATTGAAATAGAATTGAAATTGAAATTATTGCATCAAAGAAATTCTAATTTAGCGTTTCTCTATTGATTAAAAACAAATGCGCCACCCAGGTTTCGAACCCAGACCATTCGGCTAGGCAGTCGAGCGCTCTACCACAGAACCACCGATAGCTGGTTAGGTTCACTGAAATTAAGACACGCATCGTAAGCATAATAGGTAATAAAGTCTTTTTTTATTAATGAATTTATGAAGGTCTAATCTGGTTTTTTTAAAGGTTAAATCTTGTTTTAGCGCAGTCAGCCGAGATAAGAGGGTTAAAGGGTAGACCCTGTGGGTGGTCCACTTTGTTAGTTTTTTTGTTATTTATTTACGGGTATTTTTACGACCTATATATAGTTGTGTTAATTCAAAGGAGATAATTTAACGTTAATTGCTTTAAGAGCTGGCGGTTAGTCAAGTGGCTCTCTGTGCTTTGTTGATGGTAAGGTTTTTGCTTCTTGTAAATATATTTGGTGTGGATATTTGGATATCTACGATTTCTAACGCAGTCAATGATTTCCTGGGTGTGCGAGTCATTATATGATATTGGAAATTGGACGGCATTGGTCTTTTTCATGCGGTATGTGTCACAACGTCAACTGGAAGTCTACGAGCGTTGAAATAAAATGAGCGTTAAAGATGCGGCAAGTATTTCGTAAGCGAGAAAAATACAAATACCATCTGTAGATATTTCTTTCATTAAAATTTGCTTAGTATTATATTCAACTGATAAACATGTACTGTAAAAAGGGTTAAATTCAATTGTGCATTGTTTTAGTAAGTCTAACTCGCTGTTGTAACTACTTAATTTATAATATTCTGAATAAATTAAACTCGATTGTTTCGTCTCAATAGTTCTTTTTATAAAGTAACGTGGCCTTCTTGTTGAAATGTTGCTCTTACGTCACAGTCTCTTACTTTGACAAGCCTACGAGCGCGCGCTACAGTCACGAGGAATATAGCTTTTTCTAGAGCGCGTGCAAATCGCTCGTGCGAGGAATACACTAATAAAGCTGGGTCTTGTGACGTAAGAGCAACATTTTAACAAGTTGGGCAAGACCACTTTTTATTTTATAAAATCAACTATTATTTAAATTAAAATTAAAATTTATACCGGGCAGGGTTTGAACCGAGAATATGTTTTTCGTAAATAACTCTGAATTGCGGAAATATCTTTGGGTCGTGTCGAGAAATTAATACCACTAGGAACCATACTTCCGAGGAGAGATATATTTTGGCTTGCCAACTTGTTAGTTCCACATCGAGATATATATACAGGGTGTCTCAATTTGCTCGATCAGGCCATTTTTCTCAAAATATATTTATGCTAGGGTTCTGAAATTTCCAGGGTTTATTTGTTAGGTATGGAAGGCTTTGGTTACTAAATTTCAGAAAAATCGAACGATTTTGTACCGTTTTGGAAAATTATTTTTTTCACCGGTAGGTGTCACGCAAAATATTTCAATAGAAAAGTTGTAGGGCATAGTCGAAAGTGTAAAAATAATTTTGTTTCGGTTGAAAAAGACCTATTTTTCTCTGAGTTTGGAGGTCGGGGGAAAAAACAAGTTGTACTAGCAGGCAATAGCCTTTAACGAATTGTAGGTAACATGCATTTCAGTTATAAGATTTCGAAAAATAAACAAATAATAATTCCACCTTCTGATGCAATGCACAAATATGCACGATGTTGCATATTGCGAAATGCTCCCCGAACCATTTCTGGAGTCACCCGGCGACATGCTTCGATGATTCTTTGTCGTAAATCTTCAACGCTCGTCACAGGTGTTTGGTATACGTAGTCCTTTACGAATCCCCAAAGAAAAAAGTCGAGTGGGGTTAGATCAGGAGATCTTGCAGGCCAAATAACAGGACCAGTTCTTCCGATCCATCTTCCAGGAAACTCGTCGTTTAGATATGCAACCACGTCACGATATTGGTGAGGTGGCGCCCCATCTTGCTGGAACCAGATGCGTCTGTACTTGGCCAGAGAAATGTCGTCCAACACGTTGGATATTTCATTTTGAAGGAACTCCAAGTAGTTTTGACGATTTGGCAGGAAGAACGGGCCAATAATTCTGTCACCTAACAGACCAGCCCACACATTTAAGCGAAACTGCACTTGGTGGCGATGAGGAAATCCCCAGTGTGGATTCTCTTAGTCCCACATATGTTGGTTTTGACGGTTGAAAGGCCCATCTCTTCCGAATGAACATTCGTCGGACATCAGTAGTTGATCGTGAAAATCCTGGTGTGCGTCAGCCATGAGGCAAAACCAATTGCAGAAGTCGAGTCGGCGCTGTCTATCACCGTCAAGCAGTCCTTGGTGAAGTGTCGCTCGATAGGGATGAAAATGGTGTCTTTTGAGTGTTCTCCAAACGTAGTCTCGATCCAACCCTAAGTCAAAGCTGGCAGTCCTGACGCTCGCTCGAGGATAGGCGACGAAGTAGGCAAGTATGGTGTTTTCCATGTCGATGTCCTGGAGACCACGACCACGAAACCTCGGATTGATATTACCCCAGTTGTCGAAGTCGCGGACCACTCTAAGAACCGTCGTATGACTTGGTCTGCAATTGGGAAATCTTCGTCTAAATAACTGACTTACTAGAGTAGCATTACGACGACCTTCTCCGTAAAATAATTCTAGCATATGAGCGCGCTGTTCTCGAGTGTAAAGAGGCATACTGGACAACAATCGGCCAAGCTGAGATAATGTTTTAACTTTGAAATGTAAACGCTTTAATTACTACTCGGACAATTGATATTTCACGTTAAAAACAACAAAAGAAAAATAAGCGTAATTTTTGGTCTACAAATCTTTGTTTGGTGATCTTACTCGTAACCACGTCGAAATGGAAGACGCGGTCTTTGTCTACTTTGTCTAATTAGGTGTTGAAAGTAATAATTTTGTTTAACAATAACTTTTTGCAGATCTGATTATTAACAACATAGCTGAAAGCATAAGTTCCCTAAAATAAATGTACATGTGTGTTGTGATAATGTACGATTGTTTTCGTTAAAGGCTATTGCCTGCTAGCACAACTTGTTTTTCCCCCGACCTCCAAACTAAGTGAAAAATAGGTCTTTTTCAACCGAACCAAAATTATTTTTACACTTTCGACTATGCCCTACAACTTTTCTATTGAAACATTTTGCGTGACACCTACCGGTGAAAAAATAAATTTTCCAAAACGGCACAAAATGGTTCGATTTTTCTGAAATTTAGTAATCAAAGCCTTCCATATCAAACAAATGAACCCTGAAAATTTCAGAACCCTAGCATAAATACATTTTGAGAAAAATGGCCTGATCGAGCAAATTGAGACACCCTGTATATCGAAGTGGGACTATTGCTATGGATGGATTGTCGTTAAATGTTGTGTGTTTGTTTGGTGTGGAAAGCAACGACACGGTAGATGGAGCTGCGAAAAATAAATTAAATAAATCATTTTGTTGGCCGGCGCGGGGACTCGAACCCAGAGAGCTGCGGGCTGCGTAATCTCCAAACACCCGGCGCTCTACCAACCACGCTACACCGCTCTGTACCAAATTTACTCGGAACATCTAGTCTTTCCTTGCAACGCGGGAGGGATTTGTCAAGTTAAGTTGTCGCAATTCTCGTTCCTTTTTCCGGGTTTTTTTACGTATATTTACGGCGTTTTAGGGTCAAGTTAATCTCAAACTTCGCCTCCCCCCGCCTAATTTCGACCCCTTATCGAAACCGTGTATGGTCAGAAGTAACAAAAAAGTGTGGCACTTTCTTATCGAAACCGTGTGTGGTCAGAAGTAATAAGTAAGTGTGGCACTTTCTTATCGAAACCGTGTATGGTCAGAAGTAATAAATAAGTGTGGCACTTTCTTATCGAAACCGTGTATGGTCAGAAGTAATAAACAAGTGTGGCACTTTCTTATCGAAACCGTGTATTGTCAGAAGTAATAAATAAGTGTGACACTTTCTTATCAAAGTCGTTTATATGTGGCACAAAATAATATTATCGCCTTCTTGGAGAACTTGTATAGTTTGTATAGTTGGTCCAGATATTTGGTTTCATTCGATAGAACTCTTTGACGCGCACGCAGTGCCGTTAATTTCCGACCCCTCCCAACAACCCCCTTAAAGGGAAAGTGACCGAAAAAAACACAGTTGGTCTCATTCGATAGAGCTCTTTGACGCGCACGCAGTGCCGTTAATTTCCGCCCACTCCGAACAACCCCTTAAAGGGAAAGTGACCGAAAAAAAACAAGTTGGTCTCATTCGATAGAGCTCTTTGACGCGCACGCAGTGCCGTTAATTTCTGCCGCCTCCGAACAACCCCCTTAAAGGGAAAGTGACCGAAAAAAACAAGTTGGTCTCATTCGATAGAGCTCTTTGACGCGCACGCAGTGCCGTTAATTTCTGCCGCCTCCGAACAACCCCCTTAAAGGGAAAGTGACCGAAAAAAACAAGTTGGTCTCATTCGATAGAGCTCTTTGACGCGCACGCAGTGCCGTTAATTTCCGCCCCCTCCGACCAACTCCCTTAAAAGGAGAGTGATCGGAAAAAACAATTTGGTTGCATAGAACAATAAAAGTAAAAGATTGGATCGTCTACGCTAGCGTCTACTTGAAAGAGTGAGACCAAAAAATCCAAAGCAGTCGAACTTAGGGCGTGTTTCAAAAGCCTGCTTTGCTAGAATCAAACATGTTAAGTTCAATGGGCTAGCACTTTGGCTAGAGGCCCTTAAGCTGAAAAGTATGCGACCATGGGGACAGAATCTCCGTCTTGCCATATTCTTAGTACATAAATACATTCTTGCAATAATATGATTTATCCAGTTGTTAATAATCCATATTAAATATCTGCTCTGTCCAACGATAAGAAATCACGTAATTTCAACCGTTTTTGTATAAGTTTGCCTACCTGTGTCTACTAAGGGTGTATGGGTTTGCCCACTCGAATACACTGATGTGGAACTAATATTACGGCCTGGGCCGACTTGTTACTTCTAGAGGCGGTTTCCACGGTTGATTTCCTCACGTGGCTGTTGGCTGCAGTGGCGGCTTAAGAAGGCTGGGTCCCCGGGGCGGCGGCAGTGTTTTGTGACATCCCCCAAGATCGTGCAGAAGTTTTCACTCTTCCGTCTTCTTCAAGTTTAATCGTTCTGATTTGCACCCCCCCCCCCTCAAGCTTCTTCGATGGCTCCCCTGGCTACCCTGGTACCCGGGGTGGACCGCCTCCCTCGCCCCCCCCCCCCCTTACGGCGCCCATGGTTTGCTGTTAATAGCAATCGCGTAAAAGAATTCTTCTAGGTTGCGTATGATATCTACCGTTTCATGCCTCCAGCGACGTCGGCGGACGCCGGACAACGGGGCAAACCCAGAAGTCTTACTTAGAGCACACACTAGTGTTGTAAGTCGGAAAATGGCCGCGGCCTTTTTTACGGAAACTTTTCCGTATTTTTCCGAAAAAAAATATTAAGTCGAATATTGTGTTGCAAATTTAAATAAAGCGGCATTTTCGCCTCACTTTTTTCGAAACTTAAAGTCGAACTAAACCTTGTTTAAACAGATGAACAATGTAACACTATTATTGTTTTAGTATGTTTACTGTTATTCGACATTTTATATCGATAAAAAGTTAAATTATTAAAAACCCTTAAAAAGTAATTTATGTTTCAATATTTTCGCATTTTATTTTTCCGGAATATTAACAACTCTAGCCCGTACTAGGCTCATGGAAGACAAAAACGTTCATCGTTATATTATTTAATTACAACTCAAAGCCATTTTAACATATATCTTAATGTTAAAATAACGATGCATTAAAAGTGAAATGAATTATTGGGTTTCAATTTAATCCTACCGCTACTTTTGAAATTAAGCCATAAATGAACATCCTCAGAAATATATACGTTATGTTTTAGTGATACAGCTATTTGTTTGATTATAAAATCCTAAGGAAAATAATTAACGTATTTAAACTTTTTTCCTAACTAAAGTAAATTACCTTGTACACGGCAACTATAAGTGGAGGGTTGTAAACGAACGTCATTTTCCAATGGGTATCTTCACGACAACTTCAATTCTCGAATTGACGCCTGTCAAAATTCCATCAAGTTATAAGTTCAAACGAAATGCAAATTTTTTACAGTTTTTAAGTTTGAGTCCAGTTATTATGATAAAACAGTTATTAAATGACATATGTCAAAGCTTATACCGAGTGTTTAGAATTGCTCTGACTAGGCATTTTTTTCAGAAACTGCAGAGATAGAGTTGCGAAGTTTTCAGGGTATTATGTCTACTGTCGGATCGCTTTGAATCCTAAATTTCAGAAAAATCGGAAATGATTTCGGGTTTTTGTAAAAATCGTTTCAAATAGAAAGTTGTAGAGTGCTGTCGAAAAGGTTCAAAGAAATTGGTTTCATTTGAAAAGAGCACTTTCTCACGAAGATGCGAGATTTTTTTACGTAAATATGTCTGAAAGATTTAATTGAACATTTTATTCGAATAAACATAAGAATTTTACAAGTGAGGTTCTATGATACCTCTGTTTACCCCGAACATTTTTGGGCACGATGAAGCATGTTTTGAAACGAGCGTATGATCATATTAGGAGTAACAAGTTCGAAGGCTACAATGATTAGGTGAAGCAAATCTACGTGTGGACCATTCTTCACAATCACAACTTCCATCCGTATCGAGCGACCCTCCACCAAGATCTGCACGAAGTAGGCACGAAACGTAGATTTGATTTCAGCAACTGGCTAATAGCCATGTCTGATGATAACCCAAATTTCATCAATCAAATGCTGGTGACCGACGCGTGTTCCTTTGGGAGAGATGGGCCTTTCAACCATCATAACACCCACGTGCGGTGTGACGAAAATCCTTACTAGGGTTTTCCTCACCATCATCAACAACCACTCCGACTGAATGTTTGGGTGGGTTTGCTCAAGGATCGAGTTATTGGTCCATTTTTCCTCCCAGCTCGTCTTAATGGACAACGTTACTTGGCGCTTTTGCAGAACGAAATAGCTGATTCCTTAGAAAATATTCCGCTCTAAGCTTGGTGGAGGGTCGCTCGATACGGATGGAAGTTGTGATTGTGAAGAGTGGTCCACACGTAGATTTGCTTCACCAAATCATTGCAGCCTTCGAACTTGTTACTCCTGATATGATCATACGCTCGTTTCAAAACATGCTTCATCGTGCCCAAGTATGTTTGCGGTAAACAGAGGTATCATAGAACCTCACTTGTAAAATTCTTATGTTTATTCGAATAAAATGTTCAATTAAATCTTTCAGACATTTCTTTCATTTACGTACAAAGATGCGAAGGCTATTGGCCCCTATGGACACATTGTTTTTGTTTTCATCAGCTCATATCTTCGTGAATAAGTGTACGAGTTTTCTGAAATTTAGGATTTAAAGCGATCCCACACTAGCAATGAAACCCTGAAACTTTCTGAACTCTATCTCTTGCAGTTTCTGAAAAAAATGCCCAGTCAGAGTATTTAAAAACACCCTGTATGTTGAAACGTAGATTGAAATATGAGTAAAATTTTTCATTGCCAAAAATAGTATTTTTAATTTATTTTAAAAATGTTAATAATTTCAATTAATAATTAATAATTTAAAAAAGTTACTATTCAATAGTAAAATTTATTTTCATTTTTTTTTTGTTAACTAAAAGCATTTTACGAAATTCAAGGTTAATTTCTTGATTAAACTATGATTCTAGATTACTGAGGTTTTTTAAAAAAAATCTTTATTACCTTTTGAACAAAATGGTTTGCGGATTTAAAAAGCCGATCAGTTAAGAAATTCAAATAAGGCCGAGAGATTTATCTAAATTGCTTAATAGAGCCTTTTTTGAAATCCGCTACTGATTTTATCTGAGCAGAATTCTGATGCCACGTAATCGTTATACAGTTAGAGTATGATAAAAATGAGAAGCATTACTTAAAAGTCGGAAGCCAAGCGTTCCTCCACACTTATAAAGCTCTTCAGAACGATACGTCTCGTGCTTAAATCAGAGAGATAACTTAACTTTGTCGCGGTTAATGATTCTTAAAAGCATTATGTCTATGTGGCTTAATGGTCATGTATATTTTAAAGGATTTCTATAATGTTCTTATACCCTCTAAATTTAGTTTTTTACTTTACTAAATGCTTCCCTAAAACATTTCAGTACTTTAAAGTTTTGTGATAGAAGTTTTAGAATTTTAAGTGTTATAAAAGGGTTTTCTTGAATGTTTAAGTACGAGCGTAAATAAATGAAACTTTAAAAATATTATTTTGTTCCTTAATATAACTTTCTATTTTAAGAGGAAAATATTCTTCGTTTGACACATTATCTTACAAATATTTCATAAGCTTAAGTTAAAGAAAAATTAGTCACCATTTTCTGATTTTCCTTATAGAGTCAGATCAGTTTTACGGTCTTTTATCTTAAAAATATTAAGATATGGATCACACAAAAGAAAACATTATAAATTTATTAAAAAATATATTCGTTGGTCGTTGACCCTTTCATACAGAAACTCTTGTACATTTTTATCTAAAAGAAACCAAGCTTCGATAGTTTCACTAGAAAAGGTAGTGGTTTTACGTATAATAAATAATTATATATAGTACAATATTGATACTTGAAATCTTCTGAAGCAATTGACCCCTTTAATTTTTAGATCTGGTTGGCTGGAATCCAATTTTGAAGCTTGCCTATTGCTCGTGGCTAAAATGAGAAACCATACAAACTATTTTTAAGCAAATATTACTTTTTAATCACGTGTCTTGGCAAAAATTCAGCTTAAAATGACTGATTTAGACCATAAAGGCGCAAAAAACTGCTGCTTCTAGTCCCTGAAGGCCAATTAAAGCTACTAAATTAACGTCCAAACACTGTAAATTACCGTAACAATGGATTCTACAATTTTAAAATGCCCGCCTTTGTCTTACTATGTACAGTAGTGCTTTTACCTTTTACCGATTTCTGGTTTATCAGTTATTTTATTTCCTTATAAAATCATCGTTGTTAATGCCTTTCCACTCACAAGGAGACTACCCGAGGTACAACTCACCGATTTTGTTCAAACTCGGGGGTTAAGTAGGCCTTAATGAATCATGAAAGTTCCCAAAGGGAAAAGTTTCGACGGGCATTAGTTTTGCCATGGCAACCAAAAATGTTTTCGACAACACAATTTCGAAAATTCCTTACCGAAAATGTTCATGATTCATTAAGGCCTACTTAACCCCCGAGTTTGAACAAAATCGGTGAGTTGCACCTCGGGTAGTCTCCTTGTCAGTCATACATCAATAAGTTTGGTGTCTAGCATTAATTGGTTGCGCTTTTCCAAAGATAAGATATCGTTTTCGAAATATTTTGAATAATTTTAAAACTTGAAATATATTTTATTTTTTATGTTCGAAAATAATGATGTGATGTAATCTCATGCCACAAAGGTTTTATTACAGATCTGCTGAAAGACACTTAATTCATGGTTTAATAAAATTACACCACTTTGAAAAATCCAAACTATTGAGAAGTTATTAGTTATAATATAAATTTTAGAAATGTACATAGTGAGCTTCTCTTGGCACCTTGGTTATTAGTGCGATATTAAGAATATTAGTTTGAAATAGTTCAATAGATGGCGCGACCTGTTCTACAAAAGGCGAAAGCTTTCGATGTAACATTGTAAGCTAGATCATAATAGGCCTTTCTATAAAGAACATTGGCCTTTTTGTTTAGATGTATCGGGCGAGTCACTCGTGACGTAGAAGATACATTCAACTATTATAGCCAATTGACGCTAGAATAAACTCTATGTCTTATTCAACTTGTTAAAAAGTTCCACGCGCGTCTTGAAATTTTAGCGTAAACCTGCTCGAGCGCTTCCTTATATTTCCGAGTAGAGGGTCTCGTGCGTATTCACGTGACCTCTCGTATATAAGGGCTGCCTTCAGAAACTCTCACCGGTGAGTCCGCTGAGTCACCGCTGACACCGGTGTTTTACCGAACGGCATTTTAATTTCGGGTATTGACGTCACGATAGTCATCGGTGAGACACCGAAGTCACCGAAATAGATAGTCGGTTTTTCCGATGACTGACGTCATTACTGACGTAAAACTACTATTAATGCTACGCTATTTTAAAAAACACCGATGACTGAATAAAAGCGTTCAGCAACTTATGACGTCATTATGACGGAAAAGCTCATCGGTGGAAAATATAAATCCATCGGTTTTTTTTCCGTTGACTGTTTCTGAACGTACCCTATATAAAGAGCTATTAAAATTCGACGAGTCGGCCTTTTTATAAAGATCTATCTTTCAAAACTGAACTGAACTCCTACGCATCTCGTGACGAAAGCGATACATTAAAACAAGTTCGGCAAGCGTAAGGACCGACCCACAGACAGACACGGTGATTGTAATACCCCTCCAGGGTACAAAGTACCCTCGGAGAGGTAAAAACTTAGTTTCTATTTCTTTATATCTGTATTTAATCTAAACAGATTATTATACTATTAGCCTAGCTGATTATTAGTATTATTATTATTTAATTATGAATTTATATCGCATCATGGCAATACAGCGTGAAGCTGTACTTTAGAGTTCTGGGCCCCCAACAGCGAGACATAATGTTACATATAGGTCAACGTTTCATTTAACATATAATTATTTGTGTGTACTTTTTTCCCACGGTAGAAGGTTTGGAGTGCTGCCTAGAGCAGGGAGCACTGAATAGAGTAGTGGCGTACTCCTGTAATCCCAAGCGTCTGGTAGGTAGAGTTTGTGGATGGTCGTGTGAGGACGACCAACAATCCCCCAACGGGTGGTCGGACTACTTCCGCCACGGGTGTACCCACCCCTGTCCCCACGTATCCCCCCGTTGGCGTGGCCGTTATACATACCTCGCCCTGATTAATCAGATCTTCGCCAGGCTCGCGGTCTTCTCATACTCAATTGGCCCTTCTCTGAATAAAATAAAAGGATTGCTGTGTTGATATTAATTTCAACAATCGGGGACTCGGAAGTTGGGAATTTCCCCATTTTAGAGATATTTAGAAATTGTGTTGGGAATCTGAATACTTTCCTGAGATTAACCCATACATAAATTCCATGGCTGCACCCATGTAGAAATGAGTCTTCCTAACTGAGACTAAAATGAGTTTCATTTAAATATATAATAATAAAACTCTTTTATTGAGACTAAAATAGATTTTATTTCGGACCCACAATTGGCGACTAAAGTAAGACTCCCATTTTGGTAAGGGGGGGAATAAATAGGCCCCAATTCCAAAGCTCAAACTTCAAACATACATCCCCGAATATTAACCCCGAAAAATAACACCCCCGACTTTATTTTGATCCTTGGTACCGGGGTCGGGGTCAGGGGAAAATGTCGGTGTTTTTCGGGGTCGGGGTCCCCGTACGAACACTACTCTCAACTAGTCCATATTATTGAGACTAGTTTTTATACGAGCACTGAGGCTGAAACCAGTTTTTATACGAGCACTAATGTTGAGACTAGTTTTTATGCGATACGGACAAATCCCCCCTCCCCAATACATAATCCCCCCTCCCAAAATCCCCCAAATATGTTTAATGGACGAATTCCCCCCGGAGCATGAGACATAATTCCCCCAAGTATGTGACAAAATCCCTCAAATATGAGGGGGGATTTAGGTTAGGTTAAGTGATTTGGGCTGGTAAAAATTTTCAATAAAAAAATTAATTTGTGCATTGAAAAATTAATTTTTTTATTTTTGTTAAGAATTATTCACCTAAAACGATCAATAACGATGAAAATAAATTTCTTTACGAACACGATATGGCGGATTCTGTACCATATTCGGTGTGATTTTGACCCGAACGTGGGAGGATTATGCATCGTTTTCCGTGGGGGTTTCGTCCAAAACAAAATATTTGGGGGGATAATGGGCGTATTTTAGCGGGGGGAATTATGTCCAACAGTCAGTTTTATACTAACACTGATGTTGTGTTTAGTTGTTATACGAGCACTGAGGATAAGAATAGCTGTTATACGTGAACTGAGGTTCAGACTAGTATTAATATGAGCACTGAGGTTCTGACTTATATTTATATGAGCACTGAGGTTGAAAATAGTTTTTATACAAGCAATGGCCAAAAAAACATTATTTTTACTTCTAAAATATTTTTAATGTCTATTAAGCAAGCTTCAGTTTATCTGTTAAAAGGTATTATTTAGTTGAATTTTTGACCTTCATTACCTGACAAATTCAATAAATTAAACAATTAATTGAAACAAACTATCAATAAAAATTAACATTCGGAGAAAAGGATACATATTTAACTTTCCACTGTTCTTAAGCCCATATTAAATTCCTAACAAAATCGAGGTTTTTAATATAAAAATTGGCATCTAAAAACCACTTATCACACTTACGACTTTAACAAAATGAAGCTTGTTCCTTTTAAAAATGTGTGTTAGATATTAACATTTGTCAACATTTTACTTTCACTCAAATAAAATTATTTTATTGATTATATAAAATCGTTTTCAATTAAATATAAATTTTTTAATTGTTTCAATATTTTAGCACAAAGGGCTCGTTATAGTTGAAAGTAAACTGGTTATTGTAAAGTTATCTGGTTATGACGTGTTACTTTATATTCGTCGTTCTACCAAAAGCAATGTTGTTCGATCTCCAAATGCACAAAGAGCAAATAAAAAAAATTAAATAATAAATAAAAGGATCATCGGTGAATGGCTTCCGTAAATATGAACCTGGAGTTTAGGACAGGTGTGAAATTCAAATGTATCCAAAACTTAATTCAAATCTTCGAATGCGTCGTAAAATACTTAGTCGTCAACACGAGTTATTTCAACAGAAAAACTAACTTTAGAAATATTAAACTTAGCACTGGCGTACCTTGAATGAAATAGAAAATGCTTTAATAAACAACGGCCACTTGACAATTTTGCTGCAAAACCGAGATGCACTTTCTAACACAACAAGAACGTCTTACATTGAAGTGAACTTTTCATTTTAGTAAAAGACAAACGCGATTTACGTCCGATTATTCAACTGTCAAAAATTTTGACGAATAGAGTGAATAAAAAGTTCACCATAAGGCATGTGAATTGAAAAGAGAACGGGTATAAACTACATATACAATAAATATATCCGCTATAACAAGGACGTCCCATAAATTTAAAACTCACGAACAGTATATATGACATCTCCGTCCTGGTAAATTTAGAAGTTAAGCTTCCCAGTGAGAGATTAGCTTCGAAATCGCCTTCTCACCAAATCCGCAGATATCATGAGTTTCAAAATTGGGGCGCTTGTGATCGCTGTGCTCTGGGTAGTGGCTTATTGCCAAGCAGGTAATATTACTTTCTTTTTAATTATTCGTTCATTTTCAAACAAATCGTTATCCTAATTGAAATGGTCAGGTAATTATAGTAAGAAGGCAATTCTAAGATTTAAATTAAATGGGAAAATTAATTATAATCAGCTAGGAAAATACCGAAAGCACAGGCATAGGTCCAAGCCAATTTTTGACTTTTAAAGCCATTGATTCGAGTGTCCAAATTACAATGCGTAGGAGTGCCTAATTTATCTATAGGCTAGAGAGGGTTGGACCTTTCGTGACCTGTGCACCACCTTCACTGCCTTGACTATACGTTGACGATCTCGGCCGCTTCGACCAATTGAAGGAGATTTTTATTTTATTTCCAAACCGGGCAGCCATGCTATTTTCTATGCAAAATCATGGCATCATCATAATTCAATGTACCAAAAAATTCATGACACTGCCAAAGAAAACTTAAGTCGATTTGGTATAATTCAAATATAATTGTTATTATTTGTCCTAATACTATTTTTTATAAATCGTAAAACCACTTATTTCTATAGAAGACTAGAGTTTCTCGTAAATTCAAACACTACCCAATATTTAGAAAATAAATTAAATAAATAAATATTCTTTATTTTTATATCTTAATTCGATTTCTTAAAATTAAACTCTAGGCAACAAAGTTAATACAGTATACGAAACAAATTTCATTGATTCCCAGGTTTTTAAATAATTTTTAACTAATATTTTGCAAGTAAACTGATAAAATCTTAGCAGGAGAGAGATGTGGCTTAGTATAAAGTTAGCTTCCATCATTCCAATAAATAGAAACCTTAATTCTAAACCATCGCAAAAATTTATTTTTATTTTCTTTAATATCCCTGACAAGTTTCATATTTCTTATTATTCCTGGTTTCAACGAGTATGGCAAAATATTTATCTGTAGGTCAGAACGAAGAGATAGATATTAAAACAAAAATACTTTTATGATAGCAGTTTCAATTGAGTTTAAACGGAGGACGAGGTTGGAACCTATTTTAATGGATCACACATTTAAAGCCGATAAGAAAACATGTAAAATAAATTACCTTGTTACGAGTAAGGTAAGCATAACCGTAACGACAAGGCATAAGCGCGCGTTGTACACATCTTGAAATTGTATTTTTAATTGACCCATAAACGATAGACAAAACTAACTATGTAGACCACCCAAAGGTTCTACCCTTTAAACCTCTTATCTCTTGCGACTGCGCCTAATCAAGATTTGACCTTTAATATTTCATACTTAAAAAAATGTAAGACTTCATTAACTATTAACATACTCTTCGGCTTAAGCAGAGTTTTTAATTTTCAGTAAATCGTAACACGTATCGATGGTTCTGTGGTAGAACGATAACCTCTCATGCACGAGAGCTCTCGTTCGAATCCCGCTCGATACTGTCGTAAATTGATAATTAGACGTACACCGTGAACATTTGGTGGAAACACTGCCATTTGGACATTGATACGTTTACCGTAACCCTTAGCACTCGGTCCGTCTCAAAAGTCAATAACCAGAAGATGTTGGAAAATAGTTGCTCAGTACATATAAAACACCAACCATACACGAACGTGATACGAGAAACCATGCACGCGACACAAGAGATACGCGGTTTTGAAAAAAAAACGCGTTTTAGACAACGATGAACGAAATCCAAACATCTTGGCAAGCCAAAATATACCTCTCCTCGGAAGAGTTTATAATTTTCAGTGAGGTGTACCATGTATCCGTGGTTCTGTGGTAGAACGCTCACCTGTCGTTCAAGAGGGCTCGGGTTCGAATCCCGGCCGATTAATAAATTATACTACACCCAATGACAAAAAGAGGGCGCTTTTGGAAAAACCTTTTCCCTAATTCTAAGAAACTGCGTACGCAGTGATTACCCTTTGCCCCGAAAATGCGAACGCGTTCGCAGGCCTGACAGACAGACACGGTGGTTGTATAACCCCTCCTAGGGTACAAAGTCCCCTCGGAGAGGCAAAAACTGCGAATGCGGTGATTACACTTTATCCCAAAAATGCGTACGCGTTCGTAGCCCAGACCTACAGACAGACACGGTGATTGTAAAACCCCTCCTCTCTGAGAGGTACTAACAAGTTGGCAAGCCAAAATATACCTCTCCTCGGAAGCGTAACTGTATCCGTGGTTCTGCAGTAGGACGCTCACCTGTCGTTCAAGAGGGCTCGGGTTCGAATCCTGGCCGATTAAAAAATTATACTACACCCAATGACAAAAAGAGGGCGCTTTTGGAAAAACCTTTTCCCTAATTCTGAGAAACTGCGTACGCAGCGATTACCCTTTGCCCCGAAAATGCGAACGCGTTCGCAGGCCTGACAGACAGACACGGTGGTTGTATAACCCCTCCTAGGGTACAAAGTCCCCTCGGAGAGGTAAAAACTGCGAATGCGGTGATTACACTTTATCCCGAAAATGCGTACGCGTTCGTAGCCCAGACCTACAGACAGACACGGTGATTGTAAAACCCCTCCTCTCTGAGAGGTACTAACAAGTTGGCAAGCCAAAATATACCTCTCGTCGGAAGCGTAACTGTATCCGTGGTTCTGCAGTAGGACGCTCACCTGTCGTTCAAGAGGGCTCGGGTTCGAATCCTGGCCGATTAAAAAATTATAATACACCCAATGACAAAAAGAGGGCGCTTTTGGAAAAACCTTTTCCCTGATTCTAAGAAACTGCGTACGCAGTGATTACCCTTTGCCCCGAAAATGCGAAAGCGTTCCCAGGCCAGACAGACAGACACGGTGGTTGTATAACCCCTCCTAGGGTAAAAAGAACACACCCCTGAAGTAAATCGCGAAGGTATGAATTTCATTGAATTAATCATATTAAAATGATAATTTCGTTGATTAATACTGATCACTGTCACGCGTTTCTTTCGAGAACGTACAATCGACAGATTAATCAATATTTCTACCAAGATATCGTTTCTACGCAAGGGTCAAATCTGGCCATCTGCATTTTAAATTTGACAATATCGAGGGCTTATAATTAAACAGGCACGCCAATGGGGCAACACCATATTTTCCCTTCGTTTCTTTGCAATTAGCGCCACAGGAAAGAATTTACGCAAAATGATTTAGGAGTTTGAACAACGGCGTTGTGGAAGAAATTATCTTTATAACTGGTTAAGCGTTGTTTGAGTTTCACGGTTATTGAAAACCGAAAACCATAAAAATACAACTAAATATACCGAAACCCAATTTTTCCAATTGGCCTTCTGTTCCGACGAAGTTAATTTATGTTCCAGGAAAATCAATCTTAAAGGCTGGTTTGCACTTGGTTCAAAACGCCGGGACGGCGTCACGCTAGGCCTAAGGGCTGGTTTTCACTAATGACAAAATGCCTCTACTCTGAGTGTCGACCCAAAAAAAAACGTTTTAGGCCTTACGGGAATATTTGGTGTCGAGGTTCACCATCACGAAATCCAGCCTTAAAGCGCATTTAAACGGTCTAGATTGTTAAAGCTTTTACAAGAAAACGAGAACCACCGTTGGTCTAAAGGTAACAATGAACACGTTTGAAGAGGTAAAAAAGGCCAACAACGTTTGGGGAAACCAAAATATATTTATTTGTGAAATTAAACCGATACGCGGTACTTACTTCGACCGATAGGCCTTCAGGGCGAAGTTAAAAGTTAAGACTAATTAACGGAATGATTTAAAAATTAAAACTCTCGACGCAAGAAAATAAAAACACGTGACAGAAAATCGCGAAAATGACTACGCGACACACAAATATAAAACTACAAAAAAGGACTATCGGCCGAAGTATCGCGTATCGGTTTAACTTAATAAATAAATATATTTTAGTTTCCCCAAACGTTGTTGGTTTTTTACCTCTTCAACCGTGTTCATTGTTAGAAAATATAAACTTTCCAAAATTGACGGTTTTTAAAATTCATTTTGCGCGTGAAAATACCTCTACATGTTATGGTCAAAAAAGCACGCAAAGAAGGTTGTGTGTCCAAGACATGTACCTGTAGTGTCGCGCGCTAAAACGTCATTTCAAAATCCGTCAATTATTTATCTATTTATGCAACTTTAAAATTGCATTCGCCATAAATAGAAATAATTTATACTTGGTAAGTATTATAGGAAGTATGACGTAAGCTCGATATAAATATGGCATTGCTATCAAGTTTAGAGACATTTAACTTCGAAGGATTAAACGTTAAAAGAAAACTTTTGAAAATTATCAATTAAATCTTTAATACGGCTATTTAAAGAGATAGTGTCAACTCAGATTAATTAAAAATTTTGTTCTTTGGCTTACACGTAATGATAGATTTTTAAGTCCTGAATCCGAATATATTTATTAGCACTTTCAATTAGTATTTTAATGTAAGGTAATGGTATTTCAATTGCCGCGTCCAAACTTTACAGATTGTTGACGTCATGAGTTTGGTCGATTTCGGCGCGCTCGAGCGGCGGGGAATTTCCGGTAGTCTTCTTTCTACTATCGTGTAGAGGATTTGTAAGCGCGTTTTTTGACTTTCTTCTCGCGGACCACGTGGTTCGAGATTCTCGAATCACGACTTCACGAGCCGGATTCGTGTTAAAATATTTAAGTTTTTATTCACTATAAGCACTTAAACAAAGTTACATAGAAATAAAAGAAATTAGCACAAGGTTGCCAGGTAATCGGCAAGCGAAGCACCCGGGGGGAACGAGTTAAGAACTGATGCTGCGTTCCCTCTTTGAACCGCAATAGCAAATCTTTGCGTGAGAAATTCCACCGATCGCGGCTCGCCGGTAACCTCACGAATTCGACGCCCTATGGCATGTATGAACGCCAAACCGTCCCGACCGAAGGAGCCAAGAGTTTCGATGGCGACGGCCTTAAACTTGTATCGACTCTCGAGGCCCTCGTATTTCACTTTCTTCTTTTGTTCAGCCTGGGTAGCCGCCCAGAGACGGGCTGAGGAAGAAGAGGCCAAATACGAGGACGCTAGAGGGTCGGTACAGGTGAAGTCCCAGACGAGGGATTTCCCGCCCGACCAAGGGACCAGGGTTAATCCGTCTGGGCGTTTTCCGTCATCACGCGAAAGACCCGGCGGCTCCAGGATGCACGGAACTCCAGCGGAGACCAGGGCGCGTTTTAAAAGGTCGTTCAGAGCACCGTGACGGGAAAATCGACCCGCGCTACGCTTACAGCTAAGACCATGGGTGCCGAAAGATTCAACAGCACTTCCACAATTACACGAATGCGGCACACAGATGCGGGCGCCCAGGCGAAGGCCGACGGCGATTCGAAATGAATCGTCGTTTAAGAGGGTGCCAAGAGAGGGCGAGGGGAGCGCGTTCAACCAGCATCCCGACTCCTTAGATTTTACCGAGTGCAGTCTTGCCTTGTCCCTATCAGTGACAGCGCAGTCCCACAGGAAAGCGGACGACTTTTCGACAAATGGGCTCTCCCACACTTTTTGATGGGGCCAGTAGTCAGAGGGCGGTAAATTTGCGTCTGTCCTGAGCTTCCACTGTGTTAAGGCATCATGAAACGCGGGATCTGAAGAGACGGAAATTGACGCGGGTAGAATGTCGCGCACCAGGCCGACTACGCTGGAGGCCGAAGCGAGGAATGCTGGCAGGGATAAAGTAGCCGCGTGTCGAACTCCAAGACCGCCCGCTGCCACCGGAAGCGAGGATTGTATCCAAGGAGCGTCGTCCATCAAAGTATTTGTGACGTCTTGCAGCGCAACACGTAGGGTATCGTCGAACGACTGAAGCCCGTCCTCGAATCGCCAGACAGGGGAGCTACGTAGAAGGTACGAGAGCTTAGGAATAGCCAACGAGTTCTTTAAGAGGAAGAAGCCGTGATGAGCCGATATGTCTTTGAGGTTCCCGACCATTGTTTTTAGCGCCGCAATCTTACTCGTGATGCAAGAGGAAATAGCTTCGTCCGAAAGGGGCGCACCGAGAAGGACGTAATCGGAGCGAGCGACTGTTGAGATACCAGGGGCTGCCGATTCGAAAAGGGACTGAAAGTAAGCTTGATCAAATAAACCCGGATTCAGGATAAGAAGCTCGCACTTCGAAGGGTTTAGTGCCAGACCATTGTCCGATGAAAGTTCTTGCAGGAGGTTTAAGTCTTCGAGGACCACTTCGGGGCTGTCGCCGAGTGAAGAATCGTCTAAATACCAGATATTCAGCTCTGACTTCATGCGGGAAGCTACACGCTGCACGATGAGACAAAATAAGGCTGGGCCCAATGGATCCCCTTGTTGAATACCTCTGTCAGAGGGAATGTGCGATTCGCCATAGGTGAGATGAGAGGACCCCTTGTAGCACTGACGTAAAAACGGAAAGAGATCGGGGAGCTCCTCATACACGCTGTGGAGGAAACGATCCCTACGAACCATGTTGAAAGCGTTGCAGAAATCAACTTTCAGCAAGACCTTGGTCTCCTGGTGAGAGTAGTTGACATAAATGCGGGCCGCGTGGGCTGCGGCTTCAGCCCCTCCGCGAGAACCAAAACCCAACTGCACTGGACGAAGCAAAGGGCCAAGAGTTGGCATAATATGGGAGCAGGCCAACTTGGCGACCAGCCGACGTATGGTATTGCCAACCGCTATTGGACGAACGCCGCCGTCTTTCTTTTTAAGGGCGCATAAAGAGGCACCATATAGGATGGGGCAGATATCCGCAGGAACACGGCCCGCGAGCATGAGGTTGCAGAGGTGTGTTAGGGATTTGAGAAGAGAATCACCCACCGCCCAAGCGCCGGGAACAATCAAATCTTTTAAGTGTTGAGGACTCAAAGAATCCAACCCTCCAGCTGAACCGGATGGAAAAGACATTAAGGCCCTACGGACATCAGCTTCCGCAACGGTAAGACTCGTAAGGAAAGACAAGTCGTCAGGTTCAAAAGAAAAGTCTTGATGCTCCTCTCCGGAGGGGTGTTTGCTTTTAAGGATTTCTAAAGTAGCGGCGTCATTAGGTGCGAATGAGTCATCCGAGCAGACGACACGCACCGCGCCGGTAATATCCCCCTCGGCGAGTTTAGCTTCGACGATTCGGCCGATACCCTGACGTTTTAACTTCCTCTTGGGTGGTGTGGTTGATTTGCGAGATACGGTAGGGAGAACCAGCCCTTCCTCAAAGCGTTGGATGTTAGCCTTCACGGAGGTTGCAAGGGAAACCGGCTTTCCCTCTGAGACGAAGGGGACTTGCAAGCAAGCGGTGGCAAAGCAGAATAAAAAATGCCAAGTCTCCACGGTGTTCTCGCGAACCACCTTGTTAATAGTATTAGACAGAGCCGTTGACGCCATGTTCCTTGCACCTTTTGGGATGCGGCGAATGACGCGACGAGTTGACTTTAAATTGGCAAGGAGGCCGGCGAGGTCAGCATTGGGCATGGACGAAGAAGGCGTATCATCTTGAAGAGCTACGGAAGGTGGGCCACACTCCGATTTTTTAAGATGTAATTTTAAATTTTTGAACGACCTTCCACACTTGGAGCAAGAGAGGAGAACGGCTTGTGACATTGTTCAAGATGATAAAAAATGGTCGAGTAGTTAAGTCTAAAACAACGCAAGAACCAAAACACCGCGACGCGAGTCCGGATGCACCAAAAAGTTTGAAATAAAGCAAAGAAAGGCCAAGGCCTAAGAAAACGGCGAAAAATTAAGACTGTTTCGACGACATAATTAAAAAACTAATGAACCGACAAAAACCAACTGTACGTACAAAGAAAGCTGAGGACTTCCCACAACCGAAATTACCAAAATGACGGGCCCGAAAACAAATAAAACTAAAGTTATGGGCGAAAAGCCGGGAGCATGGAAACACGCGGTAGACATTTTTTTTTTAACTTACTCTTATTTTCAAAGTAGAAATTGAAGAAAAAATCGATAACAAGGTATTGTTTATAAATTATATCATTATTTCTTATACGTAGTCATTGTAACAATACGTAGATTCTACGGAAAGATGCCACCGAAAGCACCGAAGACCATGGGCGCCACAGTGTATTGCGCAGTTCCTTCCTGCAGTAATAATAACAACAAAAGTGGCTTATCTTTCCATTACTTTCCATCGAATGAGGGTCTTAAAGCGTGCGAAAGCGGGAAATTCGGATAAAAAGAAAGCGATGGGAGTAAAATTTCCTCCTGTTATCCCCTAAAAATTCTATTTCCAGCTCGCTCTAGTAGCATCCAATAAACATCAACCTATCTATGACGTAGACAGTATGTGATAAAAAAAGTTACGCTATATTTCTATTTTAAAATTGGAAATTAATCGTGAATGTTTATATTTATACCAAATGTTTTATTACTATATTTTTCTTTACTATATTTTTCAATAATTGATGGAAAAACTTCCTATTAAGAACTATTCACACGAGCTTATACTTTTGCCCAACTTTGTTGGTGAGCTTAGTTTTCGTAACACGCTCCACCAAAACTTGCTGAGATCTTACGCTTTAACGGTGTAAATAACTATTATTTCTTAAAAAATTGATCATTTTTGCTACAAAATCTGTCAATTCACAAAATTTAATATATTTTATATGAATATTATAATAAATTGCACAATTTCAATAAGTATGACACTTTCTATGGTTTTTATGCTAATTTCCTGACTTATAATTTTTTTTCAACACTGACATTCTTGCCCAGCTCCGACTTGGACTTGTATTCGTACTTAGTAGCGTGTTATAGTTTTCGGTAGTAGTTAATTTCGCTTCTTGCATATTAAGACCATAGGTTTCTCGGTGTTGAAAACTAAAACTTGATTGACCATAATCTCTGAAAATCAGATCGGCGAAAATCTTTGCTTATTTATTTACTTATTGGTATTATGTTACTTATGATATTATAATTTTATTCTATGTTATCGAAATGATGTGTACGAAAATTACTTGATTTACATATAAAAACCATCCATTCCTTAAAACTTGGCCAACAAAAAAGATCGTGTGACCATCACGTTGAGAATTTTATGTCTCCATTAAGACTTAGTAACTTGGTTTGCGACTCATGTTGACCAAAAATGTGTTGCAAAGACGTGGAATCATGTGAAAAGTTGCGTTATTCGTCTTGTACCGACATCATACCCACGTATAGTTCGGAGTACCGGCGGCTACGGTGTCGCTATTAAGAGTTTCAATTGAAAAATAAATTTGATATTCGAATCAGTTATTTGTCAATCAACGCTATCGTTTATCATTAATAAAACCTAGATAACTTAGTTATGCATTGCTACTGGTCTTATATGCTTTTTATTTACTACGAATGACAACTTCAAACGACAACGGTTAAAATGAATGGCCTTTATCAATATGAATGAACAAATTAATATATCCTTAAAATATTTTAAAATGATAGGAACATTTAAAAAAACTTCGTCCACATGAACAAAATTGAGAGCAATAAATAGACCTTCCGTGTGATCAAAAATATCCACAATCCAATAGCTCCACCAAGATGATTTTCAAAGTCGCTGTATTCTTAACGGTACCAATTTGTTTGGCTGCCCTATGCTGGGGACAAGGTAAATAACAATTATATTCGATATTAAAACTTAAATATTGAAATACTAATCAGATTAAATGTAAAATAATTGACTTTTACCCGACGTTTATAACATTGTCTCTTACGAGAGAAGAATTTACATAGGATTTATAAATGAAACATTTAGCTACATAGGGTTGACGCAGATTCCAATAGTCGTGATTTCCACCCAAACCGCGGATGCGCATAACGTAATTGTGTTTATTACTTTACCCAGCGATGTAAAAAGGTATAATAAAACTATTAAAACTATTATAATCAGCTAGGCTAATACCGAAGGCACCACCTTAGGCCCAAGTCATCTAGCGACTTATAATGCCTTTAAACAGGTAGCCGGGTTACAATGCGTAGGAGGGTGATGGCAAGCCCTTCATGCCACGCGAGCTAACAGCTCTCTATACTTTCTAGGCATAAGTTTTTATTTAAAGACTGAATTTTCAGTAATTAAAAGTGTATATGATGTATTTCTCCCCTCACTATTTTTCTTGCGAAACGTATTTTGAAAAATCAGCGGGAACCTACGCGCGTACAAGTTTCAAGCGAAAAACATTCGCACTATAGATAAACGAATACTTCAACCTAAAAGATGCGTTATATACTTCGGCTATTATTTAAGAATACAATTTTATGCGCAGATGGAAAGAAACCTGTTTTAGGGAAATTCGAACCCGATGACCAAATATCGGCCCAGTGTCAAAAGAGATTTCCGACTTACAAAAGCGACAGATACAAGATTGAAGGCCAAGAGGTAACATGTTTTAAATCAACAATTATTTACCTATGAGTATATCAAGTTTTCATAAAAGCGAATATAAAGTTGTGTTTTTAGCGGCATCTCCAAATTTGTTAAGATTTTGGAAGTTTAGAAAGAGGAACTAAATAATTGACGTCAACTTACAACGGCGAATACGGCCCTGCTATTCAAGTCCAAGTTCCTCAAATTTAAAACATTCACTGTCTTCTGACTGAGGTTTAGCGTTAAAATTTAAATCGTAAATTATAATAAACACCTGTTTAATTGAACAAACATAACTACGAATATGAAAAGGTACTCATCAACGTAATTGTTATAACTATTTTAATTCGTATAAACTAAATACTTATTCTCAAACAAAATATTCTAATATTCATTAATCAAGGTATTTAAAATTTATATAATCGTTTAGTTTGTGTACTAGAATGCTTAGATTTAAATAATTCCCGCTCTAAAAAATCGGCCATAATTTAAAACCTGTCCAAGAAAAACAATTATTTGGTCAACACGTTGGATAGCTATACGGAGGACGTCATAGAAAATTAAAATTTATCATCCTGCTACGAGGTGTATAGTAAAATTATTTGTTGATATACGCTAGCGTCAGGATAGTCTAGCTTGTCGCGCCAACAACGACTATTAACGAAAGATTGACCTTCCTGCTAGTGTTATACTCAATTGTAAAATTCGTGTTTTCCAGAAGCAGGAAAAATAATCATTATTAAATCTTATTAAGGGGTATCCGAACACCTGTGAAATAACATGCCATGTGACAGATTTGAAAACCAATAAAGCAGTATATTCGAATAGACAATACCCAAGGGACAACTTCGACCCGTGCCAAACTGAAAATAAGGAAGACGGACAGGTACGTTGAAAACGCCGCTATCATACACACTTTGATGTTAACTTGATGATCATTATTTCCTGTTGGAATAGGGCTGTTGGAACAGAGTGTGCATTCCTAAGGACGACGCAGCCGCAAAAGCCTGCAAAGAACTTTACAGCGACAAACTGGTCCTTATAGCTAAAGGAGTATCACCGAATTACGCGAACTGCAACGTTCAGTGCTTCATTAATGGCACATTATCTAATAAAGCATGCGCTACGCTGACATACGCTGATGGAACGCCATGCTACACGGTACTTCTCTCATAATACTCTTTGGTCCCTTTTCGATCTAGCTTCTTTAGTCGCAAGGTTGATTTCACTAAACCATTATTAAAAACGTATTGCAATTGGCACAGAATGGCGTGAAAATGTTAGAAGGGTAAAATCATGTTCATGAATGATTACCCCATTGATTCCCCGTCTGCGTTAGCCACCTCCGACCAGCGGCGTAGCAGCCAGGGGGGCAAAGATACAATGTCATCGCCTAAATTTCCTACTAGGGGACAACACCTGTATTCCCCCCCTGAAATATTTTGAAATTGTTTATACAACCATAATGAAAAAGAAAAATTGGTAGTTTAAAACTTTTAACAACAAAGTAAGAGTGAATTAAAATTCTGCTTTCGATTTTTTAGTCCAATTGAAGTAAAATTTCAAAATATTTGTCCTTTTTTTATAATATTGTATATTGCAGAGAGCCTCTCTCGCTTCGCTCGCAAAAAACGTTCCTACGCCCCTTCCTCTGAAGTATAAGGAGATAACGAAGCGTAACCCAAAGTAAATCAGATATATTTAGAGCAACTCAAACATGTTTTTTATTTACTATCACCAATTGATATCTACGGCACGGTCAACAAATAGTCAAATATTTGCCTAAACTTCTGAATTTGTGCATGCACCTTCATTTAGTCTTGATATATGTGCCAAAAGTCCCCATCATTGGCTTGTGCACACAATGTTTATTAAGAGAAAAAGACCGACAAAAATTGCTTTTCGTTTATATTTACATTCATTTGGAATATTAAATCTACTACAAAAACAATGAGCAATTGAACTGAGGTTGCGCTAAAACTATTTCTAGGATGATAAATTTACATAGGACCTATACTTTTTGTAGTAGATTATATAGCTTGAAATTAAATACGAACGTAAAAAAATTAGTTCCCATCGTTCCCCTTCTTTGTGGAAAAGGAGTGGCTAGTTCGTATCGGAAAATATCCCCCCACTCCTGCAAACGACATTTCCTTTGTTCGAAAACTTACGTTTCCTTTTAAGGCTTTAAGCGCCGCCGACTACATTTCACCTAGGTTAATACCAAGGCACCACCCCAGGTCTAAGTCATCAAGCGAATTTTAATGCCGTTAATTCAGGTGGCCGGTTACAATGCGTAGGAGGGTGGTGGCAAGTTCTTCATGTCACGTGAGCCAGCAGCTTCCTACACTCACTATTACCGTTAACCTCTACAAGTTAACATGGAAAGAGCAAAACCCCTTAAACCAGGGGGGAGATAACTTGCAAACTCAACGCAGAATTAGCTGTTCCGAGTTTTCACCCAGTGCCACAAGTTGGGTTCAAAGCCGGCTTCTCCCGCTGCGAGGCGGAAGTGCAAACCACTTTATTCCATTGTGTCTTTTCTTTTGAAGTGGTTTGCTTGCATAGCTAAGGTGCTATACAGTCAGCCACCTTCCAGTGATGAGATATTAGGAGGATCCTTTTCGCTTATTCTGGGATATCGGAGTAGGGTAAGAAGAGTAACCTTTGACGTCATTGTACTCTAATTCTGTGGTGGCGAATAGTTCGAGTTGGGGTCATAACATTTTCCCAAAATGGCTGTCTGGGCCATTTTACCAGATAAATTCTGGCTTATCAGACGGTTTTATCAGTTTACTCCCACTTTTGAGGAGGACCTTGACGAATAGTTCACGGTGTAAAGTCCATATCCCCACCCAAAAAAAGCGTGAATTTACCGTCAAAGAACAAGTGGGAAGTATCTACCTAGAGTAAACCGAACCACTTTGAAGTGCTTGCGTATAAAGAAGCTGATCGTGTGAAAACCTTTCTGAAAGTTATAGTTCCCAAATCTAGTCTATTTTTCACATTGTTTTAGAAGTTTAATGTTTTGTTTATTTTTAGAACGTCAATGGATACAAGTGCCAAAATGGAAGGTGTCTGAACAAGAGAGGACGCTAACGTACCATATTACGAAGTAAAATGTACACTCTCTGAATAAAACCTATTGAAAGCATTCAATTATTTGCTCTTGATATTCAGCAGACCCATTGGCAAAGTACCGTTAACAAATTACGTGACCAAAAAAACTCTAACCGCCTCCTCTTAACAAAGAGTGAAATTCATTTGGAATCTGCCCTTAAAGGCTTTATAACGTTAAGCAGTGCCTTGATGTAAATGTACAGCAAGAACGTAAGCTTATATCTATATCTATATATATATATATATATATATCTATCTCTATATATATATATATATATCTATCTCTATATATATATATATATATAAATATATATGTATATATATATAAATATGTATATATATATATATATATATATATATATACATATATATATATATATATATACATATATATATATATACATATATATATATATATATATATACATATATATATATATATATATACATATACATATATATATATATATATATATATATATATATACATATATATATATATATATATACATATATATATATATATATATATATATATATATATATAATTGTATCTATATAATAAAAAGCTGTTGGGTGGTAGGTAGGTAGGTTCGTCAACCGATTTTGGCGATTTATTTCTCGCTTATCCGACGCTTTTCACGCGCGCGTTACGGGCGCGTGGGTCGCGTGGCATTTTTTTTTCGTACGCTGCGATTCGCGTTTTCGCATCGAGTCGGCTTTGATTTCCGATTTGGTTTTTAAATTCTTTATTACAAATTTTCAAAAGTGACGCAAATGTTAGTTTCTAAAAATGCTCAAAATCAGTCACCCCTGAGAGTTGGGCCGTGTTAGTCCCAACACGCAATACACCCGAAATTTTCTTACTGTCTGCCGCGGATTTCGGAGGGTGGCGGGAGGGGTGGGTCGTAAGGGGTAGTTTCAGAAGCCCTGTGAGTTTCGGTAACGGGGAGGTGGGAGGTGGGGGAGAGGGTAGGGGGGGAGGGGTTCGGGTTCGTTCCGTTTTTAAAGTCCCGTGGCCTTTATGCATCAGCCATTGGATACAGGGGGTTTAAAGGGGTACAGTGGGGTTTGGTACAACTGCGAATTTGAGTAATTTTGCGGGGAAAAAGCTACCACGGAAATTCTCGCATTGGAAACGGGGAGGGGAGTACTACGGAAATTATCACATGGGAAAAAGGAGAAGGGGTACCCCGGTAATTATCACATGGGGAAAAGGGGGAGGAAGGGCTTTACTGGGGTGGTTCTACTATGGGGAAAATGGTACCACGGAAATTATCACATGGGAAAAAGGGGGAGGTGGGTATCACGGTAATTATAACATGGGAAAAAAGGGGAGGAACGGTTATTATCACATGGGGAAAATGGGGAGTACCCCGGTAATTATCACATGGGGAAAAGGGGAAGGAAGGGCCTTACTGGGGGTACCACGGTAATTATCAAATGGGTAAAAAGGGGAGGTAGGGCCTTACTGGGGTGGTTCTACTTTGGGAAAAAGGGTACCATGGAAATTATCGCATGGGAAAAAGGGGAGGGGGGCCTTACGGGGGGAGGTCAACTATGGGGTAAAGGGTACCACGGAAATAATCGCATGGGGAAAAGGGGGAGGAAGGGCTTTACTGGGGTGGTTCTACTATGGGGAAAATGGTACCACGTAATTATAACATGGGGAAAAAGGGGAGGAACGGTTATTATCACATGGTTAAAATTGGGAGTACCCCGGTAATTATCACATGGGGAAAATGGGCAGAAAGGGCCTGAGGGGTAAGACACTCTGCGAACTCGGTGTACACTGCCGTACCTTTGACAGTGCTAAATGGAACTCGCGAACTCTTGAAAATATGTACCTTTAACAGTGCTAAATGCACGAACTCGGTGTACAGATTACCTGAGACTGTCTTACCCCTTGGAAGGGCCTTACTGGGGTTACCCCGGTAATTATCATATGGGAAATAGGGGGAGGGGGCCTTACGGGGTGAGGTCGACTATGGGGTAAAGGGTACCACGGAAATTATCGCATCGGAAAAAAGGGAGGGGGCCTTACTGTGGTGTTCGACTATGGGGAAAAGGGGTTGGGTGGGCGTACTGGGGTGGAGTGCCTCGAAACACAAAACTAGCTGAGGGTAAGGCGGGCTTCTCGGCTAGTATATATATATAATATATTAAAATATCGATTTCGCCAACTCGACCAAAATTGACTACTCTAGAAAAACCTAGTAGGAATGGCTTGGTCTCTAATAGTAGTTATATAAATACCATAAGTAACGTAATAAGCATAATTACACACTTCCTATACCATCTACACTTATTTTCATTAATTGTAGGTTTCGTAAATGACTATTTAATGTATTAACGGACGAGTTTTGTCAGCAGCATATTACCAGTCTTTGGAAGTGTGAGGGAAAGGTGCCCGAAGTATCAGTCTAGATCACTTTCTTTGGGACTTGTCTGAAGATAGATAGTTGGCATTTTTAACTTTATTTTAGTTATTAAATATTGAATCAAAAACACAATTATTGATTACATATATTTATATCTTAAGAAACAAATACTCACCTATCTATTTATATTAGAATTGTAAATTTTCATGCATTGGTTAACCCGACGGGTCGGACACTTGTGCAAAATCCCGTACACGTCTCAAGAAATCGTAAATTGGAATCCGAAATCATTAAAAAAATTACGAAATCTTTGACCGAATCGCAAATCCCCGAAGAAATCGATAAATTTTGGAAAAAATAAAAGTTTAGTTTCATGTAAAATGTTATTTTGGTTTCTTCACGCTCCCCACTGAAACTATTAATTTCTGTTTATCTTATTCCCATACTCTACGCGAAGTTCGCGAACCATCGACTTATGAAATAAAATAGACCCCCGATTTTACACGGAGCGCGTGTGCCAGCAAGTCCTAGCAGTTATGAGGTAAAGACTGCCGAAAGCGCCTCTTATCGGTGACCAGATTTAATAAGAAATTATATAATCGTACGTGATTTCACGAAGGTCACGGGTGTCGAGAAAATGTTTCTTTGGTAATCTGATTTCGGTGCTACTTAATTTTCATTATGCAAATAAATATTTTATTTCGTAAAAAATGAAACGTAGACAAATTGTTGATTATATTATTTTAAAATAAATAATGATTTTAATTAAAATAAATATTAAAATATAAATTTAAAATGTTAATAATTTTTGACCGAGGCTTTAAAAGTAGGTTACTAGGTTTTGTTATGAAATGAATTCGCAACTTAGCTTTCGTAACACGAACAAGAATTACAAAGGTAACTGAGCAGTTATATTGCCCTTGAAATAAAATTAATTTGTATTACTCATTCTACTTCAACTTGAAATAAATTCCCAGTGGGAATTGCGTTGGGTAAAAGTCTCCGTTTTCCATTAAATATTTCTATATTGGCGTCAAAAAAAAGGTCACTACAAACAAAATAGTACTCCGATGGATGCCAGTTATCTCGGTTGACGGCACTAATCCAAGTTGAGAGTGTTTCGGGTAGCTTTTATAGTCTATGGTTTGGGGTTTAGAGAAGGGAAACATATACACTCTTTTACGGGCGTATCGTTCCCCCCTTTACAATCTCCCATGTGGCGGCCGAAACGGTAGTACTACCTAGGCCTCCACCCTTGAAATGTCTTTCCCAGGTAGTCATGCTATGAATTCCCTCACGCAGTGGCGCCGCCAGGATTTTTTTCCACGTAGGCACTACAATTTGGGGCCTCCTCTTGCCCACCAATGTTTCATATATTTAATTCAACCATAAGTAACATAATAAACATAAGTATGACACTACCTATTTACCTAATGCATTTTTTTAATAATAGTCTGTTTCGCCATTGACAACGTAAATTATTTTGTGACTAAAGACTAATAACTCTCGGCAAATTCCTCTTGGTATTTAGAAATCGCCGAGTGATACAGCCAAGGCTAATTAAAAATTGAAATGCTTTCAAAATGTAAATAACGCTTACTTTGTGTGAAAATATTATATCAGGAGATAAAAATAACTATTATAAACATTAAACATTAGCTATAGTTATTTCAGAGAGGTTACCCGTAGACCTCTCTACAATGTCGAACGGTTCTCTCCTGCCTTTAGGGGAACTACGAGCTAAACATCTAATTGTACCACTATTGAGTAAACTAGAGCCCGGCGAAACAGATAAATTAACTGCTAAAGTTTTGATTAACCATAAAAATTACGATTAACCGTTTATCCATGGATATTATCCACGGCTATAAAGCAATTTAACATGTAAAATAATCGTCTTTTCCCGGATAATTTTCGTTAGTGGATAAAAATAAATTAAGTCATTATTTCTTATCCAAACGCCGAGCTCTAGAGTAAACGCAATATTTCTTGCCCCGCACCCCTTTTAGGGCAGTCACGAAATAAAAAGAGAAAGTGAGTCACCATTTTTTTTCTTTGAAAATAATACACTACATGTCTACATCTCTGCTACTGACAGTCATTTCAAATAGTCCAGTCAACGAATGCTCAGAAAATGGTATAGAGGGAAATGTTGGGAACACAATTTTTGAGTTGGTAACTTTGTTTTGACTAGTTAGGAAGTGAACATATCAAAAGTCCCCGCCCGTAGCCCTTGAGCCGGGGGGGGGGGGAGTGGGTTTGAAGGTCCTATTTTTCGGTTTTTCGCTTATATCTCGGAAACTATGCGTCCTAGCGACATGGTCACTCTATACACAATGAAAGCCGATTAAATGTGCTAAAGGTTTACTGAGTCGCGGTGTTTTATATCGTGTATAGTTCTCGAGATATCCGCTCTTGAAAGTCTGTAATTTTGGAAAAAAAAAACATATTTGCCTCACATTTTTAGCTCTATTTGACCGGATGGCCCTTCAACGATGCACCCAAAAAATAAATGCCGGCCATAGGGTTGTAGAGCATTAAATTCACTTTAATAATATTTTACAAAAAAAAATGGCAACGTTTATTTGTTAGATCTGATTTTAAGCCAAAAATAAATGGATAAGTTACAGAAGGGTCATTTGTTTTTATTCAGGGTTTTGAACTAGCGTGTTCTCAGTTTCCGGTGCTTTTATCAAAAAGTAAATTTTTTTAATTTTATCCAAACCTTGCCCAAATTGAAACGCATTGTGGGCTTCATTGTTACCAAATGACCTGCACTGCTTTCCAAATTCCTGCTTATGGCAGTCTTGATAAAGGTGATTTGTCAATACAAATTTCGCTCCTTTTCGCAACAAAAATCTCACTACTTCAGGGAGAGATCTGGCTGTTTTGACAAGACATTCCACAGTTTCTCGGCTCAACTTCATCATATTTTTTGAGTGGTTATAAAATTTCCTGGTCTATTGGCTACTTCTTCTTCCCAGCTTAAAAAGTATTCCACGAAATCTTTTTCAAGCCACTAGTAAATGAATGTAAACGGTTAATTTCAATATTGGTTATTAATTGATCTATAAACGTACCTGTAGTCTGGGATCATAAACGGATTTGTAAGGATCCAGATTTCTGTTTCGCTTGAAAATTCCTTCGTTAAGATTTCTGGTTATCATGCAATCAAAGCACTTATCCATTAGCCGAATGAAGTTTACAGTCTCGGGATAGCTGTTTCCATATTCTTCCTCGAGCGCATTAGCCACAGTTGAACTCATTATTTGAGTCGCTAACCGAACTCTCATTCGTAAGAGCGAATTGAGCCTAATATGGTCAGCTGTGATTTTTGGCATTAATTTTATACTTCGATTGAAATCTTTTTCATAAAGAGCGACTAACTGTGATCAGAGGATATGGTGACCATTCTTCCACAAGTAACGGGTGTTTGAATGAAAGTAACTGTTTGAGAAACAGTTTCTAGTAGTTTTGACTAAATGTGGACGATCGCAAACGAAATATCAATCACGTTCTTCATTCATTGCGTAAGTATTTTTACACTTGTAACCATTTTCTCCAACAAATTGTTTCATCACTTTTCTGTTAGTACTAGCACCGTCTTAAACCGCCGATAATATTTTAACACCATTCATTTCAAGCTTACTGAGAGCTTCCGATATAATACTATGTAAACCGTATGTTTTGGTGCAGGTAATTTTTTCGAGTACTCCGGCAAATTGATGCAAATAGGCTTTTCCCCGGCTAACGACTATTTCCCAGCAGTACGGCAGTTACCCATCACTTGTCCAACTACAAAACGAATAGCTTGTGCTACAAGGGTTGTTTTGGATAGTTATAGAAAACATAAGTCTATCATGTTTACTTTTACATTTGGATGATGTCGCGAAGTTTCTGACGAAATCACGAAAAATATTTTGAAATCGTGAAATCTCTGGCGAAATCGCGAAATCTCTGACGAAATCGCGAAATCTCTGACGAAATCGCGAAATCTCTGGCGAAATCCTGAAAGTAGAGGAACAATGAGAGTCCTGGAACACGGGGTGGACATGGAGTGAGGTGGAATTGAGGTGGAGTGAGGTGGAGTGAGGTGGGATTGGGGTGTATGTTAAAACCCATAGAAAAGCAAAATATTTTATTTTGCCGTAGTTTTTTCGATAGATAAGATAAGATAAGATATTGATAAGGTTCGGCTTGTTTCTCTTTATCTCGCGAGTGGTACAATGAGATAACTATACCGCGTGGTGGAGGTGTGGGGGGAGGTGCGGAGAGGTGTATGTTAAATTTGCATAGAGTTTTGTTAGGTGAGAGTTCTAAATCAGGAGTGGCGGAGGTGTACGTTCAATTTGCATTTGAATTTTTTGCTGGATTAGAGTTCTAAATCAGGAGTGGCGGAGGTGTACGTTCAATTTGCATTTGAATTTTTTGCTGGATTAGAGTTCTAAATCAGGAGTGGCGGAGGTGTACGTTCAATTTGCATTTGAATTTTTTGCTGGATGAGAGTTCTAAATCAGGAGTGGTCGAGTGTTAAATTTACATAGAGCCGGGTGATAGTTCGAGACCATAGAGATAAGTTTATAAGATAAGAACTTGATATCGCGGGTGTGTATTTACTACGAGATAATTCTGATATATAAGACGCGTCGGGAGAGACAATCATCCGTCAATTTGTTGATATTTGACGCGACCGATTCCTTAAAACAATATGTTAGGTGTTTTCTCCCATGGTGGAGGTGGGATTGAGGTGGAATTGAGGTGGAGTGAGGTGGGATTGGGGTGTATGTTAAAACCCGTAGAAAAGCAACATATGTTATTTTGTGGTAGTTTTTTTGAAAGATAAGATATTGATAAGGTTCGGCTTGTTTGTCTTTATCTCGCGATAATAATAATATGCAATGCTAAAAAACTTGATAAAAAACTAATAAAATAGATTACACTTATGCCCCCGATTATCATTATCCATTATGGATTTAAGCTTACAACATCCTATGAATGGGCTTGTAGCCGGGTCAACCCAATGCGGGAAGTCATTCCTGGTAGGCCAGTTGATTCAACATAGGGAGACCTGCATATCCCTTCCTCCAGAGAAGATAATATGGTGTTATACTGAGTATCAACCGAAACTTTTTCAATCAATATTAGAACATACACCCTCAGTCGAGTTTCACGAAGGGTTACTCAACGTTAATATATTAAATTCCCAAATTAGGAATTTAGTTTTTTTAGACGATTTATTATGCGAGATATCTAATAATAAAGACGTAACTAATTTATTTATTCGTGGATCTCATCACAGAAACACCTCCGTGCTAATTCTAATGCAAAACCTTTATTACCCTGGAAAAGAAATAAGAACTTTAAATTTAAATGCACATTATCTGTTTATTTTTAAATCACCACGTGACAAATCAACAATTTACCATCTCGCGAGACAAATATCTCCAACCAATAGTAAATACGTGATAGACGCGTTCCAACAAGCCACGTCACGGAAATTTGGGTATTTATTAGTTGACTTGAAACTTCACACCTCAGATCAGTATTTACTACGAACGGGTTTAATACCTGGTGAAGAACCAGCGGTCTTTATCCCCAAATAAAGTGTATTATAGAAAGTTATCAACACTCCTAAGAGTTTCAGTTACTAACATCAAAGATATCGGTTGCCCTAAATTATCATAACTAGAAGATATTCCAAGTCTGTTCATTACGTTTAAAGAAAGGTTAAGAAAAATCTCTAAATGTATGCCTCCAAACGGGTAAGGGAAAACATAGACTTTCTACGTTTCCTAACATCCTGCAATCCAAATCAAAGAAAGACGGCCATTAAGTACGCCAGTAAGGAAGCTATATTGGCCCTCGTCGAATGTTGTATAAATGTATTACACGGAACAATTGAACTGTCAGAACGTCATCGTAAGCGGCTAAAGAAACATGGCGCGGTTATACGAAACGTGTCGAAGAAGAACCCTTTATCAAAACGACGAAAGATTCTGGTACAAAAGGGCGGTTTTCTACCATTTTTATTAGCACCACTGTTATCTATCGTTAGCTCAGTCGCGGGAAGTGCAATAAGTCGAGCTTTAAACCGATAATGGCTCGAAAAATGCTTCTAGTACCTGAAGATGTATTGGAGAGATTAAAAAACACTACACCACCCAAAACTGTGGAAACACCTATATCTCGAAAAGAGAAGACACTCGATGATGAAATGAAATCCATTCTAGATAATCCAGATTTAAACGAATCAGAGAAATTAGCATTATACAATCAAACTCTTCAACGACGTCTAACATTCATACGTAAAGACCAAATCACTCCCGATATTGAAAACTCTGGACGGCCTAAGACCTGGTTCGCTCAAATATCTTACTCTCTACCTGCAACTTATGTTAGTGATGCAATTGCGCTATACCGAGCGACTACGGAAGATCCGAGATATATTAGTTGGGCTAACTCAGGAGAGCTTTCTATTCGAGGGCAGGTGATTGGAGGATCTAATATAATTGATCTCTTGTATGATGCTGTGAGAAAAACACCTGGAACGGCAATCGATCCTATAGGAGTTAGAGTTTTACGAGGGTATTCATAAGTCAAATATTTCAAAACGTTTGATTAAAAATCCTGTAAGATTGGCACTGTTAAAACATTCGCCGTATTTCATACACCGCCAAGTAGTTCAACGTTATCTTCATCTTCACCTAGTCCGCTAAGACCTTGGATACACACTAAATAAAATATATTAACCTGATAATTTTGTTCTCATTTCATAGTATAAGCCTACAATGGAAGGTTGTACAGAAACCCTGTCTTTAGGACTTTTAGCCTATTTATTACAATCATTTTCTAAATCACCGAAACCATTACATCAAAATATTACCCAATATGGAGAAAGAACTTGAGTAGATCTATACTAACCCCGCAGACCCAGGGTCATTCGCCGGAGTTCGAGCGCCATATAATTTAGCTCGACATAAACGTTTAAAGGTTTCATTGGAAAAAATAAAACTATTTCTAATAAAGCAGGATACATATACGCTGCATAAACCTGCTAGAAGACGATTGAAACGAAATCGAACTATTGTTTATGGAATTGACGAACAGTGGCAAGCGGACTTGGCAGATTTTCAGAAGCTGTCTAAATATAATTCAGGATTCCGCTACGTATTATGTATTATTGACATATTTAGCAAATACGCTATGGCTGTAGCGGTTAAAAATAAGAAAGGTGTAACAATTTAAGAAGCGTTACGTAACGTTTTTGAAAAAGGCCGTCAACCGAAAAGAATTCAAAGTGATCATGGAAACGAATTTGTCTGTCAAGAAGTGCAGAGTGAATTAGAAAGAAGGAACATTAAATTTTTCGCTGCCCGATCGGAAATGAAAGCGTCCATTATTGAAAGATTCTTTAGAAGTTTTAAATCTCGTTTATATCGCTATTTCACGCAGAATAACACCCTTAAATATATCGACGTTTTAGATGATATTATAAACGCTTATAACAATAGTTATCACAGATCAATTAAATGTAAGCCTGTGGAAGTTAATAACTCTGCTAAAATATGGAAAAATCTTTACGGTTCGGTAAATTTTTCTCCTCCGTTAACATACGCGTTTGAAATTGGAGATATTTGTAGAATAAGTAGAAATTTATCAATTTTCGATAAGAAATATAACCCGAATTTTACTACAGAATTGTTTAAAATAGCTGAGAGACTACCACCTGACCCACCTGTATATAAGTTGATGGATTTAAATTCTAACCCCATTTTAGGAGTATTCTATCGAGAGGAGGTTCAGATTGTTGGTTGAGATTTAAAAGACTGTTACTTCATAATCGAAAAAGTAATAAAAAAGAGGAAAAAATCGGACGGCCGCGTAGAACTGTATGTCAAGTGGCAAGATTACGACCCTACATTTAATTCTTGGATACAAGAAGTGGATTTAAAATAAGTTTTTACGTAACGCTACCTTCAGATTCCTCGTCATTATATTACCAAGATAATAGCGTTGGTAAATTTCGAACGTATTTAGCTGAACCGTTAAGATTTGAGGAACAGTACGAAGTTGGGTTAGCGGAAATAAGCTATCCTCGGACATGGCATAACGTTCGAAAATCTAATCTATTGGTTATTAAAGACCCTCTCGAATATGATAAAATGACCGATAACCCTCTAGTTAAAGACCCTCTCGAATATGATAAAATAATTGAAGTTCCCGCGGGTTTTTATAAAACTCCGGAAGAACTATTACATGTTATGAACGTCCACAACCAAGAAGAACAAGTTACATTCGCTTATTTAAATTATTCTAATCAAATTAAAGTTAAATTGCAACCGAAAATCAGAGCAGTAATTGGCCCCGATCTATCGATTTTACTAGGTTTTAAGGAGAGAAGAGATAATGATTTCACCATTTTAAATTCAATGATAACCCCCTACCTAGTTGATATGGACGCTGGGTTACATTCCTTATTCGTTTATTCTGATCTGGTTGAAAATAGCGTTGTCGGAGATAGTTTAGCACCTCTATTAAGAATCATAAGCCTCGAAGGGAAAGCCGAGTCTAACGGGAAAACGGCTACGAAAACATTTTCACGACCTCATTACCTACCAGTCGTGTGTAATGATATTAAGACTATAGAGATTAATATAACAGATGATTAAGGTGAGCCAATACAGTTTCATAGTGGAAAAGCTCACGTTGTATTAGATTTTAAACCCCGTAAAATGTGGACTTAACTATAAACCTTTAATCATTCAGGACACACCCGCATTCTAGCTTAAGAGAGCGAACAGTTAACATCATGAGGTCTGAATATTCACCTTCAAGAACTGATTATGAAAGTTACTATTTAAACCAGGTTGGTTTCGGTGGAATACCTGTATATAAAGGTTTAGACGTGCAAAGAGGACATGGACTAGGAAATATATTATCTTCAGCGTTAAGATTCGCGGTACCTTTACTGAAGAAAGGCGCTTCTTACTTAGGAAAAAAACTTTTAAGTACCGGAGCGAAAGTAGCTACCGATGTTGTTAGCGGAGTCCCAATTAAAACAGCGCTTAAATCGCATTCTATTAACGCCGGAAAGGAAACTCTAGCTTCAGCAGCTGATGAAGCCATGAGATTAACATCTTCAGCTACGGATCATATTAAAAGAATGACAGATTCCGGAAATAAAAGGAAACGAATTCAGCCGAAAAGCGGCATTTCAACAACAGGCGGGATAGCGAAAGAACTGTTCCCTAAACGTTCCGATATATTCTCATAATGTCCCTTTTACACCCGCACTCAGTTGAGTGTATAAATTCCGAGCTAGATTTGTTTCAAGTACCTATGACACAATTTTCGATTATTAGTGGTGAATGGATTGAGTATAATCCAATATCAAATATAGTTGATAACGCCTCAATTACATTTTCTATCAACGGTAACTCTGAACCGTTTATAGACCTTTCACAAACTTTGTTGCACGTTCGAGTTAAGGTAACTAAAGATAATGGTGAACTACCACAGCCTGCTGTTCCAGGTGTTGCGGTTGGTGCAGCGGGAACTCCAGCCGATAATATCGCCCCCGAGAACTTGTTTCTTCATTCGCTTTTTAGCGACGTTCATTTATTTCTCAATGAAAGATCAGTAACACCTTCCAGTCAAAATTACGCTTATAAAAGTATGATACAAACTCTATTAACGTTCGGAGATTCGGCGAAAAAAGTTACTTAACAAGTTCACTTTTCTATCGGGATACGCCTGGAAAGTTCGATTCATTTTTCGATAACGATGGTTTCTCTAAACGGGCGAGTTTAGCGCAAAAAGGGGTGATTGACTTGTTAGGCGTAGTCCATACTGATTTATGTCAACAACCACGTTTTTTATTAAATATGGTTGATTTGAAATTTAAGTTCGATAAAAATAGAGCAGCTTTTTGCGTTCACTCCGACGTAAAATTTAAAGTGGAGATTTTATCAGCTTCCCTTTATCTGAGGAAAGTTAAAGTGATACCGGAACTATCGCTCGCTCAAGCCAAAGCGCTACAATATGGAACCGCTAAATATTCTGTAACTCGTTCGGAGTGCACCTCATTTTCTATACCCGCTGGTCTTATGACTAGTGTGCAAGATCATTTATTTACCGGACAAGCACCTAAAAAAGTTGTTATCGGGTTTGTGGAACAAAAAGCGTTTCTAGGAGATTTGAAAAAATCACCGTACAACTTTCAACATTTCGATTTATCAAGCATTGGATTGTACATTGACGGTAGGCGTTATCCCTAAACTTTGAGGAAAATCAATATATTCAAACGTATTGCAATCTTTTCATTCAAACTAATCAGTGGAACGTAGATGAAGGGAGTCAGATAAGTCGGGAAGATTATCCCAACGGAAATTGTTTATTTGCGTACAATTTAACCTCCGATCTTAACAACAACGCCAATCACTTGCATCTTGTGAAAAACAGTAACCTGAGATTAGAATTAAAATTTGCAAAACCGTTACCGGAGACGATTTCCATTCTAATTTACGCCGAGTTTCAAAATTTTATTGAAATTGTTAAAAATCGAACCGTGATTTTTGATTACAGTAATTAATGGATTCGCTACAGATAACTAAAATTCTTGAAAAAGATTTAAGTACTAAAAGTATATTTCGAGGCGTGTTCGCGGCTGACAAGCTACCTAAATATGTAAAAATATTCCCTTCTCAATAGCCGCGTTCACACTAGACACTTTGGAACCGTTTTAAAACGATTTCGAAAGTAAAAATTGTAAAATTTTGCTGTCGAATGTATTTATCGTATGGCTATTAATACAGTTGACACCGCAAATGTTCAATTTTAGCTTTCGAAACCGTTTAAAAACGGTTCGAAAGTGTATAGTGTGAACACGGCTTATTTATTGTAAATACCGATACGAGTGCCGGACCTGGAGAACACTGGGTTCTAATATATTTTTCTAAACATATTGTGAATTCATGGATTCCTTTGGAAACCCGCCAGATTATTTTAAATTTAATGACTTTATTGAATGAAACAGTAAAACGGTTACTTTTAATTCTAACCAATTACAGAGTAGTTCTAGTAATACATGTGGAGCATTCTGTATATATTTTGCTATAAACAGGTGTAAAGGAATAGAAATGTATGATATTGTGTCTAGGTTTAAGAAAGATAAAAATGTAAACGATAAAATGATTAAAGAGTTTATGTATAAAAAGTATTCAATAAAATAATTTCTTTAAAGCAAATGGTTACTCTTTAAAAACAAAAACCATACAAAACCTTATTTTAATTTTGTATATACAAATATGCCACCATAAAACACAATCATTTATTTATTTATTAATGCAAATATCTGAAGTCACTCTTACTCTATGTTTAAAACAATAACAATGGATTTTATAGGAAAAATAAAATTTATTCACATATTTTCAAGCAATTCACAAGATTTTTCTAAATTTTCTGAATCTTCGGCGGGAGTTTCCATACCGTTATTGTGAATGATTTGATTATTCTTACAATATTCTTGATAATATACCAGAGCTTCCAGCTGTTCATCATTCGGCATTTTTAAATCGGGTGGAAAAACAACGTTAGATGTCATTAGCGAATCAAGAGTTTTTTTTGGCCGCTGTTAGCTCGGACGCTGTTTCCATATTTTTAATTTTATCACGCTTGGACGGCTTTTGACATCTAACAATAAACTCGTTAAGATAATCAATAATTTGATCATCTATAGCTTCATCTTCAGCTATATAATGCAAATGTTCACTTGCCGAACAATCGCACACTTCATCATCCGATGATTCATTTATTTTATTACAAGATAAATGACTTAGTAGATGAACTTTAAGTCCTCTCGTGGTAAGGTATATTTTCTCACATATCCAGCATCTAACCCTAAACGGGTACCGTCCACAGATATCATTAAAATAGTGATTGCGGCATGGTGGATCAAAATAACACGACTTAGTGATGAGCGAATCACACTTAATCTCCGGTTTTCCCATGAAGAGTTTCACATTTTTGTCGGTTAGAGTAATCCCACTTCCCCCATCCAACACTCCTAGTCTTATTTCGCATTCCGCCGTGATAGTAACGCCTTTAGCTCGAGATTCTGGAAACGTTTTGAGGTCAGCCCTAAAATAAAGGATACCAGTTATTAATAACTTATAAAAATTATAGATATAGAGCGTTGATTTACTTACATTGTTCAGTTTTCGGAGATTTAAGTGAAAATATACCAAACATCGACCTTATATAGGGTGGTCATAAACAAATGTGATGACGTTTTCCAATAACTTATGATAAATAGTTCTCATCAGCATCGTCTTTTTAAGATATACTGAATTTACACACATCTCCACCTCATTTTTAGGGTAAATATTCCGATATTTTTGATAAGGTATATAATCTCAACTTAAGATATTCCACTTGAGTCAACCTGATCTTGGACACGTGCGTTTAAACACGAAACAACAAAAATTCCAATACATTCGCAACCTATTCCACCTACTATTACTAAAAAACTTAAAGTTTTAACACCCACCACTACTTAATAAACAAGCCGGGCACAAATGTATAATGTTTTACACCCACCGTATGCGGAAAACGCGCTCATATGCTGAAAATATCGCGGAAAACGCGCTCGCGTGCGAGAACGCGTTGGTGCTCGGAAAAATCTTCCGCCAAAATCATAAGCTCAGTCCCACCTCAATCCCACCTCCACCATGGAAGAAAAGACTTAACATATTGTTTTAAGGAATCGGTCGCGTCAAATATAATGTAATCCCATTGATCAATGTATATAGGTAAATGTTAATTTTTCTGAATCTCTGAGAGAAAATTAAGTAACAGCCTTCGATCTCCATTGTTGGACTAGATCTTTAGAGTTGTTACATGGAGCCGTGTTTCGTTTATTCCACAAATTGACAGATGATTGTCTCTCCCGACGCGTCTTATATATCGGTATTATCTCGTAGTAAATACACACGCGCGATATCAAGTTCTTATCTTATAAACTTATCTCTATGGTCTCGAACTATCACCCAGCTCTGTGGAAATTTAACGCTCAACCATTCCTGATTTAGAACTCTCATCCAGCAAAAAATTCAAATGAAAATTTTACGTACACCTCCGCCACTCCTGAATTAGAACTCCCACCTAGTAAACCTTTATGCAAATTTAACATACACCTCTCCGCACCTCCCCCCACACCTCCACCAAGCGATATAGTTATCTCATTGTACCACTCGCGAGATAAAGAGAAACAAGCCGAACCTTATCAATATCTTATCTTATCTATCGAAAAAACTACGGGAAAATAACATATGTTGCTTTTCTATGGGTTTTAACATACACCCCAATCCCACCTCACTCCACCTCAATTCCACCTCACTCCACCTCAATTCCACCTCACTCAACCTCACTCCATTTCCACCCCGTGTTCCAAGACTCTCATTGTTCCTCTACTCCTGAAATATCTGGCGAAATCTCGAAATCTCTGACGAAGTCGCACAATCTCTGACGAAATCATGAAATCCCCAAAGGGTTGGTCACTCCGCGAACTCGATGTCCACTGCCGTACCTCTGTCTGTGCTAATAACAGTTGTAAACTCTTAAAAATCCGTATCTTTAACAGTAATAAGTATCCGACCTCGGTGTACAGTTCAACGGTGGGGTGGCGGGGTGGTTAGCACTTTCGTATCGCAGCAAGAGGAGCCGGGTTCGGTCCCAGCAGCTGCTTGGGTGAAAACTCGGAACAACTCCTTCTGCGTTGAGTTTGCAAGTTATTTCCACACTGGTTTAAGGGGTTTTCCCTCGAGCTCTTCGGTTTCCCATTCCATAAAAACTTGTTGAGGTTAACGGTTAGTGTAGGGAGCTATTGGCATGCAGGGCATTCCACCACCCTCCTTCGAATTATTACCTGGCCCCCTGAACTAAAGGCTTCAAAAGTGGCTTGATGACTTAGGCCTAAGGTGGTGCCTTAGGTATTAGCCTAGCTGATTATTATTGTTATAATTTTTCATCCGAGAGTGACTAAACCCTCGGAAATCCCTATAAAGATTTCGAAATCACAGTGATTTAGAAACCCCGTACGCTTTTTTGGAAATGTCTTACCCCTCGGGTTAACCTGCCTCAGACTCGAAGGCATAATGCACCACCGACACCCAGAAGACACATATATAATTATGAAGAAGTACACTCCAAAGAAAATACCGTAACCAAACTGTAATTTCGGTTTGAGTCTATTTGATCGATTCCCAATGATCGAACGGGTCCAATTTGATCGAATTTCCATTTGATCGAATTGCATTTGATCGAATGGCATTTGATCGAACGAAAGTTTTTAAGAGTACCTAATTTTTAGCAATAGAAGGGCCTAGAACGTGGTCAGACCCCTCGTATACAACGGTGTATACGCGCCTACGGCGCGCGTACATCAACCTAACCTAACATAACCTTACCCGATTTATATATATCAGAAACAACGGGCCGTTATCGTCGATGTCATAAAAAATTTCATCATATAGTGTATAAAGTAAAAATTTCTTCATCTTTGTGGCTTAATACAGTTAAAGAAATGAATTATTCCATCATTATTCCTTCTGAACTTTAGCAATGAATTATTCCATCATTATTCCTTCTGCACTTCATATTGACATTCGGTAAAATAAAAACATACCAACTGGTACTATAAATACTTTTGAATTCGATCAAATAGTATTCGATCATTTGAAGGTTCGATCTTATGAAACAAATGACAAATGGGATTCGATCAAATGGAATTTCGATCAATTGCAACGTATAATGATCGACTGTCGATCACATATTTTTCGATCAAATGGACCAACACCGTAATTTCACCCTAAAACTTAGTCATATGAACGTATAAAATTTTTCCGTAAAATTAACGGTCAATTTAGTGTTATGATACTTAACGGTAATCTGATATTTAAAATTGCGGTGAAATGGAACTTGAAAATTTTGACCGTTAAATAAACAGTGATAATAAATTTTTTAACTTTACAATAACACAACATTAAATAAAAGTGTTGATCGTTTAAATAAGTTTTAAATCCTAGAGCTGGGGAAAATGTTTTTCTACGGTAACGCCAAATTAAATAAAACATTCAAACGTCGAGCAGAATGGCTTAAAGGAAACTATAAGCTTATGTTTTAAGAGATCATTAAATAGTTATTTTTATAAAATAACGTGGCCTTCTTGTTTAAATGTGGTTCTTACCTCAAATACTCTAACTTTTATAAGTCTAAGCCTTGGTTTCCACTAGCGCGTGTAACGGCGCGCCATTCTACTTTGGTGCGTACAAACGTTTTGACGCGCTGAAAGAAAAATGAATTATGACGCGCGCTAGTGGAAACCTAGCATTATAGTGCGCACTTCACACCAGGGGTAAAAAGGTTTTCTACCGCGCGTGCAAATCCACGTGCGAAGAAAATATTAATAAGACTGTGTCTTGTGACGAAAAACCAACATATAATAAGTTTTACTTTTATTCATTTTATTTAATAGAAATATCAATTGAAATAAAAATGTATGTTTCAATAGGTGTTTCCATAAAATAAAACCATAAAAAAATTAAGTATAAAACATTGTTATCTTCGTCAAGGGCTTAAGTTTTTTTATACTTTATTGGCACGCGCGTTTTGCACGTGGACTTTGTAGTTCTACCGTATTTATGTTGTTTAAACTGGGCTGAACTATTGGCTTTGTGCGTAGTTGAAACTTTGGTCATCAGTATCGCCGCCTACCGACTGAGTTTTAAATCGAATGTGTGAAAGCTGTCTGCTCATTCAAAATTATCTTGATATAAAAGCTGAACGTCTCAGCTTAAGAACAAATAGTTGACTGTTAATACAGTAGATGGCACTATCTTTTCTAAGCCCGAACGCTATATAGAAATCTTTAAGTGCACGCCTGCACGGTCATTTTGGGTAGTTATAATTTTAGATTGTACATTTAGGAGGCCCTCCCCGTACAAAACGTTTCGTTACAAAATTCTATAGAACGGTTTTATAGAAAGTTAATAGATTAATTTCGAATAATGTCTGTGGAATAATCAGCAGAGATATCATCAGGGCCGTCTTTACATATTGTGAGGCCCTGGCACTTTTTATTTTGAGGGGCCCCTATGGTGGCGTACGAATTGGAGGCACCAAAGTGGCGACGATATAGCAAGTATGGGCTGTAGCCGAGTACTCTTCAAGGTAGGGCAGGTCGAAGAGAAATTTATCATTTATTTTTGGTATCATGTACGGCCACAGGGAGGGAGTAATTGCCGCCCCCCGTCCTTCAATGAGCTATGCCCCGTTGCCCTTCTTGGGTCTAAGTTTTTCACGCCGTTATTTTCGATTAATTATCTGAGACTAGGCTAATACCGAAAAATGAACTGCGGCCCGTCCGCACCAACGTATTACTTGAACTGTCGTTCTTCGTTTTGGGGAATACACTGCAGTAGAGTAATTACTTCAAATGTGTCTTATATAACTTACGCAAAGCTCGTTCATTTGAATCATTTATCAAACCGTTTTGTGTGACCGCCGAGCGAGCGAAGCGAGTGAGGTTGCTATATCATATGGCACTCCATTAGAATGTCTACTGGCGCCCATATTTCGGTTTTTAGAAATCATTTGTCAAATTTGATTTCGAAAATGATTGGAAGTATAATAATAATAATAATCAGCTAGGCTAATACCCAAGGCACCACCTTAGGCCTAAGTCATCAAGCGACTTTTGAACAAATACCGCCCCCCCTGCCCCCCTCTCTACGCCTCTGAATAATGGTAATTAACACAACAGCATAAAATGGGAAAAGATGACGTTATGGAACAGCTTAAACTTTTTGGCCCCATCAATCGTAGGACGATATTAAAACAATTCCTCAGTGACTTTATCCCCTCCAACTTTCTAAACGTGCTACTAGCATTGCTGATATAATAAAGGCATAAGTAACAAAATATTATATTTCCTATCACCCAATGCAAAATTTTTAATGATATTCTGTTTCGCCAATGACAACCTAAATCATTACGTTGCTAAAAACTGACACCGGTCCTAGAATTACTTAGTCTTTGTAAGTTCCAGGTAACAACGCGCGGGAAATCGTTGCTGTTAGCCATTTTCAACTTTTGATGAACGAGCCCAGACCCTTTGAAAATTAAAACGCTTTCACAAGTATCAGAAGAAAATTAACTTCTGTAAGTAGAAGGAAAGTGAGGGCGAGACATCGATCCCGGGGTCGGGGTCAGGTTCGGGATTGGGGTCTGGAATTTAAGGGGTGAAATGAGGGTAAAATCGTCCAAAAGTCAATGTATTTAGGGTATTTCTCGCGACGATTTGTTTTCCCACATATCAACATATTGTGTCCAGGCCAACTTGTTCATTTATCTACGCTTATCTCGAAAAATACTTGAACGTATATCTTATCAAGTTTTATCGTACGTAATAAGTTGAAATGATGTAAAAATTGATAACCTAGGTCCAGTTTGCGGTACTTTTGGTCCGAAATGGGGTACATAGGGTCGAAAATGGTGACTTTGGTCGTTTTAAGGGTACTTTTGGTCTATTTTGGTTCATTTTTGGGTACATCAGAAAAGCAGATGGAAAAACGAAGAGCCTTATTTTTTTTTCCACCCATCTCCAAACTCCAAAAATTTATTGCTATAATTTATTTATCCCTTCCGTAGGTATAAAATAAGATAAAAACCACTTACCTATATTTTAATTACGGTAAATTAAAAATACTTAATTAGTGTACTAAGTTACGTTTAAAAGAACCTTTTGTAACAATTCCAATATGTAAATATAGGTATAAGGATTGAAAAAATACTTAAAGTGGTTTTACTGATAAACTCTAAAGGAATTTAACTTTAAAGGGTATCTTAGATTATTGTTTTTAATTTTATTCAAGTGGAAAACGTATTAAGAGTCCTTCAAAGTACTATAAAAGGATTTTATTTACGAACTTAATTCATATTTTCTTCAAACTTTCAATTCGCTTTTATTACTATTTAAATACGGTAAAATATAATTCTTATACACAAATATAGTCAGAAAGATACTATAAAACACTAAAATTAAAATTAAATTAAATTTGTGTGGATAAGATTTGTAAATATCATTTTGAAACTAATAACTTTCACGCTTTATTTAAGTCAAGCCAATAAAAACAATTACCTATATTTTAAATACGGTAAAATATAAATACATTTCCGATAAGTAAATAGGTAGAATAACACTATGAAAAGTTCCTTTTTCTTCTTTTAATACGACAACACACAACTCTGATACGCAAATATATAAAGAAAATATTTAAAAAAAATTTACTCTACGTTCGATACGTTAAAATACATTTCCGATACACAAATATAGATAAAGAAATACTATAAAATGTAAAAAGGTAGAAAAATACTACACATTAACCATTATGAATTTAAGCTTACAACATCCTTCACGTAGAGAGCATAACATATATGTTCAGAGTTAACTTGTTTCCTCGTTATCTTTATCGCATGTGTTTTAAATAGCGTATGGAATAAGTTAAGAATGTACTGAAATGGTGTATGTTTAAACCTCGTAGAATAAAGAGTAAAACATATGTTCAGAGTCGGCTTGATTACTAAAGCGAATAACACAGAGACGTTTCCGGTGTAGTCACGTAGGAAGAAAAATACTACAACACTCTCTATACTCTACATTCAACACGTTAAAATATACTTCCGAAATGCCAATATAGGTAGTAAAATACTACAAAATCTCTATACTTTACCTTCAATACGTTAAATTACATTCCAATATGTAAATATAGGAGGAAAAATACTACAAAAGCCTCTTTTCTTGGCGTTCAATATGTTAAAAAAGATTTCTGAAATGCAAATGTAGGTAGTAAATACTACAAAATCTCTATACTCTATTTTCAATACGTTAAATTACATTCCAATATGTAAATATAGGTAGTAAATACTACAAAAGCCTCTTTTCTTGGCGTTCAATATGTTAAAATAGATTTCTGAAATGCAAATATAGGTAGTAAATACTACAAAAGCCTCTTTTCTTGGCGTTCAATATGTTAAAATAGATTTCTGAAATGCAAATGTAGGTAGTAAATACTACAAAATCTCTATACTCTACCTTCAATACGTTAAATTACGTTGCAATATGTAAATATAGGTAGTAAATACTACAAAAGTATCTTTTCTTGGCGTTCAATATGTTAAAATAGATTTCTGAAATGCAAATATAGGTAGTAATTACTACAAAAGCCTCTTACTCTACGTTCAATACGTTAAATTAATGATATGACTCCGATCGAATCGTTCATTTTTTCCTATTTAAATATACGCATTTAAATTAGAATTGCTTCTAGTGTTCGGCAGTCGATTAATTTTTATCCACAAATTTTCCGATTTATTTAAAAAACGTTGGTAAAAAGAATATCATTTTAACTTATTTAATTGTGTTTTTTACCCAACCAAGCATTTATTTGAATAAAAGTGGTATTTATTTAAATAACCAATAGTTAAATAAAAATTGTTAAATGTTTAAATAATCGAAAGTGAACAAGCCTATTTTTTAAATAAAACAAACAGACTTTAGAGTTGATAAGATTTGTAAATATCATTTGAAACTAATAATTTTCACGCTTTATTTAAGTCAAGCAATTACATTTTTAAAAATGAAAGAAGTTAAACAATATAAAAATTTGTAAATATTGTAAATATTTTTAGGTAATAAAGAAATTAAGAAATGTTTTAATTAAAATATCTTTCATTTTCTACTACATTTTTAAAAATGAAAGAAGTTAAACAATATAATTATTCTAATATAATTTCAAAATCAGGTATTATTTAAAGTGCAAATGCATAATTTAGTGAAGCAATTCTATTTAAATACTTTTATTTAATTAATTTGTGTATCTGAAATGTATTTATTGAAAAATAAGTGGGTTTTACTATTTATCACGGTTTTTTATATATATATATATATATTGGAATTGTTACAAAAGGTTCTTTTCAACGTAACTTAGTACATTAATTTATTTTGGAAGTTCAAAACGTATTAAGAGCCCTTCAGAGTACTATAAAAGGATTTCATTTACAAACTAAATTAATATTTTCTTCAAACTTTCAATTCGTTATAATTTGAATTTAAATGAAAACATCATCGATTATAGGTGCGTAATCTACTGGTAGACCGAACTAATTAAAAAAAATACTTAAAGTAAGTGGTTTTACTGATAAACTCTAAAGGAATTTTGGAATTTTCTAGAATAGCAAAGTAAAACTAAAACGTAAACCAAGTTTAAAACGAAACTAATAACTGGGAGAAAGGTTGAAGTAAGTAATTTTTTTGATTTTTCGTTTTTTTAATTTTTGAGTTCCCTATATTATTATAAACTAAATGAAATATAATTTTTGAAAATTTGTGATAAAAGATCTGCTCCTTCGTGTTTTACATATATTTAAAAACTCGAGATTTTAATGAATTGTTTTCAAAGCATGAAAAATATAGCAGATCCTTTGATTTTAATTGTAGTTAGTAGTTACTTAAAAAAAAAGTCGCTAGCTGACTTGGAGCTGGTGTAGTTAAATTTTAAAAATGTGTATTTTAAATTTTGTTTGTAAAAGTTTTTTTTGAAAAAGTTTAGTATTATAGTTTAAATTTATTAAATAAAATAAAATATAAATTATACATTTGGTTTAGTATTTTACTATTGCAAGTAAAATTAATAGTATTTTCAATTACTTTTTTAGTTTTTTTTGACAAATATGCAAACTATTTAGTTATTTCAAAAACAAATACGTCGAATTATTTGGTATTCGAAATACTATTGGTTAGTTTTTATATATTTAATTTTATTTTTCAGAACAATTTCTCTTTGTCTAGCTTCTTCTAACTTTAATTTAGATGGCCTTAAAGCCAAGTATTTAACAAATTTTGTAACCAAGTAGATGGAGCTTTAAACAATTTTTCAGTCATGTAGTCAAGGAAATGTTCAAATATACGTGTATTTGGTCATTTTGATGGTCAAATAGCCCAGTATGGAACTGCGAGATGATAGTCAGACATTGAGACGCGGGTGGCGCCCGTGCCCCAGCGTCCGCGCCCTCGCCCTGATGGTGCCCCGAGCCTCCGTCGACGTCTGAAATGTGAAATGGGGCACCGACGGGGCTGGCGCGGACGCTGGGGCACGGGCGCCAACCTTTCTCCCAGTTATTAGTTTCGTTTTAAACTTGGTTTACGTTTTAGTTTTACTTTGCTATTCTAGAAAATTCCAAAATTCCTTTAGAGTTTATCAGTAAAACCACTTACTTTAAGTATTTTTTTTAATTAGTTCGGTCTAATAGTAGATTACGCACCTATAATCCATGATGTTTTCATTTAAATTCAAATTATAACGAATTGAAAGTTTGAAGAAAATATTAATTTAGTTTGTAAATGAAATCCTTTTATAGTACTTTGAAGGGCTCTTAATACGTTTTGAACTTCCAAAATAAATTAATGTACTAAGTTACGTTTAAAAGAACCTTTTGTAACAATTCCAATATATATATATATAAAAAACCGTGATAAATAGTAAAACCCACTTATTTTTCAATAAATACATTTCAGATACACAAATTAATTAAATAAAAGTATTTAAATAAGAATTGCTTCACTAAATTATGCATTTGTACTTTAAATAATACCTGATTTTGAAATTATATTAGAATAATTATATTGTTAAACTTCTTTCATTTTTAAAAATGTAGTAGAAAATGAAAGATATTTTAATTAAAACATTTCTTAATTTCTTTATTACCTAAAAATATTTACAATATTTACAAATTTTTATATTGTTTAACTTCTTTCATTTTTAAAAATGTAATTGCTTGACTTAAATAAAGCGTGAAAATTATTAGTTTCAAATGATATTTACAAATCTTATCAACTCTAAAGTCTGTTTGTTTTATTTAAAAAATAGGCTTGTTCACTTTCGATTATTTAAACATTTAACAATTTTTATTTAACTATTGGTTATTTAAATAAATACCACTTTTATTCAAATAAATGCTTGGTTGGGTAAAAAACACAATTAAATAAGTTAAAATGATATTCTGTTTACCAACGTTTTTTAAATAAATCGGAAAATTTGTGGATAAAAATTAATCGACTGCCGAACACTAGAAGCAATTCTAATTTAAATGCGTATATTTAAATAGGAAAAAAAAACGATTCGATCGGAGGCATATCATTAATTTAACGTATTGAACGTAGAGTAAGAGGCTTTTGTAGTAATTACTACCTATATTTGCATTTCAGAAATCTATTTTAACATATTGAACGCCAAGAAAAGAGGCTTTTGTAGTATTAACTACCTATATTTGCATTTCAGAAATCTATTTTAACATATTGAACGCCAAGAAAAGAGGCTTTTGTAGTATTTACTACCTATATTTACATATTGGAATGTAATTTAACGTATTGAAGGTAGAGTATAGAGATTTTGTAGTATTTACTACCTACATTTGCATTTCAGAAATCTTTTTTAACATATTGAACGCCAAGAAAAGAGGCTTTTGTAGTATTTTTCCTCCTATATTTACATATTGGAATGTAATTTAACGTATTGAAGGTAAAGTATAGAGATTTTGTAGTATTTTACTACCTATATTGGCATTTCGGAAGTATATTTTAACGTGTTGAATGTAGAGTATAGAGAGTGTTGTAGTATTTTTCTTCCTACGTGACTACACCGGAAACGTCTCTGTGTTATTCGCTTTAGTAATCAAGCCGACTCTGAACATATGTTTTACTCTTTATTCTACGAGGTTTAAACATACACCATTTCAGTACATTCTTAACTTATTCCATACGCTATTTAAAACACATGCGATAAAGATAACGAGGAAACAAGTTAACTCTGAACATATATGTTATGCTCTATACGTGAAGGATGTTGTAAAGAGAGGGGGATGTCCGTCCGGTGATTGAGAATTTCATTCTCAATCACCGGAAGGACACAAAGCTGTAGCTTGGCTCCCGCCGTTCACCCGCGCCTTTCCTCCTTTAATCACCAGAATTTCTAATCACCAGATTCTCTCCCCCACCCCCATTCACTGGATACTTTATCTCTCGTTCACCCGGTCCTTTCCCCCATTGCGTTCCTCCCTTAATCACCAGAATTTCTAATCACCAGATTCTCTCCCCCACCCCCATTCACTGGATACTTTATCTCTCGTTCACCAGCTCCTTTCCCCCATTGCTTTCATCCCTTCTAATCACCGGTTGCTTTCCCCCATCCCCATTCTCCAAAATTAGTTTTCCTCGCGCAGATATCTGGAGATTAGATTTTTACCCGTTTGCTTATCGCTTCAGAACTCCTTAATTTTCTAATCTCTAGGCAATAAAAACAAGTTATTTACATTAAATTTTTTATTTTAGAACTTTGTTTTACATGTTAGTAGGTACTATCAGATATTCCATTAGATGGTTATCTTGTACATTACACAATTAAAACAAATTAAAGTAGTTAAGTTTACAGGCATTTAAATGGGGTGAAACGATCTCCTGCAACTTAATTTAATTAAAAGTTCTAACTCACGTATTTGTAGTGTTTAGCAGCAGTATCGTCTGACATCCAAGGGACAGTCACAAACGTCTTCTTCTTCTTCTTCAGGTACAGGTGAGAAGCTTTTGTCAGAGACCGTAGTTGCTTTTGGCGTCGGGGGAATGTCCCATTCTAGCGAAAGGTACTTTTTTTCCGATGGTGAATTATCCCTAGCCGGACAGTTTGGAAAGAATCTAGCATGTTCAAGTTCTGGTACGTCTCCTGATTTCCATCCTTCTAATACGCCATGGCATTTGTAACATCGTACTTCATCGCCCCGCTGAATATAGTAGAATCCAGCCTTCGCTAGTTGCTCCTTAGTGACGTGCGGATTTTTCCAGTGACGAAACGTTTCAAGTCGATACACTTCAATGTCCATAGCTGATCTAGACCAAATACGTTCTATAGTTTCAAATGATACATTCTCTAAGCCTACATTTACCCCTAAGTCTACTAAACCTAATTTTATCAATATGGTTAAATTTCTACGCTAAAATTCTCAATATAAACGCTTTTTTCAATATGCAAATTGTTTTAAATATGTCTAAAAATATAGTCTATTACCAAGAAAAAATAGTTACTTACTTTACGGGTAGAAATCCTTTGTCGAGCTGTAGAAAAGACTGAGCGATCCGTCAGCAGGTCTTTACTCGTCAATGCGCCGTAGAGAAATGACGCACGGAAGATTAATTTATTCCTATCTTGTTGAGAATAATTCATCACGTGATCTAAACTTCAAATAACCCTCAAATTCTATTGGCTGTCTCTCTCTGACAGTTTAAACTGCCTCTAATGATTGACGGCACATATTAACCCACTTGAGTATTTGGAAAAAACCCTTTGCTACTCGAAGGAGAGTTTTGGAAATACCACGTTGACGATATCAAAATCGAGCTCTCACTTGAAAATGTTTACGGAAAACAATCCTCTTGGAAAATTGAGTTACGTAGAAGATTGCTAAAAAATGGCTAAGTGTTATGTTTTTTTCAATAATGAGTCTTATTTTTTACATTTTAAAGTATTTATTAAGAGTGAAAAATCCTATGACTACACTGACGGCATATCTTAAGTACCGGTGGAAAAAAATCCATTGCTCAAAGTTCAGTTATCTTATTAAACGTGCGCGTGCACAGAAAAATGAACGAGTCACGTGATAGTAACTTAATTTCTACGCTAATCTTACCCCTACTAGACCTAATTTCTGTCTAATACATTTCCAATATATATATATATATATATATATATATATATATATATATATATAAGAATGCCTAAAAATTTCATTTTAAATATAATAAAATAGCCTAGCTGATTATTATTATTATTATTATAAATTACTTTTCAGCGTGACCTTCAATGACTATTCCCAATGCTAAGACTCTTTATTGAGATAACGAAAACTGTAACTAAGAATTGATTCCCATGACTACCCTGACGGCATATCTTAAGTACCAGTGGAAAAAAATCCATTGCTCAAAGTTCAGTTATCTTATTAATCGGGTGCGCGCGCACAGAAAATGAAAGTCACGTGAGAATCGGTACGTCACTGAAAATAGTGGAAGTGTCATCACTAGAGTTCTTTTATCAATATATTTAATTAATGATTATTTCAAAGTTTAGATGGCGCCATGGTTCTCAAAGCAGTGATATTAAAAGATCTCAACGGGTGGAATTGGAGAAACGCTAAAAATATTATCGACATATTCATTCTCCCTGAGTATAAATAAATAAATACATTCTTGGCATAGTAGTAGGATTTTAAGAAAAAAATTAAATACGGAAAATCTATTATTTTATTTTAAAGGTTTTGTGATTTCTCACCAAACAATTTCAACATCTTCAATGTAGGCCATCACATCAGGGGCATCTCAAAAATCTTTTTCCTCTGTTCTCCTAGTTTCTGCCTCTGTCTTTAGTATTTATAAATATTTTCCTATCCATAAACCATTTCCTAACTGGTGGACATTGATAACACTAAAAGTTTACTTATAATAATATGCTGAAATACATTTTCCAATACGCAAAAAATTAAAGCTAGACCTAAAAACCTGTAAAGTGTAAATAGTTAAGACTAAATTTCTAAGCCTAGCCCATGAAAGTACATGTTCCGTAAATCATATCCTAACATGAATGCATTTGTTAAGAATAAATGTTTTTTTTAAAAAATATGCTAATTAATTTCGTAAACAAGCATAAATTTTAGTTCGCCCTTCCTCCAAAATATCTAATAGAGCTAGTACATTCTCGATAAATATACATGTTCTTGGGGAATAAGAGACGTTTTTTATCAAAGTAAGCCAAGTTTAAAGCTTATTGTCATTGGTTCCATAACAAAAACCACATTCGGATCAAAATAAATGTATTTATTTTATTTTTATACAGATTTTTTTTCATTTTTTTTTGCCTTAATTTCAATTTTGGGAGTCGGTACCCGTTTCACCGAAGATGAAGATGCTTCGTTTTATTCAGCGTTGGGTAAATCGCCGTGTAAAAAAACATCTAGCATTGCATTAACTTTTTCCTCGTCCTCGTCCGAGACCCCTACAATACGTCTCTCGATCTATAAAGTAAAGAAATCAAAATAATAAGCTAAACGATAATCCATACCTTCTATTCACTAGTTCAATTTATCACTGTCTCATATATCCACTATCGTACATACATACATACATACACTAACTTACTAACGCTTTCGTCTCCGCAAGTTTTTATGTTGTATAATCAAAGTTTTGAATCGAATAATAATAATAATAATAATAATTAGATCAAAACAAATTTCAAGCTTACGTTAATGTATTCCCTTGAGTGAGGGCCCAATCTTTGAAAAATCTTCTCAATGACGACATGGGTAGCTAGATGGACGTCGATGTAACCTTCGTCCTCTTGCAGGTTCAATTCACGTCAATACCAGTTTTTATATTTTCTTAACATTATTTCTAACGTTCTAAACGAAAATTGTTTTTCGTTTGGCATATCAGGCTTAAAAGAAAACCTAAGAACTGCTTTAGTTACACGCATATCCACGTTATTTTCCATAGCTAATATTTAGCCCTTAAACTTGCTCGTAATTACGAAGAATGTAAAAATGTAGAATGCTCGCTCCTATATTTATGCCAAATCAGAAATCACTTGAAATAATAACTTCATTTGGTACTTAAAAACGGTGAGAGGTGGGAGGAGGGGTTTGGTAATTTATAAATTTTTATAATCAAATGTACCATAGCAAAAGTATATAAATAATACAAGAAGTGCACTAATTATTATTTTCGCTCGCCAGGTAATTTCGTTTGATTTCCGTTTCGCACGGACGCAGATAACATGGTAACGCGACTACAGCGAACCGATAAAGCTAATTAATAAAATATTGTCAACCATTTGATATTAAAATTTTAAAATTAAACTTTTACAGATAAATCTAATTTATAAAATATTGCCAATTGAGGGTTTGCAAGTTAGTTTGATTATAGGTTTTGAGTGTTAGAAAAAACTGCGTTTCGCTACATTACACGGTGCGTTTAAGAGGTTAGAGGGAGAGCAAAGACTATTTATACGCTTCGCTTCGCTTAGATACGCATATGCTTTGTTGACCTCTACAAGAGTTACAGACCTAGACCAATCAACATTTTCTGTAGACTTTCGGTTTAAAGTTCGGTTAAAGGCTGAAAATAAGATAGAAGACTTAATCAATATGTTTGGTGAAATATATTTTTCTCTGGAAGTTTGTGTAAATATGACTCAATTTTCATGATGACTATCAATTAGTTTCAACTTCCACATTAACAACAACCAAGGCTTCAACTTCTTTATAGATATTACTTAGAAATAACGCTAAATACAGGGTTAAATTCAATTCAAAATAAAAGACCATGACAATAAAAAATAACCTTTAAAATATAAATCGCGAAGAAAATGAAGTAACGCGACTTTTAAAATTAGTATAAAATGTTTAATCCCTCTGAAAACGTGAAAATTCATATAGGACAAAACCCAAATACATGTTTACTGAGCTTAGCACTCTACTTTTTCAATCCTCTATTCTCAATGGTGGCCTCTATTTTTACCGTCGTCTGCTTCGTAAACTTTATGGATGCATTGGAAGGGCTCAAATTAAGCTAAGTGGGTACACTTCTTGTTTAATTTATATACTTCTAACCATATTAAAGTATCAATTTTAATAAAAGGAATTCAACTTAAGTGTTGTTTTGCTATCTGAAATTCGAAAACAAAGAAGGTAGTACAGGGGTACTTAAGTTGATTTTAATATTTTTTTTAGAAATAACTTAAGTATACAGCGAAATAATCATTAGTGGTATCTAATTTTTTAAGTGCCCACATACTTCTCATCTCGTATAAAAGAGGGTCATTTTTGTACTATAAAACCATTCCATTCCTGAAATCCGCTACAGGAAAATCTGCAAAGGGATAAAAAACAAACATATATATATATACATATATATATATTTATATATATATATATATATAGCTTTAATCAAATAAATAAATATATTCCTTATGGATTATAAGTTCGCGAAAGGTGTGTATTATATTTAATTTCTTACATTTCGTTTCATTATTTAATGATTTTTTTTATTTTTTTAAAAAGTATGTCTTACTCTGAAGTCACACTCTGGTTTTGGAGTTACAGCTTCAATTTTTGATGGTGCCCCAGCCGTGTACTTAACAAACGGTGTCAATAGTATCGTTGTCTCAATTCAATCTTGGGATTGTCTTACTGAAAAATGGTCCTATGTCATTGACGCTCTGGGGTCACAAACAGGAATACGAATTACTCTACCAACGCCTACTATTGAGCAGTATTCGGATTGCTGTTACAACCATTACTTTCGCGTAACGTTGACAGGCGGAGAGTTTAATTGGATTCTGCAACCATTTAGTCAAAAGTATTTGCTAGATGAAATGTGTTTAACTGGGAGTTTGACGCTTAGCGTACCCCAGGTAATTGCGTTCGATCAGTGCAAACCCAGAATTGATGAGCAACTTTCCGTACTTCGGCAAAATCAATCATCCATCACCACAATGTATGAAGTTCTCGAACAAAAATTCAGAACTTTCTATAGTGTTTTCAAACCTTTGGAGAGGAGAGAGAATCCGTGTGGCTTTTTAGAACTATACAGTGGATTCCGTCTCTCAAACGACTATTCTAAGCCTTTGGAAAACCTCTTTTTAGAAAAATTCTGTGGGAATTTCCCCTTTGAAATATATTCTCTAATGAATTATTGTTTGAACGATATAAAACATTTACAATTACTGTTGGGAGACATACTGTAATTTTCTAAACAATAAACAAAATACGAACCATTTTCATGTTTTATTATTATTAGGAATATGGATGAAAAAAAAAACACACATTAAATATTTATTTCAAATATCTGTAGAACCGAAGCCTCTCGATCCTCTTTCTGTATCTTCTTCAATTTGCTAATACAAACCAAAACAGGAAAATTGAAATAATAATAATAATAATTTTGGAGGGTGGAACATATCAATTTAACTCACAAGGCATTCCATAGGTACTGGCATCGAAATACATTTGCAGATAAGATGAGCTATTCGTTCGCCTCTGAAGATTTTAAATGCGTTATTCCCATGATTAATCAAGACAACCCCTATTGTACCAGTGTAATTTTTATCTATCACACCTACTAAAACATCAATACCATGTTTTACGGTAAGACCCGAACGAGGGTCTAGAAATAAATAAATAAATATAAAACATGGTATTCGTTAAATAAATATATATATATATATATATATATATATATATATATATTTGCTTAAAACTATGATTTTAAATCGATAAAGTGAAACACGTAAAGTGTCCCTGACCAAAATTGTTTCACAAACATCTGTACCGTTTAATAAAATACGAGTATGATGACGATTTCGAAAACCAATCAAATTTAGTTATATCAAAATCAAAACAGTAGTCCTCCAAATTGGTAGTCAACCCAAAAATAAGTAATTAAAAATTTAAACTATATTCAAATTTTCCTAATGAATCATTATCGAACATAGGGCTCTAGAAATCGTCATCATACTCGTATTTTATTAAACGGTACAGATGTTTGTGAAACAATTTTGGTCAGGGACACTTTACGTGTTTCACTTTATCGATTTAAAATCATAGTTTTAAGCAAATATATATATATATATATATATATATATATATATATATATTTATTTAACGAATACCATGTTTTATATTTATTTATTTATTTCTAGACCCTCGTTCGGGTCTTACCGTAAAACATGGTATTGATGTTTTAGTAGGTGTGATAGATAAAAATTACACTGGTACAATAGGGGTTGTCTTGATTAATCATGGGAATAACGCATTTAAAATCTTCAGAGGCGAACGAATAGCTCATCTTATCTGCAAATGTATTTCGATGCCAGTACCTATGGAATGCCTTGTGAGTTAAATTGATATGTTCCACCCTCCAAAATTATTATTATTATTATTTCAATTTTCCTGTTTTGGTTTGTATTAGCAAATTGAAGAAGATACAGAAAGAGGATCGAGAGGCTTCGGTTCTACAGATATTTGAAATAAATATTTAATGTGTGTTTTTTTTTTCATCCATATTCCTAATAATAATAAAACATGAAAATGGTTCGTATTTTGTTTATTGTTTAGAAAATTACAGTATGTCTCCCAACAGTAATTGTAAATGTTTTATATCGTTCAAACAATAATTCATTAGAGAATATATTTCAAAGGGGCAATTCCCACAGAATTTTTCTAAAAAGAGGTTTTCCAAAGGCTTAGAATAGTCGTTTGAGAGACGGAATCCACTGTATAGTTCTAAAAAGCCACACGGATTCTCTCTCCTCTCCAAAGGTTTGAAAACACTATAGAAAGTTCTGAATTTTTGTTCGAGAACTTCATACATTGTGGTGATGGATGATTGATTTTGCCGAAGTACGGAAAGTTGCTCATCAATTCTGGGTTTGCACTGATCGAACGCAATTACCTGGGGTACGCTAAGCGTCAAACTCCCAGTTAAACACATTTCATCTAGCAAATACTTTTGACTAAATGGTTGCAGAATCCAATTAAACTCTCCGCCTGTCAACGTTACGCGAAAGTAATGGTTGTAACAGCAATCCGAATACTGCTCAATAGTAGGCGTTGGTAGAGTAATTCGTATTCCTGTTTGTGACCCCAGAGCGTCAATGACATAGGACCATTTTTCAGTAAGACAATCCCAAGATTGAATTGAGACAACGATACTATTGACACCGTTTGTTAAGTACACGGCTGGGGCACCATCAAAAATTGAAGCTGTAACTCCAAAACCAGAGTGTGACTTCAGAGTAAGACATACTTTTTAAAAAAATAAAAAAAATCATTAAATAATGAAACGAAATGTAAGAAATTAAATATAATACACACCTTTCGCGAACTTATAATCCATAAGGAATATATTTATTTATTTGATTAAAGCTATATATATATATATATATAAATATATATATATGTATATATATATATGTTTGTTTTTTATCCCTTTGCAGATTTTCCTGTAGCGGATTTCAGGAATGGAATGGTTTTATAGTACAAAAATGACCCTCTTTTATACGAGATGAGAAGTATGTGGGCACTTAAAAAATTAGATACCACTAATGATTATTTCGCTGTATACTTAAGTTATTTCTAAAAAAAATATTAAAATCAACTTAAGTACCCCTGTACTACCTTCTTTGTTTTCGAATTTCAGATAGCAAAACAACACTTAAGTTGAATTCCTTTTATTAAAATTGATACTTTAATATGGTTAGAAGTATATAAATTAAACAAGAAGTGTACCCACTTAGCTTAATTTGAGCCCTTCCAATGCATCCATAAAGTTTACGAAGCAGACGACGGTAAAAATAGAGGCCACCATTGAGAATAGAGGATTGAAAAAGTAGAGTGCTAAGCTCAGTAAACATGTATTTGGGTTTTGTCCTATATGAATTTTCACGTTTTCAGAGGGATTAAACATTTTATACTAATTTTAAAAGTCGCGTTACTTCATTTTCTTCGCGATTTATATTTTAAAGGTTATTTTTTATTGTCATGGTCTTTTATTTTGAATTGAATTTAACCCTGTATTTAGCGTTATTTCTAAGTAATATCTATAAAGAAGTTGAAGCCTTGGTTGTTGTTAATGTGGAAGTTGAAACTAATTGATAGTCATCATGAAAATTGAGTCATATTTACACAAACTTCCAGAGAAAAATATATTTCACCAAACATATTGATTAAGTCTTCTATCTTATTTTCAGCCTTTAACCGAACTTTAAACCGAAAGTCTACAGAAAATGTTGATTGGTCTAGGTCTGTAACTCTTGTAGAGGTCAACAAAGCATATGCGTATCTAAGCGAAGCGAAGCGTATAAATAGTCTTTGCTCTCCCTCTAACCTCTTAAACGCACCGTGTAATGTAGCGAAACGCAGTTTTTTCTAACACTCAAAACCTATAATCAAACTAACTTGCAAACCCTCAATTGGCAATATTTTATAAATTAGATTTATCTGTAAAAGTTTAATTTTAAAATTTTAATATCAAATGGTTGACAATATTTTATTAATTAGCTTTATCGGTTCGCTGTAGTCGCGTTACCATGTTATCTGCGTCCGTGCGAAACGGAAATCAAACGAAATTACCTGGCGAGCGAAAATAATAATTAGTGCACTTCTTGTATTATTTATATACTTTTGCTATGGTACATTTGATTATAAAAATTTATAAATTACCAAACCCCTCCTCCCACCTCTCACCGTTTTTAAGTACCAAATGAAGTTATTATTTCAAGTGATTTCTGATTTGGCATAAATATAGGAGCGAGCATTCTACATTTTTACATTCTTCGTAATTACGAGCAAGTTTAAGGGCTAAATATTAGCTATGGAAAATAACGTGGATATGCGTGTAACTAAAGCAGTTCTTAGGTTTTCTTTTAAGCCTGATATGCCAAACGAAAAACAATTTTCGTTTAGAACGTTAGAAATAATGTTAAGAAAATATAAAAACTGGTATTGACGTGAATTGAACCTGCAAGAGGACGAAGGTTACATCGACGTCCATCTAGCTACCCATGTCGTCATTGAGAAGATTTTTCAAAGATTGGGCCCTCACTCAAGGGAATACATTAACGTAAGCTTGAAATTTGTTTTGATCTAATTATTATTATTATTATTATTATTCGATTCAAAACTTTGATTATACAACATAAAAACTTGCGGAGACGAAAGCGTTAGTAAGTTAGTGTATGTATGTATGTATGTACGATAGTGGATATATGAGACAGTGATAAATTGAACTAGTGAATAGAAGGTATGGATTATCGTTTAGCTTATTATTTTGATTTCTTTACTTTATAGATCGAGAGACGTATTGTAGGGGTCTCGGACGAGGACGAGGAAAAAGTTAATGCAATGCTAGATGTTTTTTTACACGGCGATTTACCCAACGCTGAATAAAACGAAGCATCTTCATCTTCGGTGAAACGGGTACCGACTCCCAAAATTGAAATTAAGGCAAAAAAAAATGAAAAAAAATCTGTATAAAAATAAAATAAATACATTTATTTTGATCCGAATGTGGTTTTTGTTATGGAACCAATGACAATAAGCTTTAAACTTGGCTTACTTTGATAAAAAACGTCTCTTATTCCCCAAGAACATGTATATTTATCGAGAATGTACTAGCTCTATTAGATATTTTGGAGGAAGGGCGAACTAAAATTTATGCTTGTTTACGAAATTAATTAGCATATTTTTTAAAAAAAACATTTATTCTTAACAAATGCATTCATGTTAGGATATGATTTACGGAACATGTACTTTCATGGGCTAGGCTTAGAAATTTAGTCTTAACTATTTACACTTTACAGGTTTTTAGGTCTAGCTTTAATTTTTTGCGTATTGGAAAATGTATTTCAGCATATTATTATAAGTAAACTTTTAGTGTTATCAATGTCCACCAGTTAGGAAATGGTTTATGGATAGGAAAATATTTATAAATACTAAAGACAGAGGCAGAAACTAGGAGAACAGAGGAAAAAGATTTTTGAGATGCCCCTGATGTGATGGCCTACATTGAAGATGTTGAAATTGTTTGGTGAGAAATCACAAAACCTTTAAAATAAAATAATAGATTTTCCGTATTTAATTTTTTTCTTAAAATCCTACTACTATGCCAAGAATGTATTTATTTATTTATACTCAGGGAGAATGAATATGTCGATAATATTTTTAGCGTTTCTCCAATTCCACCCGTTGAGATCTTTTAATATCACTGCTTTGAGAACCATGGCGCCATCTAAACTTTGAAATAATCATTAATTAAATATATTGATAAAAGAACTCTAGTGATGACACTTCCACTATTTTCAGTGACGTACCGATTCTCACGTGACTTTCATTTTCTGTGCGCGCGCACCCGATTAATAAGATAACTGAACTTTGAGCAATGGATTTTTTCCACTGGTACTTAAGATATGCCGTCAGGGTAGTCATGGGAATCAATTCTTAGTTACAGTTTTCGTTATCTCAATAAAGAGTCTTAGCATTGGGAATAGTCATTGAAGGTCACGCTGAAAAGTAATTTATAATAATAATAATAATAATCAGCTAGGCTATTTTATTATATTTAAAATGAAATTTTTAGGCATTCTTATATATATATATATATATATATATATATATATATATATTGGAAATGTATTAGACAGAAATTAGGTCTAGTAGGGGTAAGATTAGCGTAGAAATTAAGTTACTATCACGTGACTCGTTCATTTTTCTGTGCACGCGCACGTTTAATAAGATAACTGAACTTTGAGCAATGGATTTTTTTCCACCGGTACTTAAGATATGCCGTCAGTGTAGTCATAGGATTTTTCACTCTTAATAAATACTTTAAAATGTAAAAAATAAGACTCATTATTGAAAAAAACATAACACTTAGCCATTTTTTAGCAATCTTCTACGTAACTCAATTTTCCAAGAGGATTGTTTTCCGTAAACATTTTCAAGTGAGAGCTCGATTTTGATATCGTCAACGTGGTATTTCCAAAACTCTCCTTCGAGTAGCAAAGGGTTTTTTCCAAATACTCAAGTGGGTTAATATGTGCAGTCAATCATTAGAGGCAGTTTAAACTGTCAGAGAGAGACAGCCAATAGAATTTGAGGGTTATTTGAAGTTTAGATCACGTGATGAATTATTCTCAACAAGATAGGAATAAATTAATCTTCCGTGCGTCATTTCTCTACGGCGCATTGACGAGTAAAGACCTGCTGACGGATCGCTCAGTCTTTTCTACAGCTCGACAAAGGATTTCTACCCGTAAAGTAAGTAACTATTTTTTCTTGGTAATAGACTATATTTTTAGACATATTTAAAACAATTTGCATATTGAAAAAAGCGTTTATATTGAGAATTTTAGCGTAGAAATTTAACCATATTGATAAAATTAGGTTTAGTAGACTTAGGGGTAAATGTAGGCTTAGAGAATGTATCATTTGAAACTATAGAACGTATTTGGTCTAGATCAGCTATGGACATTGAAGTGTATCGACTTGAAACGTTTCGTCACTGGAAAAATCCGCACGTCACTAAGGAGCAACTAGCGAAGGCTGGATTCTACTATATTCAGCGGGGCGATGAAGTACGATGTTACAAATGCCATGGCGTATTAGAAGGATGGAAATCAGGAGACGTACCAGAACTTGAACATGCTAGATTCTTTCCAAACTGTCCGGCTAGGGATAATTCACCATCGGAAAAAAAGTACCTTTCGCTAGAATGGGACATTCCCCCGACGCCAAAAGCAACTACGGTCTCTGACAAAAGCTTCTCACCTGTACCTGAAGAAGAAGAAGAAGACGTTTGTGACTGTCCCTTGGATGTCAGACGATACTGCTGCTAAACACTACAAATACGTGAGTTAGAACTTTTAATTAAATTAAGTTGCAGGAGATCGTTTCACCCCATTTAAATGCCTGTAAACTTAACTACTTTAATTTGTTTTAATTGTGTAATGTACAAGATAACCATCTAATGGAATATCTGATAGTACCTACTAACATGTAAAACAAAGTTCTAAAATAAAAAATTAAATGTAAATAACTTGTTTTTATTGCCTAGAGATGAGAAAATTAAGGAGTTCTGAAGCGATAAGCAAACGGGTAAAAATCTAATCTCCAGATATCTGCGCGAGGAAAACTAATTTTGGAGAATGGGGATGGGGGAAAGCAACCGGTGATTAGAAGGGATGAAAGCAATGGGGGAAAGGAGCTGGTGAACGAGAGATAAAGTATCCAGTGAATGGGGGTGGGGGAGAGAATCTGGTGATTAGAAATTCTGGTGATTAAGGGAGGAACGCAATGGGGGAAAGGACCGGGTGAACGAGAGATAAAGTATCCAGTGAATGGGGGTGGGGGAGAGAATCTGGTGATTAGAAATTCTGGTGATTAAAGGAGGAAAGGCGCGGGTGAACGGCGGGAGCCAAGCTACAGCTTTGTGTCCTTCCGGTGATTGAGAATGAAATTCTCAATCACCGGATGGATATCCCCCTCTCTTTGTAAGCTTAAATTCATAATGGTTAATGTGTAGTATTTTTCTACCTTTTTACATTTTATAGTATTTCTTTATCTATATTTGTGTATCGGAAATGTATTTTAACGTATCGAACGTAGAGTAAATTTTTTTTTTATATTTTCTTTATATATTTGCGTATCAGAGTTGTGTGTTGTCGTATTAAAAGAAGAAAAAGGAACTTTTCATAGTGTTATTCTACCTATTTACATATCGGAAATGTATTTATATTTTACCGTATTTAAAATATAGGCAATTGTTTTTATTGGCTTGACTTAAATAAAGCGTGAAAGTTATTAGTTTCAAAATGATATTTACAAATCTTATCCACTAAAATTTAATTTAGTTTTAATTTTAGTGTTTTATAGTATCTTTCTGACTATATTTGTGTATAAGAATTATATTTTACCGTATTTAAATAGTAATAAAAGCGAATTGAAAGTTTGAAGAAAATATGAATTAAGTTCGTAAATAAAATCCTTTTATAGTACTTTTAAGGACTCTTAATACGTTTTCAACTTGAATAAAATTAAAAACAATAATCTAAGATACCCTTTAAAGTTAAATTCCTTTAGAGTTTATCAGTAAAACCACTTTAAGTATTTTTTCAATCCTTATACCTATATTTACATATTGGAATTGTTACAAAAGGTTCTTTTAAACGTAACTTAGTACACTAATTAAGTATTTTTAATTTACCGTAATTAAAATATAGGTAAGTGGTTTTTATCTTATTTTATACCTACGGAAGGGATAAATAAATTATAGCAATACATTTTTGGAGTTTGGAGATGGGTGGAAAAAAAATAAGGCTCTTCGTTTTTCCAACTGCTTTTCTGATGTACCCAAAAATGAACCAAAATAGACCAAAAGTACCCTTAAAACGACCAAAGTCACCATTTTCGGCCCTATGTACCCCATTTCGGACCAAAAGTACCTCAAACTGGACCTATTAGCTTTATTGTAATGTTAAACTCCCATAGAGATTCCCCTAAAAGAAAAAAACTTGCGGTCCAATTTTGGGTACATGAATTATTTCGGAGAGGGTATCCATGTTTTAAATTCAAATTAACCGCGCGCCCGGGCAATCCGCGCCTCCCAGGTAATCCGCGCACGCGCGCGCTATCTTCCTGCCTAGGTTATTAATCATACAACTTACATAATTTCCACTTATTTCGTACGATAAAACGCTATCGAGATATTCGTTTTAAGAAATACTCGTGAGATTGGTTCAAGTGTCAAGCGTACTACAATGATATTAAAATGAAGTTTAAAAATATTTCCATTCTACTTTAACAACGAATATTCCATGACGTCAAAACACTCTTAAATTCAAATTAACCGCGTCCCCCGGGGTAATCTGCGCATGCGTCGCCTGGGTTATCAATTTTTACATCATTTCAACTTATTACGTACGATTAAACTTGATAAGATATACGTTCAAGTATTTTTCGAGATAAGCGTAGATAAATGAACAAGTTGGCCTGGACACAATATGTTGATATCTGGGAAAACAAATCTTCGCGAGAAATACCCTAAATACATTGACTTTTGGACGATTTTACCCTCATTTCACCCCTTAAATCCCGGACCCCGATCCCGAACCTGACCCCGACCCCGGGATCGATGTCTCGCCCTCACTTTCCTTCTACTTCTGTAAATATAAATAACTCTTACTTTGGGAAAATAATGATGTATTATTGAACCGGTAGTGAAATATCAGAATTATAAAAATTAGCTTCATTCTTTAAAGGGAATATAACCTCTGGTATTTTGGTTGCCCTCCAACGGTTTTCGCTGTTGGCCGCTTCCTCCTATGGCTTTAGAGGAATCGGCGCTGCTTAGTGGTTTACTTGAGAGGTAATCCTTAAAATTGTGGGGTCTTCCATACAGATCGCGTTGGAGGTTATATTCCCTTTAGAATACTTTTTGAATTTGAAACTTAAATGCGTTTACGATAGTTACTATCGCCATCAAACTAAACTGGCATTTACCGGCGAAAAGTTTAGAAAGGGAAGAGTCTCCCCTTCCAAAACCTTCGATTATACAATCACTGTCACAGAATTTCCTTCGCTGAAAGTTTTTTGTTAGGATACAGTATATTTTCTTTTTGCGATAAATATTTCATACACATTCCTTAAAGAGGGAAACACTTCAAGATAATGCTTCATGAAACATTTTAGCGCCTTCTCTCAAACACTGCAAAAGTTTCAGGGCTTACGGGCGAAAATTTTATGGGAATGCCGAATAATTTTGTAAATTTGACAAAATCAAATAATAAAAATGTTTAAATAAAATACTCGGTTTTCTGAAATTAATTATTTAGTATTTCAGAAAATTAATAACAAAACTTCGATCCGCCGGTGGGAATAGTAAACCCGAAATTTAACGTCATAATTTAGTCGTATCAAATACTGGCAATATCTTAAACGGACCTACTTCAAGCTCGTTGGACGTCAAATTCGCACTCTAAACATAGTCACCCTAAAAATTTGACTGTGTCCGGAAAACTGTTGGTGAAAGTCAAAGCCGGTCTTAGGGCAAGGCGAACGAGGCGACCGCCTAGAGTCCCGCGGTAAGCGCTGCCTTCAGGGGCCCTGAGACGATTCATTGATTCGAATTTGATTCCGGGTAAGCTTTTATGATTCGAACTCGATTCCGGGTAAGCTTTTATGATTCGAACTCGATTCCAGATTCGAAGATGATTCTTTGATTCCGAAAAAAATTAAGATTCTCGGTCAGATTCCTGTGATTTGGAATATGGGAATCTGGTGTATAGCAATTTTATGAATTTGTTCACCGAGCGAGCAAACCCTATTTGTTTAGAACATTTCCTCGGCAAATATGTTATGTTGGGAAAAGGGCCCCGAACGCCCTAACGCCGGCCCTGGTAAGATAAAACAATTTATCGAAGGTCGAAATCAGTTCCGACTAAATATGCCCGCCGATTGCAATAAATTGTCTCAGTGAAATAAAAGAAAAAGTGGGGCCAGGATCAACTTTTTTTTCGCTTAGCCATTATTGCAAATTTGAAATTTTAATGTTGAATGGTTTTGTTTTGAACCCGAGGGGGCCCTGGCCCAACGGGCCCAATGGGAAAGACGGCACTGGATATCATAGATAGTCTTTAGCAAATGGGTCATTTTTCTAATTTTTTTAAAAACCATTATTAAAATGTTTCTTTATAGGGTATATAAACTTTTCTGTAAAAATTTGAAAGGTTTCTTTAGATTGGTTTATATAGACATTAATGAAGTTATCTTTAAACTTTCTATATTTTTTTTACAGTTTCTTTAGAAGTTATATAGAATTTCATCAAACTTTTTAAAGACCTTCATCAGAATTTTTAAAGATTATCATTAGAATTTTAACATCAGAATTTAAAAAGAATTTCATTGGAATTATAAAAAAAATTCATTAGAATTTAATCTGAATTTTTATAGAATTTAAAAGGAATTTTAACACAATTATTTTTTTATAAATAAAATTTGATCTGACCCTATCGTTACGTAGAGCTAATGGTAGATGAAAAAACATTTTGTATTTTTAATAAAACAAATTATCCCACAATGTTCGAATATTATAAAAATATTTTTATTTGAAATTTTTTACATATCATGAATTGCACTGAATTTCGAATTGCATTATTTTACTTTGTTGGACAATGAGTCCATTATGTCCCTTTTTCGAGCATTTGGATACCTTTTCATAGTATATCCTAAAAATATATATGAAAATTAGAGATAACTATTCAAAATATGATATCAAGAACATTTCAATTTTTCAAAGTCACATTTCCACAACCAAAACATCTATCTGTTAAAGGGATCCCTCACTCACAACAGGGGAAGGCACAGGGGTCACGAAAAAACTGGTTTTGAAGCACACTGCAAGTCTGGATTTTAAGTGACCCCTCTGCCTCCCCCTGTTGTGAGTGATGGATCCCTTTAACCAGGGCAGATGGGGGGGGGGCAGGGAAACCAAAATCCCCAGGGCCCACCAAGGACGGATAGGGGGTCCCGTTGTTGTAGGGGTAGGGGTCCATCGAGAAGTTGAAATATGTTTTCAGGGTGTGAAGGGGGGGGGGGCGTCCCATCCAAGGGCCGGCGAGTATCTTTTGCCCCAAGCATCAGAAAACCTCTGCAAGACCCTGCTGATAACTTTGGTTTATTAACTTCAGATAGTATAAAATTCAACTAATTATACAAACCAACAATTGCTTCTAGTTTTGCCTTGTCCAAGCCAGGCTTCGGTGTCATCCATTTGTGGGCATTACTTCCGCGACCAGTGAGAGATTTTCCAATTATATCCTCCATGGGAAATAAGTGGACCAATAGCGATCTAGCTAGGACTGTTGGTCCAGTTGATGACCTTAACATCATGGTTAAGACATTTTTTTCCACACTTACACTGGGTCCAATTACGACCATAGTCTGCTGGAAGAACATATTATTAGTTGAAGTTAAATTTCAATAAAAGGCTTAAAACCTAAAATGGTAAAATATAATGAAATATCTTACATTTTGGAAGTCATCAATAGCTCTCGGTTGAGATGATTTTTCAATATCATCCGAAAAACCAGAGCTTCCAAACGAAGCCACGGTTTCAGAACTACCACTCTGGTTGAAATTACTTTGCCTCGCCGATTCAACCAATGTTCTCAACTCAGATAGCAATGATTTTGTCTCTACATTTTAAAGGCAAAATAAAACAAATACATATTTGGAGCGAAATGGCTTAAAAATCAAGAATATTGTTATTCCGATATTTGAAGAAAACAATCAAGATAAAATTCAAAATAAAAATTAGTGAAAAATGGGGCGAAATTATAATAAAATGTAGGAAATGAGGTAAAATTAAAGGAATTTTTAGGAAGGCATTGAAAATATAAGAAACCTGATCACCATATATTTTAAGGGGGTAATACCTTTTTGCTTTTCTAGTTCATCTAAAATCTTCACATTTTCTCTCTTCAATAGCTTGTATTTCTCTTTTAAGGCACTATATTTTTCACATTTGCAAGGATTGGATTTAGGAACAGAATCATTAGCCATTACATCCCGCATCAACATAATCTGTTGATCCTCCTTAAGTCGCTTTTTCTATAAAAAAATTATTTAAACAAACGTCTACTGCCAATTTCCAACAAATATCACCTCAGAGTTGTTGGTAGTTACTACACGACATTCATTTCCGGTTAAAGTTGTTAGCCTACTCAAATTGTTGTTTGCAATCTCAGTTCTTTTGATTTCCATCTCGGCCGGCTTTCCTAAATTTCAAAATTTAATTAGGATTTGTAGTCATTAAAATGTTTCCATATAACTAAAACAATTTTAATTAACCAACAAATCAGCATAAAATGTAGAAATTATATTGCATCAAATAGGGACTGGCAATGTTACATCATCCATGCTTCCTCTTATAACAGTTATAAGGAAACCTAACATTATGATGTGCTACTACCCCTGCATTTTGCATTCCACCCACCATGGCCAAAGCTATGGAGTGATAGTTCCCTATAAGGTATACCAGCTTGCAAGATTAAATTTTATCAAAACCCCAGTGAACCTGAAAGCAACACTGTTGGATTAAGAATATGTTACTTATGCCAAACCCAGGACTTCCATTTCCCTATACCAATTTAGGTCCAGAAATGGATTGTAGGATATAAATTTTTTTTAAATTGTAATATTTTACCATGGGCGAGCAATAGTCCTGGAGATAAAGGTTCTCCGTTTTTCCAATGAAAATCTAATTCCTGACCAATGTATTTATCAGGATTTTCTAGCATACTTTTCTTTAGCTCTGGATTATGCTTCATTATGTCCTCTAGGCTTAAAACATCACACATATCAGTGCCACTCCATTTCAACACAAAGAACAACCTTTTTGCTTTCGACATATTTCAATCTAAAAATAGATTTTTTTTAAAACAATTGTTCATTGCAATTTTAAATTAACAGGTAAAAACAATCTCAACTTACCAAATTAAAGTTCTAAGAAATGTTCAAGAATTTTCTCGTCACCTTTTAGTTAACTTTTTAATTCATAACTAACTTGCAAAAGTTAAATGGCGAACAAAAGTTGACCTATTCACAAAGACTTGATTTTCTTTGTTTCTTCTTCAAACAAAGTAGGAGACCCTCTAGTCGCAGCGGATACACTTTAGTAAAATATCCACCACGTGAAAATTTGCCAAGCATTAAAACAACTTTCAAATGTGGCAGATTAGAGTCGCGGTTCGATTGGCTATCGTTCGACTACGGCCAACTTAGATTTGCTCTTTCCGTCACTGAGCAGCTAGAAGTAGTTTTTGGTTGAAAATAAAATAAAAACGTTTGCTATGAACGTATTATGATTATAAAATATATTATGTAATATGAATAATATAAACGACTTTCTTTTAATCGAGGCATGGCACAGCCAAAAAAAACATAGAGTGAGGAATTTGTGCATATAGCATAGATCATGTACGGATCGAAAGTTTCGAAACATTTCTCATTCGTCGTGAATCGTCGGTGGCGTCTTCTACGGCTAGTGGTAATAAGCCGCTCGTATTCGAGACTGCCAAATAAATAAATAGTTATGTTGTAAAAGATAGATGACGCCATCGACTAATGATAAAAGTATGATTCCATGCATGATTTAAAATAATGTTTCGCGATGCCCCAATCACCGCAGATATCAATTGAGGCTCTAGAAGAATATTTACTACTTGATGGTACGAGCTACGACCGGATCCAAGTTGGTGGTGGTATAAGGCCTTTGCGGTTTCGATAAACGTATTACAGATTATTTAATTTGACGTTAATTAAGTGTAACGATTCGTGGTACGAACTAATGATATTTTGAGTAAGAAATTACCAACCTAATAAAATTTGTAAGTATTGAAAACAAATTACTTTTAAGTTGAGTGATTATTGAAACAAACTAAGCCTTTACAGATGTATACCAAATCATACCCTGATTGAAATGGGAAAAGTAAATGCGAAAAAAGGCCTTTGGAAACTAGCTTCTTATAAAGGTGTCATTCATATTCCTAGAAAGACTGAATATAGAATTAGGAATGCCAAAAACAAGAAAAGCAATATCATATTTGAGTCTGATCCAAACGTTCGAAATCAAGAACAATCTACAACAACCATTGGAGCAATTAAATATTGTGATAACAGGTCAACACCGTGTACAAGTAATAGTTCAGGACCGACAATATCATCATTGAACTCTACCAGTTATTGCACACTCCGACCCCTTGACCTATAGAATATTCTATAGAAAAACTATTAGAAATTCAAAATATCGTGTCTACTAAGTATCCCATAGAATGTCTTTAAAAAAATATTATCCAACTCTTTTTATAATTCTAAAAAGTGTATTTTAAATTTTCGTATAATACAATAGCGAAAAATTCTAAAGAATTTTCGTAGCATTTCTATAAATCTATAATATATTATCCCCAAGTTATTCTATAGCTTATATAATAATGTTTCTACTAAGTATATTATAGAATGTCTTTAAAAGAATATTTGAATATGTTTAGAATTCTAAAATTTTTACCCATATATTTAAAACAATACCGACTAATGCTAAAGAATTTTTGTGCAATTTCCATAAGACCATTCTACATCCCCGAGCTATTTAAATGCTATATTCAATATTTTCAATTACAACGTTTGCTTAAATAATTGGTTTTCGGTATTTAAAATAATAATAATAATAATAATAATAATAATACAGTGGCGGCTTAAGAAGGCTGGGTCCCCGGGGCGGAAATGTTTCGAGACACCCCCATAGAGACGTGCAGAGGTTCTCACGGGTCCTTCGATTTCCCCCCTCCCCTTGAGCCCAAAATCATTTTTCAAGTTCCAACGTTTTGATTTGCACCCCTTTCCCCTCTAGCTTCTCTTCTCCGATGACACCCCTAGCTACCCTGGTACCCGGGCCGGACCGCCCCCTCACCTCCCCCCTTACGCCACCACTGTAATAATAATCAGATAGGCGAATACCCAACAGCGTAGTCAATAATTCGGAAACTCAGTGAAGTAATTAAGGCCTTTTTACTCACAAGGAAACATTATTTCGTTATCTTTTGTGGCCCTCCCGCTCCGCAGTTCAGTTATATTCGCCTCTGAATTTGTTTCAGTCAAAGCTATGCCCAATTCACATGTCAGTTATTTCAGGAAAAATATTTCAATACATTTAATTGAAAAACAAAATAGTTTTAATACTTGTTTTTTTTTAATTTTTATTACATACTTGACAATTTTGTAATTTTATTCACATACTGGACTATTTTATAATTTAAATCACACACTTCATAATTGTATAACTTTAATCACATTCATATAAATTTGGCATTTCAAGAATATAAATGTAACCATCAAATTTTGAATTATTTGTACCTAACACCATAACCTTGACTTCTACATCTGATACAGGGTATGCCAAAATTTTATTAGTAAATTTGCACTTAGAAAATATTTGGTTTTTAATGCCTGATTGGTGGTATAATCTTACTTCTTTGATTATTGCAAAATAACTATAGCTACAGGGGCAGTTAGTAGAAATGCAATTGCAAATATTATCTTTTATACTAAACAGTTTATGCACAATACCATAGGATCCGTCTTTTAACTTTACTGCACAGTTACATCTTTTTGCTACTTCGTGACAACATATAGTATGGCCAGAAATAGTAATTTTTTGAAATTCGAATACTCTTTTTAAAAGTGATATATTTTCTTCTCTGAAATATGGTTCCAAGGCTAACTTTTCCTCATTATTTATAGCACATTTTTTTGGTAGACCATGAGCAAAACATTTATCGTTGATTCTACTAGTGCGTTTCAGCAATGGGTATCCTCTAAGCAAATTAGAGAAGTAACCTTGGATATCTTCGGAGGAACTTGAAAATGTTTTATTAGCTAACAGAGAAATTGTAGTTAAAATGGAAAATTTTTCAGCTATTTGGTGGGGCACTTTCTGAGTTCCATTAAAAAGTTTCAAAAGTTTGCCATTCATGTTTTCAAACTGAAAACATGATACGGCCCATAAAGGTCCCCAATTATTTACAGTTTCATGCAAGTGAAGGAGTAAATGGACATTATATGACATGGTATCATTTCCATATAACTCGGAATATTGTTCAACAAATATTCTAAGATAGTTAGCTGCCTCAACAACCATTTCCGGTGAAACAATTGAGGATAGTAAAATTTTAACACCCAATACCAAATGAAGCCAGTGTTTATAAAACCTGTCCGGTATGTACTTGATTAGTATTACTGGTGAACAAAATAGAAGCCAAGAACGCCATTCGTTAGCTTTCCATTGTTTCCTATCTTTTATTGTTCGTGGTGTTCTTGTTACCTCATCTACAGGTTTCAGAGAAAGTAAATGTCGTCTATCTCGTCAATTTTTCTTCCAAGGTAATAATCTTGTTTATGGCTAGACGAGTCAAACCACATACAAGAGGTGGCTTTTACCACACCTTGTCACACACAGTGCATGTAATCAACTACAAATCCTTCCACTACGTCGAAGTAATTCAGGAGCATTAAAATCGAAAATCCTTTAACTCCATTGACTGGCTTTTTAAGTTGTACTGCAGTTTTTGCATCTCTTTTCATTTGAGCTACAGTCCTTTTTTCAAATTGTCCCGCTCTATAAATTCTTGTTCGGCCTTCACCTCTCAACACCATATCCCCTTCATTTAGACACCAATTGCACCCATTCGCTCCATTAAATTGATTTATCTTTTGCAATTCACAACGAGCTATCGAATCAGAAGTTAATGGTCCTGGAAATACTTTTACAGATCTCACGTTATTTGACCCTGGGTGATTGTACTTAAAACCCTCTGATGAGAATTTATTTAACTGGTCTATAAATGGTTTCAAGAAAGTGTTGATATCTGGTTTCCCATTGCCAAACCACAGAGCACCTAACTGAACATCCTTTCGCTGTGAAATTTCCAATTCATTTACTATGTAAAGTAAAGGCCAGATACTGAAGTCAGATGAGTGGAATACAGGAACCCCATCTGTATTCCATGTAACTGAAAGGTGGTATCAATCGCAACCAACGTCTAAAGGGCCATATGCAAGGTACAACTAAGCAAAAAATCAACTCCGATCGTGGGTAGCAGGGAAAACGCTCCCTTCAACGTTGCTCCAAAGGACAAATCAACGATTTTACAGAAAAACGCAGTCTTCGTATCGAGATTCGAACCGTGTACAACTAGCAAGAATTTAAAAAGTGGGTTGGTCGAAACTCATAATCTCCAGACCATAAATTGGCTTTAGTTCAAGACAAAGCACGACGAGTACTCAGCATCATTTTACATATCCTGCTCTTCCTCAGAATATCATGAGTTATTGGACCCAACCAAATGGCCAGCTGGAATCCTTGTAAAAAAGTTTCGCGGTCGTCTCTTTATTAATCAAATCCAAGTGGATGAGTGCGTAAACTTAGAAAACGTAACCAGTAAGAATATTCAAGTTATGAATCATCCAGATGTATCGAAAGACATAGTACCGGAAGCTAATCTCGAATAGGAGGATTGTTGACAGATGTCACCGAAACAATTTTGCGACACTATGGAGGACGAAATCTACAAGAAACTGACACTAATCTACCAAAATGTCAATGGTCTTAGGACAAAAATAGGCGAGTTTCATTCGGGGCTTGAAATCACCGACGCTGATATTATTTGTATCACAGAGACGGGCCTTAATCATTGCTTCTTTAATAAAGACTTCATACCATCAAATTTTAATTGTTATCGCGCAGATCGTATTCAAACATCAGCGAACACTCAGTAGCCCCGCCAGGGATTTTATGAACGTATGCACAGCCTGAATTAGAGGCCCCATCTATAATGTTTATTTAAAAAATTCCCGAGTTTCAAGGATTTTTTTTATTTAAATGTTTTAAATTTTGACATGATTTCTATTTTCCAATTGAATTTTTAAAGGCATTTTAATCAAGGAATGACACTCTTCGATTAGTTTTTTTTCCAAATTCGTCGACTAATAACTTTGGGTTTTCTTTTAAACAATTCGACAAATCACGATTTATCGACAGTGTAGCCAGATTTGAAAGCCTAAATTCTCCCATAGTTGTCCGAAGACGTGTTTCAATTCTTTTGAGTGAACTGATACTTCTTTCTGAGATTGTATTTGCCACAGGAATGCAAGAAACAATTTTGTAGTATTTCACTAGGTCGGGGAACCCATCTGCCATTTTAATTAAATAGTGGAAGCAGTCGATTACGCTGGTAAATTTCTTGGGGATAATTAAATTTCTGGCTATTTTAATTTGGCTTTTTAACGAATTCAGGTCGAATTGAAACCGATTATAAGTGTTACAATGGGTTACGATATCGTTTTCGTTAAGAAAGTTTTCCGAGTTAGGGTCAGACGCCATTATACCTTTGAATAAGCCAGAGTTTTCCAATAGTCGAATTTTCATTTCTGAAATAAATTTATCAACTAATTCGAAATAGGTGGACCTCAACTGGTCAATCAGGGTTTTTGCTTCCGTTTCCCTGCTACCCGTTGTACTCGTTACCACACTATGTTTTAATCTCTTGTTAGGGATTATTTTACGTTTCCGTAAAGCTATCGGTTCGCTGTTACGATCAGGTATTGCAATAAAAGCAGATTCTGCGATTTTAGTAGCTTCTACCCAAATTAAATCAAAACGTTCCGAGTTCCTACATTCTTCTAAGGTCTTAACGGTAGCTTGGCAAATGGCAACGGCTTCCGTTAAAATAACTTTCGAACTTTGCAAGTATTCCGACAGGGAATTCGTTACGCCTAATACTTCGTCTAGTGCGACAATTAATATTAAGTTGTTAAAGTTATGTAATTGGGATATACAGGGTCTTTTTTTTTGCTCGGAAAAGTGTTTTTTTTTCAAAAACTATTTATAGTACCGATTTCAAATTTGGAAGGTCAATTCTCTATACCGTGGGACATCAGTTTGAGAAATTTGAGCGTTTTCGGTAATGTTTTTCACCAATTTTGAAAAATTATTTTTCGACCACTAGGTGCGAGATAAAAAATTTCTATTATAAAGTTGTAGGCCGTCATCGAAAACCCTTAAAAATTGTTCACTCGACGAAAAACAACTTATTTATCAGTGAAAATTCGAGCTTGAAAAATTTACAAGTTGGTGAAGCCAAATTACGATTGTTTGAAACGATAATTGAAAAGGGAACAAGTCTAATACAAACGTAGTAGAGTTTTTAAATGCAGATATTTTATTCACATAAATTTTTACAAAACATTTTCAATAATATCACCATTGGCTGCAACACAGGTTTGTGCGCGGACAATTAAGTTCTCAAACGCTTTCTCTACCATTTCTGGTGTGACGTCTCGGCAAGCACTGATTATTCGTCTAATGAGTTCCTCCCTATTTTCAATGGGCGTGGCGTATACCTTTGCTTTAACGAATCCCCAGAGAAAATAATCCAGCGGTGTTAGGTCAGGTGACCTTGCTGGCCAATGCACTGGACCATTTCTCCCTATCCACCTTTCAGGAAACTCGTTGTTGAGGTGCTCAGTTACTTGCCGGGAAAAATGCGGAGGGGCGCCATCTTGCTGAAACCACAACTGACGTCTTTCAGCCAATGGAAGGTCGTCGATTGCGTCACTCAGTTCTTTCTGTAGAAAATGTAAATACCTTTGGCCGTTGAGGTTCGTCGGCAGGAAAAAGGGACCAATCAAACGGTTTCCAACAAGTCCAACCCAAACATTGACCCGTTCAAATTGAACCTGGTGATGATATTCAAAACCCCAATGTGGGTTGATGTCAGACCAAAGATGGCTGTTTTGATGATTAAAGGGCCCATCTCTAGAAAATGACGCTTCGTCGGAGAACAAAACATGGCGCAAAAATTGTCTATCTTCTTGGACAGCATTTAGTAACCAGTTGCTAAATTCATAACGTCTTTGATGGTCTCCGTCAATTAGTCCTTGGTGGAGCGTAGCTCTGTATGGGTGATAGCGATTCTTACGAAGAATTTTCCACACACGATTTGCAGAACAACCCAAATCAGCAGCGGCATTAGCGCAACTGTGACGAGGATATGCCACAAAGTACGCGAGTACATTGTTCTCGAAGTCTAAATCCGGTTGACCCAATCCGCGAAACCTAGGCTGCAAGTTACCAAATTGATTGAAATCGTGAATTGCTCGTCTTACTGTATTTACAGATGGTGCTCCATTTGGATGTTTTTCTGCGAAAATTTCAGTCACTCTTCTAAGGTTTTGCGCTGCTTCTCCATAGTAAATGGCAACTATCTCGGTACGCTCAGCTACTGAATATTATCAAACACTGATAATAATCTCCCAAAGTTTTCCTTTAAATACCCAATGCATGTTTAGGATTGTCCTATAGCCTCGTGTTTTTTAAATCCGGTCGTTTTTTTAACCAAAGTTTCAACTGGATTAGGTAATTCGGTTTCAATTATCGTTTCAAACAATCGTAATTTGGCTTCACCAACTTGTAAATTTTTCAAGCTCGAATTTTCACTGATAAATAAATTGTTTTTCGTCGAGTGAACAATTTTTAAGGGTTTTCGATGACGGCCTACAACTTTATAATAGAAATTTTTTATCTCGCACCTAGTGGTCGAAAAATAATTTTTCAAAATTGGTGAAAAACATTACCGAAAACGCTCAAATTTCTCAAACTGATGTCCCCCGGTATAGAGAATTGACCTTCCAAATTTGAAATCGGTACTATAAATAGTTTTTGAAACAAAACACTTTTCCGAGCAAAAAAAAAAGACCCTGTATACCCACGACACTCAGTAGCTTCCTCAGGTTTTCCGTTTTTAATTAGATTCTCTAACGTTAAAACTACGGAATCGAGTCTATTTCCAAAATAACTAACACCTTTTTTTTACTCCACCACCGAGTGTCACAGCTTTGTGGCATTTTAAGTATCTCATAGCCCAGATCTTTTTGGGAGTTTTCAAAATATTCGCTTCTAATAACCGAATTGCTTTGAAAATTGTATATGGCCTGAACCAAACCAAGTAGTTCCCTAACTGCCAATATTTTGGAGCAACAGTCAACTAAAACTAAATTTAAGCGGTGCGCGTAGCTATGCACGTACGGACAATGTCCGCCTACTGCCTCTTCTACTTTCACCCTCACTCCTTTTACGTGTCCGCTCATTACACTTCCCCCGTCATATGTCTGTCCAACGCAATTCTCCAGTTTTAAACCACCCTATGTCAAAAGATTTTTAATTGCCAAGCTGATATTCTCAGAATTGAACTTATGTAAATCAGTAAAACCTAGAAATCTTTCTACGACACCTATTTCTATTCTGGTATATCGAATACAAACGCTTAGCTGCTCCACCCCTGCATTGTCTCGGGTTTCATCGGCAATTACAGAGTAAAACCTACCGGATTCGATGACCTCTTCGACAATCATTTTCCTTACTAAATTTGCACAAATGTCAATTATTTCATTTTGTACAGTGCTGTAAATATATTTTGCATTATTGGGCATACTCTCGCATTTGGCTTTCAAATCAGGACATTTTATTTTCAGAAGTTCTAAAATTTCAATAAAATTTCCTCTGTTTCCAATTTTATCGGCAGATGTATTCCCCTGAAGTGCTAAATCTTTTTGAGAACATAAAATTATGACTTCCACGTGTGCAGATAATACCTCTCTATTTGTAATTACGTCAAGTCTATGGTGGCCATTAACCTGACACGCTATTGATCCACGAGATTTTAATTCAGTGTAGTCTAAATAAATTCTATAGGCTAGTTGGTGGAAGATTTATTCGAAGTGAAATGTTCTTCGAATTTTTTCGCCATATTTTTCCAATCCGAAAATCCGTTCACAAATCCAGTATTTCTACTGCCTAGAAAATGACGGCAACAAAAGCAGTAAACTGCATTTTTTGCAACTGAATACTCAAGCATTCAATATTTGTCGTACCAAGAAGAAATGAAACCACGATTTTTACCACCCATTAAAGTTTTAGGAAAAGGATTGAGTTTAGGCTGAACTGGAAGGCAATCTTTATCTAAACTAATATCCAATTCGGGTAAGCTCACTTCTGTTAAATTAGTTAAATCTTGCACATCGGCAGATATAGTAGGGTTTCTAATAATTTCGGCTTCATTACTTAGTGCAATGTCTAAAGCAGAACTGACGTTTGGAAGAACCTCATAAATATTACCACCTTCGAATTCTAAACCCTCTTTATTTCCCAAGCTTTCCCCGGGACTATCATTAAGACTCTTGCCTGACGATTTCAAAAAAAGTTCCATTGCGCCTTTCTGACTACTAACAACACCATCTTCTCTCTTGCGCTTCTGGCGTTTTTGGGCCCCAGATAAAAACTTTCGGGTGCTCATATTTTAAAACTTAATTTAAAACCTATTCTAAACGAAGCTTGTAATAGCTTAGTAGTCTCGAAAAGACTGTTTGGATAAAGCAGAGCTATAGTATATGTAAATATAATAGCTAATTAGGTTTCAAAAAGGCAGTGGGAAAATCAGCTATAAATAGCAAATTAGCCTTGAAAAAGGCTGTTTGGAAAATTAAGCTACAATAGCTTATTAGCCTTGAAAAGGGCTTTTTGGAAAATTAAGCTACAATAGCTTATTAGCCTTGAAAAAGGCTGTTTGGAAAATTAAGCTACAATAGCTTATTAGCCTTGAAAAAGGCTGTTTGGAAAATTAAGCTACAATAGCTTATTAGCCCTGAAAAAGGCTGTTTGGAAAATTAAGCTACAATAGCTTATTAGCCTTGAAAAAGGCTGTTTGGAAAATAAAGCTACAAATAGCTTATTAGCCTTGAAAAAGGCTGTTTGTAAAATTAAGCTACAAATAGCGTATAAGCCTTGAAAAAGGCTGTTTGGAAAATTAAGCTACAATAGCTTATTAGCCTTGAAAAGGGCTTTTTGGAAAATTAAGCTACATTAGCTTATTAGCCTTGAAAAAGGCTGTTTGGAAAATTAAGCTACAATAGCTTATTAGCCTTGAAAAAGGCTGTTTGGAAAATTAAGCTACAATAGCTTATTAGCTTTGAAAAAGGCTGTTTGGAAAATTAAGCTACAATAGCTTATTAGCCTTGAAAAAGGCTGTTTGGAAAATTAAGCTACAATAGCTTATTAGCCTTGAAAAGGGCTTTTTGGAAAATTAAGCTACAATAGCTTATTAGCCTTGAAAAAGGCTGTTTGGAAAATTAAGCTACAATAGCTTATTAGCCTTGAAAAAGGCTGTTTGGAAAATTAAGCTACAATAGCTTATTAGCCCTGAAAAAGGCTGTTTGGAAAATTAAGCTACAATAGCTTATTAGCCTTGAAAAAGGCTGTTTGGAAAATTAAGCTACAATAGCTTATTAGCCTTGAAAAAGGCTGTTTGGAAAATTAAGCTACAATAGCTTATTAGCCTTGAAAAAGGCTGTTGAAAAATCACCTATTAAATCTAGTTAAATTCTGGCCAAAAGAGACTCGAAATTGAGAACTATCTTGCTCAGCAGACGAAAATGAAATGACGATTGACGAAACGCGAAGCCCTAATCACTGACGGACCCCGTTCGATGGTCACTGAAATCACGTGACTTCGCAAAAGAGGGAAAAAGGGGAAACCCAAATTCCTCAATATTTGAAAGAATAACCCCTTCCTATCAAAGCAATTCGCCACCGAAAACTACAGCTGCGCCACCTAGTCACACTGCCTAGAACTATATTTGGGTGATACGGGTAATGGCGTTATGCGAAAATGCGCGTTTTATAACATCAATTAAAACATTTTACTAACGATTTTAGCATATTTTTTAAGGCGTGTTCGAATGTTTTGTATTAACAAAGGTGTATATACGACATTTATTTATTAATTTTGAACTGTCAATAGGTATTGAATTCGTAAATATAAGTATAAATATTCGAGTTTAATAACACTATGAGTAGGCCTTGGAGAATTTAAACACGGGATCAGTTTGAAAGTTTTATAGGTATGTAGGAAATTTAATCGTATAAGTTAAAATTTTTATTTACCATGGTTTAAAATATTAATTTAATAGTTGTTTAAAGCATGACTGATACTTCATGGTATTCTTGATTTTATTAAAAACAGTGAAAATTTACATGTTTCCGAAGCTTTCGGGTTCGAGACCCCTCGTCAAGCGGTATTTTGAAAACTGAATAATTTTACAGATTGAATTACAAATTGTGGAATTTTCGATACAGAGATTAACATTTCTCATACAAATAAGTTTTTTATGATTTAATTTTTAGGTCTCCCCAATTTTTAATACAAATTTTACCCTTGTCTAAATTTAATTCTCCTATATTTTTAATTGCTACTGCCTCTTTAAAATCTCTTTTAAAATAATGTTGTTCTTTAAAAACAATATCACCGTTATCAAAATCCATATTATGCCCTTTTGTCGCCCATATATAGTTTGCAATTCCGTTATATTTGTCACCCATTTTTATACATTTTTTATGTTCATCCTTTCTTATTTTAAACTTTCTTTTAGTTTGGCCTATGTAAGATTTTTTACATTCGCAAGTTAATTTATATATAATACCGGTTTCGTTATTTTTATCTATTTTAGGTTTATTCTTTATAAGGATTGACTGTATTGTTTCTGATTTTTTACTTTTTAAATTTATATTTATATTTTTTAATTGTCTATTTGTTTTTTCTGTTATTCCTTTTACATATGGGAGGATTAGCATGTTTTCATAATTTTTAGGTATTTTAGGTTGTTTTATTATGTGTGAATTAAAGATATCTTCGATTAGATTTTTTGGGTATGCACATTTTTCTAATTGTTTTGAATATATTTCTTTATCTTTTATGGGGTTATCTGATATTGTTTCAATTTTGTGTTTTAGACTTTTTAGAATGCTTAATTTTATGATATTTGGGTGGGATGACTTGTAATTTAAATAATTTTTAGAGTGTGTAGGTTTTTGATATATCGAAAGTTGGAAATCATTTTTTTCTCTTTTAATTTTTATGTCTAAGAAAGAAAGGGTTTGGTTTATTTCTGATTCATTTGTGAATTGTATGTTTTCATCAACAGAATTTGCTATTTCAGTTAATTTTTCAATCAATAGAGATTTCTTTTTTAAACATAATATGTCATCCATAAATCTATACCAAAATTGATTGTTATTTATGATATCTGGGTGGTTTATAATTTGGATTTCGACCTTTTCCATATATAGATTGGCAATAAAGCCTGAAAGTGGGTTTCCCATTGCTAAGCCTTCCTTTTGTTTGTAAAATTGTCCATTAAAATTAAAAAATGTATTCTTTAGGCATATTTCACTAAGTTTTAAAATAGTATCTATGTTTAATGTGGTTCTGGCTTAACTGAAATAGCAAATTCTGTTGATGAAAACATACAATTCACAAATGAATCAGAAATAAACCAAACCCTTTCTTTCTTAGACATAAAAATTAAAAGAGAAAAAAATGATTTCCAACTTTCGATATATCAAAAACCTACACACTCTAAAAATTATTTAAATTACAAGTCATCCCACCCAAATATCATAAAATTAAGCATTCTAAAAAGTCTAAAACACAAAATTGAAACAATATCAGATAACCCCATAAAAGATAAAGAAATATATTCAAAACAATTAGAAAAATGTGCATACCCAAAAAATCTAATCGAAGATATCTTTAATTCACACATAATAAAACAACCTAAAATACCTAAAAATTATGAAAACATGCTAATCCTCCCATATGTAAAAGGAATAACAGAAAAAACAAATAGACAATTAAAAAATATAAATATAAATTTAAAAAGTAAAAAATCAGAAACAATACAGTCAATCCTTATAAAGAATAAACCTAAAATAGATAAAAATAACGAAACCGGTATTATATATAAATTAACTTGCGAATGTAAAAAATCTTACATAGGCCAAACTAAAAGAAAGTTTAAAATAAGAAAGGATGAACATAAAAAATGTATAAAAATGGGTGACAAATATAACGGAATTGCAAACCATATATGGGCGACAAAAGGGCATAATATGGATTTTGATAACGGTGATATTGTTTTTAAAGAACAACATTATTTTAAAAGAGATTTTAAAGAGGCAGTAGCAATTAAAAATATAGGAGAATTAAATTTAGACAGGGGTAAAATTTGTATTAAAAATTGGGGAGACCTAAAAATTAAATCATAAAAAACTTATTTGTATGAGAAATGTTAATCTCTGTATCGAAAATTCCACAATTTGTAATTCAATCTGTAAAATTATTCAGTTTTCAAAATACCGCTTGACGAGGGGTCTCGAACCCGAAAGCTTCGGAAACATGTAAATTTTCACTGTTTTTAATAAAATCAAGAATACCATGAAGTATACGGTCATGCTTTAAACAACTATTAAATTAATGTAGGAAATTTATTATTATCTTCACATTAGAACAAGCCCAGATTGTTCTAATTTCATAGACTAGTAGCTTCAGCATTTTGTATAATGTATAATGTATTTTAAATAATTTTATTTGGTATATTAGTGAATCGCTCCATGCTTGAAATTTTTAAGTATATTGGATCCATAGAATAAGGTGTGCGGATGCTTAAAACAAAAGTTAAAATTTGAAGTTGGTGATGGAAAACACAGCATTGAAAGTGTCCATTGTTCATGCAATAGTGGGTAAATATATTTTTATTAAAACCCAATTATTTAATGTAACCTGTTTTACTTATTATTCTAGAAATTCAGGCTTTTGCAAACATGCAGTAAATTGCTGGTCTATTTTATATATAAAGATACTGAGAGCTATCCCAACTTTCTGACTTTAGAAGTGGGGTAAAATGAAGGAAAAGAACTAACTGTGCCTTCGGTATTGTACGGTAATAAAATGGTTAGAGTTGCGAGGGTTAAATTTGGCTGGCTCAAAAAGGTTTATGTACTCTTATTTGGTCACTTAGTTAGTCTCAAAAATTTATTTCTAGCTTTTAGTCGGGATGAAATATTTGTGGAGAGTCCATTTGTAGCGAAGATAATATCAATTGAAGAGGCAGTGGCACAAAATAACTAAGTTGGAAAGGAAGGAATCTACTGGCTAACGACTGTAGAGGCTACTATGGAAAAATTCAGCTAGGCCTTTTCTTTTTTTTGTCTATTCTCTCAAGGGCTATTTTTAATTGATATTAAGAGAGACTGACAATATTTGAAGAAAAACGTTGTCCAAATATATAATTTTTATTTTAGATTTTAGTTAAAGAAAAGTTATAATTAAATTTACACTTCTAGTCAAGGAAAGCTATATTTATAATATGTTAAATTAGTTCCTATTTTAAATTTTGGCCAATTAGTATTTGTAGATAACAAATGGACTGAACTATTTATGTTATAAATTTTCTACTCAAAGCCATGTTAACTAAAAAGGCAAAAACAAATGTATTATAGAATTAATTCAAAGATAAAAGCAATTAAATTCATTGAAGAAACCACTTAATTAGAAATTACAATAGAAGTGAATAAAATGTTAAGATATGCAAATAAGTATTAAAAATAAAAACCATTTGAATTTACAGTATTATTTTTAATCATATTGGGATCTGCGGCAATAGCTCGAAATGTTATTAATCAACTCGAAAACTCATACCGAACCATCAGGGTGGCAAAGATAGGAAAATTGGGGTCCAATACAAAATAGAAAAATATGCCCTTTTAACGCATAATTTTGTGGGCCTCAATGTAATATTTTCCAGCGATAATGACAATCGAACGGCTTGACCTAAAATTAATTTAATTCATTAGCATTTCCTTATTTTGCAGTATATAATAAAACAGATCACCTTTAAAACGATTCACAAAACGTAGGGTCCTCTCTTTTTATTTAGTTACATTGGATTTGTAATAAGTCTACATGGTAAATTATTGCTTGGAATGGCACTGCATTTCATGCGTCTCTTGAATTCTCTTCATCTAAATGACAGTCATTATGATATATATTTAATAATATTAACTTTAAAATCAGTAATAACAAGTAAAATTTGTGTCTCACCATTTCTTTCTAAAAAGTCTTTATCTTTAAAATGGGCGCTGCAAATCTGTGCCCACTAACTAGGCATCTTCCCTGATTTTATATTAGTTAACCACACATTAAAAATATTTTTGCATTTCGGAAAATTGTGAAACGATAACTCCAACGTTCTTTTCTCACCAATTACTCGAATTGTAATATTTTTAAAGGCAGTATTACTACAAAAAGGCAACTTATGCCACCTCTGCGCCTACAATCCACCATATTAATCGTTTGTTTTGATCAACAAAGTACGCAGACAAACCAAGCTGCAGGGGTAGCGACTGTGGCGCCGCCTATACCCGTTTCGCTAGCGAATAGGCTTGGGCTTTACCTCTGCTGGGACGAGAAAGAGAGAAATCCAGTTTTGGCAATCCCACCTCCGGTCCTCTTCACTGACGTCGTCAAATTCCAAGAAACTAAATGTCTTTGTTGTGTGTATTGTAGCTTCTCACTGACACCGAGGCAAAAAGACAGGTGTCCCTGCACTTTGCGGCCTAGCATGACGTATTTCACCCTCCCGGCGTCACCATCTCTTACATGTATCAGTCAATTCAAAAGAAAAAGTTTTTTCAAGGGGAAAATCTATAATCACGTACAGCGTTGCCAACCGTACTCTAATTATAGTACATTTCGATAAAATTAACTTTCGATTTTCTTCGTTTCCAATCTGTTATATTACTCTCAGTAGGCTAAAAATGGAAATATCAAATCTTATTTTACAAACTAGTAACTAAAAATATTGAGGGTTATAATAGGCACCGTTTCAAAAATTTAGAGGCCCCCAAAGTAGGCCTACACTTTTTCAACGTAGGCACGTGCCTGCTTGTGCCTATTGCTGGCGGGGAGCCTGCCAACACTAGAAAAGGAGGTTCCATGCTCCTCGTCAGAAAAACAATTAGTGTATTAAGACGAACTGACCTAGAACTTACAAGTGAATGTGTATGGATTGAAATATCGGGTTATAATAAGAAAAAATTAGTCATAGGAAATCATTATTTTTCTCCGCTATGCCAGTTAGAAAAAATAGCAACGTACCTTGATCTGCTAATGCCAAAATTATACGATTTAAACAAAGACTATTTAATACTAGGAGGTTTTAATGTTCCTGGAGTGGACTGGATATTAAATAATTGCGATAATTGCCATAACTGTATAAAACCTAGGGCAAATGCTGTATTAGAATTCGTTAATCATTTAGGACTAACTCAATTTAACAATGATCTTAAAAATAATTTTGGGAATATATTAGACCTGGTACTAACCAACGATATTCAACTAAATGTACAATTAGATACCTCCCCTTTAATCAATATTGACGTGCTACATCCACCCTTAACTATTGATGTTCTTTGGCCAGTAGTCGGCGAACTTCAAGAAAGCGGCGAAAAGTTTGATTTTAAGAGGGAATATTTTACTAACCTTTATTACGATCTTACAAATAACGACTTTTCGGAAATTATACGATGTACAGATATTGATGAAGCAGTGTCTAAACTCCATAACGTCATTTCACAATTATTATCAAAGAATATCCCTAAAATTAATATAAAAAGAGGCAAAGTGAAAAAGCCCAAGTTCCCATTGTGGTTCTCGGAGGAATTAAAGAAAACCTTAGCTAAAAAAGCCTATTATCACAGAAAATGTAAAAGACTTGGTAAAGACAATGATTACGTCAAAACTCAAAAACCCTACTATCGAGAGATAGAAACGCGTACGGTATATCCATTATTGAAAATACTAAAAGTAATCCGTCTAGTATATGGTCATATATTAATCAGAGGCTAAAAAGCGGAAAGGAAAACATAGTTATAGATAATGTCAATGGTGGTTTTATCACCAACAGCTCAGAGCTAGCCAATAAGTTTAAGGAACATTTCTCTAAGCCCTTTAACAATTCGGATATAAATTACAATCAGGAAGATTTTCCATTCGGGGCAATCGCCACACTTACGAAGCTCGTTGTTACGCAAGATGACGTCCGAGAAGCTATTAAGAAACTTAAGCCAAAAAAAAGCCTCTGGCCATGATGATCTTCCAGCTTACATGATAAAAGGGAGTGCAGATTATTCCGTTGTTATGTTTTATCTTTAATCTTTCCCTTAACAATGGTCGGTTCCCAGAATAGTGGAAGATTTATCTGGAACTCCCAGTCTTTAAGAGGGGTCTTAGGGGTATGATCGATAATTACCGACCAATATCTCTTATCACTGTTCTCGCAAACATTTTTGAAACCATTATGTACAAATATATATATAGTTGGTTTAGTGTCTACCTGTCGCCAGAACAGCACGGCTTTTGCCGTGACCGCTCAACGGCAACCAATCTCCTGGCTTTCACAACTGACGTAGAAACTCCTATACATAATAGAGGACAGACTGACTGTATATACCTATACTATTCCAAGGCTTTTGACAGAATGAACCATCGCTTATTACTTACTAAGTTAAAGCGCTATGGCATGGGTGGAAAACTATTAAATTGGTTAGGCAGCTATCTAGACAATAGAACAAATATACTAAAAATAAATGGAATTGTAACTAAAGTAAGCTATAACACGGACAAAGGTGTCCCGCAAGGCTCCGCGCTGGGACCACTGTTGTTTAATATATTTGTAAATGACCTCCGCTTTTCGATAAAAAATAACTCTAAAATTAAAACCGACGCTGACGACAATAAATTGTACAACCAAATTGTAACCCCTAACGACTGTATTTCTCTTCAAAATGATGTTAATAACTTAGACGACTGGAGTACTCAAAACGGATTACCTTTAAACCCCGATAAAACCAAAGTTATATCATATTCTAGAAAGAGGACACCTATTGATTTCAATTACAAAGTTAATTCTAAAAGCACCTCCCGTTGTTCTGAAATCACGGACTTGGGAATTATATTTGATCATAAGCTTTTTTACACATATCATATCTTGAAATTAAAGGGCGACTGTCTGAGAATCCTACACGCTATCTGCCAAATTTCTAGAACTCTAAAATGTAAGGAATTATTTGTAAAATTATACGTCAGCCTTGTTCGCAGTAAAATATAATATTGTTCCCAAGTATGGACAGGGCGTAGTAACTATATGTTAAAAACAATTGAACGAATTCAACGGAAATTTACGCACCTGTACCATTACTACTTTCTAAAATCAGCTCCGTATGATTATATTAACATATTAAACTGTATTAACTTAATGGCAATCCGCAATAGAATGTTAAGGTCGGACGCTTTATTCTTAAACAGTCTATTAACCAACAAAATAGAGTGTTCTCAGTTGTTAGAAAATATTAATATTAAAGTTCCACTAAAAAATGTAAGAAACAATGATCAATTTTATATCCTTACTAAACATATTAACCCACTTAGCAGAATACAAAAACAAAGCAATAAATTAACGGACAATGTTGACTTCTTTGAATATAATAAAACTAAATGTATTTACTCTGTAAACGACGCTTTGAGACCGAACAAATTGAATGATATAGGCCTATATTGATTTTACTGTATTTTTTGTGTTATATTTATTTGAAAATATTTTTTATATCTGTATTAATTTTAATTAGTATGACGTAATTTTAAACGTGTTAAAATCTAAAAAGTACTTATGTATGTTTTTTAGCACGAAATAAATCCAATTTATCTATCTATCTATCTATATGAGCACTGAGGTTGAAAATAGTTTTTATTCAAGCAATGACCAATAAAACATTATTTTTACTTCTAAAATATTTTTAATGTCTATTAAGCAAGCCTCAGTTTATCTGTTAAAAGGTATTATTTAGTTGACTTTTTGACCTTCATTACCTGACAATTTCAATAAATTAACGACGACTATTAAAGACTTGTCGGTTTTCATTCAGCCATTGGTGAAACAAACTATCAATAAAAATTAACATGCCCATATTAAATTCCTAACAAAATCGAGGTTTTTAAATTTAAAAATTGGCATCTAAAAACCACTTATAACACTTACGACTTTAACAAAATGAAGCTTGTTCCTTTTAAAAATGTGTGTTAGATATTAACATTTGTCAACATTTTATTTTCACTCAAATAAAATTATGTTATTGATTATTTAAAATCGTTTTCAATTAAATATTAAATTTTTAATTGTTTCAATATTTTAGCACAAAGGGCTCGTTATAGTTGAAAGTAAACTGGTTATTGGAAAGTTATCTGGTTATGACGTGTTGCTATGTATTCGTCGTTCTACCAAACGCAATGTTGTTCAATCTCCAAATGCACAAAGAGCAAATAAAAAAACTAAAATAATAAATCAAAAGATCATCGGTGAATGGCTTCCGTGAATATGAACCTGGAGTTCAGGACAGGTGTGAAATTCAAATGTATCCAAAACTTAATTCAAATCTTCGAATGCGTCGTAAAATACTTAGTCGTCAACACGAGCTATTTCAACAGAAAAACTAACTTTAGAAATATTAAACTTAGCAATGGCGTACCTTGAATAAAATTGAAAATGCTTTAATAAACAACGGCCGCTTGACAATTTCGCCACAAAAGCGAGATGCAATTTCTAACACAACAAGAACGTCTTACAATGAAGTGAACTTTTCATTTTAGTAAAAGACAAACGCGATTTACGTCCGATTATTCAACTGTCAAAAATTTTGACGAATAGAGTGAATAAAAAGTTCACCATAAGGCTTGTTAATTGAAAGAGAACAGGTATAAAATACATGAACAATAAATATATCCGCTATAAGAAGGACGTCCCATAAATTTTAAACTCACGAACAGTATATAAGACATCTTGGTCCTGGTAAGTTTAGAAGTTAAGCTTCCCAGTGAGAGATTAGCTTCGAAATCGCCTTCTCACCAAATTCGCAGATATCATGAGTTTCAAAATTGGGGCGCTTGTGATCGCTGTGCTCTGGGTAGTGGCTTATTGCCAAGCAGGTAATATTACTTTCTTTTTAATTATTCGTTTATTTTCAAACAAATCGTTATCATAATTGAAATGGTCAGGTAATTATAGTAAGAAGGCAATTTTAAGATTTATATTAAATTGGAAAATTAATTATTATCAGCTAGGAAAATACCCAAAGCACAGGCATAGGTCCAAGCCAATTTGTGACTTTTAAAGCTATTGATTCGAGTGTCCAAATTACAATGCGTAGGAGTGCCTAATTTATCTATAGGCTAGAGAGGGTTGGACCTTTGTGACCTGTGCACCTTCACTGCCTTGGCTACGTTGACGATCTCGGCCGCTTCGACCATATAATAATAACTTTGAGTCAATGATAAATTCCTTTTGAGGGACAAAATTGAAGAAAATTCTTATTTTTATTTAAAAACCGGTCGGCCATGCTATTTTCTATGCGAAATCATGACAAGGAGGGGCTCTTGGCTGTTTGAAAGCTGGTATAATAAATAAATATAATTCAATGTACCTAAAAATTCATGACACTGCCAAAGAAAACTTAAGTCGATTTAATATAATTCAAATATATATGTTATTATTTGTCCTAATACTATTTTTTATAAATCGTAAAACCACTTATTTCTATGGAAGAATAGAGTTTCTCGTAAATTCAAACACTAACTAACCAATATTTTAACGTGAAATGTGAAATATTTAGAAAATAAATAAAATACATAAATTTTCTTTATTTTTATATCTTAATTCGATTTCTTAAAATTAAACTCTAGGCAACAAAGTTAATACAGCATACGAAAAAAATTTCATTGATTCCCAGGTTTTTCCACTAAAATCTGATAAAATCTTAGCAGGAGAGAGATGTGGCTTAGTTGAAAGTTAGCTTCCATCTTTCTGATAAATAGAAACCTTAATTCTAAACCATCGCAAAAATTTCTTTTTATTTTCTTTAATTTCCCTAACAAGTTTCATATTTCTAATTATTCCGATTCTATCGTAAATTGACAACTAGACGTATACCGCGAACATTTGGTGGAAACCCTGTCATTTGGACGTTGAGACATTTACCGTAACCTTTAGCAATCGGTCACTCTCAAAAGTCAATAACCAGAAGAAGTTGGAGAATAGTTACCCAGTACATATAAAACACAAAAACAACAATTATACACGAACGTGATACGAGGAACTACACAAAACAATACACACGAATGACTATCGAAAAAAAGCGCTGACGTATTTCCAAAACCACGTAACCGCAGAGTTATATTCTCAAATAAAAGCGTTGTACGATATCCCAAAAAATGCGGTGATTACACTTTGACCCAAAAATGCGTAGGCGTTCGCAGCCGAGACCCACAGACAGACACGGTGATTGTAAAACCCCTCCTAGGGCGAATAGTCCCCTCGGAGAAGTAATAAAAAGGATATACCCCTGAAGAAAATCGCGAAGGGATGAATTTCATTGAATTAATAATTTCAAAATGATAATTGCGTTGATTAGTATTGATCAATGTCACGCGTTTCTTTTAATATTTATCTTTTTCGAGAACGTACAATCGGCAGATTAATCAAAATTTCTACCAAGATATCTTTTCTACGCAAGGGTCAAATCTGGCCATCTGCATTTGAAATTTGACAATATCGAGAGCATATAATTAAACAAGCACGTCAATGAGGCAACACCATAGTTTCCCTTCGTTTCTTTGCAATTAGCGCTACAGGAAAAAAGTTATGCAAAATGATTTTGGAGTTTTAACAACAGCGTTGCAGAAGAAAATATCTTTATAACTGGTTAAGCGTGGTTTGAGTTTCACGGTGATTGAAAACCGAAAACCATAAAAATACAACTAAATATACCGAAACCCAATTTTTCCAATTGGCCTTCTGTTCCGACGACGTTAATATATGTTCCAGGAAAATCAATCATAAAGGCTGGTTTGCCCTAGTTCCAAAATGCCGGGACGGCGTCACGCTAGGCCTAAGGGCTGGTTTTCACTAATGACAAAATGCCTCTACTCTGCCAAATAAACGTTTTAGGCCTACGGGAATATTTGATGTCGAGGTTCACCATCACGAAATCCAGCCTTGAAGCGCATTTAAACGGTCTAGATTGTTAAAGCTTTTACAAGAAAACGAGAACCACCGTTGGTCTAAGGGTAACAATGAACACGGTTGAAGAGGTAAAAAAGACCAACAACGTTTGGGGAAACCAAAATATATTTATTTGTGAAATTAAACCGATACGCGGTACTTACTTCGACCGATAGGCCTTCAGGGCGAAGTTAAAAGTTAAGACTAATTAACGGAATGATTTAAAAATTAAAACTCGCGACGCGGGAAAATAAAAACACGCTACAGAAAATCGCGAAAATGACTACGCGACACACAAATATAAAACTACAAAAAAGGACTATCGGCCGAAGTATCGCGTATCGGTTTAACTTAATAAATAAATATATTTTAGTTTCCCCAAACGTTGTTGGTTTTTTATACCTCTTCAACCGTGTTCATTGTTCAAGCTTTTAACAAGCATATTGCTAGAAAATATCTAGGAGCAACAAACAAAAGGAGAACGCAGCTAGCCTTTAAACACGCTAACGAACGGTTGTTTACGAATTTCATTGGACGAGCGTCACGAGCATTTACGCTGAACGTTTTACGGGCGGGGGAGGAGACAATTTCCGAACTTCCCCCTTCCGACGGCAGCAGGCGCTAGAGCGTCTAACCAATGAAAAACGTACACAAGAAAATCCACGACTTTTGACGGGTTGCGTTCTCCTTGTGTGGGGTGTTGTGTTTGTTGCTCCTAGGAAAATATAAACTTTCCAAAATTGACGGCTTGAAAATTCCTCTACACGTTATGGTCAAAAAAGCACGCAAAGAAGGTTGTGTGTCCAAGACATGTACCTGTAGTGTCGCGCGCTAAAACGTCATTTCAAAATCCGTCAATTATTTCTCTATTTATGCAACTTTAAAATTGCATTCGCCATAAATAGAAATAATTTATACTTGGTAAGTATTATAGGAAGTATGACGTAAGCTCGATATAAATATGGAATTGTTATCAAGTTTAGAGACATTTAACTTCGAAGGATTAAACGTTAAAAGAAATTTTTGAAAATTATCAATTAAATCTTTAATACGGCTATTTAAGAACTATTCACACGAGCTTATACTTTTGCCCAACTTTGTTTGTGAGCTTAGTTTTCGTCACACGCTCCACCAAAACTTTGCTGAGATCTTACGCTCTAACGGCGTAAATAACTCTTCATTCTTAAAAAAATTATCGTTTTTGGTACAAAATCTGTCAATTCACAAAGTTTAAGATATTTTATATGAATATTATCATAAATTGCACAATTACAATAAGTATGACACTTTCTATGGTTTTTATGCTTATTTCCTAACTTATCCTTTTTTCAACACGGACATTCTTGCCCAGCTCCGACTTGGACTTGTATTCGAACTTACAAGGAGACTACCCGAGGTGATAATCACCGATTTTGTTGAAACTAGGTGGGTATGTAGACCTTATGGTAACATGAAATTTCACCAAGGGAAAAAATGCAATGGGCATTAGTTTTGCCATGGCAACCGAAATTGTTTTTGACAACACAGTATGTATATTGTCCCATTGAAAATAACAATTGAACAATTTTTACATATTTTGATCAAATTGACCAAAATTAATCAAAATATCATAAAATTCATTTCATTTGTCAATTTTGATCTATTTTTTTTTTTGGTTTTGAAATTTGAAATTTTTTTAAAATTTTTCACAGGGGGGAAGTGCTCAGATTCCCATGTTATTTTCAATGATAAAATATACATACTGTGTTGTCAAAAACATTTTCGGTTGCCATGGCAAAACTAATGCCAATTGCAATTTTTCCCTTGGTGAAATTTCATGTTACGATAAGATCTACATACCCACCTAGTTTCAACAAAATCGGTGATTATCACCTCGGGTAGTCTCCTCCTTAGTAGCGTGTTATAGTTTTCGGTAGTAGTTTATTTCGCTTCTTGCATATTAAGACCATAGGTTTCTCGGTGTTGAAAACTAAAACTTGATTGGCCAATATCTCTGAAAATCAGATCGGCGAAAATCTTTGCTTATTGATTTACTTATTGGTATTATGTTACTTATGATATTATAATTTTATTCTATGTTATCGAAATGATGTGTACGAAAATTACTTGATTTACATATACAAACCATCCATTCTTTAAAACTTAGCCAACAAAAAAGATCGTGTGACCATCACGTTGTTAATTTTATGTCTCCATTAAGACTTAGTAACTTGGTTTGCGACTCATGTGGACGAAAAATGTGTTGCAAAGACGAGGAATCATGTGAAAAGTTGCGTTATTCGTCTTGTACCGACATCATTCCCACGTATAGTTCAGAGTACCGGCGGCTACGGTGTCGCTATTAAGAGTTTCAATTTAAAAATAAATTTGATATTCGAATCAGTTATTTGTCAATCAACGCTATCGTTTATCATTAATAAAACCTAGAGAACTTAGTTATGCATTGCTATTGGTATCGTATACTTTGTATTTAATACGAATGACAACTTCAAACGACAACGGTTAAAATGAATGGCCTTTATCAATATGAATGAACAAATTAATATATCCTTAAAATATTTTAAAATGATAGGAACATTTAAAAAAACTTCGTCCACATGAACAAAATTGAGAGCAATAAATAGACCTTCCGTGTGATCAAAAATATCCACAATCCAATAGCTCCACCAAGATGATTTTCAAAGTCGCTGTATTCTTAACGGTACCAATTTGTTTGGCTGCCCTATGCTGGGGACAAGGTAAATAACAATTATATTCGATATTAAAACTTAAATATTGAAATACTAATCAGATTAAATGTAAAATAATTGACTTTTACCCGACGTTTATAACATTGTCTCTTACGAGAGAAGAATTTACATAGGATTTATAAATGAAACATTTAGCTACATAGGGTTGACGCAGATTCCAATAGTCGTGATTTCCACCCAAACCGCGGATGCGCATAACGTAATTGTGTTTATTACTTTACCCAGCGATGTAAAAAGGTATAATAAAACTATTAAAACTATTATAATCAGCTAGGCTAATACCGAAGGCACCACCTTAGGCCCAAGTCATCTAGCGACTTATAATGCCTTTAAACAGGTAGCCGGGTTACAATGCGTAGGAGGGTGATGGCAAGCCCTTCATGCCACGCGAGCCAACAGCTCTCTATACTTTCTAGGCATAAGTTTTTATTTAAAGACTGAATTTTCCGTAATTAAAAGTGTATATGATGTATTTCTCCCCTCACTATTTTTCTTGCGAAACGTATTTTGAAAAATCAGCGGGAACCTACGCGCGTACCAGTTTCAAGCGAAAAACATTCGCACTATAGATAAACGAATACTTCAACCTAAAAGATGCGTTATATACTTCGGCTATTACTTAAGAATACAATTTTATGCGCAGATGGAAAGAAACCTGTTTTGGGGAAATTCAAACCCGATGACCAAATATCGGCCCAGTGTCAAAAGAGATTTCCGACTTACAAAAACGACAGATACAAGATTGAAGGCCAAGAGGTAACATGTTTTAAATCAACAATTATTTACCTATGAGTATATCAAGTTTTCATAAAAGCGAATATAAAGTGGTGTTTTTAGCGGCATCTCCAAACCTAGTATATTTGGTCCAATTTGTAAAGATTTTGGAAGTTTAGAATCAGGAACTAAATAATTGACGTCAACTTACAACGGAGAATACGGCACTGCTATTCAAGTCGAAGTTCCTCAAATTTAAAACATTAACTGTCTTCTGACTGAGGTTTAGCGTTAAAATTTAAATCGTAAATTATAATAAACACCTGTTTAATTGAACAAACAACTACGAATATGAAAAGGTACTCATCAACGTAATTGTTATAACTATTTTAATTCGTATAAACTAAATACTTATTATCAAAAAAAATATTCTAATATTCATTAATCAAGGCATTTAAAATTTATATAATCGTTTAGTTTTGTGTACTAGAGTGCTTAATTTAAATAATTCCCGGTCTGAAAAATCGCCCATAATTTAAAACCTGTATGAGAAAAACGTTTATTTGGGCAACACGTTGGGGAGCTGTTTTCACCACTCACACGGAGGAACGTCTTAGAAAATTAAAAATTATCATCCTGCTACGAGGTGTATAGTGAAGTTATTTGTAGATATACGCTGCGTCAGGATAGTCTAGCTTCTCGCGGCAACAACGACTATTAACTAAAGATTGACCTTCCTGCTAGTGTTATACTCAATTGTAAAATTCGTGTTTTCCAGAAGCAGGAAAAATAATCATTTTTAAATCTAATTAAGGGGTATCCAAACACCTGTGAAATAACGTGCCATGTGACAGATTTGAAAACCAATAAAGCAGTATATTCGAATAGACAATACCCAAGGGACAACTTCGACCCGTGCAAAATTGATAATAATGAAGACGGACAGGTACGTTGAAAACTCTGCTATCATACACACTTTGATGTTAACTTGATGATGATTATTTCGTGTTGGAGCAGGGCTGTTGGAACAGAGTTTGCATTCCGAAGGATGACGCAGCCACAAAAGCCTGCCAAGAACTTTACAGCGACAAACTGGTCCTTATAGCTCAAGGAGTATCACCGAAGTACGCGAACTGCAACGTTAAGTGCTACATCAATGGCACATTATCTAATAAAGCATGTGCTACGCTGACATACGCTGATGAGACGCCATGCTACACGGTACTTCTCTCATAGTACTCTTTAGTCCCTTTTCGTTCTAGCTTCTTTAGTCGCAAGGTTGGTATCACTAAACCATTATTAAAAACGTATCGAAATTGGCACAGAGTGGCATAAAAATGTTAGAAGCGTAAAATCATGTTCCAGAATGTTTACCCCATTGATTACCCGTCTGGGTGCGTTAACCACCTCCCACCAGCGGCGTAGCAACCAGGACCCCAAATTTTCTACTAGGGGACAACACCAGTGTTTGTCCACCCCCAAAATATTTTGAAATTGTATATACAACCATTATGAGAAAGAAAAATTTGTAGTTTAAAACTTTTAACAACAAAGTAAGAGCGATTTCAAATTCTACTTTCAATTTTTTAGTCCAATTGAAGTAAAATTTCCAAATATTTGTCCACTTTTATAATATTGTATATTGTGGAGAGCCGGGCTCGCTTGACATGTAAGACTCGCTTCGCTCGCTATGTACCGCCCAAACTCAAAAACGTTCCTTCGCTTCTGCCTCTGAAGTATAAGGAGATAGCGAAGCGTAACCCAACGTAAATCAGATATATTTACAGCAATTCAATTTGTGCACGCACCTTTATTTAGTCTTGATATATAATGTGGCAAAAGACCTCATCATTTGCTTGTGCACACAATTTTTGTAAAAACAAAGAGACCCACAAAAATTGTTTTTCGTTTCTATTTACATTCATTTGGAATATAAATCTGCTACAAAAACAATGAACAATTGAACTGAGGTTGCGCTAAAAATATTTCTAGGATGATAAATTTACATAGGACTTATACTTTTTGTAGTAGATTATATAGCTTGAAATTCCGTACGAACGTAAAAAAAAATTAGTTCCCATCGTTCCCCTTCTCTGTGGAAAAGGAGTGGCTAGTTCATATCGGAAAATATCCCACACTCCAGCAAACGAAATTTTCTTTGTCCTAAAACTTACGTTTCCCTTTAAGAATAACTCGTACAATTAGCGGGGAGATAACTTGCAAACTCAACACAGAATTAGCTGTTCCGAGTTTTCACCAAGTGCACAAGTTGGGTTCGAACCCGGCTCCACCCGCTACGAGGCGGAAGTGCTAACCACTTTATTTCACAGTGTCTTCTCTTTTGAAGTGGTTTTTTTTGCATAGCTAAGGTGCTATACAGTCAGCCACCTTCCAGTGATGAGATATTAGGTGGATCCTTTTCGCTTATTCTGGGATTTCGGAGTAGGGTAAGAATAGTTTACCTTTAACGTCATTTTACTCTCATTCTGTGGTGGCGAATAGTTCGAGTTGGGGTCATAACATTTTCCCAAAATGGCTGTCTGGGCCATTTTACCCGATAAATTCTGGTTTATCAGACGGTTCTATCAGTTTACTCCCACTTTTGAGGAGGACCTTGACGAATAGTTCACAGTGTAAAGTCCATATCTAAACCCAAAAAAGCGGGAATTTACCGTCAAAGAACAAGCGGAAAGTATCTACCTAGAGCGAACCACTTTGAAGTGCTTGCGTATAAAGAAGCTGATCGGGTGAAAACCTGTTTGAAAGTTATAGTTCCCAAATCTAGTCTATTTTTCACATTGTTTTAGTAGTTTAATGTTTTGGTTATTTTTAGAACGTCAATGGATACAAGTGCAAAAATGGAAGGTGTCTGAACACGAGAGGACGCTAACGTACCATCTTACGAAGTAAAATGTACACTCTCTGAATAAAATCTAATAAAAGCATTCAATTATTTACTCTTGATATTCAGCAGACCCATTGGCAAAGTACCGTTTTCAAATTACGTGAGCCAAAAAGAACCCTAACCGCCTCCTCTTAACACAAAGTGAAATTCATTGCGAATATGCCCTTAAAGGCTTTATAAAGTTAAGCAGTGCCTTGATGTACATGTACAGCAAGATCATAAGCTTATAAAAACTCCCTTAATATATAGATTTCGCCACCTCGACCAAAATTGGCTACTTTAGAAAAACCTAATAGGAATGGCTTGGTCTCTGATAATAATTATTTAAATACCATAAGTAACGTAATAAGCATAATTACTGCACTTTCTATACCGGCCATCAATGGGTTAGAGTGTGCAATAACTGGTTGCTTTACCAGAGAGTCGGGGTCCGGCTCTTGTAACCCATAAGGGCGGTGGCGCACTGGGCGATGTTAGCTCTGATCAAATCTCCACCTCCGACGTCGGTCAGGTTTGGGCTGGATACTAAGCTTCGGCTCAGGCTAACGGAGAGGGTCCGTGCAAACTGGTCGCCTTGGCGGATTAGGTAGCCTGCTTTGGGGTGGTGGGCCTCCGTATGAGGGCACGGCGGTCATGTATCCCGGCCTTTTGGAGTCACACTGGGATTTCCGGTGCCAGCTGTGCCGGGTTACTTGGACTGCTGTGTGCTCGTGGTTCCCCTTTAGGAGCTCTCTCCAAAGGGTTTCACTCTTTACCTACGTAGGTAGGGTTTCGGCTGGAGTTGCTACAGCATCCACTCTTAATCCCACTGCTGTGATCAAATTGGGGATTGGTCCATCCATTGCTGCTCCTTCTGCTCGGTTGAGTGGCTTCCCTCAAAGGTGCGACCATAAGTAGTAGAGTACTGCTACCCATGCTAGATTTGTCACCTGTCTGGACTAGGTGGACGCTGGCGTAGGGCACTATGAAGATAGGCCTCCGGTGGTATGGTCTCTGTTACTAGGCACACCGGGCTATAAATTCTGACACACTGCACTATACCATCTACACTTATTTTCATAAATAGTAGGTTTCGTCAATGACTATTTAATGTATTATGTATTAACGGACGAGTTTTCTCAGCAAGATATTACCAGTCTTTGAAAGTGTGAGGGAAAGGTGCCCGAAGGATCAGTCAAGATCACTTTCTTTGAGACTTTGTCTGAAGATATGTGTCCGGCTCTCTTGAAAACCCTGATTGCAAAGCCTCCTCGTGGCGAGAACCGGCCAACGTATGGCTAATAACCTGCGGCTGATTTGCACAGGTATCACTGTCCCTATCCGGATTGTCCTTAATGGGGTCACTGGTGTCGTTCGCGGCTGCCGGGCCTGATTTCTGGGCTTGCGCGCCAGTTCGCATCGCCCCCTTCGCCGCCAGCCGGAGGGGGGACGGGTGTGTTCGTGGTTGCTGGGCTCGGACTTTGGGTTCGCGCGATGGTTCGCTCCATACCTGTCATTTGATAACCTTATCGGGGATGGTAATTGCAGTGAATGAGAAAGTCTCTCTAGCCCTCAGCTGTGCGAGGATGGGTTCTCGGGCAGGCCCATGGTGTCGCCTTTTGTTGGGCCGTGATGAGGGCGTTTGTTTGCCATATGTGAGCCGGTTTTTATAGCTGTCTCACTGGCCGAACGTTTGTTTCGCAAAGCGCATTTTTGTCCGGACCTGGTTGAGTGTTGTGGGCCGCCGTAGTGCCTAGCGGAACGGCGGGGTACAAATACATAACTTCATGTCGTTGGAATCCATATCGACAGAAAACTTCAAACATTGTATCCCATATTTTCTCAGTAGTCATTTTCCTAAGCGGGTAGAGTTCTGCCCACACTGTAAAATGATCTACTATGACGAGTAGGTACTGATTTCCCTGAGCACCCCGAGTGTAGGGACCCATTAAATAAGCGGTTACTAATTCAAAAGGCCTTTCACTGGGGACGCTAGAAAGTAGCCCAGTGGTTAACTGCTGGGATGGCTTACTTTTCTGGTGCAACCCCTCACATACTTGATAACGTCCCGCTTCATCCCCGACCACGTGACTCTGATATTCAAACGCTTAAACGCGTTTTAAACCCCTTGGTGACCGGCAAGCCCATCGTCATCAAAATACTTAATGAATGGTACTCTAAGTCTCTTAGGTACCACCACTTTCCAAGCATTTTCAAGCCCGTCTTCATCCTCCTCGTCCCAAGGAGCGAAGTACCTAAACAGTAGGCCATCTTTGTCCATTATAAATTGATCTAGTACTGTCCCGGCTTTCAATGCCGTATTCGGACTTCCAGAGCTTCTAACCCGCTCTTACTCAGCGATAATCCTCGCTAACCCTAGATCAGTAACTTGCGAACTTATGATGGCTTTCCTGTCGAAAGGCAGTCCTCACTCCTTGCAAGAGTTTTCTCCCTCTGCAGAGTCAGAAGGGTTTTCCTCTGAAAACGCCAACGTCACCACTGCTTCTCCCTGACCTTTCTCGGAATCGAGAGGGGCCCTGGATAAAGCATCCACTACAACGTTCAATTTCCCTGGGCGGTATCGCACCTCGAAATTATAAGGTTTTAGCTCCAAGCCCCACCGGCTCCTTAAGGTGTCGTAACCACTTCAACGCTTGGTGATATGTTTCGATCACAAAGTCAGTACCCTCGACGTACATTCTGAATTTCTTGAGGGCGTATACCACAGTAAGACATTCCAATTCCGTCGTCGAGTAGTTGCGCTCCGCCGATACGAGTCCCCGGCTTACAAAGGCTATAGGGGTCATCCTTTTCCTGTTTTCCTGCTCTAACACAGCGCCTAAGCCCTTTAAATTCGCATTGCATTTAATGAGAAAACTCCCATTTAAAACCGGGAGCGCCAACCCCGCCGTGTTTTTAACCTGCCTACTTAATTGGTATTGAATTGAAAAAGCTCCGGATGACAGAAGAAGGCGGTCTTCGGTCTGTCACACTCCCTTACGTTGACTTGATAAAAGCCTTTCGAAAGGTCAAACGTGGTGAAATACTTCGCGTTATACGCCAAAATATTTGGGATCGAAGCCATGGGGTAACAGTCAGACTCCGTTACCCCGTTTATTCCCTTAAAGTTAATGCAAAGCCGTTTGGTACCATCCGGCCTGCTCGCTAGTACAATAGGCGCAGCCCAAGGCGAGACACTGGGTTCTATCAAATCTATATCCAACAACTCATCAAACGCCTTGTCAATCTCATCTCGCTTTCTTTTACTAGCTGGATGGGGTGATCGAAAATAGGCTTGGCATCGCCCGTTTCTATCGAGTGTTCAATGATAGAAGTTTCACCGGGTCGTTTCGTATACACTTCTCGGAAATCCGAGATGGTTTTTAACAAACGTTCCCTCTCCCCATCCGTGCACTTAGACTTTGAAACCAACGTCTACAACGCTGCGGGGGTTACCACGGCGCCAGGACTCTCATTGTCTACCTGACAATAATTTACCCTTTCGCCTTCCTGTTCGGAATCGAAGAGAACGACGCGCTGGGGTAGGGGGCCAATTGACCACCCTCCCTCGCTCATTCTTAGGTCTTTTTTTTCCGCCCCAGTAAAATCTCTACCCAAGAAAACAGGGGGGGGGGGGGGGTAGACCTTGAACTATAAGAAAGCGCTGGCGGCGAATTCCACCGGCTCACTTTATGGAAAGCCTGATGCTGCCCGCGACACGACACGTGCCACGGCCAAATCTAACTATAGTGCGATTTTCGCTCATTTTCCTCCCTTTTTTCTTAAAAATGGGGATAAAATTATCACCGAAGAGAGAGACGGAGGAACCAGAGTCTATCAAGCCTAGAAACAAATGTTCCAAAGTTTGGAACCGTAACAATGGGGGATTTTCCCCGCCAAATGTTCCGTCAGCGCACCGGTTGACCAAGGTAGTGCAATTCTGAGTATTCGGAAGCTCTCCCTCGTTACCGGCTTTCCAAACGTCAGAATTTTGCCGAGGCTCACTCCCTTTCCTGGATGTACATCCATTTAATTGGAAGGCCTCCTTCGCCTGTTTCCCTGATTGAGACCTTGGCGTTTGATATGTCCGGGTTTTCAACAACCATAACAAACTAAATTCTGGCGCACCGGCCTAAAACTTTCTACAGGATTCTGCTGGAAATTTTGCTGCTTTGGTTGAGGGGCGACTGCCGCGCTCGACCAATTAGCAGACGGCCTCTGAATCCTATAATGCCAATAAGGATCCAGAGCAGCTAGGCCTACTCCCATAACACCCAGAGATACCTGGCTAGAATTACCCGGCACTCCGGTGGCTGCTTAACTCACCGCGCCACCAGTAACAGGAGGCGCTCGCCCAACCTGTCCTAAAGTTCCCCCGTAAGCCAGAGTTGGCTCTAGGGATTCTAAAGCGGTGGGCGGGGGGCAATAAATGGCTTGCGCGAGAAGGTCAGATTGAATAATCTTGGCCTCCTGCGACAACTCTTACAGGGTGGCGAATGCCTTTCCCCTTAAGTGATGACGGTATGTCGGGGGACATTGCCGTAACACTCCAGAAACCCTATCAGCCTCGGTGGCGTTTCCCCCCATACGACGGTAGTATTCAGCTATACAGTGAATATACTGCGTCAGGGGTTCATCCGCACCTTGAGTTAGGGTATCCAACTCAATTTGGATACGCCTGCCGTAATCGGTGGCTAAATATTCGTGGCGAAATGCCTGACGAAAATCGTTCAAGGAGGGAAACACTCCTTGGAACGACCACCAAAGTGCAGCGGGTCCCCGCATGCACGACGGTAGTACCTGCAAAAGGATATCCACTTCGCTCTACCCCGTAGCCACCTGATACCGGTCGAGAGCCTCGAGGAACTCCAACGGAGACTTCTCGTCGGCCAGACCCTTGTAGATTTGAGCTTCTACATTTAACTTAACCCTCGAGATTTGGGCAGCGCGTGCTCCCGCATCCCGGCTGGTCGCAAAACTGTCCAAGGCCTCGCGCAAAGCACGAGCCATGACTTGCGCCATATCCTCCTGGGCTGGGTTTCCAGCACCAGTACCCCCTTCATTTCCCAAAACCATTCCGGGCCTGGTTTTAATGTTTAAGACCTATCCCGCGACTTTAAAATCCCTAGAGCCGCCTCACCCAAAAACCCCTCCGGAAACCACACTGGGGAACAAAATAAAATAAATAAATATTGTGTACAAAAAACCTTGATCATAATTTCATCTTAAACTAATCAAAGAAATCAAATATATGTTACAAGATATGATATTTTGCACTATTAAACGTTTGCAATTTAAAAAAATTCCTATTTTCTATTTAAAAATAATTTAATTTGCATATTTAATGTAAAGTGCATTTTGTTCCCGTTTTCTAAACCCCAATTTACTCAACTAGCTGAGAAGCCCGGTCAAATTATTTTTAAATAGTAAATAAGCTTTTTTTTAAATTGCAAACGTTTATTAGTGCAATATTAACATATATTTTATTTCTTTGATTAGTTTAAGATGTAATTATGATAAAGCGTTTTTGTACACAATATTTTTAGTTTATCCGTTTGAAGTAAGTATGTACAGGTTATTTGCAGCTCCAACTCTTGAGCACGCCACATAAAGCTTGGGTTTTCTAAATGAATTCCCGCTGTTTTAAGTGACTGTCCTTGCGCTTTATTAATTGTCATTGCGAAGCTAAGATTGATTGGAAACCAGCCGGAGCAGTAAAGTAAATTTTTTTCCCGTTTTCTAAACCCCAATTTATTCAAATAGCTGAAAGCACGGCCGGAGGCCGGGCTTCTTAGATAGTACTAAATATACTAAAATCACGTATTTTGGTAAAAAAAATTTTTTTTAAACTCACAGTTCAGTAAATACATTTAACTCGGAAAACATTTTGAAATAATCGTAGTCTGGCATCATCTATTATACTTTAGTATAGTCAAAACATTTCGTGTGGCCATTTTGTTATCGCCACCAGTTTTGCGGTATCCAATATATTTATAGAGGTACTGAGGTAGGGTAGGGTGCATTTGGCTGACTCCTCATTTGACCGACTTTTCATTTGGCCGACAGCTCATTTGGTCGACTTTTCGGTCGGCGAAATGAGCAGACCATATGGCCGACTACTCTTTTAGGCGAAATTCTGGTCGGCCAAATGAGCAGCCCATTTGACCGACTGCTCATTTGTCCGACTACTCATATGACCGACTGCTCATTTGACCGACTGCTCGTTTGGCCGACTGCGTGTTTGGCCGACTGCTCGTTTCGCCGACTACTCATTTGACCAATTGCTCATTTGACCGACTCCTCATTTGAACGACTGCTCTTTTGAACGACCGAAAAGTCGACCAAATGAGCTGTCGGCCAAATGAAAAGTCGCACAAATGTGCAGTCGGCCAAATGAAAAGTCGGACAAATGTGCAGTCGGCCAAATGGACAGTCGGCGTAACGTGTATTTTGTGCTAGGCCAAATGAGAAGTCGGCCAAACGAAACTCTCCCCTAAGGTAGTCGTTTTGGCGAATTGCCGATGTCAACTGTAGACGCTTCGCCTTATTTCAGTGGCGGATTTACCATAAAATTTAATTTAAAAAATATAAAAATTTATCTTACAAAATGTATCTCATACACGTTTAAAAATTAAGTTACGGAGTAAAATATAAATAAAATATAAATGCATCTGCATTAGTATTATCCTAGATTCCAAATAAGAATTTGGTTTTCCGGAGTCCGGCGTCTACTAACTAATGAGGGGGGGGCACACAAATTCTTAAATTGCTTAGGGCAGATATTGGGGTTAATCCGGCCCTGGTCACGCCATTCGTGACGAATAGTTTGTTTTACATCTCCATAGAATAACTTTAGCTCAAAATTAGACTCGCAAGAATCAATCCTTACACGGGGCACCTATGTCCATATACGGTAGACAGGTTTACAATGCCCAATTAACTTCACAGCTATAGCTGCCATCTTTATATTCAAATTTTATCGCTATTTTCGTAACAAATCTCTTGGCCTTTTTAGTTTGTATTTATGTTCGGTTGCCATGGCAAATCGAATGGGTAGTGCAACGTCTCCTTTTGGGAAATTTCATATCTTATATAGGTCTACATTACGCCCGCCTTTGAACAAAATCGGCAGTAAACACATCAGGTATTCCCCTTGTTAGTTCAGAATACTTAAAAACGTACAAATAAAGTTGGTTTGGTTGAAAAAGATTTTTCACAAAGATCAATTCGAGACATGCTTCTCCTTGAAAAATAATCTGTTGGTAATAGGAGGCCGGAGGCCATAGCGTTGTCTGGCACTTTAATACCACAATATTTTAAATATAACACAAATGTACCAAAGGTGTATCTTTTAATTCAATCAAAATTGGAAACTGCAACACCAATATAATTACTGGTGAGGTTCAATTAAACCTCCGCTTGCTGCAATACATGTTTCCGTACGATGAAGTGTGTCTCGAAATGAACGCTGAATCATAACGGAAGTGACAAGCCTTTTAGCTAACAATAATTTTCTGATACAGTTCTTCGAGGGTAATATTAGGCGTCTGCTGAACGTTCTCTTTGATGAAGTAAAAGATGAAAAGAAAAACTGTGATAGGTCTGGTGATCTTGGAGGTTATCGAAAGGGACCGTTTCTATACAACCGTTGCTGATCGAATTCGGTGTTAAAATAAACTACAACAGATTGATGTTTTTGTGGTCATGTTGAAATCGAAGTCTGTAGTTGGCCAAAGAAATGTCATTTAACTCATTCGCTCCTTCGTTCTGCAAGAGCTCCAAATAGATCTGCCCGTTTAGACTATTTTGGAAATAAAATAAGTCAATCTCCGATCAGATCCGCCCATGTGTTAAGTTGAAATTGGTCTTGATGATGGTGAGTGAGTCCCCAGTGGCGACATACATCACCCCACATGTGGTTATTCTTGTGGTTGAAATGGCCATCTCTGGAAAACGAACGTTTTTCGGACACTAAGAAATTTCGGAATTTCTTCAGACTCAATTTTCAGTCAGTTACAGAAGTCATAACGACGTTTCGTATCTCCATCTTGAAATGCTTGGTGGAGAATCGCTCGAAACGGATTGAAGTTGAGATTTCGCTGAGTCTTCCAGACGTAGTTTCTAGTCAAACCCAGTTCATCACTTGCACTCATGATACCTTCGTCAACCTAGTCTATGGAACCTGGGATTTACATCTCCATGGTAATTAAGTCTTTTACAGCTTGGAGAACGGTGTTACGACTTGGTCTTGTGTAAGGATATCGAATACTTAATTTTCTCTTGTAACGTTTCGATGGGCTTCAACCTCTTATGTTATTTGTTGGTTTGGTTTGATAAGATAAATCTTTTGTTCATTTGTGTTATGCTTAAAATGTGTGTTTTTAAAATGCCAGAAGAAGCTATGGCCAACTTGATATTTTTCATGACTTAAGATTTTGGTGAAAAATCGGTCTTTTTTCAAACGAACAAACTTTATTTGTATTGTTATAATCTTTAGAAGAAGAAACAGCCTATCAACCTAAAATGTTGCATCATTATGAGCTCTTGAGTTGATAAAAAACGCCTAATGTTTTAAGAAACACCCTACCTTTAAAAGTAAAAAAAGTCTAAAAGGCTTCGATGACTTTCAAAAAAGTCAAATAACGAAATTTAAATTTATCCCCCTGACCTAATGCGTTCAGAACATTAAAGGATTTAAAGTTAGATAACACCTATAAAACAAGTGTAAGTTCTCATTAGGTACAGCTTAGGCCGAAACTTTCGGTGTGGTATTGTTAGTGTCATATTTTTCCTTCCGCCTAGACTAAATGGTGAGGCTTTACGCAAATCAAACTATCAGTACCATTCCGTGTCTTCAACAGTTTCTTTAACACTTGTATTTTTGCCCTTTACAAAATAAGAAACACTATCCTAGCATCCATCGAGTAAAATACTTTGAATTGGTATTCCAATTGTGCACGTAGCTTATTTCAAAAATTTCTGATCAAGTTTAACAATGTCGATTAAACTCGATTAATGCATTAATAGAATCGCTGTAGGTCTTAGCACAATTCTGCTAGTTCAATCATTAACTTTTGACATTTGCTATTGTGTTTATCGCTTCACCATTAAAAATAAAATGTAAACTAACTGGAAACAATTGGGTTCAAGGCAGATTACCGAACTTCACATTACTGGTTATTCCGTTGTTTTTGTGCCGGGTTTCTGTGGGCCTAAGACTCTGAAATAAAGCATTCTAGGACCTATGTTCATTGTCAACTTTTACTCATTAGGATCCAAAGGATACGCCCTTATATTTATAACATACTTATACGTAACACAGAAAACATAATCCAAGATTTTATTCCTTTATGTTGAAATTATAATTTTTAAATGCATTTTTTTAAATCTTGCCACTTTTCAACCCCAATTGGTACTATTTAAACCGCTTGTAATGGAAATAAATGTATTATTTAATAAACATTTTACTTGGTGAATAATTCTTTATTTTAGTATTGTGTAGATGAAGAAGTGTTTTAACTCTCTGGCTTATGGGTCCTATTTAACCTTTAACGTTTCATTATCGAATTTATTTCATAATTTGCAACAAAATACTTGCTTATTAAGTAGCTAGGGCCTGATAACTGGAGCTCTCGCCCAGGGCGTAAAGTTCTAAGGAGCGCAAAATCTGAAATTTTTAAATATAGAGATCACATATTTTGAGCACCTCAGCTAAAAGAGACTCGGTAATTATATTTCCCAAAACTATGAAATGAAATTGAAAGTCAAAATATACAAACGCTCTTCAAGCCAAAAACTACCGGTTTACTAAATGTCACTGTAGCTTCTAAAATGTATGGTACATAAAATAAAATATCTAGAAACATGTCAAATCTGGCCTCCTGCATTTCATATTTAATCATATAGTGATAATATAACTACAAAAAGCACGTCACGAATGGGCAACACCATAGATTCGCTTCCCGTCGTTGTAATTACGTCCCCCAACGGGTCAGAGTATGTAACCAAGAAGGGTGGTGGTGCACTGGGAGATGAAAGCTCTGATAAAATGATACTATCTCCACCTCCGACTTCGGTCAGGTATTGGTTGGAAACTGAGCTTCGGCTCAGGCTAACGGAGTGGGTCCGTGCAAACTAATCGCCTCGGAGGATTAGAAAGCCTGCTGTTGGGCGGCGGGTCTGCGTATGAGGCGTAGTGGTGCCAACTGTGCCGGGTTACTTTGGCCGCTGTATCGTTCCCTTTTAAGAGCGCTTTCTGAAAATTATGGCTCTCTACCTAAGTAGGTAGTAGGGTTTTCAAAAAAATGCAAATATCGAAATGTTTTGGTGCATAATGATTTTCTTGTTCATTTTGGTGGGGAAATGACAAAGGAAATATTTTACGTATATTCATTAATACTTAGGATTGCCTCAACTAGGTTAAGTTTTACCATTATAAACAAACCCATTTATAAGCAAAAATAATTTTGTCACTCAAATACTTTAACCGAACGTAATATTTAATATTTATTACTTACTTAAGTTTACACAGGGTTTATTATAGTAATAAGTACTGGTACACAATAAAATAATTTGCAGAAATCCCCACAAAACCAGGTTCTTACTATTGATTTTCAGCAGTTATGACCTTTTTTAGTGGGGCTTTCTGCCAAATATTTTATTGTATAACGGTAATTAGATCTGTAATTAACCCTGTAAAAACTTAAATAAGTAATAAATATTAAATTTTTCGTTCAAGTAAAGTATTTGAGTGACATAACGGATTTTTGCTTATAAATGGGTTAGTTCATAGTGGTAAAACTTTACCTCGTTGAGGCAGTCCTAAATATTAATGAATTTACTTAATCATTTTCGTGGGTCACGTTTTTATATAAATGAACAAGAAAATCCATGTGCACCAAAACATTTCGATATTGGCATTTTTTAACCACCCTAGTAGGTAGGGTGTCGGCTGGAGTTGCTATATAGCATCCACTCTCTATCCCACCGCTGTGCGCGAGGTGGAAGCTGGCCGCCCCATTGCTGCCTCTTTTGTCGGGATGAGTGGCTTGCGTCGAGGGTAAGACCATCAGTAGTGGGGTACTATTATCCATGCTGGATGTGTCGCCTGTCCGAGCTTGTGGACGCTGGCGTAGGGTATTCTTATGAGACCACTGGTGTAGTAGGCTGTTGATACGCTAAGAGCACCGCGTTATAACTTTCTAACCATGTCAATGCAATAACGACCCGGGTATTTAAATCAAATAGTGTATATCGCTGTAATTAGCGCCATTGAAAAGAGGTTATGCAAAGTTCTTTGTAAGTTTGAGCAATGGTGACCAAAAATGTGTTTGGATAATTTTAATTGATTTGATTTCGTGTAAAGAAATAATAAATTAAGCAATAAAAATAGCTAACAGCAATATTACATTCCATTTAAGGATAACTTTTTATACCCCCCCCCCCCTGATTTAGATCACAGAACGGTGCCAAATTTCACATTTCTTTTAACTGACAGTTTAAACCACAACGGAAGTGAACCCCTGGATTAGGTTTCCAGAAACTTTATTCCAATTATATAGCTTTAACATAAAAACTTAACTTGATTTAAACTATATGGCATAAAAAAGTATCACATTTTATATGAATTATTGTAACCCGGTTTGATAACATCCCTTATAAATATTAAGAGGCTGCAGATTTATCATGAATTTCTTTAGAATCTGCAGGCTAGCTAAAGTACATAGATCTGTGTTTCAGCTAGCTAGTTCAATTTTAGATATTTTTCAAAACTTGAAATATGTATTTTAATTAAAACAGTAGCCATAAATCAAATAACTATCACCCTTATTTTAGGTGTTTTGCAAAATAATAACAGTCCTAAAGCAGTATATTTCCAGAATTCATTGAAGTCAAATTGCAGTTCTCCAACAGGAAATTAAAGCTCCTCTACAGTCACGTTACATCCGCGTTATAATGGTTTTGTAGTTGCATTAAATTCCTATTACAGTACCACTACAATTTCGTTATAGCTTCATACAGTTACTTTGCAGTCAAATTGTAGCCACAATACAGTTACTTTGCAGTCAAATTGTAGCCACACTACAATTACTCTAAAGTCAAATGGTAGCCACACTACGGCTACTTTGCAGTCAAATTAAAGTCACACTACAGTTACTTTGTAGTCAAATTGTAGTCACAGTTACTTTGCAGTCAAATTGTAGCTACACTACAGATATTTTGCAGCCAAATTGTAGCCACACTACAGTTATTATCATTAGCAGCAGAAAATTTACAAAAGGACATTAGCGTCTCGATGCTAATTTCAACGGCTAAGCCACCTCTCGAAAACTTTTACGGGACACTTGCAGAGTATTGATGCAGTTTTTTGTACACACCCAACAAGAGTCATCTTAATGACTACATTGTTAGAGGCTGAACACAAACCGACATACTTTTGATCGTTGGAGAAGAAAAACGGAAAGCTAACATGAACCAGATTTGGGTTTGATAAAACAAACACTGAAAATCATTTTATTTTATTTTATACTGTTACAAATAATTACAAAATTATTGTAAACCTTTCAGTAACAAGTTTAGAATATTTGCTAACGATCAGATTTATTCACACAATGTTCAATTTTAAGAATTTAATTTAATATTAACTGCATGATATATTTGGGGTTCAATGGGTAAAATATTATAAAACCAACAGCTTGTATAAAATGATTATTAACATCAGACATGGGCAAAATCGCTAGTGATATTTAGAGTTTCACTCTCACTCAAGAGTGCGAGTGGAACTAATTAAAAATCCACCCTCTTTCTCACTCTCGCTTTTCGTCACTCGCCGAGTGCACTCTTCCCCAAAGAGTGAGATTTGTCGAGGTCACCAATTTCACTCGTATTTTTGGCGGGAAACTTGAAATTTAAGGCGGGAAATTTAAATTCGGTCCCAAAATAATATTTTCGCCTTCTTTGCCGCTTATAGATGGCACCACGGTCTCCAGTAAAGTCATTATATGAAATATAAATTCTATTTTCCCGCCTTTTTTTAATAGCCTTGAAAATCGATAAGAGTGAAAAAGCTGATGTGGAATTGCTTCACTCTTTTCGCGCGAGCTCACTCGGCGAGTGACGAAAAAGTTAATACTCCACTCTTACAAGTAGAGTTTTTTATTAGGGAGTGGAGTGAGAAAAGTGTAGGATAATACCACTCGTCAAAATTCTTTCCGAGTTTTGCCCAACTCTGATTAACATAAGTAACCATCACAAGCATCATTTTTTCTAATTGCCAATTCTATTGTTAAGCTGTAACGGTTCAATGGATAATTTTTTTAAAAATTTAACAGCTAATTTAAAATGATTATTAACATAAGTAACCATCACAAGCATCATTGTATCTAATAACCAATCCTATTGGTAAGCTGTAACTTATGTTGTTTATATTAGCCGTATTGAAACGTTATTAGAAAACCGGGTATTTCAAAACATAACATTTTAATGAACATTATTTAAAATTTAAAATGTTAAGCAAATATTTAACAACTTCTTTATTAGTTTGGAAAGACTGCAAATGTATACAAATTAACAGCCTAATTACAGAAATAATTAAAAATCATTATCATGTACACATTAAAAAGCATTACCAGGTACACATTAAAAATAATTATAAGGTACAAATTAACAAGTTGGCAAGCCAAAATATACCTCTCCTCGGAAGAATTGTCACTAGTGGTATTAATCTCTCGAGATAACCCTTAAAGATATATCTCCGCAATTTAGAGTTATTTACTAAAACATAATCCCGATTCAATCCCGCATGGTATACAATTTAATTATAATTAAAATAATTGAGACGAAACAACCGAGTTTAATTTATTCAGAATATTATAAATTAAGTAGTTACAACAGTGAGTTAGACGAACTAGAACAACGCAAAATTGAATTTAACCCTATTTACAGAACAAGTTTATCAGTTAAATGTAATACGAAGCGAAGCAAATTTTAATTAAAAAAATATCTACAGAGGGTATTTGTATTTTTCTCGCTTACGAAATAACAACACAAAAAACCTTCTTTAAACCACTTCACACGAAAAAAATTATAATTAAAAGCCAACAATACCCCACAAAGCTCAACACAATCAAAAAATTAAAATACAAAACCCCAATCGACCAAATTTTGGAGCCAAAACGACCAATAGAAAAATATATAATAACAACCCAATCGATCAGGCTAAGAGCAAAAATAACGAATAGAAAAATATTTAATAATATCCCAAATTATCAGGCTTCAGAGCAAAAATAACGAATAGAAAAAATATATAATAATATCCCAATCAATCAGACTTCAGGATCAAAATAGCTCATAGAAAAATATTATTACGCAGTCGAGTAATAAATTAATTCAAAACCAAGCAATAGAAAATAGAAAATCAAGAAGCGCAACACCTTACCATTCAAAAATACGAATTTTCGACGTTATTATAATGAAACCGGATAAGCTTTAAGCCACGATTTAACCACTTTAAAGGTTCCACTAAAACTGAACTATTTCGAAAAATAAGCTTAAAAACCAACAATACCCAAGAATAGACAAAAAAACAACGTTATCTTGATCAGTAAAAATAACATAAAACCCTTACTTTGACTGAAACCCAGATACAAGATTTAACCTTTAAAATTTCATTCGTAAAAAAACCAGATTAGGCCTTCATAAATTCATTCATAAAAAAATTCAAGACTTTATTACCTATTATGCTTACGATGAATGTCTTATTTTCAGTGAAGCTAAGCAGCTATCGGTGGTTCTGTGATAGAGCGCTCGACTGCCAAGCCGAATGGCCTGGGTTCGAAACCTGGGTGCGCATTTGTTTTTAATCAACACATAGACATTACAAAAAAAATCCAATCAAACTGAGTTAAAACTGCCGCGACGGTTAATGTTAACGAAAAGCAACAACCCAATCCAACCGCAAATTTATTCGTTAACGCTCACTGTCACACGGTGGTTTTGCCAATCTTTCGACTTCGTTCCCTAATTCCAAGCAATCGCGAACGCGGATTCCGAGATAATGCGTACGCAATGATTACACTTTGCTACACAAATGCGTACGCGTTCGCAGGCCTGAAAGACAGACCCACAGACAGACAGACAGACACCGTGATTGCATAACCCCTCCTAGGGGAACTGTTCAAATTAATATCATTACCTGTTCAAATTAATATCATTATCTGTTCAAATTAATATCATTATCTGTTCAAATTAATATTATTATCTGTTCAAATTAATATCATTATCTGTTCAAATTAATATCATTATCTGTTCAAATTAATATCATTATCTGTTCAAATTAATATCATTATCTGTTCAAATTAATATCATTATCTGTTCAAATTAATATCATTATCTGTTCAAATTAATATCATTATCTGTTCAAATTAATATCATTATCTGTTCAAATTAATATCATTATCTGTTCAAATTAATATCATTATCTGTTCAAATTAATATCATTATCTGTTCAAATTAATATCATTATCTGTTCAAATTAATATCATTATCTGTTCAAATTAATATCATTATCTGTTCAAATTAATATCATTATCTGTTCAAATTAATATCATTATCTGTTCAAATTAATATCATTATCTGTTCAAATTAATATCATTATCTGTTCAAATTAATATCATTATCTGTTCAAATTAATATCATTATCTGTTCAAATTAATATCATTATCTGTTCAAATTAAAACACATTCAGATTGCGTACATGCATAATTAAGTATAATCCGTTTGATCCTTCTGAGATTTTGCCGGTGTTACCGTTGATGCAGGATAAATTTTATTATTTTGCTTTTTAGATATAAGGATGGGGACTTGCTTTAAACAATCCTTTTACATTCTTCAATCGAAGATTCTGGAACTTTTTTAAATTGATAGTGAGCCCTAACCGAGCCTATAAAGTAGCTTTTGAAATTATTTTAATATCTTTACAACGAAATATTTGTAAGGCGTGTACTACCTTATCATTAAATCTTTTATCTTTAAATTTTTAAATGGCATTTTCTTATTAGAAATAAAATTAGATAGCCCAATTGTCATGTTGCTGCTTAAAATATGTCTTGTTCCGTCCAATAAATTTGTCCTCCCAGAAAACCAAGGAAAGAAATCTATAAAGAAAAACACAAAAGTGGCGTTAAAGGAGAACTGTCACCAAAACAAAAAAATTCGAGGTTTTCTAATTAATAATTATGTTCCTGAAATTTTATGGTTATTGGAAAACAATTTAAAAAGTTACACTACTTTTTCCGCAACCTACATCAAACCGCTTCAAAAATTTCAGAAATCGCGGTTGAACCTACGTACAGCGCTAAAAGAATGAATCGGCAAAAATTTTAGAAAGGGTGGCGTGTAAGGCATATTAAAAACACGATTAACTACAATCTACCAATATAACTTGGTTAAAAAACCAAGGAGAATATCGTAGCAAACGACAGTGCCGACCGAAACACGATAAAACCGGAGGAAAATATTTCGATTACGAGATGGCGCTGCAGGTAGGTTCAACCAAGCGGTTCTGAGATTCTCGAGTCGGGGGGGGGGGGGGTAAAACACGAAATTCGGTTGCTTATAATAAATCAAATACTGGCAATATTAACATGAAAATTGTTTGAATAACCATTTTCGGACGTCCTCTATTCATTTAATTTTAGGTTGTAACAGTTCTCCTTTAAGTTTTTTACGTATTCCAAAGTTTAATAGGAATACACTTGAACTTCAGGAAGCTTCAAATTATTTATATCAAGCTTGGTGATTTAACAACCAATTCTTCAACCTTCCATTTGAAACTACCTGGCTCTTAATATTTTATATTTCCCTCATTAACTTCTTCCAAACCTTGTCAGTAACTTAATAAAAAATTTATATTAGAAGCACAAACCTCACACTATAAAAGTATGTCTTACTACAGCAATGTACGTTATTTTCTTCGGTCGTGGTCAGTTAATATCCAGTGAAGTCAGCTACCTATTTATTAAACTGAATGTTGGTGAAATTAATTTCTGTTAAGTTCATAGCTCAGTGAAATTGATTTTAAGACCAAAATTCAAATTTTATTAAGGGTTTTATTTTTAAAAACAGGGAATTAAATAAATTTAAAAGTTCACATTGGAATGAAAATTTGGTTCCTCTGGTAAAAAAGTCCGAGTAATAATTTTTTTAAATCTGATTCTCCTATAACAAAAAACATGATGTGTTTATATAAATAAAAAATATACTTTTAGCACCGCTTATCTTTTTCTGAGAGCAGCTTTCAAATTAACTTCCTATATCAGATTTACTTTCACTTTCTAGTACCTTCTGATTAGCCCCTTTGAAGTCATCTAAAAGACAACTTTGTAAAACTTTAAATTAATGTAACAATTTCTTTGATCGTATACATCTAACCAGTTTCTTATAGCACATAATTTCTGTCATTGGAGCGAATGGTTTCGAAAAGTTAGTAGAATGTTCAACTTGTTGATGTTTTTTAAAACGGTTATATAAGGTAGACATGTAGAGTTTTTTGGATATAGCGTATACGCATTACGTCGTTAGTGAACAAATTTTCAAGCTAAAAAGCAGAGTCCGCTAATAAATCTTAACTAATTTTTCTTGTAATAGGCGTTTAAATAAAAGATCATCCATCGCCGATTATAGAGTTTGTGCTTCTGCAACTGGACTTATAACGGGTGTGTCTATGGTTTCTCTTTATACTGCCAAAGCTGATAATTTTCTATGCATGGATCTGGCAGCATTTTTCAACAGGGGGTAAGACAGTCAGAGAGGGGTTTATTTAACCGCTTATTGTAAGTGCAAAGCACCCCACGACTCATTAATGTCATTTTACACTTCTTGAGTTTGGCATATTTCATTAAATGTCGCCTTTTAACATTTTATAAGCTGTTTATGTCGTGACCAAAGTACAGTGTGTTACAAAAGTCTTCGACAAAGGGAGTTTTTGCAAATTTCTTAAATTTTCTCGAAACGTGTAAACGTTAGAAAAATGAAACTATAAGCAATTTTTAATATTTTTTTATTTCCTTTCACGTGGTGTTGTCGGTTTTTCAAAGCGACAATAGTTTCGGCGGTAACGCCAGATGTCGTTTTTGACAACTTTTTTAATAATGGAATTACGCCCCTGAAACCACAATTGTCGGATTCAGGGTGGTCGATTCATATTTAGAAAGTGTCACTGTGATTGCTCTACCACCAACGGTTGAGGAGCTATAGTCGGTTGCAATTTTGGTTTTGATTTGGGAAAAACTAAAAGACGTCAAATATCACTTGTGGCATTCCCCCGATAATACAAAGCGTTTCAACAACATTTAATATTGTATTGGAAAAGAGACGAGAATGGAAGCAGGTTTTGTATACGTCTATGCATTGTGATTTTTGTACGTAAATTTTATCTCGTCTTCAGAGTTTCTTATATCATCCTTTTAAGAACGTCTTCATTTGCACGTCTTCAAAACGTTAGAAACACTTGCTTTGTAACCGTTGAAGTTTGAATTGTTTCAATATTTTAACACAAAAAGCTCGTTAGAGTTGAAAGTTAACTGGTTATTGGAAAGTTATCTGGTTATGACGTGGTACTATATATTCGACGTTCTACCAAAAGCAATTTTGTTCGATCTCCAAATGCACAAAGAGCAAATAAAAAAAATTATAAATAAAAATATCATCGGTGAATGGCTTGAAATACGAATCTGTAGTTTTCGACAGGTGTGAAATTCAAATTGATCCAAAACTTAATTCAAATCTCGAAATGCGTCGTAAAATACTTGCTTGTTAGTCGTCAGCACGCGTTTTTTCAATAGAAAAACTAACTTTAGAAATATTAAACCTTAAATAAAATAGAAAATGCTATAATAAACAACGGCCGCTTGACAATTTTGCTACAAAACCGAGATACAATTTATAACACAACAAGAACGTCTTACAATGAAGTGAACTTTCCATTTTAGTAAAAGACAAACGCGATTTACGTCCGATTATTCAACTGTCAAAAATTTTGACGAAGATAGTGAATAAAAGGTTCGCCATGAGGCATGTGAATTGAAAAGGAAACGGGTATAAAATACATAAACAATTAATATATCCGCTATAAGAAGGACGTCCCATAAATTTTAAACTCACGAACAGTATATAAGACATCTCCGTCCTGGTAAATTTAGAAATTAAACTTCCCAGTGAGAGATTAGCTTCGAAATCGCCTTCTCACCAAATTTGCAGATATCATGAGTTTCAAAATTGGGGCGCTTGTGATCGCTGTGCTCTGGGTAGTGGCTTATTGCCAAGCAGGTAATATTACTTTCTTTTTAATTATTCGTTCATTTTCAAACAAATCATTATCATAATTGAAATGGTCAGATAATTATGGTACGAATGCCATTTTAAGATTTTCATTATATGGGGAAATTAATTATAATCAACTAGGATAATACCCAAAGCACAGGTAATTTGCGACTTTTAAAGCCTTTGCTTCGGGTTTGAACGAATCATGGCAAAATTTTATCGGTACGTCAGAACGAAGAGATAGAAATTAAAACAAAAATACTTTTAGGAAAGCAGTATAAATTGAGATTAAAGGGAGGGCCTGTTTGGAAGGATCAGTAATAAAGAAAATAATCAGCTAGGCTAATATCCAAAGAACCACCTTAAACCTAAGTCATCAAGCGACTTTTAAATTTATTAATCCAGGTGGCTGGGTTAAAATGCGTAGGAGGATGATTCATGGCACGCGAGCCAACAGCTTCCTACACTAACTATTCCCGTTAACCTTAAGAAGTTTTAATGGAAAGGGGAAACTGAAGAACTTGGGGGTAAGCCCCTTTAAAAGCGAACTTGCGAACTTGCAAACTCAACGCGGAAGGAAATGTTTCTAGTTCTCACCCAGTGCCTCAAGCTGGGATCGAACCCGAATTTTAAAACGGGCTTGGGTTTTTTTTTAAGATGAGGTAGACTTTCAATCTTATTAAATATAATATTCAATTGGCATAAAGGTGGCCCGCCACATCGATTAGGAGTATTTCGCAACGATGTTTCCTTGCAACCGGAGTGCGCGAAGCAATTAAAATCGAAATTCCCAGAAGGAACCACGTATCAAGGAGAATTGGTGCGTAAAAGAACCAACAATCCACTAGTTTACTTCTCCAAGGTTGGTCTTACGCTGTTGTTTTCATAATTTTATCTCGGGCAGGACGATGAAAATGACTGCGAAATTAAATGCAAGTACACGATCAAGAATGAAAAACGAAGAACTTTTCCTGAGCTTATTAGGAGGAAAAATTTCCAATCGTGTAAAATCTACAATGCTACCTCGGGGGAAAAGGATATCGAGGGACAGGTATTTCATCAGAACTACTAAAAATACATTTTATTTAATTAATGTGCGAGCCATTGGCAAGAAGAGGCAAAAAATAATTCAAATATTTTTGAAAGACCAATATTAAACAATCTAACAGACAACCAAGATGATGTCAGAAAAATAGTTATTTCGTTAATAAAGTAGGCAAAACCTAGATTAGTCTATGATCTATTTTCTGGCAATATATTTAACTTATATAGCCCAAATTTGTTTATTGAAAATATTTGGAATTAAAAAATTAATATTGACGAGTCTTTGCCATAAAGGAATTATTGGTCAGGTCGGTATTTGTTACTATTAACCACATTATTTGAAATATACTTTTAACACTGTGCATCGTGTCCAATATAAATTACGACGCGATAAAATTTCTATCGTACGTTGATTCCAGGGTTGTTACGAAGGTACTTGCATCCCGAAGAACCCTGAGGCCCAAAAAGCTTGCGAGTTGCTGTACAATCCAAGTAACCAAATTATAGCGGTACCGAAATCCGACAACGATGACGTGTGCAGTGCTACCTGCTATGTAAAAAATTTCAAATCGACTGAAACTTCCGTTTCACCCTGTTACTCTGATGGTACTCCTTGCAATACCGTAAGTGTCAGTTTAGTCATTGGCGGCTCTGTTCGCGTATAAAGGCGCCGGCTTTTTTGACCAAGTGGCGACTCCATTGGTTGCTTTTCATATCGCACGGAAAACACCCGAAAACGTAGCGCCCCCTTTTATAGCCGCAGCGCGAAATATTTCAATTTTACACCCGACTAGCCGACTAAAAGGGTAAGCTGTTTATTAGTTTAAACAGTGAAGAAAATCACTCGTAAATATTTAAAAAGTATTCAATATACTACCAAGAATGTATCTATTTATACTCAGGGAGAATGAATATGCGAAGAATATCGACGGACACGTTGAGGCTATAACCCCGTCACTCTAAGGGGGGGGGGGGGAGAAAAAAGGAGGCAATCTTATTTTTTGCGTCCTCGCAGCAGCTTTAATCGCGTCGAAAAACGTCGTTTTTAAGAACCAATGAGATGGCAGTATTATTTGATTTTATTAAAGCGGAAGAGCATACCGGGGGCCCCAACGGCTGGAATTGGAGAAATGCTAAAAATAATCTCGACATATTCATTCTCTCTGAGTATAAATAAATACATTCTTGATACTACAATATCTTTTGATAAACATAATGTAGGTGCGCACTTTTTCATAATTGAATTTACTTTTTTTCAACAAAAAGATGTTCATTAGAATTTGCCATTGAAATTTAACGCTAAGCCTCGGTCATAAGAAGGTGTACGTGAGTGACTGTGACTTGATTAGCCACGCCCCGTTATAATTATCCGACAGCAGGAATCCAAAACTCTACTTGGAATGCTTATCGCGGCAGATTTTCGTCTCGATGTGGCTAAAGTTTTTTTTGACGTCACTATGCTAACTGAACAAACAACAACGTGAGAGGATAGCGCGCGCGGAGAGGATATTTTATCTCGTAGGTGGGGCCAAAGCCGTCAGAATGATCTTACTATACGCGATACGGCAGGATAAGCATTCCAAGTAGAGGTATGGATTCCTGTTGTCAGTTATTTAGTCCCTTTTCGTAAGCTTTGGAAATCTCAACCAATGGACCTGAAACACTGGATTGGAAGAGTTGTCGAAAGCATCATCTATCGTACCATCCAGGTACTACAAAAATTCCAACACTTTAAATATTATTGTTATCTCCTTGCAGAAAACGCTATTAGGATATACCTGCCAAAAAGGCCATTGCAAAAACACCCACCCTTCGGAATCTAAAGACGACGATCGAAAATGAGAAATTTTTTATTTCGAATAATGGCGGCTTCACGCGAGTCTTTGATTTAAATCAAATGATAAAAATTAATAAAAGAAAATAAAGCATCTATCGAAGTTTTTTGATTTACTAAGGTACTCCCTTTTTAATTATGAAATATGCACCTTCGCAGGCTTCCGCTTATTTTTCGTAGTACCGTGCTAAATACATCAAGTATATGCTATTTTTCTATTGACCGTGAATCGGTGTACACGTCACCCATTTAACGTGAAATTCGATACCATTGAAAACAACCACGAGCCTGCGAATGTACACGTTTCATTTCAATGGTCTAGTTGGATTATTAATTCCAGGTGGGCAGGTGGGTAGAAACCCACGGGCTACGATTGGTATTTTGTACCTCAGGAAACCCCCTCACTTCGAGTTGACGATAATCAAAGGAATTCCCTTCTAAAGTTGTACGCCCTTTATGGCATATTGCCCAGAACCAACGTTTTTACAAAACATTGTCAAAAACGGTCACAAACCAAGTTGTTTCCTGTGAATAGAGATAACAGTAAGTTCCCCAACTTGTTAGATTTTGGCCAAGTTTTAGAGAATGACCGGTTTCTCTGACTGAGGCTCCAAATAATTAAGTCTATTGATTTTCTTACGCATCATTTGGATAACACAAAAACTAATGATAATAAAAGTATAAAATAGCTTTATTTAAGTAAGTTGACATATTTTGCAATAGCAAAGAAAATACAAAACTGCATGCCCTAGATTTTGAAGCTTTGTGGAAAGTTATGTTTATGTTATAGCTATAAGTTATAGATGAATTTTTTAAAAGTTTATTTTTTTAACCAAGGAATACCTCTGCTCATTTTACCATACCAGAGTGACTGAAAATTGTCACATAACTTCTTGTATGAATGTAACCTACAAATTAAGTTAATTATTTCATTGTTAATCACGTACAAACAATTAATCTTCAGCTTTCACATCGCGTAAATGATATCTAGAATGCAGCCGGGTAGCGCGTTAATCTATTCTAAATGTGTAAGCATTTTAACGATCCCGTCTATTTCCCATCAATTATACAAATTAAATGTAATAACGAATCTAATATATAAGAGCCAAAACGCAATGTAAAGTATATAATATAATATAATATTATATTACTGTAAATAAGCGTACAATATTGTGCAAGCCTAACATTATGGTACGACCAAAATTTTAACCTAAGATTATTGTTTTATACAATAATTATTGTACGTCTGGCAACGCTGATTTCAAGGCAGTCTAACAATGTAAGTTAAAGTGAAGTAGAGTAGAACTCGTAATTCGTTAAGATGTGATAAACGTATTTAAACCGAACAAAATTGTTTGCACTCGTTTCGATTTTCGTGCTATAAAGGTTTTAAAATTATATTTCCCAATCATAGCGTACGTAGACACGTATTATACGTGTCTACGTATAACTCTACGGTATAATTAGTATTAAGTAAGAATTAAATTAATATATAACGGTATATTAGTATTATCTAAAAAAAATTATGTCGTCTTGTGTGGTCGTGCACACTACTACATCATAACAATATGGAACGTTTGAAGGAAACGATAAAGTTTTGGTTTGACTTTAGATAAGTGTTGCCAGATGGTGGTAAATTTCGCATATTGTGGGAATTTTTTGGGTTTATTTTGGCTCTGTGGGGAAAGGTAATTTTTTTTCAAAAACGTTGATTTTGTGGGAATTTTAATGTCCACGGGTATTTATCGTATGTTTTTTTTTTTAATTTGACTATCAACAGAAAGCCCAAAATTATCTAGAGCTGTGTATTTTCGTGAATCTTGTGATTTTATAAATAATATAAAGGAGGTGCCACCTAATACTGCAATTAATCAATGCACAAGCCTAACAACCAAAATGTTTAAACTCAGTTTGGGGATTGTAAGCTTTATATTCTTTGTTGTAAGTAGTCAAAAGATACTGCTCAAGGAACTTTCATGGGAGCCTTCTCGCATATTATATTGTAGTAGCCGTTTCTACATGGGCCTTCAGTGTTTATTCTCGACACGGGTCAAGTTTAAAAAAAATGACATTTTAAATAAAACTGAAAATAATAAAATAACTAAAATATTGAAAATATTTAAGATTATGATTTTATTCCACGTCTTAAGGGGCTGTTAATGTTATTGAAACCATATAAATAAAGTTTTAATATAATTAATGCAGATTAAATAAACAACTTTCTATCACTATTTCTAAAAAAACACAATTCCAAGCTAATTATTTAAGAATTAAACTTGACCGAATAATTTGTAAGCTTTATCTTAATTTAAATATTAGACCAGGTTTTAAATTATGGTTCATTTTACACCCGAATTAGGGTATAAATATATTTTAACAAAAAGGTATATTAAAAAACGGTTGCTTCATATTTTACTGAAATCTTTTAAATTTTAAATCCACATATTTTTACCAATATTGTTTGAAATACACAAAAGTGACCACGATATATCAAGTAAACCAGAAATATAAATATAATGAAAACAAACCTAGTCCGTTGATACCAATAGCTATAATTTAGTCCAAAGACAAAATATTCTATCTCAATTTTTTTAAACAATAACGGATCAAGAATGACAAAAAATCTACTTTTCTCTTCAGCAGCGGTTCCCAAAGGGTGTTCCGCGGAACCCCAGGGTTCCGCGGAAGGGTCACAGGGGTTCCGAGAATTCGCAGCGTGGCCATCTTTGTTTGTGTCAAGAGTTTAAGATGAGTAAAAAAAATGAGTTGGGGTTCCGCCAGAATTAGGTGGATAATTTAGGGTTCCATAGCAAAATAAAATTGGGAACTGCTGCTCTACAGAATAAGTTTTGGTGTGATCAAGGACTGTCCTTGGTGTGATATCACGCGGCAAAATATCTCGTTTCAATTTGTTTAGCTATACCCCTCCTTTGTTTAGTCCAACAGCCATTTAGCAACGTTTGGCGCCTAGTTACGTCTGCTGTGCTGTAGCCATGGAGTTGTGGAAAAAAAAATCCTCTATTTTGGGGAAATCGACTAAAAGGGGATTTTCTTTTGTTATAATAAAGAATTCCTTACTTAGCATACGGATATTTTTCTACCAGAGGGTGGTTTGATGGCCCGCGGGACTCCCTGCTGCGAATACCGAAAATTAGCGCGTACCCCCTCCAATTTTCAGATTTCGGGAAAATCGTACTTTCTTTGGTCGCCAAGGTGATTGACGACATGAACTTCGAAGTCTTCGAAAGACCTATATTTTCGGAATATTTATCGGTAGCGACATCTTTGATCTTTCGATATAAACCACGAAAAAGCGGTGGGGTTACGGAAAAACATTACTTTTTTAATAGTAAAATTTATATGACAACTTTGATAAAGATTCAGTAAATACCCTGTTGGTTTCTCTTCTTTTCGAAGGTTCAACCATAGTAATCCGACCAGCAGTATTTGAGTTATTGTGACAAAAAGAAAGTTACGTTTAGTCATTTGTAATTAATTCATTTTTAGTATTAGCTTTATGAAATTGATTCCTGAAATACTTCAAACCGTTTATTTTTATCAGTTTTAATTGATCTGTAACTAGTTCAAGAAAAAACCATGTTTTTCTAAACTTACCTCAGACTTCCCCCTTAAGTGTGAGGAACCTGGTCAGCGGGCCCACAAGTATATATTCTAAAATGGGTATCTGTGCTATTTCGACGTCCAGTACTCACTATGTGTACATAACGGTGCATAATTCGGCCAATACGTTGACTGGGAATGGTGAGAAATTGAAAGATTCATTAGTCGACAGTTGTCGCAAAACTTCAGATTTCACGCTCAACACTGAAATTGCTTTAACATTTGAAGGAAAATAGATAAAATAGTAAAGTAATATATATTATTGAAGATAATGTATTGCTCTACAACCCTATGACTGTATTTTTTTGGGTGCATCGTTGAAGGGTTATGCGGTCAAATAAAGCTAAAATTACAGACTTTCAAGAGCGGATATATCGAGAACTATACAAGATATCAAACAACGTGACTGAGTCAATGCTGTAGCAAATTTAATCACCTTTCATTTTGTATACATTGGTCATGTGTCCCGAGATAAAAGTGAAAAACCGGAAAATGGGACCTTCAAACCCCCTCCTCCCCCCCGGGCTTAAGAGTTACGGACGGGGAATTTTGATATGTTCACCTCCTAACTAGTCTAAACAAAGTTACGAAGTCAAAAAGTGTGTTCCCAACATTTCCCTTTATACCTTTTCGTTGCCTGGACTATAGGCTTAAATGATAAAAATTAAAAAAGTTTTTCTCGGCGCCACGAGCTCATGTTTTTTTTAATCACACATGATTCGCACGCGGGCTTCAAAAAAAAACCCCTTGCGACTCCAGAACGTGCTCTCCAATATTAGGCATAAAGGTTTATCAAAAAAGTAGTCATCCAAACGGTAAATCGCGAGTCTAAGGGCCCGTTCCAGAGACGAAAAACTCTCGTAAAGTTACGAAAAAGGGGGCGTGTCTAGTAGAAATACGAAACTTTTTCAAAAACGCGTTCCAGAGACGTTTTAATGAGACAAAAAGTCTAGTATCTTCTACGAGAGCTCAGGAGCTTTCGTAGAGCTCTCGTAAATGCGTTGGGAAGCGAAAATAATCATTTTTTTTAGAAAATGGCGGTGGAGTTTTTTCGAGCTAACGAGATAAATCAAGGTGTAAACAACATCGAAACAGACATCCCGCTGAAAATAATGTATCGTGAGTGTCCCAATACTATGAATTAATTAAAAAAAAAAAGGATTTTTGGCACTACCAATGAAACATTTACGTGAAACCGCGTTTATTGTACTACAAATGGGAATGGCCGAGGCCCGAATTGCAGTGCGCTCCATAGATTCTGCTACGCAGGTAAGAATTCCTTTACCGCTATTTTTATTTAATAATAAAACGAAACGAAGAAAGAACTATCTTTTCGTTTTAATATATTTAAAATGTCACTTTTGGAGCAATTGTTTTAATAAAATTATCTTATTGCAGATCCCCATAATCATGTGCTGTATTTGTTTTGAAAAGACGGCGAATTATCATCAAGTTGAGTGTTTGTCGAATCGTTCACAGTGTAAACTTCAACAGCCAAATAATATTTTTTATTACACCTTGATTTTTTACATATGCTCCACTTATAATAAAAATTATTTTAATTCCTCAAATAGAAGTATTTATTTATAATTGTAGCTATCATTTAAAGAGAAAGGGGACACATCTCCATTTGACCTGATACCCAATGATAAAAAACTCCCAAATATACTTAATACAATGTTTATTGAAGCCCAAACTGCTTTTATGGATAAAAAATTACAGGAAGATGATAACCACCTTTGTAAAATATCCAAATGAAATTCAAATCTACCGCCAAACTGATATTAAGTAGGAGTAATGTGAAAACACCCCGCACTTGGCATACCAATAAAAACACCACTTGTTCTGGCTAGTGGTGGACTTTTCTGATCCTTATGATATCTTGGCCTTTCACTATTCTCATTGACCAAACACATTCTAGCCCAGCCACGATTTATTCCCTTTCCTTCAACCTTGGTTAAACTTCTTTGCATTTTGCACTCTATCTTTGCTTGCCAAATTTTTAAAACAATTTCGCGTAAAACTTATGAATAATAAATGTAAATGATATATAAAAACAAATGTAAATAAAAACAAAATTTGAAAATATGTAAATAAAGTTTAATATATATAGTAAAATAACTGAAAGTCGAAAGTGGAAAATTGCAGCTGTTTACAAGAAATAAATAACAAGTCAAAGCTAAGGCTTAATTGAGCACTTGAAGTAACCCGCTTCAGACCGATATTTTCCGGCGTTTCTATTGGCTATGGCGGGGGGCGGAGCTTTTTTAAAAAAAGGCCAAAGATACGAGAGCGGGAGTTTACGAATTCTTGAAAAGTTGCCTCTGGAACGCGTTTAAGATACGACAGTTCGGTTCTCGTAGATTTGCTCTCGTAACTTTTTAACTTACGAGAGTTTTGAAAATGTCTCTGGAACGGGCCCTAAGTCACAATTTGAAAAAAGTATCAGTTCCGAAAAAAGGTTCGGTAAGAAAATTAGCATTAAAGCAATAGGAAATAGCAGGGGAATTCATTCTAATTTATAAACTGTACACTCTGTTAAATAAGTCTTTGTCTGTTGGAATTTTGGCACTTTATTTTTAATTTCTCAAAACGTTTTACTGATAGAAAGATGAAACCAATTTTATTCTTAATATTTTTCGATCCTCTTTCAGATACGACCATCCGTTCGGTCGAGAAATATAACACTTAACCGGAATTGACGAATATCATTTTGGACAACTTTTAAAATAAAAGAGTTATGCCACTGAAAATGATAATAATGGATTCGGGATGGTCGATTTATATTTACGAAGTGTTACATCTATGTCTCTAAGACCAATAGGTGACGAGTTATTGGCTTTCAAACTTAAGGAAGGCAATCGGTTTTGTATCAAAGGCAAAATCTACCTGTTCATCATACACGCCTAAATTTCACAGCATTTCAAAACGCGGGACAAATAATATATTGAGGGATACGTTAAGCGAAAGAAAATGACTAAACTATTATGGGAAAGGCAAAATAGAAAGGCTCGGGTTTCTTTCCCTCTCGTGGATCAGCGCGACAGCTAATTGGTAACCCATTTGCCCAGTGCTTTATAGCGTTTGGACCCAAAATTTCAATTTATTTTATTCCCTCCACTTGTGTAAAATGTATCAAAGTAAAATTTTACATTTTTCATGATAAATCGAACAGTGGCCGCGAATAAAATCCAGAACTGAACAGAGAAAAGAAATAAACGATAATTTATCGTTTAACGCAAGGTCTAGAGAGCTTTGCATGACGACACAAACTCGATCTGTCTTTCGTAAGCAGACATTGAAGCTGTTTATTTTTCGATCTGTTGATTTTCGGGTTGAATTTTGAGTCGCTCGAAAGCGAAGCGTGGAAAACGCCTTTTATCGACATGGTCCATGCGCACGATTTCTAGTTGCTTGAAATAAACGCGCACACGATTTTTTTGTTTTAATATAGAGTAATGGCACTCCGTAGCTTTGGCCGTGGTCGATATTTTGGTCGCGATTTTTTATCTATAGGGAAAAGCATGGGTGACGTGCCGTGACGTCACGCAGCCATAACTCTATTCGTGGTGTTTAATAGATTTAAAATCGAGTTGGTCATTTCCAGACTCCACGATTAGATTGTTGAGCAATTAGAAACTTACTTAACATAATATAACTCATTGTTGGCACTTGTGTATAAAATATTTAAAAACTAGATTAAACCACTTTAGTTATACAATTAAAACTTTTAACGATAATTCTAAAGTTAGGATGACTAGTTTCACTTTCTAAATAGAAACATCATCACCAACTCTCTTCCCACAATAGGATTATCAGTGCTAGCTACCACAAAATTATTCTGATTGTCAGGTGGTGTATCTTTAGTCAAAGTTTCTTGCAGTTCCTTTTCTGCCTCTAGTAAAGCATTTAACTTTTCATGATACTTCATCATATTCTTTAACCTTGGTAAATTACTTTCAAAAGATTCTTTAAAAGTTTTATGATTCCCAAGTATAGAACTTTCTTCTCTCCAAGGTAAAAATAACATCAACAACCCACGATAAAACTTTTCAGACTCTGATTCAGATTTATTTAAATCATGATTTGGGTGCTGAACCAGCAATGGTTTAACCCTCATCTTTACAAAACCAGCTCCATTTTTAGTTCAAGTAATTCAGAAGGTCGTTTTGTAATAGGTGTTTTTGAAACCAGATAGTAGAACCTCGCCCAATAATACAAACAAGTGTCTTCTCGACTATCAGGGCGATTTGGATATATATCATCAACTAACTGTTTCATGAATATATCTGTGCTCTCAGGATCAGTCTCTTTCAGAGATTTCAAACTTTGTAATGCTTAAGTAATCACTTTCTATGTTCTTTAGGGGAAGTATTAACAAAAACAATGGAATCCGATATCCCATACAGATGCTGCTGCATTAAGCGATCAGCTGCCTCGTAGCTACCAATTTCACGATGTGCAATAGCTTTTAAACCTACTGGGTAAGCCTTTATTTCCTAAATCATTCCAAAAACTCTACTTATTTGATTTTTCTTTTTTTGTAATATACGAGGTGATATAGCGTGCAATAGCCATTTTCAAATCAGATACAAACTGAATGTCCATGTTTCCTTTAAAAACCAAAAGCAACAAAGGGTTGTAATCATTGATGTGCGTTTCCGCTTTTGATCTAGGTAGCAAGTAAAGCTTTCTCCCGGATTTTCCTGCAACATGTTGCTTAATAGTAGTATCAACTGCGTTAAGAATAGCCGTATCAGTAACACTTCTGGGAAAATTGAAACGACATCATTTGTCTCCTCTTTTTCTTCCTCAAGCACGTAGCATTGCATTTGTGCCACTGGTATTTTGATACTAAGTCGTACAATAATGGATTTTTGCAGAAACATAATCAGGTCATCATAACTACAACAACATTTATTCGACACTGATACTCTCTAAAAGCTACGACTTGGACACGCAACTTACCGTCCTTGGTAAATAATTTTCGTTAACAATTTAAGCCTAATATCGGAAAGCAGGTTCTAGAGTCTCGGGGAAGTTTTCCTGTGTTTTGAAGCCCGCGTGCCTATAACGCGTGCGAAAAAACATTTTACTAGGGCCCGTATACCGGCGAGACAAACTTTCTAACATTTTATCAGTTAAGCCTATAGCGCCGACCTATCTTAAACCAGATATATCAGCTTAGGCAAAAGTCTCGAGTGCTTTAGTTATTACGAGACTCTTTAGTTATAAAATATAATGAATGCGCAATAACTATGAAAATCAGTTTCGTGATAAATCTCTTTAATATGTTTATATGCTTACGCCAAAGACGCCAGATATGGAACGCGCGGTATTTTATTTGTCAAATTGTTGTTTAAATATTTTTATGTCAATATTATCATGTTAATTTTATTTTAATCGAGGAGTTTTAAATTAAGCACTAGTTAGTTGGATATAAAACAAATTTATTTACAATTGTTTTTAACAACTTTAGAGAAATTAATAAGGGATAACGTCTCCCCTTACTCTCAAACAAGCTCGAAACCTTCGTTGAAACGAGTTGGTTAACCCCCGCAAATATTCCGGGCTCAATCTGTTAAATGCGTCGTCTGCATTTTCCGGGATCCGTTTTCCTTAAGATATGTCATTCTGGACCACAAGTTTTCAATGGGATTGAGATCGGGAGAAAAAGCGGGCCAGTCGAGAGTCTCAACACCTTGCTCGGCCAAAAACATCGCGACAACCCGGGAAGTGTCCGTGGGACAGTTGCCTTGCATTAAATATATGCTAAAAGTAGAGATTAAGAATAACATTTTTACTACATAACCGTAGAGGGCACGTGATTTTTCCTAACATCCTGCTTCTTGTAGGCCATAAATCGCCGCTATCGATGGCAACATTGAATCCCGGAGGATATCCATATAGGATTGGGCATTTAAGCGGCCAACTATCGGCCTTAAAATTCCGGCTTGACCATCCCCCAGGCAGCCCCACACGTTTACCGAGAAACGTCCACTCCTTTTCGTTCGTGTTGCGTAAGCATATACACATAACTAACATAATAACAATAAGTAACGACAATTAAAGAGATTTATCACGAAACTGATTTTCATAGTTATTGCGCATTCAATATATTTTATAACTAAAGAGTCTCGTAGTGACTAAAGCACTCGAGACTTTTGCCTAAGCTGATATATCTGGTTTAAGATAGGTCGGCGCTATAGGCTTAACTTTTAAAATGTTATAAAGTTTGTCTCGCCGGTATACGGGCCCTAGTAAAATGTTTTTTCGCACGCGTTATACTTCCCCTAAAGAACATAGAAAGCGATTACTTAAGCATTACAAATTTGAAATCTCTGAAAGAGACTGATCCTGAGAGCACAGATATATTCATGAAGCAGTTAGTTGATGATATATATCCAAATCGCCCTGATAGTCGAGAAGACACTTGTTTGTATTATTGGGCGAGGTTCTACAATCGGGTTTCAAAAACGCCTATTACAAAACGACCTTCTGAATTACTTGAACTAAAAATGGAGCTGGTTTTGTAAAGATGAGGGTTAAACCATTCCTGGTTCAGGACCCAAATCATGATTTAAATAAATCTGAATCAGAGTCTGAAAAGTTTTATCGTGGGTTGTTGATGTTATTTTTACCTTGGAGAGAAGAAAGTTCTATACTTGGGAATCATAAAACTTTTAAAGAATCTTTTGAAAGTAATTTACCAAGGTTAAAGGATATGATGAAGTATCATGAAAAGTTAAATGCTTTACTAGAGGCAGAAAAGGAACTGCAAGAAACTTTGACTAAAGATACACCACCTGACAATCAGAATTATTTTGTGGTAGCTAGCACTGATAATCCTATTGTGGGAAGAGAGTTGGGAGAAGCCGAAAGTGCAATGAATGAAGTGAACGCAGCTCTTAAGGAAAATTTAATAGTTACTCCTGACAGCTTAGCTTGTGCGCTTGTATATTTGGAAACATATCAGAGGAGTGTCTTTGATAAAATCGCTTGTCATTTTTTGCAGTTCAAACTCTTCTGACGAAGCACAGCATATGTTTATAAGTGGATATGGAGGAACTGGGAAAAGTTTCCTAATTAAAACCCTTAGAATATTTTTATGCTCGCACTTTCAAGATAAACTTTGCGTGGGTTTGGCAGCTCCTACTGGATTGGCTGCCTATAACATAGGAGGAGTTACTCTGCATCGTTTGTTAATGCTACCTGTTCAACGTGTAAAAACTGCGAAATATTACAAATAAGGCCCGAACACCTTCAAGATAATGCAGAACACACTGGGCCATTTGGAGCTACTAATAATCGATGCGTTTTCTATGGTATCTTCGGATTTGCTAGCTTATATCAATTTAAGATTATGTGAGATAACTGGTAAAGAAGAACCATTTGGTGGAATTTCAATTTTGGCATTAGGAGATTTATTGCAATTACAACCCGTTAAAGGGGATCCTGTATTTTCTATGCTCACTCATATAGAAGCTCGTAAACGTATTGGCTCAGTTCGTGGATTTAATATATTTCGACAGTGTTTGACGAGTTGACTATTAATAAAAAGACAGAAGAAAGACTTTTCCTATGGAGAAATGTTGAGTAGACTGAGGTTAGGAAAGGTTACTGCTGAAGATGTTGATCTTTTGATGACCCGCCTAATTCCTAATGCAGATAATGTTGAGGAGGTTGCCAACTATTACGATAACTTGTGCAAAGAAGGTAAAAAACCTGTTTGCTTGTTATCAACCAATAAAATGTGCAATGACATAAACAGTGCTATGCTTCAAAAATGTGGTAATCCTATTTTGGAAATATTAAGTGAGGATGAGGCCCATGGGGAGCAGGAAATGCCAAAAACAGTTTAAGAGCAGCTCAGAAAACTCGAAAGCAATATATCAGTGACAGCAGGATTATAATCTAAACTATTGCTTTGCATAAATGTTCGTATTATGCTGAGAAGAAATCTCGATATGGATAAAGGACTTGTTAATTGAGCCATGGGTGAAAGGGTTTAAAAAGAATGTAAATGGAATTGTTTCACATTTATTGGTTTTATTTGATAATCATACCACTGAAGAGAAAATTGAAAGAGTTACAGTAAAGTTTGAAAATTTGTTTCAAAAAGTCAATTTCCAGTGGTTTTGGCTTATGGGGTTACCATACATAAGAGTCAAGGTATGAGGGTGGAATGTGGTTTGATGAATATTGGACCAAGTATTTTTCAAAGTGGGATGGCATACGTTGCTCTTTCGAGGGTTACATCTTAGGATGGCCTTCATTTGCTTGATTTTGATGGGTCGAAAATATATGCAGATTGCAAAGCGATATTCTGAGAAAATAATTTAGGCCTGATTTGTCTCAAATAGCCTTTTTTCCAAAAAAAAACCACCAAAACAACTTCTGCAGTGTCGCTAAGGCGATTTGAGCATACAGTGACTGAAATTTATATGCGTGTCAAAGCTAGTTCACATAATGAAGCTGTTCCCTCCAAGGCTAGAGTGCCGAAAAAATCTGTAAATGGTAATATTCCTAAAGATAATTCACCTTTGGTAATAAAAGATTTTTTGAATAATGATAACTCATGCTATGCTATTTCAATTTTACAAGCTCTTTTCCAAATTCCAGAATTTGTCAGAAGCATTCGAGAAAAAGTTTTTTGTCCAGGACCAACAACGATTGCGTTGCAAGAACTGCTGCTTCAGAGGGAAGATCCTAATATTTCACTTTTAAAAACCTCTGTTGTCAGAGGTACGATTGATGTACGATTTCATGGAAATGATCAACAGGATCCAGTGGAATATTTTATGAATCTGTTTCAAAAATTTCAAGGTGAAAATGTTCTTATTGATAATTTATTGTCATTTCGTATTCAGTATCAAATTAGATGTCCAAATTGTCCTAATGAGAGAGTATTTAATCAACAACCTCAAGATGGTAATGTTTTCATCGTTAATGTACTGGCTGATAAAAACAAATTTAAGTTTTAATGAATTGTTGGACTACTGGGAGCTGTTTGAAAACGCTTGCGTTCAGTGCCAAAATGAAATGAAGGAACGTCGAACGATTTTGCATTCTTCTAGTAAATATCTAATTTTGAATTTGGCCAGGTTTACTTACCGGGGGGCTGAACGAATTAAAATTCACACTCCAATTAAAGAGTTTAGTACTGATAGGGTAAAATTAATGATTTCTTATTCAAAACCAAAGCTGCTATAGTTCATATTGGAGAAGACTGTGCAGCGGGGCATTACATAGTTACTCTAAAGAATCCTGGATCTGGAACAGGGTGGACACTTTGCAATGACAGTCCAATAAGTAAAAAAAAAAGGGTTTTTTTTTTTAAATTTGACTGATGTCTATTGTTTATTTTGAGAGAAACTATAATTTCGTAATTAATGGCTTCATGTATTTCAAATTATACTCAGTCAAGGAACTTCCATGTGGCCCAAAAACGTGGATAAAAAAATTGGATTCCCTTGACATTCAGAAGTTGCTGATGGCAAAATAGAATTCACATAAAATTAAGTGAAAATCATTGGTGGTATTAATTAATTACCAAAAATAATGTGCGCAATTGTGTAAGTAATATATAGCTCCCGTTAGTTTGTAGTCTTAGTGATAGACCTATTTTTTAAGTTATGGGAGAGTATAAAATAAACTGGATTTTGAGCGATGCATGAGACAAACCCCGCAATCATTTATTCTTTTTAGAAAATGCAATTTATGATATTAGAAGAATTTATCAAAATTGGTAATTTAAAGCAAGTGTCGGCTCTATCATTGCCTACGTTATTTTTGATTGGGTCTAAGTATCAAAGATGGCTATGGATGCTCAGATCGCCGGGAAGGTGCTTCCACCTAGTATCGACTTTCAAAAACGTTTTATCGTTAATTTTCAAGTTGACAATTACGTGTTTGCCGTAAAGCCAATCCAAGCGAGGTCGATTGAGCACGTGATTACAAATAGTCTTTTCTGATACGTGAGCTAGAATACCCAATGACCTAAAACCATGCTTTTGGGCCACGCCATATAGGTAAATTATGCTGAGTAATGTGCCTAATCAACTTGTTGAAATTTGCACGGTGGCGACAACTGTCGATAAAGAACGCAATTATACTAGAGCCGACACTTGCTTTAATGACCTAAATTAAGTATCAGAGTATTAGGCTTGTGTTTCGCGTATAATTTTTAACTTTTACTAATTGTTTTTTTAATGTTATTTGAGCCCCCTTACTCCTATATTCTAGTTTCTTATAATGTAGTTAGGTTTTTCATAATGTATTTTTATAAATTTCCAAATTATCTTAAATTATGTTGGAAGTCTACAAATAGTCTGTTGGACTGTGAGATGCTGATAAAACGTTTGGCTTGCATTGACTAGAGAACGATATTTATATACTATATGCTACTCTAACAATCAAGAAAGAAAAAGGTTTCGTGCTGCGACATTACTGGATTTACAATGAAAAGCGCCGTCATTGGACTAGTACTAAATATTTGTCAAACCCATGCGACTGTGGGGTCTGGAGAATATAAGGAAACATTCTCTTTTTCAGAGTAGTGGCCAAATGTTCGTCTACTATATACTATTGTCAAAATGAAGACAGAAAAAGGTTTTGTACTATTACATAAATGGAATGGATATACAATGGAAAGCAGATGTCATTGGCTAGCGCCGTATATTTGTCTAATTCATTCGATTGTGGAATGATATCAATTGACTGCAGAGAGCGGTTTATTTGAACTCAGTTAGTCCTTTATAATTAACTGTGCAAATACTGCCAAATATTAGTCTACTGTACACCAGTTGGATATACAAAACAAAAAATGTGTATAGAATTGAACGATTTGTGATAATTCCTTATTACAACTGTTTGTTTTGTCTTTTGATTGTCTGAATTTTTAATTTCCACCATCAGGGGAGCAAACTAAAGAAATTTATCAATTACACCGCAACCGACCGCAACATGAAAAGTGTTGTCTTTTATTTAACAAACCCTCGCATTGGAGTTTTACAGAGGCTTTTATTGGGACATATATTTTAATTGTTGAAATCTCGCATTATTAGTATTATAATTTATGTTAAAATGTTACACCCCTTCCTTTAGTTATATTAATAATTCCAAGGAGCCACTCAATTCATTTCTAAAAATTGTTCTAATGAAAAAATGCAGTTCAAGACAATACTTTATGCAAAGTAATAATAATAATATTCAGCTAAGCTAATGCTTTATGTACATCTGTTGGCTTTAGTCAACTCGCTAATTATAAAGCCAAGTGCCCGGGTTATTATGATTAGGGTATAAATTAAGGGTTTTTTTTAATTTAACCTGAAATTCAGTGGGTTTGTTGAATAACGAGGTAGCACCAAAACATTATTATTTTAATTTATATATAGAATAGAATTAAATAAAATGGAGAAATACGTTACTAGGTGCAATTTGCGAAATAATGATGAATTTTACCCAAAATGTTTTAATGGTTTGATATAAAAAGTACCATTGAACTAATTTTGAAAACCATTTTATTTTGTTTTTGGAATGAAAAAATTTATTTAAAAAAATAATATATTTCAATATTGATCAGGAACTTTTTTTTATAAGTATAAACATGAAAAAAAGTACTCTATGAAAGAGATCAATTTAAATGATTTATATTTTAGAAATTGAGGTTTTTTACTTAATATAACTTTTGTCATCTTAAAGTACGTATTTGAAATTCAATTTATTACAGTTCATATAACATTACATCATCTATTTGATGTAACTTGGCGACAAAATAAATAACTCGTAACAAAATATAACTTTTTATAAGGAGATATTTATATCTTAAAATGGAAACCCTGTTCGTTATTGGTTACATTAAAATCTAGTACAATCGTCCTGAAACTTTTTATTTTATTTCTCAGCTCAGAAGAAGGGACATATATTAAAGGAAAATGCTCCGCTACGCTGAAAAAAAGGGGATATATAGGTAACCCTGGGCATTTTACTGCGGCTGAGATGGGACAGGTAATAGAGAAGATCGTAGCAATTGAAAACGCCCTAACTAGCATAGTACCAAATGACATCTTATTAAGTGGCATCGTACCAAGAGACATTGCCCTAAGTGGCATCGTACCAAGAGACATTGCCCTAAGTGGCATCGTACCTAGTGGCATCGCCCTAAGTAGAATAGTACCTAGTGGTATCGCCCTAAATGACATAGTACCTAGTGACATCGCAGTAACAAGGAGACGACCCGAGGTGATAATCACAGATTTTGTTCAAACTCGGGTATAACGTACACCTCATGTAACTTGAAAAACCTGCGAGGGAAAAGTTGCGACGGGCTTTCGTTTTGCAATGGCATCCGAAAACGTTTTTGAAAACATGATTTGTAATTATTTCCATTGAAAATAACATGGGAACCCCTCACTCGACCTTGGCAGAGGCGGGCAGAGTCAAACGTAAATTTCGCACTTTACTGACTTTACAACATTTTGCCACCGAACTTTTGAGCCGCTTTTTTTGGGAATGTTAAGGTTTAGGAAATTTTTCTCATTACGTCATCCAACGCGCATTGGCCCACGAATCAACGTTTTTATTAAATTATAAATTCCTTTTAATCATAATTGAGAATAGGACTGTACTTACTAAAAAGGAATTTTTAAATACGGGTAAAGTTTGCCTACTTAGTATGTAAAGGCCGTTATATAAAGGCTGAAAAGCAAAACTCCCCTCTCAATACACAATAGATTTCAGTACCAGATTAGGTACGATGCCACTTAGGATGATGCAACTAGGTACAATTCCACTTAGTGCGATGTCACTAGGTACTATGCCATTTAGGGCGATACCACTTGGTACTATTCTACTAAGGGCGCTGCCACTAGGTACGATGCCACTTAGGGCAATGTCTCTTGGTACGATGCCACTTAATAAGATGTCATTTGGTACTATGCTAGTTAGGGCGTTTTCAATTGGTACGATCTTCTCTAATAACTGTCCCATCTTAGCCGCAGTAAAATGCCCAGGGTTACCTATATATCCCCTTTTTTTCAGCGTAGCGGAGCATTTTCCTTTAATATATGTCCCTTCTTCTGAGCTGAGAAATAAAATAAAAAGTTTCAGGACGATTGTACTAGATTTTAATGTAACCAATAACGAACAGGGTTTCCATTTTAAGATATAAATATCTCCTTATAAAAAGTTATATTTTGTTACGAGTTATTTATTTTGTCGCCAAGTTACATCAAATAGATGATGTAATGTTATATGAACTGTAATAAATTGAATTTCAAATACGTACTTTAAGATGACAAAAGTTATATTAAGTATAAAACCTCAATTTCTAAAATATAAATCATTTTTCAATAATTTCATAATAATTAAGTAATATTTAAGTAAATAATGAAGTCATTAAAGTTGAGTAAATATATGCATTGTATTTTTCATATAAACAAATGGTTTTAACTTAATACGGGAAAAGATTAAATAAGTAGGACACCTAATAGTATTTTCACCCTCACTTATAAACAACCTTACCCAAAACTGAATAAACTATAATTAGAGCAATAATAAGGGTGGTTAAATAATTTTGGATTAAATAGTTTTATTTCTGTACGAAAAATTTGCAAGAATTAAAGTAATCGCGTTGAACAGAGGTTCAGGGTTTTCAGGTTGTTTTAAAATATAGTTGAAAATAGGCATTGTTAATCTGTGTTCACTCATTGATTATGGTAGGGGATGGAACATGTTCATTTAGGTAGTTTTTTTCAAATTTGAATTTGAAATTTTGATACCCTGCACCCTATACCATTTATTTTAAAGCTCAAGCAATTGTTTTTCAAATGTGAATAAACCCTCATTAAAAACAACTTTCCCCAAGTCTGAAACGCTTTGTAGGTTAACAATAAAGTGGTAAACTTTTTTGGGTTCAATAGTTGTATTTCTGGGTGAAACATTTGCATTTATTAAAGTTAACGTATTGAACGGAGCTTCAGTGTTTTCAGAATTTATTGTAAGAGAAGTTGCCTTCAAATATATTTGAAAATAGGCAGTGTTAATCTGTGTTCACCCATTGATTATGGTAGGAGATGGAAAATTTTCATTAAGACAACTTTTTAAACTTTGTGTTTTAAATTTTGCAACAGTGAATATCCCCTCGATTGAACCCACATTAAAAACAACCTTCTCCAAGTCTGACTAGCTGTGTAGGTTAAAAATAAAGTGGTAACATATTTTTGGTGAAAACTTTGTAATAATTAAAGTTATTATGTTGAACGTGCAGATTCATTGTTCCCAGAATTAAATGAAAAAGAAGTTGTTATTAAATATAGTTGAAAATAGGCATTTTTAATCTGTGTTCACCCATTGATTATGGTAGGAGATGGAAAATTTTCATTTAGACAACTTTTTGAAATTTTTATACTCTGCACCATTATCATCTATTTAAAACTCAAATTTGAAAAAGTATTTGATTGGAAATTTTCCATTTCTTACCAAAAAAGTGCGATTATGATTTCTGTACATTGTACGCTTTTTCAGAAACTGGATTTTATTGATTATTATGTTGTTTATTTTTGGTGATAGAAAGTTTTAACGTTAAGTAATAGGAACATAAATTAAAAATAATATAAACTATAAAATGAAGGTTTCTTGACGGATATTATCTTAAAATAGTCCATTTCTTTACATGTTAGAGAGGGTATGTTCAACGAAGACGAAGTTGTTTCGAGCTTTAACCTAGTTCCACAAGTTGAGATCGAACACTGCTTCTTTTACCGCGAAGCGGAAGTGCTAACCATTCCGCCACTGATATTATATTAATGATATAACTCAACCTAAGTTTGTACTCTTGTATACCCTGGACGTACGCACGTTCTCCTTACAATATAATATTTTATCAATTTACTACTATGGTTTCAAGTTCTACAGATTGCCGGAACTTTTTGAACTTTTGTATCTTTTGAAATATCGATTTACTGCTTGACAGAATCCTTTTTACTTCCTGTTGAATTTGATACAGATTTTTTTCCAGAGGCCTATTTGATACATAGATTTGACTGAGTAACTCATGGTGGAGTCGCGCTTATTGCAGTCTCTCGTACCATAAAATGTCATAGGAGGACTAACCTAGAGGCGGATTTTAAGGCCGTCTGGCTTGAACGTTTCTTGTCTGACAATCGAAAGAAAAAGGCAGAATTGATATTCGACCTGTCACATCACCGTAACTTTTCACAAATTAATAATATTAAAAATCATCAAGAAAACTGTCTAGACTTGTGTCTAGTCAACAACAATACCACCACTGTTGAGACACATTATCCGGTCGTCGAAGAAGTCTTATATCATCCTGCTTTTTTTGTAATCTACCATGGATACCTAGAACATTTATCCGTATTCAATTTAAAGATGGCGACTACTTAAGCTTGTATAAGTATGCCACTTCTATCGATTGATCTGATTTATACTCCACTACTGATGTAAATAACGCAGTCAATTTATTTACTTCCGACCTGCTGTACCTAAAAAGAAAGCAAAAAAGTCAAACGCGAAAAATGTTAAAACTAATACTTACCCTAACTGGATTTCGACCGAAACGATAAAATCACTAAAGAAGAAAAAATATCTTCATAGAAAAATTAAGCGTATACCTAGTGTATTAATTTAATCCTCGAAGATATATTGGTCCGAGTTTTTCATAAGTTTTATCATAACTTTAAGTTTCCCCCCTTTTTATTATGGGCTGTTCAAGCTCTTCGCGTAATTTAACGCAATGAATAAACAATTGCGTCTAGTTTTCTGTGGTCTGAATCACAAAATGCCCAAATTCTGGGTCTTAAACTGGGAAGCCATTGTTGTCAAAAACACTTCAACTTCAACTAATCCAAGACTTAAAGGAGGCATGCAAGATCATTCCCGCGTTTTAAAAAAAAATATTTTGATGGTAACCGTTGCCAGCGCCTTCAAATAGCTACTCTTAACTCTACCTTCTGTACGGTTTATTTTCTGTTCTGACGGCTATATATGCGTTGTTGAAATTTTGAGTTCAGAAATTCAGCATTCAGCAAAATAGTCAAAAAGTTCAGATAATAGGATTTATAGAAGGTTTCCTTCTAAATTCAGCAGTTCAGACAGTTCAGAAATTCAGCAAAATAGTCAATCCCTGCGTTTCTTAATATAATTAAATTGAGATAATTCCAATATTTAAAAGTGGAAGTTTAACACTTTAATCAGCGTTGTTTCTAGAGACATTTAATGTAATCTTCCTATAGACATTTTGTTACAGATGTAATCCTAAATTCAAATCTCAAAAAGCCTCGTAAAATACTCAGAGTCAGCAGCACGCGTCATCGTAACATAATAACTACATGTAACTTTAGAAAACGAAACTTACATATTGCGTACATTATACGAAATAAAGATTGTTAAAATAAATAAAGGCCGCGTGACAGTTTCACGACAATTCCCGGATGGTATATATTACAACAACGTCCAGCATTGAAGTGAAATTTCCATTTAAGTGAAAGACCACGAAGGTAAATTACGACATAGTATTCAAATATCAAAAATATTTCATTTAACACCGCCAAAATAACAACGAATAAAACCAAGGCATAAAGAAAGAACGTTGACAAGAATATAACTTACTCAAAGAATGAAACTACAAATTCGAATATCACAAGTAATATTTAAGACATCTTCATCGTGGTAAATTCAGAAATCACTCTTAGCAGTGAGAGATTAGCTTCGAAATCGCCTTCCCACCAAATTCGCAGACATCATGAGTTTCGGAATTGCGGCTCTTGGGACCGCTCTGCTCTGCGCAGTGGCTCACTGCGAAACAGGTACCCAATTAAATTTGTTTAAGATCAAATTTCATTATTTTTCAGAAAATAGGAGCTTTTTTAACGAGTTTAAAAACTAACGTGTGAAAGTGTTAAGTGAGTGGCGGATCCCAAGAACATCCATTGGAAGGTTTATTGTTTTACACTTAAAAGACCCCTTTAGTAGCGCCTCCTATCATAGCCGCAGCGCGGAATATTTCAATGTTATCACCAGACCCGATGCTCAGGTTTATATTAATTTAAGGAAAACGTCTCCGAACTCTTCAATAAATTCATAATCGATTAAAATCTGAATTGATAAACTTAATGTAGGTTTGTTATTATAACTTATTATCATTTGATAAAAAAGAATAGAAATTACCCTTAAAATTTGTCACTAAGCCTTGGTCAATAGTATTTTAGTTGAATTGACATATTTAGCTTTGCTATTTTCATCGGTAAATTAGATTAATTAATTTTTACATATATTTATATTTTTTTAAAGTTGGTCCGCAACGATCATCTAAAAACAATCCCATCTATCACAAGCAGTGTGAAAAGTATTGGAAAGACCAAGCTCCGGAAGGAACCAAGTTTCTCGGAGAATTGGTTTGTAAAATCTTAATATTAAAGAGAGGCTTCGGCAGTGGTGTTGCCCGAAACTCGTCAAATATTTGGAAAAGGTTGAAAAAGTGGGATTAATCCAAAAACCGCACATTCTGACTGGTTTTCGAACTGGTAAAATATGCCGAAATAATTGAAGAATATTTTTCTTCTTGTAAATCTTCTCAACGACAATAATAATAATATACGACCCACTTAGACTACTTGAGATCAAATTCTTCTGGTTCAACAGCGTGTCATTATACGCTAGACGTTACGATATATTAAGTAAACCTATGCTAAAAATAATGGCTAAGACCAAATTTTAAAATTACATATAATTACATTAATTTGATTTTCTACTAATTTTTTAAATTAGCGTTACCCAAAAAAGGGGGCAAGTGTTATGAGTAAGCACAGGGAAAGGTCTAGGGTAAGGATAGCGGAATTCTAACCCCCGGGTAGCAAAATCTCGTAGGGTTAAAGTTCGTAGTACATAGTGCGATGACCGGTGATTAGACTTTTTTTTAACGTATAATGAAACGTTAATATATATACAAAGAATAACCAATCAACGTTATTACCAGCAACGTATTTGAAACGTTTATAACCCAACGTAATGAATACATTACAACAACGTAATTTAAACGTTTTCATTACTAATTAAAACATTTTATTTACTAAATATCTATGTTTAAAATCACGTTTAATTAACCATTCTATCTAATATAATTATGAGTAAAACTATCTGCGTTGAAATTAATCTCATCCATTTAGTTTGTAATGCCATAGTTTCTAAATAAAACGATCAGAATGACCTTAGAAAGAACTGCTTTATATTTATTTAATTTTTTATTATATTATGTATACTTAGAGAAATTTGCATTTTACTTCAAACAAAATAGACAAATTTTAAATATTAGTTAAATTTCACCGACTCCTTATAGAAAAGCTTAATTTACCCTAAACTAACATTAATTTAACAACTTGGAATTATATTTCAAGAAAAAGGTTTGGAATTTTGGCTCAGGGTGAAAATATTTATTTCATCTCAAACTTCAAGCATATTTCCTTATTATTAAGTTCGGGATAATGGCCACATAAGGCTAAACCCAACGTCAGCTCAGTTTTAATTATATTTAAAACTGGGTTTAATAAATTCCAGGTAATAAAATGAAATAAAAAATCAGTTAAGCCGTTGAAAAAAAATTTGCACATAACAGGTCACCTTCAAAACCAAACTTTAATTATAATTAATATACAGTGGTTTGGTTTTGAAAGCGATTACACTTCATTAGAGAAATGACAACACCCATAAGGGGCGTTTACACTCTACAATTTTTAGTTGTAAACAATTTATAATTGTGAAGTGCGAATATGAAAGTTTTACAATTCATGATACCAATGCACAATTATTTGTTTGCACACTATGCAATTAATTGGGCTCGGTATTGTTTACAACTAATTAGGATCAAGTAATTTTGAAGTGTAATCGAGGCTTAAAATTGTGTATTTTGATTCTTTATAACAGGCACTTACCATTAAATTTCACTTTGAGTACACTCAATAAGTATTCTAGAGCAGAAAACAACACCTCAAATATATTATTATTAATGATCTAAGACGGTTACTTACGTATAAGGTAAATAAAGAAAAATTACGTAAACAAAGTGGTTTTTAATTTTTCTTTATTTATATTATTATTATATGCAAGAAAAAAACTTTAAAACTAAGGTAATTCAGGATACCTGAATTAACGACATTTAAAGTCGCTCGATGACTTAGGCCTTAGGTGGTGCCAAGGGAATAAACTTAATATGAGTGGAAATTGTTTGAATGTTTATTTATGCTCTATAGCAGTTCAGAAATTGGTGGATTTGGCTATACTTTGGAGAGCAATTCAGCTGTTAGAAGTGAACATTTTTATTTTTGGCTAAAAGTCACAAACCCCAAATGCTTCCGAAAAGTCACAAGCAAATCACAAAAATCACGAAATGCCGGCCTAAATAATAAGTCAGCAAAGTCAAAAAATAGTTTCCGAAATCGTCCAAAAGTCACAAACTAGCATAGCCACTAAAAAGTGAGAAATTGTCTATATCGCCCAAAGTTCAAACCCGAGAAAAGTAAAAAATTTGGAAATCCTTTATGTTTCGCTAACAAAATATTTTTCTACCCAAAATTCACAATAAAACTCATAAAAAAGCCAAAAACCATCAAAGCCACCCTAAAGTCAGTAACCTAAAAAACAATTGAAATGCAAATAGGAAGCAGTACGAATATACACATCTTAGGGTAGCGGTGACGGGACACTTCCCGTGGTCAACACAATTTCCAAGATAAGCTCAAGTATTTAAAAAAAAACATGAATGAGGTAACGGAGAGGAAATAATATCAAATCAGACTATCCTTTCATTTAATCAAAATTAATCGAACCATGAAGTTCAAGACCTTGTTTTGGGTCAAGGACTTTGGCAAAAGCTCAAATCAAAGAGTGGCTTTTATAGGTTCAGAATAACAATAAGTACTACTAAAAACATTTAAAATTATATCCATTCTTCCAGGGTTAAATAACACAATAGTTTACTGAAGGTTAATGTCGTTATAATATCCTTCTCGCGCGTAGCATGACGAAAATGAGTGTATAATTCTATGCAAATTTAAGACCGAGAATGGAAGCAAAGCGATGGAAATGACTCCAAATAAAGATTTCGAACCGTGTAGAATGTTCAATACTACCTTGAATGACTTCGATGTCGAGGGACAGGTAAATAGAAATGAAAGTGCAGAAACACTTAATCTACACATCTAAAAATGTTTTTTTCCAGGGCTGTTTTTCCAGTGAATGCATCGTGAAAAACCCTGACGCCATAAAAGCCTGCTACTCTCTGTACAATTCAAACCAGACTGTTATAGCGATGCCCTCTTCTCCTTCCTTAGGACAGTGCAGCGCTATGTGCTTCGTAAAAGGTTTCGAGGTAGAAGCCGTATCGGACGTAATACCCTCGTATATGGACGGTACCCCTTGCAATACCGTAAGTGTTAAGGTTGGTTTTCACTAGACCAAAAATTCAACGACGCTGATTGTCTACGCAAAATAAATGCATTGGGTCTAACGGAATTTTTTCGCGTCGACACGTGCTTTTTGCCCTAGTGAAAACTTACCTTCAGAGTTATCATTGACGGCTCTGATCTGAACCAAAAGCGCCTGTTAATTAAATGTTGTTTATGATCATTTTCCCGAAGAGGGCATACGGATATACTTGCCGAAAAGGTTATTGCACAAACACACGTTTTTCCGATTCCGAAGATGATGATCTGGAAAAAAAGTAATATTTTCATTTGGAATGGTGGCTGCTTCATTTAGCCTCATCCAAACCAACGGTTAAAACGTAATAAAATAAATTAAAGCATCTATCGAAGTGTTTTCTTTTCTCTACTAAAATTATGGAACTTAACCTAAATGGTTGCCTCCGTTATTATAAAGGCCTGCGCATGGTAAATTTCTTCCAACTTATTTCTGGCATTTTAGTTCGCCAATTCTGACCAGAAGGCTCTCTCGTGTTTGAACTCCGTTTCCTAGGTAACAGCAAAGTTTCCAGAGTCCAAACACACAAAATATATGGCTTTGGAAAGCGCAAACTTCCATTAAATAAATTTGCTCTGTAAATTACTATTAAGTTTAAATTGTTTTTTCACATTGGAAAAGCTTAAGCATAAAGGACCTTTATTTTATCGTAGCAACGGATTAATTTTTTTAAAAGAAAAGATAAAGTGAAATCGAAACTCTCTCATTAAATCTACCTCGAGATCGGATAATTATGTACTTCCGGTCAAAACTTATTCGAGATGGAGTTTCTATTCCTTTCTCCATTTTCCTCGCTATACTTGAAGATATACATGTGACCAGTATCGAAACTGGCTTATCAACTCTATACAGCGACCACCCATAAATTTACTCTTTTAAATGTTTCTTATCTAAAACATTCGAACATACAGAAGAATTTGGGAATGTACCCCGAAGGCATTTAAGACGAAGCGAGTGCGATGACTTTCAATTTATTAACGCTAGTCCCGTAAACGTGTTCACTTCGTTAGCGAGATATATACTTAACTTCTTTATGAATATTTGCGGTTTAGGGAACTAACTCGCGCCTTTAAATTAAATTTAACATCAAATTAATCAAATTTTTTCGTCGGACTTTTGTATGGCACTCCGAGAAAGCTTTCTAGGACGCGTCAACCGTATTTACGTCCGCAATTCCGTTTAGTGGTTGAATAAGGTGACAACGTAACCCATTCTTCGTCATAGCATTTTTGGTTATTGTCAAACGCTAATAGCGATTCTTGTGACAAGGTGACAAGCTCGTTACTTCAATTTTACGTCGATATATTAATGTCTTTTCTTTTGTTAACAATCGCGATGCGTGTTACTTGTCATCGATATTATCGCTAACCATCGATATATAAGGAGGACTCTCTCAGCGAAAAAACAGTACTTTCCAAGTTTGGCCGTTAAAAACAGCTAGCGAAATCGATTTCAAAGTTAAAGAAATAACTTGATAATATATTTTCCACCATGAAGGTTGTATTGGCAATATCGGTTCTATACGCGGCGGTTTTATTGGTAACGGTACGAGTACATGGACAAGGAAATAACTCCACCGATACTACCACCACTCCAGCTCGTAAGTTGATCATTATATATTTTATTGGCTGGGATAGATTAACGTAATCACCCAAAATGTAAACAATTTTTATATTTAAATATCTTAACTATACTTATACTTTCTATATAAATCTAAAAATATACCTGGTATTTCAAAATATTTAAGGAGTTGTAGGGGTTGAGTTGAGAAGTATGCCTGCTTTTTTCCCATTTTCCTACGATGACTAAAAAGAGCGCCAGAGAACTTCAAAGTGTGGCCTACTAGCCCCTGGAAGTAGGCTGCAACAAGCGCAAAGCCAAGCAGCGGAGAAATGCGAATATAAAGGTTTGGGTTTGTGTGTTAGGTGAAAAAGGACTTTGTAAACAAATCGAGGCAACCCGCGTAAAAATGTAATTTAAATAGTATTTAAAGTCCCTGCTGCTTGGTTTTGCGCTTGTTGCCTACTTCCATGGGCTAGTAGTCCCACACTTTGAAGCTCTCTGGCACTCTTTCCACTCATCGTCAGAATATAGGGAAAAACAGGCATATTTCTCAACTGACCCCCTACATCTCTTTAAATTTTTTGCAAAATATTTTGAAACCCCCGCTATATAAACAATATATATTTAATAATAATAACAAGGATAGCCGAGCAATTTTATAACAAGGCGCTTTTAAAGTGTTGGTTGCACGAAAAGTGGACAGTAATAAAATCGAACGAATGAGGCCTTGTTTTGAAGCCCTGGAAGTTCTCTTTCCAAAAATGTCATTCTCGAAACAAATTTCCAAGCCTAACTGTACTCATTTTCGGTCCGAAAGTGACCTTTTTCGCTCCCCAAAAAACCAGATATTTTTCTTCCACCGTAGCTCGAGCAAATCGAAGCTGTAGTTTTATTCATAAAGTAGAAATATATGAATTGGAGGGATTCTGTTTACTTGTACAAGTTTTCAAACCTGAGATTTTTAATCACGATTTTAGTCTTATTATCGAAATAATTTTTTTTTACGCGCGCGCTTCGCAAAGCGTGCGACACTATTTTTTTTATGCGCGAGGAACCTTCGGTTTCATATCATTTTTCTACTACGTTGCCTTGGGTGTTAAATCAACCTGCTTGTAATCCCAGATGTAAAGAATTAGCCAATGATACGCTTCGCATTTTCTGACGTCACGGGTGCCGAAAATAATTTTAGTCTGGAAGTTAGCCGAAAAACTTGATTTCCACCATTTCGACTTCTTTTTATAATAATTCAAAGACCACTTCACCGATCAACTTTTCTATACTTGCTATAAAATGTTTGCTCTTTCAAATGAATTGATAATTATCCATAGCTAAATTTTCGTGCAACCAACACTTTAAGTTAAAGTGGTTTTGGTATTTGATATTGCTATGTAATTTTTAGCCCCCCCCCCCCCCGATAATTCACCACTGAACAAGACAGCGCCTAAGACCCAATCCATCGAACGAAATTTAATGACATTAATTGGGGCGGCCAGGTCTTGCCACGCCAGTCCTTAATGCCACGCGAGTCAACAGCTCCCTTCGCTTACAATTACCATTAACCTCGGCCAGTTTTTATGGAAAGGGGAAATATAAGAAAACGCTCTTTTAACTCAACGCCGAAGGAGTGCTGACGAGTTTTCACCCAGATTCACTCGAATTTTATTTGCGATTATCTTTCATTGTGAGTGTTTCTCTCGATTCATTTCAGGGTCTGTTAGTATGCCCTCCCCTTAAATGATAATCAAAGCACCACGGTATCTCATCAGTGGCGGCGGAAGGAAAATGTTTGGTGGGGTACAAAGGTAAAAATCCGGGGCAGCCCACAGCGCTTCGAGAAAATTATATAGTTTTATGGCATATTTTGTAGTGATTTTCACGACAATGGAGCCGTGTTTAGCAAATAGCCAGTTTATTTCAGTATTTAATTCAATCAATTTCTTCTTTTAATTAATTATATGAATATATTATTATAATATGTTTATTTTTGTAGAATATAATTATTATTTCTGTGAGTTTTGTAAAACTATAGACCGACATGTGGTTTACGAATTTTTGGACGGGCAATTTGGAGGTCAAAATATCTTGATTGTACCCCCTCGGGAAATCTAGGAGGGAATAATGTACCCCTGTACCCCCTATTCCGCCAGAACTGTGTTCTCATTGGTTCCGTGAAACTGACGACTTCCAACACGATTAAAACACACATGGGTGACGTTTTTCTTTCCGTCCCATCGTGCCGGATGAAAATTAGCCTATTTCGAAATCACTCTCTGGCACGTAGTTAACAGGCTTTACCCACTTCCTGCTGGAACTCTGGAACATTTAGCCACATAGTAGCATAGTAGCCAACTATAGATAGCTCCATACAGTAACCGATGGAGATGGAATTTTTGGCGGTCTCTTGCCGGAATAAAGTCTATATGTACAATTCATAATAATTATTGCCCTCAAGCTTAGGAAATATTGTGCCATCTGCTTTAATATCCGTCAACAAAATATGTGAAGAAATAGCCTAAGATTGTTTAGTTCCATATCTTTATATATATATATATATATATATATATATAGAGTGGAACTATTGGTTTCGTCAGTTAGATGTGAAGTGTTGTTGTGGTTGTGGTTGATGTAGCTGTCGTCCCCATTTGCAACACTTACCAGATATTTTTATCCAGTAAACATATCAATACCATATTTTTAGTATAAACTAAATAGGGTTACCTCTACGCGCAAACCAAGTTTCGCTGGTTAAAAAGGTTAGCGGCGATTTGTCAGCCCCTTTCATCCGACCCCTCTTAAACACTTTAAAAAAAAATTAAGCAGTCTTATAATTTTGGATCCGATTGATTTTTAATTTCCCTTTCGTTTTTAATCTATATTTCTGCTATACTTCTACACTGTGTGCAAGTTTCAGCTCAGTCAAGTACACAGGGGGCGCAACAGCTCCTTCTAAAACTAATTACGCACTCTTATAATTTTGGATCCGATTGACTTTTAAATTCTTTTTCAGTTTAAATCTATATTACTGCTTTTCCCCTACACTGTGAGCAAGTTTCAGCTCTGTCATGTAAACAGGGGCACAGCCCTCCCCCCCTTTCCCGATTTTGGGCGTCACTCGAACTTCAAGTAACTCGTGAGCACTCTACTCACAAGCAGAGTACCCGAGGTGTTTATGGCCGATTTTGTTCAAAGTCGGGCGTAATGTAGACCTATATGAGATATGAAATTTCCCGAAAGGAGACGTTGCACTACCCACTCGATTTGCCATGGCAACCGAAAATGTTTTTGACCACTTAAAACAAAAAAATCTCCATTTATAAAAGCATGGAATTTTCTCGGTTCCACAGGGAAAATTTAAAAAAAAATTAAAAACCACGAAATGGGTAATTTCGATTAATTTGGACCATATTTAGGTAAATTTCATCAATTTTGAGTAAATTGGAACATTTTTGGGGTAAATTGTAACAATATTTGGGTAAAATAAAGAAAAAATCTTATTTTTGTTTTAAGTGGTCCAAAACCTTTTTCGGTTGCCATGGGAAATCGAATGGGTAGTGCAACGTCTCCTTTTGGGAAATTTCGCATCTCCTATAGGTCTACATTACGCCTGACTTTGAACCAAATCGGCCATAAACACCTCGGGTACTCTCCTTGTCAGTGTGTCTCAAGACTGGGGTTCTTCGCGCTATTTCAAATATATTTTTCGAAGATAGAATAATGATTTTATGGAATTCTCATTATCACTATAATCAAATCTAACCAAAATTAACCAAAATAGCACGAAAAATAGGCCCAATCATCAATTCGTAAATTTCATAGATCCCAGAACAGAAACAAGATGGTGAGATTCGCAGTCACTTATATTGGGAACCTCATTTTTTCTAAGTAGAAGATTTGGGTATTAACGCGTTCATCGTTACGTGACTTTATTCAAACTGAAAAACCTAATTATATGCTCCGTAAGCAACAACGTATCATTGAATTTTGTTCCATGGAAATATTTCACAGCATGCGCGTATTTAAGGGGGTTTCAGCCTTCAACCCCCCTGAAATGGATCGAGGGGTGCAAAACGTAAGAGCACACATAAAACCCCGCCCGAAATGAAATTCCGGAAACGCCCTTGTTATACAGAGCCAATTTTATGAGTGATAGTGTTACTTAATATTCGTTCCTTCCAATGTAATGCGAAAATATTTCCTTCAGCTTCGGATAATTCAACTACACCAAGTTCGAGCAGCAATGACAACAGCACCACATCGAGTGGAGGTAATAACAGCACCACACCGAGTGGAGTTAATAACAGCACCACACCGAGTGGAGATAATAACAGCACCACACCAAGCGGAGGTAACAACAGTACCAGTACAAGTACCAATTCCGGAAACGACACGACCACCAGCAGCGGAGGAAACAGCACCGACACCCCAACTACCACCCCGTCGTCAAACTCGTCAGTGGACGCCAACAGCATGTGCCAGAAAATGCATGGCAGTAACTCAGTTTCAGGATCAGTCGTAAGTCGTGAATCAACATCAAACAGACCAGTACTTCGGATTGTCAGAGTGGTCATTAACTGTCTATATTATTTAACCATAGGATTCGGCCAATTCGTGCGCCATTAATTGCGTTATGAGAAGACGCAACAGGACCAGAAAACACTTTTTGCCCAACCTTACCAGTTGCGGATCTGGAAAGGTAAAGTTATCTCAACCCTTTCTTACTGTTAATATGTAAAGGTAAACCATCCATTCCATTTAGTTGACACTAATCGATAGAGCTCCAATAGGGTTCCGAAATATCCTGGAGCGGGAGCCGTCTCAAATCATTTTTTAAGATAATTAAAATTTAAATCATCTCTAGCTTAACTATGTAACAATCGATATGTGCTTCGTAAGTTTGCAAACATTCCACATTTATTTTGAAAAGCGACTGCAAGTTAAAGCAAAATGCACACGCTCTGCAAAAATATTGTGTATTACAATATAACTCGCTGAATATGTAAGGCAGTTTAGGAATTATTCTATGTCCAAGACATTTTCAGTTATTTTAATCCTAATTATATTTAGTTTAATTAGCAATTTAGCAGTGAGGTCGCCAGGGTTTGAGAGCGTTTAAGCCCTACACCATTGTATAGTGTATTTCAAAACATTGGGAATGCATTAAGCAGGGGCTTAACGGATATTTTAGGTGCTTCGCGGAGGTTTCAGGTGCCTCAGGCACCCTGTGGAACACGTCATCGTGGTGTCGCTGATGACAATGTTCCAAACTTCCATGGTAATAGTAACTCGGTTTTTATGTACAATGTACTAATCGTTATCGCAAGCTCTTTTGCTCCGCGGTCTGAAACAAATATTTAAAAAAAAATTCCCGTCCATACAGACAGTTGATTTTGAAGATTAAAAAGGCGCTTTCACCATCAATTTTTCTCATTCATCTTAAAAAGTCTTTAAGTGATTAGAACTCAGTTGCATAATTTACCTAGAGCCGATTCCTGGTTCTGGTTCTGGCTCGAGCTCCAACTCCTTGGACTTGGCTACGGCTCCAGCTTGAAGTGAAATCCAGGCAACTAATGGGAAATACAAGTATAATAAATAAAATAAACAAGAAATAACTAACGGCTGCGTTGACGTTAAATTAGTTTAAAAAAGTTAATAGTGTGTGACAATATCTTATTTAAATGAGCACCGTTTCAATTAATCAAGTGAAGCACGAGCTAGCTACGCTTAGAAAGTACTAGTCGTAGAATATACGTGGTTTTTTGGTACACAGACTGTCTATCCCACCTCTTTTCTGGCTACGGCTTAACCAGTTTATAAATGCGATAAATTTATATAAAATATTGTTCCCTTTAAATGCCATAATGAAATATGGTGTAGCTAGCTAACTATGCAAATATTTCAATTCAATAACACGTTTATATATACTCTAAACATTCCACAATTTGAATCTCAAATTTTACACAACCCAACGTGACTTTAATGATGCCTTGGCGTACGCAAGCCAGATATGTCACATTCAAAGCAAAGCCAGATACTCCCATTATTGGTGAACACTTGGTTTAAGCAATAGAGAAGAGTATAACTAATGTGATAAAATTGTTTTTCTGGGTTTAAAAGCTAAAATGATAGCTTCGAACTCCATCTAGAACCTGAACAGAACGTAAAATTATAATGTCTTGTATACCGACTGTAACAAGTACTCTTTACAGGTTTGTTTCCGACGTAAATGTACCAGCAACTCGGATGACTTCAGCAAAGCTTGCGCTACTCACTACAGCGGAGCGACGACATACGGTATAAAAGTAAGACCAGAACGAAAAATATTTTTTTTAGTGTGGCTAATTAAGCATTCGCGGCTACCCTGAAAGTTTTAAAGGCGGACGTAGAAGTCTGATATTTCTTTCAACGCTCCTGGCTATTTCTAGAGTTTTACGGGTGAACAGAAAAATTATCTTATATCTATTAAATTATCGATGTAGTACCTAAAATTAACCAGAAATCATTTTATATGTTGAGAAATCAAATGTTTAAAATGACAGGAATCCGTTGGCGATATTATAATTTATTTATTTTGCGATCTAGTGTAAAAATTCAGGTTAAGGGCTAGCAGAACGGTCGTTGTCTGCGGGTCCCGAACTATTCAAACATCAGTTGTTAATTAGACTATAATTAATATTTTTGCTAAGGCTACAGTTTAATTAATATTATTATATTTACGCTTCTACCTGTCAGCTTAGTCGTGGATGCCGAGTCAGGTGTTTCACGTCGACTGGTTTGAGGCAGAGACAGGATATGCCTAACAACTCCGTCTGCAATTTCAACAGGGTAAATTTAAAAGGTTTTTTTATTTTTTACGTAATTGAACCTTAACGAAATTAAACTAATTTCAGAGGGTAATCGGAGTCTGCCGCAATGGCCATTGTAGAAGAAATTAAAGTTGATTTCAATTATAAAATATTTATAACGTAACGCGTTGGCGTATACGTGATATTATGAAATAAAGAGTTACATTCATACAAAATCAAATTTTTAATTTATGCCCTACTGTTTTGGTTCTCGTTTGCACATAAATCAATGAAAATGACGTCAGGTTTCATTAGACAGGTTAAACGACAATCTTGAAAACGTGTAGGGGCAACTTTTAGATAGTACAACTACCTCTACACTTCTTCAAGTTTCCCCTACACGTTTAATAGCTTAACCTGACTATTATCTTTAGAAAAAATGAGCTGAATAAACTGAAATTCAATAAAAATAAAAGTTTATAGCTTTTAGACCAATTCAAAATTACTGTATTTTACAATATAACGAAGGTATTTATTTAAACCGACAAACGTGTTATACCGTTAGCATCATTGTTTAATTTTCCCAAGGCAAGAATGGGGTAAGGATGCGTTCTATTCCGTGGCGTCGAAAGACGTTAGTTTTAGAGAATCAGTGGCGGATACATATGGGGGGTGCCCTCCTTGACGCGGGCGGACCAGCACCAAGTATGTGACTTGATGTATTTTAGCACCACCCACCTTTAGGTTTTTCTTTATACGCCACTGTGTCCCTTAACGGGTCAGAGTGCACAATAGCTGGTGACTTTACTAGGGAGTTGAGGTCCGGCAGCTTGACCAATAAATCTACGCTAAAAATTGTGTCAAGTCTGGCGCCAACAAGACGCCAACCATACATCACACTATAAATATGACACTTTAAAAGATACTTTAAAATAAACAAATTCTCCAAACTTGGTAATTTGTAATACTCAATTCGGAACGACAATAAAAATAGTGGAGCTGGGGGAAAAAAGAGACAGGGTTCGCGAAGGGGTTAAATCAAGAAGTCGGGGACTCGCTAATCCCGAAAGCGAGAGAACGGTTAAGAGTGAAAACAAGGGAGGGGGAACTAAGGATACCTTTGGCCACAAGGATTCCCAGGACCCCCCTTCCCGTGACCCGTGCAATAGCTGTTGGCTTTACAGGGGAGTCTGGGTCCAGCTCTTGTAACCCATGAGGGTGGTGGTGCACCTGGAGATGTTAGCTCTGCTGATCAAATGCTCCTATCTCCACCTGAGTTTCAGCTCAGGCTAACGGAGAGGGTTCAGGTAAACTGGCCACCCCCGAGGATTGGGTAGTTTGCTGTGGGGTGGTGGGTCTCCCTAAGAGGTGCAGTAATCCTTTTTCCCGGCCTTTTGGAGCAACACCGGGATCTCCGGTGCCAGCTGTGCCGGGTTAGTTGGGTCGCTGTGTGTCCGTCGTTCCCCGTTAGGAGCTCTGTGGTACCGTAGTCTTCCGCCCCTTACCATGCAGCTTCTGTAATATACATTGCCGCAATAAATAATGAGCACGACTCAGTGATTGCGAGTTAAACGAGTGCTTGGTTTATTTAATAGAAACAGGTTATATAGTTATGGATAAAAAACAATCTATGTTCAAAAACCATAATCAACAATTGATAACAGATTACACAACAAGCTCTTTCCAAATGGTGTAGCTCTCCACGTAGGTAGGGTGTCGGCTGGAGTTGCTATAGCATCCATTCTCTATCCCACAGCTGTGAGTGAAGGGGAAGCTGGTCGCTCTATTGCTGCGCCATTTGTCGAAATGAGTGGCTTGCGTCGAGGGTGAGACCGTCAGTAGTAGGGTACTTCTACCAGTGCTGGATTTGTCACCTGTCCAGGCTTTGTTGACGCTGGTATAGGGCATTCTAATGAGGCCACCAGTGTAGTAGGCTGTTGATACGCTTGGAGCACCGGTATAAAAATTTCTGACCGCATGTAAAGAATCGGTGGTTTTGATTTATGTCGGTGGAAGGAGCTTATACTTAGCGCTTGAGGCGGATTCGGAGCAGCTTTAAAAGTATTCTAAACATAGTTACTCTCCCGTATAAAAAAATTGACAATATTATAATTGATGATGAAATTAAACGAATATACGGAAAAATAGTTTGAATCAATGAAAATAGAAAGCTTTTCCCAAAATCCATCAACAACACATCAACATTGACAACATGATAACACATTTTCTTGCATTTATTTGATCCATCCGTAGTGTCAGTAATCCATACCTCTACTTGGAATGCTTATCCTGGCGTATCACTCTGACGGCCCCGCCTACAAGAGAAAAAATCCTCTCAGCGCGCGCTCCCCTCTCACGTTGTTGTTTGTTAAGTTAACATAGTGACGTCAAAAAAAACCGTCAACGACATCGAGACGAAAATCTGCCGTGATAAGCATTCCAAGTAGAGATACGTGTATGGATTCCTGGTAGTGACTATTGGGAGCTCTGAATCTATTTTTGTAAGTAATAATAATAATAATCAGCTAGGCTAATACCCAAGGCACCACCTTAGGCCTAAGTCATCATGCGACTTTTGAAGCCCTTAATTCAGGTGGCCGGGTTACAATGCGTAGGAGGGTGGTGGCAAGCCCTGCATGCCACGAGATCGAGCCAACAGCTCCCTACACTAACTATTACCGTTAACCTAGACAAGTTTTTATGGAAGGGGAAACCGAAGAACTCGGGGGAAAACCCCTTAAACCAGTGTGGAGAGAACTTGCAAACTCAACGCAGATAGATATTATCCTGCTAAGCCAACGATAAATGAGCTTTTCACTTCGGCCGCTTCTTGGCTGCATGTAAACGGAAAAGACTAGTTAGCGCAATAAGCTGGAAGAAGTTCGCCAAGAAGGCTGGTATTCCATTTAAGCAGGTGGCATAAAATCGTGAATTAGTAATAAACCACGGCTTCGATAAGTAACTACCACACTTATTTATTACTTCTGGTCATTCTCGGAGTTGCCAAATTAATTTTTAGGACCTCGCACACTCAAAAACACTAACTACTTTGAAACTAACCTAAAATCTTGCCCAAACAAAAATTATAATCTCTTCGATACAGTCCAATTCCAGTCCAAGGAAATCACTGTTACCTGATGATTAAAGCAACGAACTAGGAAGGTACTTTAGCCTTTGGTAGTGGCATCAGGGAATAGCCTTTTGAACGATAATTCGAATAAAATAAAGAAACTTATAGCAGTAAGAATATTTATCGTCGTAAATAATACCGTATTACGATTTATATGTTTTACACCGTCGTACCAATAGGAATATGAATAGCCGGTATCCTGGAATGGAAAACTGTATTAACTCAATACGGGATCCCCGTCACACCCACGGTAACGTAGCTCAAGCTTAAACTTTGATAATCTAAGCCGGTAGCACCATCTTACGCAAGGCAGTGTTACTAGATTAACATATACGCGTGTACATATAATTTCGTCTGCTAGAAGTTCAAAATAAGGAGTAATGGTTTTTTCTTTGGTTTTGTAGTGGAAACTGATTTTAATCAGTGGAGGAAGCTGAATGTTTTGTGTTTGTAGCAAAATATTGTAATATCTAACTAAATAATATACAGGGTGTTCCAAAGGGTAATGCAAACATTTGAAGGAGTTGTAGGGGGTGAGTTGAGAAGTTTGCCTGTTTTTTTCCCCATTTTCCTACGATGAGTTAGAAGAGCGCCAGAGAGCTTCAAAGTGTGGCCTACTAGCCCCCTGAAGGGGAAGCGTTGCGGGTACGATAATTTCAAAAGTGACAGGTAGAAGAAATTCTAAGCCTTGAATGCCAAATATCGTTCAAATTTAAGACTTATGATAATAATGTCCTATTTAACTGCTACATGAGCAATGAAATAATATTAATGCCTTCTTGGTGAACTTGTTTGTTAGAGACGTTTCAAGAATCCGAAATAGCGTTCACCTATAAAACGCAATCTCCAATCAGTCTTTCACCCGTTTTGCCTTCAGATAATCATCTCCAACCGTAACAGTTTCCAAGGTTCTGAGCAATTGTCATAGACCCAACCCGTGGAATATTACAGACGTCAATACTTTTCATAGAATTGCAAAAAAATCCAATTGGAAAAACAGTTGACATTTTGAAGGACGAGTTCGCCATTTCGAAAGATGAAATCTTCATTTGAAACGAAGATATCGTCACTTAGTAAAGATAGCCAATTGGGACGCTTGCCCTAAATCGTCGTTTTAGGTCAGTTGCCGCTTCTAAATGACAATTCAAATATATTCCTGTACTAAGTTCAGAAGAATGCTTTCAAAATCACAATAGAGTTTCGTTAAATTACTACACCGTAAAACAACAGTTCATTCCTAAAGTAAACTCGGAATATATAAACGCAATAAATTTCCTTAAGTACTTTCTCCTTGAAAACTCACACGGAACAACGCAGAGAAAACTCACAAAAGAATAAGACGGCTATCTGGAATTGCAAGTTCAATTTTGGTATCAATCGGATTGTAGGTTGCGTCCGATATCGCGATGAAAACGTGCTTTTTAGTCGGAAATTTATTGATTTTGACCTTATCAGAGGGTCTAGGAAATGAAACAAGCTCTGAAATGATAGTTTCAGAAGTTACCACAGCACCGTCAACCACCGAGCCTTCCACAAAGCCGTGCACAATCCCGATGACGGCCCAAGCCCCTGAAATTGAACCCGATAAATTGTGCCATGTCTTTCACGGAAACAAAATAATTTCTGGATCCATTAAGATATTCATTTAACTATTAATTACTGATGGTACAAATCGATATAAGTCGGAGTCAGTTACCGATTTCGTGATTTTCACGATTAATCGACCGGTTCAAATAAAAAAATGTCGTTTTCAATTTGGAAAAACTTGTAGCAACCAATTTTATAAGTAATGTAATTGAAGCCCCATTAGGTATTTGTTTAACCCCATTACGATACCTTAATGCCACGTTAACCAGAATACGATAATTGTTATGTAATTTAAGTTATATGTTAACAAAAACACAAATGTAAAGCATTTAAAAAGATAATGGGTACCTTCAGTCACTCTCACCAATGACACTGAGTATTAATCGCTGACATCGGTTTCTTCCTGAACGATTTTTCGTGTTTCCGGTAGAGACGAGTCGGGCCGACTACTTATTAGGTCCGACCCTACCCGGTCCGAAAAGATATAAAATAAATTTTGCCCGATCTGACCTGACCCGCAAATATTAAGATAAATTTTACCCGACTCGACCAAACCCGAAAACCAAAAAAAAAACCTCTACCCGGCCTAATCCGACCCGAATAAACCCAGCCCGACCCGACTGAAATAATAGAACAATTAAATTTTACAGTGTTGCCAATGCCTTTGCCAACGCTAACAGATATAGCTATAAGATCGATCAACATAAAATAGTATTCCATCTGTACTCCATAAAGAATTTTTTAGTGGGATTAACGCCAATTCAAGGTACTTTACAATAGGCATGTGCCTTGATATGATGTTTGAATTAGTACCAATTAAATATAAAAATTTAGCGCTATGGAAAATAACTTTTTTATCTTCTACCTTGAAATCTTCAACTGAAATATCTACATTTAATTGCCGCCACTCTCGCTGTACTCAATTTTTGATCTACGGGTCCAACTATTGGGCACTACGGTGTGACAAAATAAGCGTGATTGCATCGTTAATGAGAGATCTCGATATCCTTATCGCAGGGTATTGTGTATACTTCATTATCCGTGACAACGTAAGAGAGGCTAGATGGAGAAAACTTTATGGGAAGGTATTTCATAAAGCTTAGAAATCTGTGTAAACTTGTTTAAATAAACCATTCTATATTCGATTTATGGGGTAAACTAATTTACCCGCGCTTTGAATTTAATTCTTAAAAGTAAGAAAGATACAGTCAAAATATTTGAGGACCGGGCACTTGGAGTCCATTTGCTGTCAGTCGCCCCTTTAAGGATAGAACTGAAAATAATGCAGCAATACATAGGTGATGGTGATATCGTGCCCTCTCCAAAGGGGTTTAAATTTTGGGCACTTGGCCCATTAATTGGGAGTAAGCAGTCCCTCAAACCATAACCGAGAGAATGGAAAATGGAGCATTAATTACCATTACAAATATGTTCAAAAATGTCACTAAAGTAATTATCTACAATTTTAAAATAACTTTCACATTTAAATATTTTGGAAAAAGTAAGAAATACAACAAATTGTTTTTTTAAAAGGGTAATTTTATTTGGAGTTTACGAAAATCATGCCGGTTGGTTGGAAACACTCGAATACCGGATTTTTTTTATTAAAATAAGCAATTACACAAAATGTAGACACTTTTACCTCTCCACGGTTTTCTTAACGAAAACCTTTATCGGGTCGGGCCGAAACTTATGCCCGAACTATATAGAGATCGGTGGAACAAATAAATTAACCGGCAAAATATTGATTAATCATAAAACTTTTGGTTAACTTTTTATTTACGAACATTTTATACGTATAAACAATGATTTAACATGCTAAAATAATCGTTTTTTTTCTGATATTTTTTGGATAATTGTCGGTTATGAATAAAAATAAATAATTGGACAATTTCTTATTCAAACGCCGATCTCTAGCCCGAACCGATTTAAAATGAGCACGACCAGACCCGATCCCGATTTCTTTCAACGAAAACAAATCCTGGCACGACCAAAAATAAAACATTTTTGAGCCCGGCCTGGCCCGAAACGGGTTTGGTTCGGGTCGGTCCTAAGGGTAGAAGGGTTGCTAAATGGTACAAGGGGTAGAGAAGTAAGGAAAGGCTTCACTGAAATGCTACATTAATATCGTTATTCCAGAACGGAACCTAATTTATAAATAATTTTAAGGAAACTAGTAATTTAGTTCTAGAATTTATAACACTATCAATAGTTTGCGTGAGTTAAACAATATATAAATCGGCTTACTTTGAAAGTAATTTACAAGTTTTAAGGTTTATGGTTCTATTATTACTTAGGAAGATTGAAGATTTTATATGCAATTTACCATTGTGAGTCGATTTTTTTTGCATTACGTAATTTGTGAATCGATTAAAACCTAGTTCCAACTATCTTACAAAATTTGTATTTTATGATTTTTTGCCGCGGCCTTTTAAATGGATGTTTTGACCCAGGGTGCTTTTATACGTATAGATACCCTAAGCCGCAGTGTGAATTTGGGGCTGGTTTTTCAACCCTCTCAAAACCTAATAGCCGAGATGGAGCCCCTTAAAATCGGGGCCCTTCGCTAAATGCTCCTAATAAAGAGTTTATTTTAATTTTACTCTGATTAAAAAACTCATTTTTCGGTCTTTTTATTCGCAAGGGACAGTGTGCGAACTACCACTGCGATCGGGTCTTGTAGAAGGTTATTTCGACTGCCCAACTGCGCGTAGAAAAATTCGAAGAAATGTTTTTAGTAAAGGACAAACCCGTAAGAGGCTACTAAAATAACAACTGTAGTTGGAAAAAACAAACCTAGTTGGATATGACTACAAATTCGAACCCAATTGTTGGAAGCGTATTTCCTAAAAACCCACATTTGGGCTAGGTAGTGGTTTTATTTCAACGAGATTAATAGAAAATAACTTTTAAAAGAACCAAGTCCAAACTGCTTCTTTGACGTACGTTACAATGGTACACTCTGTTAAAAGTGTCTTCAACCGTTGGGATTTTGGCACTTATTTGCGATTATCTCAAAAACTATGAATGATAACAAGTTGAAAACAATTTTATTTTTAATATTTTACTAATATCTTTCATACCTATGTCTTGATTCTGGTGTAGCATTTCCATATCCGCCGGAAACGCCAGATATCGTTTTTGACAACTTTTTTAATAATGATGTTACGCCCCTGAAACCGGCATTTTTGGATTCAAAAGGGTCGATTCATATTTAGAAAGTGTTATTGTTATCCGGCTACGTCGAACGGCTGCTAAGATACACTCTTAAAAAGGTTGGGTTGTTTTCAACCCAAAATGGGTTAAAATTCAGCCCAAACCTTGGTCCGTATTCAACCCATTAAAGGTTAAAAAATCTACCCCACCTTGGGTTGAAATGTACCCCACCTTGGGTTGAAATCTACCCCACCTTGGGTTGAAATCTACCCCACCTTGGGTTGAAATCTACCCCACCTTGGGTTGAAATCTACCCCACCTTGGGTTGAAATCTACCCCACCTTGGGTTGAAATCTACCCCACCTTGGGTTGAAATCTACCCCACCTTGGGTTGAAATCTACCCCACCTTGGGTTGAAATCTACTCCACCTTGGGTTGAAATCTACCCCACCTTGGGTTGAAATCTACCCCACCTTGGGTTGAAATCTACCCCACCTTGGGTTGAAATCTACCCCACCTTGGGTTGAAATCTACCCCACCTTGGGTTGAAATCTACCCCACCTTGGGTTGAAAACTACCCCACCTTGGGTTGAAAACTACCCCACCTTGGGTTGATAACTACCCCACCTTGGGTTGATAACTACCCCACCTTGGGTTGATAACTACCCCACCTTGGGTTGAAATCTACCCACCTTGGGTTGAAATCTACCCCACCTTGGGTTGAAATCTACCCCACCTTGGGTTGAAATCTACCCCACCTTGGGTTGAAATCTACCCCACCTTGGGTTGAAATCTACCCCACCTTGGGTTGAAATCTACCCCACCTTGGGTTGAAAACTACCCCACCTTGGGTTGAAAACTACCCCACCTTGGGTTGATAACTACCCCACCTTGGGTTGATAACTACCCCACCTTGGGTTGAAATCTACCCCACCTTGGGTTGATAACTACCCCACCTTGGGTTGATAACTACCCCACCTTGGGTTGAAATCTACCCACCTTGGGTTGAAATCTACCCCACCTTGGGTTGAAATCTACCCCACCTTGGGTTGAAATCTACCCCACCTTGGGTTGAAAACTACCCCACCTTGGGTTGAAAACTACCCCACCTTGGGTTGATAATAACCCCACCTTGGGTTGATAACTACCCCACCTTGGGTTGATAACTACCCCACCTTGGGTTGATAACTACCCCACCTTGGGTTGATAACTACCCCACCTTGGGTTGATAACTACCCCACCTTGGGTTGAAATCTACCCCACCTTGGGTTGATAACTACCCCACCTTGGGTTGATATCTACCACCCTCCTACGCATTGTAACCCGGCCTCCTGAATTAAAGGCTTCAAAAGTCGCTTGATGACTTAGGCCTATGGTGGTGCCTTGGGTATTAGCCTAGCTGATTATTATTAAATGTATGATGTATGATGAATTTTAATCACGTAATTTACTGTGCAGCCTATATAAGACCAAATTATTGTCCCTCTTAGATATGAATCATTTAAAGGATCCACGGAGAAATTACAGGAATAAAATTTCAACGGAGGCCACACATGGATTACTATTCCTCAAGATAATTTCTGTCTTCAGCTTTCAACCCGCAAGTCTTTGTTAAACTAAACAGAAAGAAACCAATTTTCTTATATGTATCGTTTCGTAAAAAACCTACAAAGTTATCAATTGTTAAAAATAAAAATACATTTTTTTAACGATTGATAACTTTTTAGGTTTTTTACGATACTATATATATATAAGAAAATTGGTGTCGTTCAAATTAGTTAGACAAAGACCTGCGAGTCAAAAACTCAAGACAGTTTTTACCTTGATTAATAATAATACGTGTATTCTCCATTTAACTTTTACTCCTACAATTTATCCATGAAAAAACCTTCATATCTAAGAGAGACGTTGAATTTTGCGTGTACAGGGTGTCATCATTTGATCGGCTCAGGAATTTTTCCCAAAATCTATACTTTCTAGAAATTTGAAATATTCAGTATGTACGCTCTCGGGGGAGATCGTTATTTTTTTTGGAAATTTCAGAAATATCATGAAATTTTTCGCGACTTTAGAAGTGTTAGGTTTTGAAAGATATTAGTAAAATATTAAAAATAAAATTGGTTTCAACTTGCTATCACTCATAGTTTTTGAGATAATCGCAAATAAGTGCCAAAATCCCAACGGCCGAAGACTTATTTAAGTGTTTTATAAAATTCTGCAAAACAACCAACAAATCTTACCAGTTTTTGTAAAAAAAGAGACGATAGTTTCGATGGAGATTTTAAACCACTTAAATGGTTTCTGACAGCTAATTATTTTAAGTAATTAAATGACAACATTTTGTAAACTGGGCGATTTTGGAAACCAAGTTTGCGATAAGTCATTCAACGATAGCAAACTCAGATTGTCAATATATTGTTACGCCCCTTATTAAAATAAAAGCCTTTATAAATAATAAGCACTTAAAAATAATAAGCCCAGCTTGTGATAAGACATTTTAATGTTTTCTAAATAGCATGTTATTGTTTAAGAATAAGATAATAATTCGTAGCTGAACCTGATGAAACGTAAAATCCAATTATTTATTTTTAAAACCGACAGATGGAGATGCAATTATTGAGTTAATTTTCTTTATTCTAAAGAGATATCGTTTTGATTAATTAAACGTAACCCTTAATATCTGTGAACGAGGAATTTGCTAATGAAAAGGAGATTTTTCAGTGCTTTATATTTTTATTAATCATTAGGAATATTTCCAATTACAGTTACCATCTGCGTGTTCTGCATTGTCCGCGATAACAAAATCCACGACTGCCCTGCAATGAAAATTATTAAGTTAACAATAATTAATACATTTTAAATCAGGTTCAAAATTACCCTTTTTTTGCATAAGCTATTGTTGGCCAAGAAATCTTGGAAGTGGTTTCCTCTGGGACTTACGCACTTAATTTCGCATTGGTTGAGTGGCTAAAAAGAGCCACAGGCGTTACAATAGGAGCGCAAGATTCTATACAACAGGGGTGCCTAAATCTTTACTAAAATGTTTCTCTCGAAAATTTACTAAAATATTGTTTTGAAAAAACCAAGATAATCCTGGCAATCTCGACCTTGAAAATAGTAATATTGACCTTCAAAATGGCAATCTGTAAAATTATAAATTTTGGCACCCCTGCCGTGCAATATACATTTTATTAAGGTAATTTTAAATGAAGGTTTTAATTACGTTCTTCTTTCCGTACGAGTTTATACCGTATTTCTGCTGACATAACTGACTATCGTGATCCTTGTTAGAAAGGCATCGACCGCTCATACAAATCTGCTCGCGAAAGACGTTTGGAATTTAAGTTATGTACAAGTTTGTTGCTTTAAAACACTGTCGTAATAAAGAAAATTACTAGACTTTGCATTATAATCTCAATTCCATGAGCTTATAATCGCTGTACAATTTTTAAGAAAGTGGCCCAAGTCAGCTATTGAACTTTAAAGCCTTTAGAGCAGATGGCCCGCTTATATTGTTTAGGAGAGTAGTGGCAAGCCCTTCGTGCTACCCGAGACAACGGCTCAATACACTCACTAGAACCGTTAATCTCCACGGGGTTTTTAGAAAGGGGATACCGAAGAACTTGGGGCGAATCCCTTTAACCAATCGGGAAATAACTTTCAAAATCAATGCAGAGGGTGTGGTTTCGAGTTTTCCCACAGTGCCACACGCTGTGATTGATCCCGGATCCTCTTGCAGCGAGGCGGAAGTTTTAAGCACTACTCCACCCCACATTTACTTCAGTGGCATATGTCTGTAAACGATGTACAGATTCTTATGTGATTGTTGGACCCTGACATAAAATGATTCGGTTTTAGCTTTTGGGTGATTGTAATTTAGTTTAGAAACAGATTGGTAATTAATAAAGCAAATAAGTAATTTCAAATGAGACAGTCGTATCCCTTGAAGTGTTTTTACTACGCTACCATGTTAGGGAAGTGAATTTAAATACATTCGTTTAAATTTCCAAATTAAATTTCAGTAGATGCATAGCTAAATTTGGCAAATTTTCTAATTTATGACCGTCTTAATTATATCAAATTGAGCCGCTAAATGATCTGGAGTTTGTTTTCCAAATGGTGTTCAACACGCTTCGAACTGTCATACGTAAAAACTCTAAGAAAAAGGGATTTAAATATTACGCCAATTTACTAGTTGAACGCTTCGGAATATCGTAGCGCTGTAGCCTTCAGACTCACTGAACTTGAGATCTTACCAACAACTCTCGTTTCATCCTCCCAAACCTTTCAATCCCCTCAATTTTCTGTTAAATTTCAATAATCTTTTATTATGTATTTTTTAGAGTTCATTTGTAGACGGGGCACCCTCACACAATTTTATGTGAAAGTCAATTAATTAGGAATTCGAATTATTTTAGTATGTCTGTATAATGAGGTCAAGCTGTTAACAACTATAAAGCATATTTATCCTAACATTGTCTAATTAATAACATTTTTCTTCGTTTGATTGAAATTGGTTAAACCAGATTGGTATTGCGGATTTGAAATTCCTGGTGGATTGCAAAATTTTATTCCGCGGGTTTAAAAATTATAGCGTTGATTTAAAATAATGATTCCTAAACTATAATTGCAAGTGGAATTTCTATCTACGGAATTTTGAAACCAATGATTTTATATGAAAATAAAACTCGACACTTCTTAAGGAAATTAGCACAATGCAATATTCAAATTGGTCCACGATTTGGGTGCTTATTATTGCATTCGAAATTGAACGAAACCGTATCCGCTCATTGTGGTGAGACTTTGCATACTTCAGATTTGAGCTCTAAGCAAATTCTTTTAAGAGTGAACGAGCCATTTAATAAAAATATAATTTACCATTCCGCGTCCACAAATGCTCATGTCAGGCATCCGGTGTTTTCTGGATACAAATTTATTTGCTTCAAGGTCCAACACACGGCATTGAACAATGCACTTATTTCTCGGACCCTGATAATGCGATAAATAAAATTGTTATTCTTACGCCATTCGGTTGTTTCCTATGGCAGATTTAATAAAGAATATGTGACTGACGATGTATCCCCACATTGAGAGAGATCCGTGAAAATCCCGGCAGACGTCGTCGGGATTGGAACTGGGAAATTCGGTAGTTGTACGTGTCGAAGAAGGTGTCGAAGGGCTGGATTCGGTCGCGTCATCGGACGAGCTGGAAGCGGCATCTGTGGAAGTAGACTCTTCGTCAGATGAGCTGGATTGAGTCGCATCGTCTGAGGAGCTAGAAGTGGTGTCTGATGAGCTGGATTCGGTAGCAGCGTCGGAAGAGCTAGAAGCGGTGTCTGATGAGCTGGATTGGGTAGCAGCGTCGGAAGAGCTGGATTGGGTAGCAGCGTCGGAAGAGCTGGATTGAGTCGCATCGTCTGAAGAGCTAGAAGCGGTGTCTGATGAACTGTATTGGGTCATAGCATCTGAAGAGCTAGAAGCGGTGTCTGATGAACTGGATTGGGTCACAGCATCTGAGGAGCTAGAAGCGGTGTCTGATGAACTGGATTGGGTCAAAGCATCTGAGGAGCTAGAAGCGGTGTCTGATGAACTGGATTGGGTCGCAGCGTCTGAAGAGCTAGAAGCGGTGTCTGATGAACTGGATTGGGTCGCAGCGTCTGAAAAGCTAGACGCAGTGTCTGATGAACTGGATTTGGTCGTGGCGTCAGACGAGCTAGACGTGGCGTCGGATGAGCTGGATTGGGTCACAGCCTCTGAGGAGCTCGTTGACGCTGGGTCTACCGAACTTGATTCAGTAACTAATAAGCACACATATTGATGACGGTTTTTAAAATAATATAATTTAATATAATAATATTCCTTTAATTTCCGGAACTTACCATCTTGGGAATAGGCCAAGAGGGCCGATACGCAGAGAACGGCGAATATCGACAAAATCTTCATTTTCGGAGTGGTGGTTCAGGTCGGTGTTCCACGAACGAAGAATGGTTCTTGCTTTGAAATCTTTTCTGCGATGGCCTCTTTTTTAAGCAAAATCTAACAATGCGTTTATCGTTTTTCATTTTCGCATTTTCAAAGCGATTTCCACGAAACGACATGTGCCACTTACGGTGCCAGTCAATTTTATTCAAATCTATTGTTGAACGTTCCTTGGCTTTACATTTTAGCGTCAAAAGAAATATCAAATTAAGAAGGTTTATAATGTGTTCCATAACTACTAGAATTATTTATCCCTCCTGTTTGAAATGATTACGCGTTCCTTATTTAATTTGACAGTTTGTCACTGCATTGAACTGTACGTTTTTTTTAAATACACCCTTTGACAATGACTGCGAAGGATAAGAATAAGGTATCAAATATTTCAATAAATTTTGGCTTATAGTTTTTCTATTTTAAAATCGTATTAATTAGATCACATTAATTTCTTTATTGTCCAATTTGCAAATAATTATTTCTGCAGTGTCCCATATGGCATACGCCAACTATTCGCCGAAATTAAGAATAAATTATAAAATTTAAATTAATATTTTTAATAAGTAAAGTTGCAAAATCTACTTTGTGTTTGGCACATAAAGTTCCGTCTCTTAGGTAAGTTTTCTTTCGTATTCCCGTTATATATATAACTGCAGCAAAAGTAATATTTAATATGCCCTATTATAAATAAAATTAATTTTTCCATTTTATTTATGTATTAATATTCCTTAGTATTAATTAATTAATTTATCATTAATGTGCCCTTTTATTTATAACAATAATTTCACAAAATTTATTGATCGTTACTATTAATAAATAATTAAAATCTTAATAATTAATAAATAATTATAATCAAATAATTTATATATAATTATAATCTTAATAATTAATAAATAATTATAATCTTAATAATTTATAAATAATTATAATCTTAATAATTATAAATAATTAAAATCTTAATAATTAATTCAAATATTAATAATTAATAAATAGTTGTACCCTTAATAATTAATAAATAGTTGTACCCTTAATAACTAATAAATAGTTGCACCCTTAATAATTAATAAATAGTTGTAGCCTTAATAATTAATAAATAGTTGTACCCTTAATAATTAATAAATGGCTCTACCTTTTATAATTAAAATAATAATTGTACCCCTCAAATTTAATTAATAATTGTTACCTTAATAATTTATAAATAACTGTAAAAATGACTAATTATATGTACCCATAAATATTAAAAAATAATTGACCCCTAAAAATTAATACAAAATTGTACCCTTAATAATTAAAAATAACTGCTCTCTTACCAATTAATAAATATTTGTTTTTTTAATAATTTAAAAAATTAGTGAATAGTTAGTTTTACCTTTATTCCATAGGCAACCCCACAGGGACAAACCTAGTTTAAATAATTTTTATGTTTAATTTATTATTGCATACTACAAACCCCTCGACAAACCCCGTGCAAACGTTTATTATGTTTTATTTTTTATTGTGTACTACAAATCCTGTGTAAATGTTTATTATGTTTTATTTATTCTTGTTTCCCCAGTCAACAAAACTGGACACAAAAAAATGAAACATAAGAAAGTTCTTCATCAAAGTTACAATTTTAAAAAACTGCAAACAATTAGGTAGCACTGTTGAAACAAGGAGTAGGTTATGCATCCAAAAATGCAGCGTGAAAAGGACAAATTTCAGATCTGCGTGTGTAAAATATGTTCATTGATGTCCGTTCAAGGAAAGTGATGTGAGCCTAGCTCTAGTATTCCACCTTTACGCCGATCGGTGCTGCTGTGACGTAGCTTGTAGGGAGACGCTCCCGCTCTAGCCGGCAAGTTGAGACCTGATTCCGGTTAATTTTTCGGCTTGAGTACAGGCATTTTCATAATCAGCGGGGTCAAAAACTTAATTTTTATATGAAATTTTTCTCGCATTACGATTTAACGAAATGGAGCCCAGTCTATACTTGTGACTCGCTGGAACTCTATTGGTATATAGGCGCTTTTATTATAACTCTTTTTTTAACAATTGGTTGGTTTTTCAGCAGTGTACGTGAGTGAACAAGAATGAGGCGTATTGGATAATTGCATTAGCGATACCACAACAAAAGTTTCTTTGCAACATAATACACTCTTTTTAGAAACGTTTACTGGGCGCCGCCATTATCGTACAGACAACCAGCGAGCAAGCCCTTTACCGCAGAAATTTCATCCCTCCAAAACCGGTTTTTCATCACCGTCCCCGTAGACTGTAAGGTAAAGGCGGTCAATTGGGAAGGAGAGTCTATAATGAAAAGGATCTTTAACTATCTACCCTTATTCTTGGATACCCTAATGCATTCTAGAATTCAAACAAATGTAAAATACATCAAATTGGATGAAAGTAAACTAGCTAGGGTGGGATACGGCACTACGAACGTATTTTAAACAACTATGAATTTTGTTTTTTTAAGGTCCATGGAAAAATTCTTTAGAAATAATATGATCGCCTTCTTGGTGGAATTAATTGATACAGACTTGTTAAGAATCCGAAATAGCGTTCACCTATAAAACGCCCTCTCCAACCGGTCATCCCCCCATTTTGGCTTCAGCGAATCATCTCCAGCCCTTACAGTTTCTCAGGTTCAGAGAAATTGTCATAGATCCAACCCGTGGTATTTTTTTAGCCCAATCTTTAAAAGAACTGCAATTAAATTATATTTGAAAAACAGTTGGCATTTTGTAGGACGACATTTCCATTTCGAAAGATGAAATCGACATTTTATAAATATGACCCATTTGGAACGCTTGCCCTAAAACGTATAAATATTTGTATTTTTATGGTGGTTATAGCTGCTATATAACAGTTTAAATATATGCCTATCCGAAGTTCAGAAGAATGTTTTCAAAATCACAATAAAGTTTCGTTTAATTACTACTCCGTGAAACAATAGCTCATCCCGAAAGTAAACTCGGAATATATAAACGCAATAAATTTACTAAGTATTTTCTCTTTAATAACTTACACGGAACAACGCAGAGAAAACCAACAAAAGTATCGAACGGCCATCTCAAATTGCAAGTTAAATTTTGGTGTTAATATCGCGATGAAAATGAATTAGGAATTTTATGGCTTTTGACCTTATCAGAGGGTACAGGAAATAAAACTAGCTCAGAAATGACAAATACGGAAGTGACTAAAGGGCCTTCCTCAAAGCCGTCCACAATCCCGACTACGGCCCAAGCCCCCAAATTGACCCGGATAAATTGTGCCAACTCTTTCACGGAAAGAAAATAATTTATGGATCCATTGTGAGATACATTTAACTATTAATTACAGATGGTACAAGTCAATATGACTCCATAGTTCGTTACCGATTTGGTGCTTTTAACCAATAATCGATTCAAATAAAAAATATCGATTTCAATGGGGAAAAACTACCGATACCGAGTTTACTCGATTTTCTAAAAACTGGTTATGAGCGGCGCTTTTGGGGCGGAAATCGGTATGTCATCGAATGAAAATTAAAGAAATCGGTTTCGGTATTGAAATCGGTTAATTTACATTATAAAATCATAACCATTTTATCGTTTACGATTGTTCTTATTGCTTTAATAAACTGTTAAAATCATTATTAGCGCTTCATTTAATACTTAAACAATAAAACTAATCCAATGAAAACTAAGTAAGTATTTAATCACATTAAAAGTCGTTCGAGGACTTGGGCCGGATGTGGTGTCTTGGTTATTAGCCTAGCTGATTATTATTATTATAAGAAATACATGAACCGAAATAATCAGCGAGCAAATTTTTCTCGGACGGCAATTTCTCCGTGCGACAGGGGAGGGTTAAAAAGTGAGGCCTTGTTAATTTTTCGCCTCCCGCGACTACAGGGAAAATTTCAAATGCACCACGGGAAACTAGACCGCCATCTAGTGAGGCTAAGAGAAATTATTTCATGGAAGAAAATGGTGAGAAACTTGGTCTGCAAACCTAGACTTAGCCGTGTTTTGTTATTGATAGAGATCAGTGGAAGGCGGTAGCTGCCGCAGCTGTCCAAAATGGAAAAACCATATGAATTAAACAACTTTTTAACTCATCTTTTCAGACCATTTATGGATGAAAGAACAGATAAATACTTACTTTTCTTAGAATCAGAAAATATTCAGAATTATTTATTGGAGCTACTTTAGATATATGAAACCCAGAGAAAAATAATTAGGCCTGCAGTAACAAAGAAACCGAACGCCACGGAAGAAGAAGAAACTGAAATTAACAACGACAAAAGAACTAGTAGAAATAAGAAAAAAAATATTGCGTTTACGAGTAAGGCTACCTTTACTTTGCTATTCAGTTTTATATTTCAAATAAAACCAGTAGATTTTTTTAACAAAATAATTCAAATATTTATTGTGTATAATTCTTAACGTAGTCAAGTTAGTCTAGTTTTTATTAGTCGTTAACTGGGCTTCATTAATTAATAGCAACTGATCACGATGATATTTGTTTGAGCTATTTTCTCCTTGAACGTTTCTTCTAATAGATTAAACAACCTTTCTTCCACTGACACATGATGCACTTCTAATTTTTCCCAGTAGCATATTTTATTATTTTTTTCTTCGAGAAAGTTTCAAACCTTCGCCATGGAGATGGGGAAGTTCTCTTTTCGAGCTGGGGTAGATGACACGCGGCCCCTAAGGTGGGGGAAAACGGGGAACTTGCGTCCCGTGTTAGAGGAATAGGACGCTGGCAATTTCAGTTCAGATTACTATGCCCTAAGAGTTGGCCAGTTAGCAAAAGATCAAGAGAAACTCAGTAGCTTTCCTCTAAGAAGGAACTAGGTTAAGTGGCTTGGCTTACCCGTGACCGTCTGTCTCAAGCCCAATCTTCACTTGACTTTTAGTTATGATGTCTTACGGACTGCTCCAAACTTAGCAATGTGGTACGACAACAGTGGCTTCAGCATCATAGAGCCCAGCAGTCTCTTCTCTAGAGTGCCCTCCGTTTATTTAAAACGATTACAAAAAAGTAGTAGACTATAATGTAGTAGATCCAAACTGACCGTGTGCATGAGGCTACTTACAAACATTATTTTCCATGCATCTTCTTGATAAGCGCTTACTATTTATTTACAACCATTTATTTCCAAACGCAGGACCCAAAGCAAAAATGTAACGTGAATTGCCAAGTACAAGGGACACACAAATTGAAACAAAAACGACACCAAGTACACGACTTCACCAGCTGCGCTACTGGAATGGTAAACATTTTAAGTACATATACTGGGCTGACAGATTCTCTCAATTGTGAACTTTAATTTGTATCTCCGTCAGAGGAACAGTAACAAATTAAGATTTCGAAATAATTTACAAATTAAATTAGGCAGGTTAAACCACCACTTGAACACGTGAAAGGGAAACTTGCAGGAGTGCATTGTTTGTAAACAATCTACATTCCTAGAAGCTCGCGCTTCTCGTTTTCGACGGGTGGCTTAACCTGTCTCTTATACGTTGTGTTTTACAAAAGATATGTTTCGGAGGTGATTGCAAAGTTAACACTAATGAAGAAAGCAAGGTCTGCCAGAATGCTTTCGATGGGGTTGCCTACGGAATAAAGGTATAACTAACTTTTTCTATTTTTTTAATTATTTAGAGAACAATTATTTATTAAATATTAAGGATAAATTTATTTATTCATAATAAATAAATATTGTAAAATTATTGTTATGAATAATAGAGCTCATTTATGATTAAGTAATTTGGTAAAATATTTTATTTAATAATAGGGCATATTAATGCTTAATTAATATTTAACAATTAATTTTATTAATAAAAGGCATATTAATTATTCATTACTATGGTGCAGTTATATTTTATAAGTAAGAGTATTATTGTTTAATACTAAGAGGGGTATTATTTACTATCAAGTAAAAAGGATACCATTGAATTTATATAAGTGAGGGTATAATTATTATATAATATAATGGGTAAAATTAATTTTATTATAATAAGGCAAAATTAATTTTATTATAATAAGACTCAAATTAATTTTATATAATAAGACTCAAATTAATTTTATTATAATAAGACTCTAATTAATTTTATATAATAAGACTCAAATTAATTTTATTATAATAAGACTCAAATTAATTTTATTATAATAAGACTCAAATTAATTTTATTATAATAAGGCTCAAATACATTTTATTATAATAAAGCTCAAAATAATTTTAATATAATAAGGCTCAAATTAATTTAATGGTAATAAGGTTAAATTAATTTAATTATAATAAGGCTCAAATTAATCAAATTATAATAAAGCTTAAATTAATCAAATTATATTAAGGTTGAATTAATTTTATTATAATAAGGCTAAAAATAATTTTATTAAAATAAGGCTCAAATTAATCAAATTATAATAAAGCTTAAATTAATCAAATTATATTAAGGTTGAATTAATTTTATTATAATAAGGCTAAAAATAATTTTATTAAAATAAGGCTCAAATTAATTTAATTATAATAAGGCTAAATATAATTTTATTATAATAAGTCTCAAATTAATTTTATTATAATAAGGTTAAATAAATTTTATTATAACAAGGCTCGCATTAATTTAATTATAATAAGGCTCAAATAAATTTTATATAATAAGGCTCAAATAAATTTTATATAATAAGGCTAGAATTGATTTTATTATAATAAGGCTCAAATTAATTATATTATAATAAGGTTAAATTAATTTTATTATAATATGGTTAAATTAATTTTATTATAATGAAGCTCAAATTAATTTTATATTAATAATGTAATATTTATGTTACGCAACAAAGGTTAAAATAATCACGATTTAAAATTGATATTATTAACTATCAATTAAAATGGATATAATTAACTATCAAATAAAATTGATATAATTAACTATCTATTAAAATAGATAAAACTAACTATTAATTAAAATTAATATAATAAATTGTAAATTGATTATAATAAAAATAATAATAATCAGCTAGGCTAATACCCAAGGCAACACCTAAGTCAACTAGTGAATTGCAAAGCCAACAACCGGTGGCTCGGTTCAAATTCAGAGAGGGGTGGGGACAATTCTTTCATGCCACGCGAGCCAACAGCTCGCCACACTTACTATCTTGTCTTAAAAATTGACTGTGTTTGATTTGCAGAAACATAAATGCAAAACAAAATGTTTCACATCGACGGGAATACGAAAGGAAACTAACCTTAATGACGGAACTATAAGCCAAAATTTATTGAAATATTTGATACCTTATTCTTATCCTTCGCAGTCATTGTCAAAGGGTGTATTTAAATAAAACGTACAGTTCAATGCAGTGACAAACTGTCAAATTAAATAAGGAACGCGTAATCATTTCAAACAGGAGGGATAAATAATTCTAGTAGTTATGGAACACATTATAAACCTTCTTAATTTGATATTTCTTTTGACGCTAAAATGTAAAGCCAAGGAACGTTCAACAATAGATTTGAATAAAATTGACTGGCAACGTAAGTGGCACATGTCGTTTCGTGGAAATCGCTTTGAAAATGCGAAAATGAAAAACGATAAACGCATTGTTCGATTTTGCTTAAAAAAGAAGCCATCGCAGAGAAGATTTCAAACCAAGAACCATTCATTGTTCGTGGAACACCGACCTGAACCACCACTCCGAAAATGAAGATTTGGTCGATATTCGCCTTTCTCTGCGTATCGGCCCTCTTGGCCTATTCCCAAGATGGTAAGTTCCGGAAATTAATGATATATTATTGGGCATTTATTTAAATATGTGTGATTATTAGTTACTGAATCAAGTTCTGTAGACTCAGCGTCAACGAGCTCCTCAGACGCTGCGACCCAATCCAGCTCATCAGACACCGCTTCAAGCTCGTCAGACGATGCGTAGGAGGGTGGTGGCAGATGACCTCTTAAATATATATTTTTAAAGATAATTAAAATTTAACAGATAATTGAGGGGATTGAAAGGTTTGGAGAATGAAATGAGAGTTGTTGGTAAGATCTCAAGTTCAGTGAGTCTGAAGGCTAGTCCCAGACTCAGCGCTACGATATTCCGAATCATTTAACTATACAATTTGTTTAACATTTTAATACATTTTTCTTAGAGTATTTACGTGTGACAGTTCGAAGCGTGTTTACCACTATTTAGTAAAACCAACACCAGATCATTTAGCGGCTTAATTTGTTATAATTAAGCCATTCGTTAATTAGAAAATTTGAGAAGTTTCGCTATTGCATCTACTGAAATTTAATTTGGAAATTTAAACGAATGCATTTTAAATTCGCTTCCCTGACATGGTAGCGTAGTAGAAGCACTTCATGGAATACGACTGTCTAATTTGAAATAACTTATTTGCTTTATTAAATTTCAAATCTGTTTCTTAAGAAAATTACAATCACCCAAGAATTTAAAACGGATCATTTTATGTCATAGTGCCAACTATCACATAAGAATCTGTACAGCATCGTTTACAGACATATGCCACTGAAGTAAATGTGGGGTGGAGTAGTGCTTAAAACTTCCGCCTCGCTGCAAGAGGATCCGGGATCAATCACAGCGTGTGGCACTGTGGGAAAACTCGAAACCACACCCTCTGCATTGGCTTGCAAGTTCGCTCCTCACTTGTTTAAGGGATTATTTCCCCTGATCCTCCGTTTCTCTTTTCTATAAACCCCGTGGAGGTTAACTAAAATAGTCAGTGTATTGGGCCGTTGTCTCGGGTGGCATGCCATTACCCTTCTTAGTAATATAAGCCGGCCATCTTTTCTAAAGGCATTAAAAGTCACTAGCTGACTTCTAAAAAATTGAACAGTGATTAAAGTTTCATGTAATTAAGATGATATTACAAAGACTAGTAATTATTATCATAATAACGTTTGTATTGTAAAGTTACAAACTTGTACAACTTAAATTCCAAACGTCTTTCGCGAGCAGATTTGTATGAGCGGTCGATGCCTTTCTAAAAAGGATCACGATAGTCAGTTATGTCAGCAGAAATACGGTATAAACTCGTACGGAAAGAAGAACGTAATTCAAACCTTCATTTAAAATTACCTTATAAAAATGTATATTGCACGGCAGGGGTGCCAAAATTTATAATTTTACAGATTGCCATTTTGAAGGTCAATGTTACCATTTTCATGGTCTAGATGGCCATGATTATATTGTTTTTTCATTACAAGATTTTAGGAAATTTTCGAGAGAAACCACTTAGTAAAGATCTCCTACTTAGGCACCCCTGTTGTTTAGAATGTTGCGTAACAATTGTAACGGTTGTAGTTGTTTTATAGCCACTCAACCAATGCGAAATTAAGTGCGTAAGTACCACAGGAAACCACTTCCAAGAGTTCTTAGCCAACAATAGCTTATCCAAAAAATTTTGAACCTGATTTAAAATGTATACATTATTTTTAGCTTAGTAATTGTCATTGTAGGGCAGTCGTGGATATTTTTATCGCGGACAATGCAGAAGACGCAGAGGGTAACTGTTATTGGAAATATGCTTAATGATTAATAAAAATATAAAGCACTGAATAAAAACGCCTTTTCAAAGCAAATTCCTTGTTCACAGATATTAAGGGTTACGTTTAATTAATCAAAACGATATATCTCTTTAGAATAAAGAAAAGTAACTCAATAATTGCATCTACATCTGTCGGTTTTAAAAATAAATAATTGGATTTTACGTTTCATCAGGTTCAGCGACGAATTGTCAACTAATTCTTAAACAGAAACATGCTATTTAGAACACATTAAAATGTCTTTACACAAGCTGGGTTTATTTTTTTAAATGCTTATTATTTATGAGGGCTTTTTTTTGATAAGTAGCGTAACAATATATTGACAATCTGAGTTTGCTATAGTTGAATGACTTTCGCAAACTTTGTTTCCAAAATCGTCCAGTTTACAGGGCTTGCCACCACCTTTCTACGCATTGTAACCCGGCCACCTAAATTAATGGCTTTAAAAGTCGCTTGATGACTGTGGAAAAATTAAATGTTAATTCGCGTTATCTTTAATAACTTTCTATTGTACAATTAAAATTTATAATTGTAACCTTTAATAATTTGTTGTATTAAATAAAATTTTAAAGAAAAAAAACAGTTACTTTCACTCATTTCTTTCCAAGAATTGAATGAGTCACTGGAGAAGGGACGAGTTGCGACGGATATATTGGTTCAAGATTGGGACCTGTCACAATAATTGATAGACCTCAGTCTTTTGAGGGAGCCGCACTTCTCGTCCTGAAAGCTTGACCTTTTGTGTCCATTCCCGACCCGACGGCGCCCACCTGCAGTTTCGGCTCTCGCAACCGAGTCGTGGAGGAAGGGAGTGGAGGGAAATTTGGTCAGAGTTAAACCAATTCTCAACTAGAGAGTCGCTAAAAAAGCGTCTCTCATTAAATAAAAATTAAAGGTAAAATTAAAACTAGTCTCCATTTATTTAAACTAGAATAGCGTACTATTCTAAAACAAGTCGGTCTCCCAAGAGAACAACTAGGATATCGACAAAAAAGGCGATATTCTACAATGACTAAGGCCGAAGGTGGTGCCTTGGGTGATTAGCTACTAGCTGATTATTATTATTACAATGTCCCTTAATTTAAATAGAAAAAAAGCTGTCATAAACCATTAATGTTGTTTAAAATCTCCTTCAAAAGTACAATATTCATTATCAACCTATCAAGTTCTTTTTTATATTTCATAACATAATATTTTTTTGAGATTTGTTAAGTTTCGGCAGAGTTTTAAAATAAACTTTCTATTCCTTATATGTTAAAATCAGTTGTCCTTTATACGATAAATTTATTATCCGTTCCGTAGATAGTTGAGCAAAAGCTCGTGATATTCTTTGAAGCATTTGTACCGCTTATGCCAAAGAAGTAGTTTGGACTTTGGTTCTTTTAAATGCTATTTTTTAATTAGCTGGTTATATAACATTTTGGTTCGTTTTTGAGTCATATCCAACCTGGCCTGTTATTCTAGAAGCTTTTCGCTGAGTCATGCTTTAACTCGAATTATTTTCCGTACAGTTGGCCCTCCACAAGATTTGGTCCCTTTTCAGGTAGACATCAAGAGACATTCGCTGTGGAGTATAAAGTCATGTTTAATGTAAGCATTTAAGGTGTCGATTAAGTAGTGATAACCGACTATGAACAAATTTAAACATTTTAATTGTTTCATCGTAACGTTTTCCTGGTTTACCCCCATTTCGTCCAAAATAGTTCTCCCAATTCCAATTTATCCCAATCCCATTTCTCCCAATTCCCATTTCTCCCAATCCTATTTGTCCCAATCCCATTTGTCCCAAAATAGTTATCCCAAATCCCATTTTTCCCAAAATTACACTTGGTATAAACATGAATCTAAGTTTTATTTTAATATTTTATTTTAATATATTACATGAAATAAGTCCAAGTAATTCTTTATATTACTACAATTAGGATATGCCTACTAACCCAACCTAACCTAACCTAACGTAACCTAACCTAACCTAACGCCAAGTCAATTCACATATTCACAAAACGGTAAACTTACTTTGTTTACCGATATTAGACAATGTCGTCAAAAAATATAATGCCGTCAAAATGTTACGGTGTATTTTTTTCGACATATCGACTAGTACCGATGAGATCTAAAACCGCGCAATTACCATATATTTGGAAAATAATGATTGGGAGAAAGGGGAATCCATATTTTTGGGAATATTGATCGTTGGGAGAAATGGGAATCAATTTTTTTGGGAAACTTGAGGTTGGAAAAAATGGGAATACATATTTTTGGGTTAAATGAACTCCGGTTCGGAGAAATGGAATTGGGACAAATGGGACACCATGTTTTTGGGAGAACTGATAACTTTGGGAGAAGCTAAAATTGGAATAAATGGGAACATACCGTTTTCCTTGCTTCTATTTTTGACAATTCTATTCGACCCGGAATAAATAGGATGGCTTTTCACCTCTGCATTTAAGATGGTATATGATCCCTAATTGGGTTGATGTCACTATCTTGATTCACTTACGTTTCTGCTCTAGCTCTACTTTATTTATTTTTGAGACCATTGCATGGAAATTAATAATTTCTAGGATCATGTTACCTTTTGCCGATGACCTTGTATAAACTTTCAAATTCTATGAAAGTAGTTTATTATATCACTGTTCTTTGTATTGGTAGCTTTGATGTTGCATGCGATGCCTTATTTATAGTTTGAAACGACTTGTTTCAATTCACCAGTAGGTGTTATAGAATATGATAATTTTTATTTTTTTCATGGATTGAGCATTTTAAGGTTGCAGATAAGAGCGTTGCATCTTTCGAAAAGCTATTATCATTCATTAAAACTTCAAACTCAAAATCTCTATCACAGTTTTATCGTTTCAGCTCTTCACAAATTGAAAGGTGTTTTTCATATTAATGAGAATACGATTTGTGTTTTTGGAGATTTTTAGAACAAAGGATTCAGTAATTACTTTGGGGTCTGTGATTCGACTATTCCTTGGTTTGGCTTTAAAATAACTGTCGGTGTGCAATTTTAACTCCGCGTAGCAAACGTTTAAGGCCCAGTACCATAGAAAAAGTATCATGCATTTCATGAAAGTTTTCAAAAACGTCCTTAATATTATTATTCTATAATGTCGAAGATTGTAACACAATAGGTGATTATGAAAAAGAATTGCGCGCAGAGGCTCACGGGAGTTGGTTAATTTTTGACAAAGCGTCGGCTGCTTAAATTCGTCTGCACCTACCGAGGCTCGCGGTCGTCCGCGTTTAGTAAAAAGCACCAACCATCTATTGATTGTTTGAGAAGTTAGTATTTTTCTAAAATTATTAAAAATACATAAAGTTAACAAATTTATTATATATTTTTTTATTTCTTATAGTTCTAGACCAAGTATTGATAAAGAAACAAGCCCAATTTTAATAGAAGACACAAAGTTATATTTACATACATGTTTCCATTAGTCCTGAAAATAAATTAAAATCAATTTGGATAGAATTTAAAAATATTTCATTTAATAAATCAATTACCTTAATTTAACGACTTGGCAAACTTCTCTCAAAACGAAAAACGAAAAATCCTTTCGATTGAACAATGAAATTATAGAAATCTCGCTAACCCTTGCCCAACTAGCCAGACGAATTTACAAAAAGGGCCAATTTTGATACTTTCAACTTGGTAGTACTTAACCAAATCACGTGACCACCGATATTTTTCATAATCACCTATTCCAATAATGTTTGACTTCTTTATATAAGTCTTCTTATATAATCTTCTTCCTTGAATCTTTTTAATGATACCGCATTATCAAACCCGGAGAGCTCGTGAGGTAATGCTAAACACCTTTTCTACCCTACTTTTTGGCTAATCCTAAAATATCTTAGTTTTAACTGTATATTTATCGTCATGTTGACGGCACAATTATTTGTTTAAAAAATACTAAGGAATATAATATTAACTTTAACTTATTAAAGAGCGTTCTAATTATGATTTTATGTAATTTAATGGTATTAATATTAAAAAGTTACTACTGCTATAATAAATAGCACTAGACTAGAAAAAAGTGTTAGACCTAGGTTAGCCTATTTGATAAACTTCGCTCTGATACCTCACTCAACTGTCACTAATAAAAAAACGACTTCTACAGCCGCTGACTTCGATGAGCAGAGGCTCGGAGTGGCCCGGTCGGCTGGTAAGTGATCGCCGAGGGCCCCCGGTTTAAGGGGTCTGAAATTGCTTATAATAATTTTTTTCTAAAGGTCCTTTAGACGCGTTTGAAGTTTCAAATTAATGTGCACGTACAATCTGGTAACCTTTAAAAGAGAATATTTGTCGTCCTATAAATAAGGATTTAGATTTGTATTCCATCCCCCCACACCACCCGGCCCCTCTTCAATCTATAGCCTAGGGACCCAAAAGGAGCCAGTCCGGGCCTGGATGAGCAGCGTTACATCAAACCGGAATCACGAAAAATCGTTTAGGAAGAATCCGGTGTCAGGGATTACTACTCGGTGTAATTGGTGAGAGTTACTTAATGTACACATTATCTTGTGTTTTTGTGTATATTTAACTTATATTACATTTAAATATAACGTTACTGAATGTTATTTTTTAAAGTCAGTTACTACAGGTAATTTATCAGCTTAGTAGTACAGAGCTTTCCCATCCTGAGGCCCTCGGTTAAAATAACAATAAGCTTATTGTTATTTTTAAAGTTGATTGATATCTCATTTTAATAAAGGAAGCATTGGTAATGCGCCAACGTTTCAGACGAAACAGAACTGAATATATATTATTTGGTTTACAGATATCATTCACAAAAATTGTATTACAAAATTTCTTGTATTTTGGAAATGTTTAAAAACATTCAGATGAAAGAATTGTAGAGACCATTACGGTCCTAATTTAGGCTCCACCAAGAGGATTGAATTTAAGAAACTATAAACTAACGATAAAATAAAATATTCTAAAAACAGTTCTGATTGGTTTATTACTTTAAAGTGCAATAACTAATCAAATAGTTTAGATATTTATATAAAGACAGATTTCACTTTCTTTTGTTGCCAAGCGGTCACTTTTTTTAAAGCATTTCAGTTACACTTTTGAAAAAAACACATATTTACCTCTTCAAATTTATTAAAAGCAGCTAAGAGTTTATATAATATTTTAGACAAACAATGTGGAGTGATACATTTAGCTACTTTAGCTCTCTACCACACATACATTTTAAATAATTTACTTCCTTTGTGTTCGTTAATGGCCCAAGTAAGTTCACACTGATAGGTGTTTTGAAATCAACAGTACTTGCTGGCACTTTCAAGACTTTATGACACAAGTAAGAGACCAATCTCAAGAAAATATCATACATCAGAGGAACGGAGAGACCAAGCCAAACCCCGACACAACCTCCGATGTTACTGAACAGTTCAACGCTCTGAAATTTATAATCAAATCATTTTCATGAAACATTATATTTGAAATGCATAAAATATTCAACACTTGGAAATCTTCAGCCAAACCAAAACCTTCGTGATGATTGTCTACAATCTTACGCGGTTGTAAGCAGACTCCACGTAAGCGGTGTACAGGCCTGTAGCTTTGACTGCACAAAAATGATAACGTAAGTGAGTACAGATTTAGCACTACCAAAGGCTGTACTCATTTTCATAATTATGTAATCGGTGTACGGATTTTCAGAGAGTGGTTAGCCCCTCGGAGTGAACCGCCGATTTTATCGGCGTCGTCGGCGGCGTGCCGAAAGGTAAATGTCTCGGCGGCGGCGGTTCGGCGCCAGAAAAATTTCGGCGACGGCCGCGTTGAATCGGCGGCGCTAGGGTATAGTAGTAAGGGTCTCACTTCGTTTGTTAGATTATTCCTTCCCACTGTCCCTATCTAGTGGTGTGATGGGGTCACTGGAGCCTATGGGGGGCTCCATACCCGGCTCTCAAGGTCATGTGATCGGGGCGCTGGGTCACTGGAACCTCATGGGTGTTCCATACTCGGCATTCTGTCAGTGACGGCGATCCCGTGGGGGCTCTGGGGCTCGAGCCCCCACAGGGAAAAACTAACGAGGGCAGAGCCCCCACAGAAATTAAATTGAGGAAAAATAGCAACCAGGGTAAAATTTATAATCTCACTGCCTTTATTTGGGTCCGAATTCAGTCTTTTGACAGAAGTTATTTTGAGATTGCAGATGCGAGTAGCATTAAGATGATGTAACCGTAAAATTTATTTCGATAGATTCGTTCAAACAGAAAATCGCCCCGTCGTGTACCCTATTTTACCTAAAATACCTTCGTTAAGTATGTGGCCAAGAAGGGCTTAATTATCTAGACATGTACACAGATATTTTTCTAAAGATATCGAATTAACTTTTATTATCAATGTAATCCATGCCGGATGAGATATTATAAAGAACACTTTTAAAAATATATAGAAATTTAGAGCTGTACATTTTCTTGCTTCAGATTTAAGTATATGCATTTTTGGATGAAAAAATAATGGCCCGGGCCCCCACAGAAATATTTTCCGATCGCCGCCTCTGGAGGGTAGTTTGCAGTGGAAGAGGAAGCCACTCTAGTCCTCAGCTGTGCAAGGGTGGGTCTCGGGCAGCCCATGGTGTCGCCTTTTGTTGGGCCATGATGAGGGCGTTTGTTTGCTGTATGTGAGGCAGTCACGATGGCTGTCTCACTGGCCGAACGTTGTTTCGCAAAGCGCATTTTTGTCCGGGGCTGGTTGTTTTAGGTGGCCGCTGTAGTGCTTAAGGCGGAGCAGCGGGGTACAATTACATATACTTATGTTAGATTATTCCCAAAACTGCTTAATTTACTTCAACTTCCTAAATTGAGCTTACCGAAAACTGCGCCTTGTGAATGTACAACACATCTACGTTTCCTCGTAGTTCTACGTACACCCGGGAAACATTGTTTTGGCTAAATTAAAAGAAATGTGCAATATGTTAATGACACCTTCAAGTTAAGGGCATCCTTAATGAAAATGTTTTATCTCCAAAAGCCACATATATTTCGGTTGTAAAAATCTTCCTTTATTTATGACATTTTCGATTGACAATGACCTCACAGTGAACGTATTGTTCACTGGAAATACTGATTGGTATAAAATCTGTACGTCAAATCAAGGCTGGTTGTTCACAGTGCAGAACAAGCGTCAAATAAAAAAAACAGTTAGGCCTAATATACATTTTTCTGGTAGACGCTAACTACTTGACGTTTCGGCTATAGTGATAACCAGTTTTACATATAAAAAAATTATAATTTTATTACGCTCTTACAAAAACTTTCAATCCTCATCCTATAAAAAGTTTTAGAACACTATTCACGACCAAAATATATCGCTACGCCCCCTTTGGTTCACTATTGAATCCCAGATAGCTAGCGGCTAAATCAGAACTATTAGTTTTTCCTTATCGTTATTCGTAAATTTGACTTCAAAATAATGATACTTTTATTTTAATATAACTTTTGCATCGTTTGATTTTTTTTGATAAGAAGATTTAAAAAAAAACGATCTCAAGACTTTCTAATTTGTCGGTAGTGGACGCTAGATCATAGGCGCTACCTTGCAGAAGCTAGTGCGGTTACCACACCTCCACTCGTTTCGGACACGAATAGAATATCATAATGATTTAGAGATGTTTGTAATGGCATTTTCAATTATATTTCAAATTAACTGGGCTATTAAATTAAGTAATTTATACAGGGTGTTACGGATATGTAAGTCTTAAATTTTAGGGCGTGTTCTTTGGGTCCTAATGAGTCAAAAATGTCTAATGAACATGGCTCCTAAATTGCTTTGTTTCAGAGTTTTGGGCCCACAAAAGCCGGGTCACAAAACAACAAAATAGCCAGTTATGTTTAGTTCGGTATTCTGCCTTGAAACCCAATTGTTTCCATTTATTATTAATTTGTTTATTAACAGTGAAGCGATTAACACCATAGACAATTCCAAAAGTACAATATTCAACTAGCAGAAATGTGCTAAATTCTACAATTATTTTACCACTCTGAAGTTCCATTGTCTCAAAGAATCGAGTTAAGCATGGTCAGAAATTTTGGAAATAAGCTACTTGCATGAGGCGAATGCCAATTCAAAGCATTTTCCCCGATGTATGCTGGGATAGTGCTTATTTTGGAAAACGCACAAGAGCGAAATACAAGTGTTAAATAAACTGTTGAAGACACGGAATTCTACTGATACAGTTTGATTTGCGTAAAGCCTGACCATTTAGTCTAGATGGAAGAAAAAATATGACACTAACAATACCACACCAAAAGTTTTTGTCAAAGCTGTAACTAATGAGACCTTACACTTGTTGTGTAGGCGTACTGGAACTCTATCTACTCTGAAGTTCTGAATGTATTAGGTCAGGGGGATAAATTTAAATTTCGTTATTTGATTTTTTTGAATGTCAGAGAAGTCCTTTAGACTTTTTTCTTTACTGTATCAACAATTGATTATTTTGTATCCAAATTTAATATTAGTATTGAGAATTTAACTAATTCTGAGTACCTAAAGAACGGGCAGGCTCAGGGAAATATTGTAAAAGCCTAAAGATTGTACGGTTTGTACCGAGTACAGTTCCCTCAAAGGCAGTTACCAGATCGACGCGCATTTGCCGCTGTTAAATGACGCTTTAACACTCGTATTTTACTCTTATGCACCATCCAAAATAAAAAGCACTATCCCAGAATCTATCGGGGGAAATAATTTGACTTGGCACTGGCCTCGTGCAATTTGCTCATTTCCAAAATATCTGATCATGTTTAACAGTGTCGATTAAACTTGATTCCTTCAAATAATGGAACTTGGCATTAATAAAATCATTGTAGGATTTAGCACACTTCTGCTAGTTCAATAACGAACTTTTGGCATTCGCTATTGTGTTAATCGCTTCACCGTTATAAACAAATTAATAATAAATGGAAACAATTGGGCTCAAGGCAAAATACCGAACTACACATTACTGGCTATTTTGTTGTTTTGGGGCCCAGTTGTTTTGGGCCCAAAACTCTGAAACAAAGCATTTTAGGACCCATGTTCAAAGGTCTACTCATTAGAACCCAAAGAACTCACCTTAAATTTTATGACATCAGTGGTTAGTTATTTATCTGCAACATTGACATTTCAGAAAATTTCCCTAACTATTTCTTAATTTTCTATTCAATTTAAACTGATCGACTTTCACAAGTTGAAAGATTGATTTCAGCGAATTGAAAAAGGCTCTGTCGATATATTTTACGTATGGATATGGTGATAAATAATATAATTTTAAATCATAATGACTGAAGTATACGCAGTTGCAAATTTCTTAGATTATTTTATTTAATGGAATTATCTATTTATAAAATAATAAAATATTTGCTAAGACTTTAGTTCATTGTTAAATTTTAAAAAAGCTGCTACTTCATGACTTAGAAAAAAACTTTTTATTTCTAAGTCATGAAGAAGCAGCTTTTTAAAAATTGAACAATTTATAATAAACCAGGGCTAAAAGTTTTAATATTTATACTTTAGTTCATAAATTTTTTGAATGCTCTAATTTTTTTTTTTAATTTATAAGACCATTATCTGTAAAATATAGAAAACATATCTTACTCAAATTTTGATTGTTTTGAGAAAGTAAATTCAAAGTACTCAGTTCTGAAAAAAATACAATTTTAATTTTAATTTGATGCTTTAAACACTTTCCCTTTTTCATTTTCTTAGAGACGACCTGTGCGTTTGTTGTAAATCTCAATTTGAAACTTTTTTTCTGATTTACAAACTTTACTTGACATCTTAATAGTTTCTATAATTATTTTTGTCATTTTTTTTCTAAAATAAAGCCTTACTTTTACATAGGAGAACATCAAGATTTTAACAGTGGCTTTGATCATAAAGCCGATACCCTTTACTCGTCTCGTCTACGAAACAATTTTAAAGTACTTACTCGCAACCAACGGGACAAGTCTTCTGACATTTTTTAAAGATAACTTTGACCTCCTCGTCACTGACACAAACTGCAATACGTTTTTAAAAATTAAATCTCAGATTAGAACTAATTTTCATTTTAAATTGTAAGTCTTATATACTTTTACCGTCGTTGTTTTCTTATATTTCATATAAATACAATACCAAAATGAAAATTTCGAGTAATTGCCTCGTGGTTTTAAAATTATAACCGAGGTGGGGTGGCGGAGTGGTTAGCACTTTCGCCTCGATGCCAGTTTTTGGCACTGGGTGAAAACTCGGCGTTGAAATTTCAAGTTCTCCCTCTGCTGGTTAAAGGGGTTTCCCCTTCTATAAAAACTTGTTGAGATTAACGGTAATAGTGAGTGTAGGGAGCGGTTGGCATGAAGTGCTGGCCACCCTCCTACGCATTTTAACCCGGCCACCTGAATTTATGGCTTTAATAGTCGCTTGATGACTAAGGCCTAAGGTGGTGCCTTGCTGATTAACCTAGCTGATTTTTATTATTATTAATGATTACCTCCTTTCATAAAATTAATTACCTCCTAATTTAAAAATAATTACCTCGTGATTTAAAACTGATTACCTCACGACTTAAAATGATTTCCTCACGAATTAAAAATTATTTCCTCACGATTTAAAAATGATTACATGGTGATTTGAAAATGATTACATAGTGATTTGAAAATGATTACATCGTGATTTAAAAATTATTACATCGTGATTTGAAAATGATTACATCGTGATTTGAAAATGATTACATCGTGATTTAAAAATGATTACATCGTGATTTTAAAATGATTACATCGTGATTTAAAAATGATTACATCGTGATTTAAAAATGATTACATCGTGATTTAAAAATGATTACATCGTGATTTGAAAATAATTACATAGTGATTTGAAAATGATTACATCGTGATTTAAAAATGATTACCTCGTGATTTTAAAATAATTACCTGGTGATTTAAAAATGATTACCTCGTGATTTTAAAATAATTACCTCGTGATTTAAAAATGATGATCTAGTGATTGAAATATTAACCGTTGTCCTTATCCTAATTAATACGATTTTATAGTATTTTATTTTAATCAAGATAAGACGCGATCCTTTTAATAATAATGATTTGTATCTCGTTCGAAATGAAGTCGTGAGAAAATCTCTTTACCTGGGTCCTTGGGGTGGCAGCCCTCCAAAGGTGACATGAATGGCAAATGGAAAGGAATGCAGCCATCGCATTTCACCAGTAGTTGCGTCCACACGCACGATAAAATGCAGGTCTGACAATTGGGAGCAATTAAGTCGACATTTGGAATAAAATATTAACGTATAATTCATAAAAATATTAAAATAATTTCCAATAAAAATTTTTACATAACAAATTAATTGAAATTTTGTACTATACTAAGCTGGATAGTATTTCGTACTTGTTGGCTAACGTTTCGCCATATCTTCTCTTTCTTCCTGAGTTTAGTGTAATTCATGCACATGGTGTCGTATGGTGGCTCTAGTTTTATCACTCTGGTCTAAAAAGAATATTTAACTTAGCATCAGAAATTTTTAAACGGCCACCTTAAATTTAGGGGTGAAAGGTTTTTTACGTGAAGAATAAAACAGGTTCACTCTGGGATAATTATTATTAACTTACGATACTTTATATTGATTGCCGAATTGTAAGGGTGGTCGAATAGCCCTTTTACCCTATCGAGACGAAAATCGAATACTCAAAAAAATTTAATCGATTGCCGAGACGAATAACAGTTTTCGAACCAAATACCGAACAGTTAGGCCTAATGCAACTATACTACCTTATCGAATATTTGTCGAATAATAGGCCCACATATTCGTCGAATACAGGCCCAAATATTAATCGAAATATTTTAAATTTAAATATCTAAATGGTAGAACTGAATTATTGTCGTCATAGGTGACCTACGACGTAAATAAAAAGACGTACGTTCTTTTATAAAGAATTGCCCTATATATAGATTAGTTTATTTGAATTATACTGGGCGGCGCCGTTCTAGCCGTCAACCGCCAAGTGAGAGCTCTACCATAGAAATTTCTAGCCCCCCGCCCCTCCCCAAAAAAAAGGTTTTGGCTATACCCTCCCCATAGACAGCGGGAATAAGAGGCTATAATTTCCGAATATTTACCAAATAATAGAAATGTTAGTCTGTATTCGATCAATTACCAAAATAGACGTGAACAAATATATAGATGGTTATTCGTCTCGATATTCGACCGGTTAATTCGGTTATTCACCCAGCCTTACCGAATTGTCTATATTATAACCTTTTGCCATTTTAAAATTTATTCGTAGAAAAATTATTTGGAACATTTACGTTAATTTTACATTTACCTTTCTAAAGACGATTTTGTTTAGGGACATGGTCTCAATGAAAAAATCTCGGACATTGCTGCTTGGAATGTTGTTAGGGCTGTCGAGAAAAACGCGTGCCCCGTATGTGGGATTTTTAAAAACGTCCGCAACATTCGTAAAATTGAAAACCACTTCAAAAACGAACTCTGAAAAATGGTTTATGATTAGTGATTTATCACGTCCTTTAGTGATAATTTTTTTTTATAATAATAATTAAATGTACCCGTTTTCAAGTTTTCTTTGAATTGCTGGAAACTTTGAGGATCGGTTTGTCCCCATTCGGCGTTCATGATTGAGGTCGGATCTTTTCCACTGTAGTAGACGGCGCTAAAATCATCGAAGCATCATGCAATTCAAATACTGTTTAATACCGATTTTTCAGGTTATGAGTATATCTGATTTTAAGTAAAATTTTGTGTTTGAGATAAAAAAAAATGAAATAAATCTGTTGTAGGAATACTTCCAACCAAATTTTGTACAGCTAATTTTTTAAGCTAAAGAAAATAAATTCAGATTAATTTATCATTATTGGTTATAAATACAAACAAGAACCTTTAACTTAAAATCTTTTTGGTTCTACATTATGCTCTACGCACATCTAAATATTATTCGCAAGTAAAAGAGAAATTAAAATAAAATCCCATAAAAATATTTATTAAAGGGGAACGGTCAAGCTTAAACCAGTTAGATAGCCCTATAGCCCATTAAAAATTAAAATTTATGATGAAAACCACATCAAAAAATATTAAGTGGTTAATTTTTAATAAAATAAAGAATTTTCTGGAAATTGAAAGGCGTGCGTCCGCTGTGACACCTGGTGCGAAATCGGTGAGACCGAAAAACAACATAAAAGCGCACGCTGCTGAAGACGCGAAAGATTTTTTTTGCACGCGCGGCGCGTTCCAGTTATACGAGACCTAAGCCTAAATTGCGCGATTTTAAAAGTTAGGATAATTCGCAAATCGCTCACTAAGGTTGTGCTGGCGCTAGCGATACACCTTAAGATGGCGTCGAAAATTCAAACCCAAATACTTGGCGTAATTTTGCGTCTCAACGTATAAATATATTGAACGTCTTGTTGATCTTTTGATATGCAAATAAAGCGATATTTGGAAAAGCTTGGCCATTCGCATTTAATATTAGCACTTTAAAAAATATAAATGTTTATCAGCTTTTTGACACTCCTGATGTCCTAATATTATGGCGAAAACGTATGTAACCATAAAACTTAGTCTTATAGCATTTTTACCCGGTAAAATAAAGCCATTCAATAGTAAAATAAGTGGTGCTTTTTCTAGAGGGTGTTTAAGTGTTGTTCTGGCATATTATTTTAAATTAACCTTAGGCATTTCTTCAAGAACGCTCTGCGTCCTTTTTTATCGAAGAGCCAGCATTCGCCGATCGGGGAACCCTCAACCATTGAGCGCTGTACAACGTGCCACATGATTTCCCGTTCTTCAGAGTATATCTTCTCTTCCCGATTTTGTTCATTATTTTGCGCTTTCTGAGAAAATATAAAACATATTAAAGAACAATTAATTTATACAAAAAATATATATTTTCAATGGTAGAATAATAAAACCTGAATTGTATGATTTTTTAATTAAAAAGCCTACTTATATAACAATAAATTGAATTCCTTTAAGAGCGTATTTTAAAACAACAATATAACAATTAATATAATTCTTCTAAGAGTGTTATTTGAAATATTAATAGAAAAATTAATGGAATTCCTTTAAGAACTCGTGTATTTTGAAATATCAATAAAACAATTAATAGAATTCCTTTTAACAGTACCTTTTTAAATATCAAAAGAACAATTAATAGAATTCCTTTTATAGTTCTTTTTAAATATCAATAAAACAATTAATAGAATCCCATAAAGGGTTTATTATAAATATATATAGAACAATTAAAAGAATTCCTTTATAAATATCAATGTAACAATTAATAGAATTACTTTATAAATAACCATAGATCAATTAATAGAATTAATTTATAAATACCAATAGAACAATTAATAGATTTCTCTAAAAAAAAATCAAACCAGTAATGTATTACCTTGATGTAAGGGTATTCTAAATTGATCGCCTCAGGCATTTTGCTCAAAAACTATATTACCTAGAAATGTGAAATTTTCAGGATTTACACAATCGGGGTAAATTTTATTTTTCACTGTATTGAAATTTTTTTAACGCTAGGTGTTAGACAGAAACTGGCAATGAACAAGTTGTAGAACATACTCAAAAACATTAAATGATATTGTTTTGGCCGGAAAGGTCAATTTGTCATGAAAAATAACAAGTTGGAATAAGGTGGCATTCGCCATTAACAACTAATTTAAAAAGTAAACTATCTTAATTGTAATGTTTGTAAGACTCTTAAAAATTAACGTTTTTTTAAACTAATTTTTATTATTGGTTATGAATTTTGAGTAAAAAAACCATTTCCGCAAGTGTTACAATAATTCCACCTTCAGCTGCTATACGCGTTCGTGCACGATACAGCATGTTATGAAATGAACAACGGATCATAGCTAGACCATAGAATGTTAACGCAGACATTTAGATACGCACTCCCCTATGTATTACCAATATCGAAAACCTCAAAAACAAATTGACCCGTTGATATTAATTTCACATATACCTCCAAATGTGCTTAGCCTTCCAACCTATGTGTTGGGTTAGTCTGTGGTTACTCACCAACTGTGTTGTTAAATCATCTAGAGCTCTTTACTTTAAACTAAAGCGGTCGATACCTATTTTAGGGCTGTAGGTTGCTTTTTTCGTCTTAAGAGGGTTATGTTTTGAGTTGGGGCTTCGATGCCAATCGATCTTTGTTTTACTAACCCAGTAATTACGATGAAAGAGATTAAAGGCTAGTTCTCACGAACAGTATTTTCTTGATTTTCTCCTTTTTCCCGTTGTTTAGGCACGCAGGAAACGACTGTACACACGGACATAATTTTCCGGATTCTACCACCACCAGCGCTGCCGGTAAACGAGAAAACGGAGAAAAATGGTTGAAATATCTGTACTTTATTTTCCCGTGATTTAAAAGCACTTTGAGCTCGAACAATCAGCAAATTCTAGAGTCTATCTCGTGACGGCTTAACGCTCGCTGATTGATCGAGCACAACGCACCTCAAAAAAAAGTCCTCCATTTTGTCGTTTACCGGCAGCGCTCGCGGCGTTAAAATCTGGCAAATTTTGTACGTGTGCTTAGTCATTTTCCTGTACGTCATAACAACGGGAAAATGCGGTAAAAAGAGACAATAGAGAAAACCAGGTAGAACCTCTGGTCCAGGTAGAACCTCTGGCCCAAGTCGCCTAGCCAATTTTAATGCTATTTAGATTAAAAGTTAGTTTTACGGATTGCCTTATAATTATATAGTTTCTCCAAGAATTGATCTATTTATGTATATAGAGAGAATGTTTCTAATCCGCCTATTTTCACTTTCGCTCCCGTTGCAGCTCTAGGATCTGAACCTGGCCCCTCCCCTCCAAATTCCATCAATTCCAGGCGGCGCATTATTGGCTCCCTAAATATGACGTCCTCTTGACGCGTTTGATATCCGCGTGAGTGACGCGTGAAATAAGAAAGCCTCCATTTCCTCCCCCCTTTAGTTGATTCCCCTTCTTCAGGATGAGTCGCCACTGACGGAATATAAACATTATATCTATACATATAAATAGGTGGTTTCTTCTAACTTAACTTATCGTAGATACTATTCTCCACCACACTCCCCCCCCTTTAGGCTTTCCGTTGCTATACGCAACGCGTTTTGAAATTTTTAATGTTTAGGCTTAGTTTCTCTTTTCGATTTGATAGTCACCAGCCAGATTTCCCGCACGGTACTGATGAGTTCCAAATAGAACGAAACCGGTCTACCGTTGGAATTTCTGGCTATTTTATTTATTTTTAATTTAGTTTATTACTCGAAGATCTATTTGATCCGAGTTTCGCGTTGCTCGAAGACCTATCGGTACGAGTTATTAGTAAGTTTTTAATTTTCTTCAAATGTGTTTAGGATTTAGCTATATTATCCCTTTTAATTATGGACTTATCTACTTTTTCGCGTATTTAATCATCCTAAATAGATCAATTCTTGGTTTCTCTGTAACCAAAAGTATTTTAACCCACTAATTAAATGCAAAAAATCATATTCACTCACTTCCTGGACACTACTATTGATGCAAAAACTAGAGTTGGCTGAACAAATTGAGGCGAACAAAATCCTACAGAATAATATTATATAAGTAACAAATTTGCAAATTATTAACTGACAGAATATTTTGGGTGAAAATCAAATATTCAAACAGCTGAGGTACCGTCTCTGGAAACTATAAACACTATGATTATATCCGGGGAGTGCGGTTCCTTATTTCTGGATATTTCGAGGCGATACCATTTATTTTGGATTTCGTACCTTTAAATAACTGGTGGCTTTACCGGAGAGTCGGGATCCGGGTCTGGTAACCTATAAAGGCGGTGGCGCTCTGTGAGATGTCAGCTGTGATCAAATGGTCCTTTCTCCTCCTCCAAATTCGGTCAGCTAGGAGCCAGAATTTGAGTTTGGCTTTGGGCTAACGGAGAGGGGCCGTGCATCTCTGATGCCTCGCCAGAATTGGTTTCCAGCTGTGATGTGAAGGGTCTCCCTTTGAGATGCCGTGGCCCGTGCTTTCCCGCCTTTCAAAGGCACACTGCCAGCTGTGGTCGTGGTGTTCCCGTTGTCCCACCTTTTAGGCCCTAAAGGGGTCGGAATGTGCAATAACTGTTGGCTTTACTGGTGAGTCGGGGTCCGGCTCTTGTAACCCATAAGGGCGGTGGCGCACTGGGAGATGTTAGCTTCGATCAAATGGTCCCAGCCCTGGATTAACCATTAGGCAAAATAAGCAATTGCTTAGGGCATCACGAAATATAGAAATTAGGGGCACCATCGAAATTTTATTCATTAGGAAAAACTAGAAAATGTGATAATGATACAATGGAACTAAAACTAAATAAAAAAATAACTATATCAGTATAAATATATAATATTTATAAAAATATACTTCTTTGAAACGTCTATTGACATCGGCGATTCGCCAAAACGATTACCTCCATAAATATATTGAATACCGCAGGCCTGGTGGCGGGAACAAAAAGGCTTCATGAAATGTTTTGACTATACTAAATATACTAAAGTCACGTATTTTGGTAAAATTTTAATTTATTAAAACTCACAGTTCAGTAAATACATTTAACTCGGAAAGCATTTTGAAATAATGGTAGTCGGGCATCATCTATTAGTATAGTCAAAACATTTCGTGTTACCATTTTGTTATCGCCACCAGTTTTGCGGTATCCAATATATTTATAGAGGTACTGAGGTAGTCGTTTTGGCGAATTACCGATGTCAGCTGTAAACGCTTCGTCTTATTTCAGTGGCGGATTTACCATAAATTTAATTTAAAAAATATAAAAATTTATCCTACAAAATGTATCTTATACACAATAGAAAATTAAGTCACGGAGTAAAATTTAAATAAAATATAAATGCATGTGTATTAGTATTATCCAAGATTCCAAATAAGAATTTTGTTTTCCTGAGTTCGGCGTCTACTAACTAATGAGGGGGGGGGGCACCAAAATTCATAAATAGCTTATGGTAGATATTGGGGTTAATCCGGCCCTGAATGGTCCTATCTCCACTTCCGAGTTCGGTCAGGTTTGGGCTAGATTCTGAGCTTCGGCTCAGGCTAACGGAGAGGGTCCGTGCAAACTGGCCACCTCGGCGGATTGGGTAGCCGGCTGTGGGGCGGCGAGGCTCCATATGAAAGCCCGGCGGTCCTGTTTCCCGGCCTTTTGGGGTCCCACCGGGATCTCTGGTCCCAGCTGTGCCGGGTTACTTGGACTGCTGTGTGCCCGTCGTTCCCCTTTAGGAGCTCTCTCCAAAGGGTTGGACTCCTTACCTACGTAGGTAGGGTGTCGGCTGGAGTTGCTACAGCATCCACTCTTACTCAGACTGCCGTGTGCGAAGTGGGAAATTGTCCCCCCATTGCTGCACCTTCTGCTGGGTTGGGTGGCTTGCGTCAAAGGTGCGACCAGCGACCTTCAGTAGTAGGGTTCTGCTACTCATGCTGGATTTGTCACCTGTCCGGGTTTGGGGACGCTGGCGTAGGGCACTATGATGATAGACCTCCGGTAGTATGGTCTTTGTTACTAGGTACACCGGGCTATAAATTCTGACATACTGTCCCACCTTTTAGTAACTTTTCTAATGGGTTTGACCGCTGCCATCCTTATAGCATTCATTGCTGTTTTTCTTAAGGATTTGGTGGAATGCGTCTGAGCTGTGATTGTCAGCAGTAGGGTTTTCTTGCTTCCCATGGCTGTTTCATCACCAGTCCGGGCTGTGAATGCTTTGGCAGGGCATTTTTATTAAATACCGTTGATATAGGATGAAATGATATCCCAGGCACACCAGTTTATAAAAAAACTAGGTTCAAGGCGTGTTTTATTTTTAGGTTTCGATGCGAGTTCAGAGTCCTTTAAATTTATACCCCATTAGAGTTCCAATAAAGTTATAAATTAATCCCTAAGCCATTTCAATAAAGAAAATCAGTGGTAACTTCCAACTATTAACGATGTTGGTCCATTTGATCGAAAAATTTGTGATCGACAGTCGATCATTATATGTTGCAATTGATCGAAATTCCATTTGATCGAATCCAATTTGTCATTTGTTTCTTAAGATCGAACCTTCAAATGATCAAATACTATTTGATCGAATTCAAAAGTATTTATAGTACCAGTTGGTATGTTTTTATTTTACCGAATGTCAATATAAAGTGCAGAAGGAATAATGATGGAATAATTCATTGCTAAAGTTCAGAAGGAATAATGATGGAATAATTAATTGCTTTAACTGTATTAAGCGACAAAGATGAAGAGATTTTTACTTTATACACTATATGATGGAATTTTTTATGACATCGACGATAACGGCCCGTTGTTTTTGATATATATAAATAGGGTCAGGTTAGGTTTGGTTAGGTTAGGTTAGGTTAGGTTGATGTACGCGTGCCGTAGGCGCGTATGCAACGTTGTATACGAGGGATCTGACCACGTTTACGGCCCTTCTATTGCTAAAAATTAGGTACACAGTTCGTTTTTTTAATAGGTCTTTCTATTAATTATGTCCGAGAGAATATTTTGTTTTCTACGTCACTGCGCTCAGGTTTTTTTTCTGTATATTATTTTTAAATTGTAAACAAATTAATTTATTTATTAAATTTGAATATGCATATTTCTGTTGTTTGTTTTAGTTTCTTATTATGGAGAAGTACTATGGTTATTTTTCTTAAGTACAGTTTAAAGAAATTAATATTATTCATAGAGTCTGCTGTATCTCATTCTGACTAGATGTTGCCTTTTCGATTTACTCCCCAAAACTAGTAGTTTTACCTTACAGTAGCTTTCGATCAAATTTCGTTCGATCAAATGCCATTCGATCAAATGGAAATTCGATCAAATGGGACCCGTTCGATCATTTGGGAATTGATCAAATAGACTCAAAACCTATTAACTAATAACATTTTTGCGATTTAAAATAAAATCATTTACGCTTTATGGAGGAAACCTTTATCACTAAACTGCAGTCGCTATCGATTAATTTCTAGGGATTGACGAAGGTCTAGGGTATTAGCACACCTTTAGAATATATATTCCAGATAAAGTGTCATTTGCTCCATTTAACTTTTCAAATTATCCAGCTGTAACGTGGTTTATTGTTATGTTCAATAATAATGTGTTGAAAATTCTTAAAACATTTAAAAATAAACTACCCATAAATGGTATCCTTTGTATTCTTTTGACGGTTACCAAAAAATATCTCCATGGTTACCAATTTCACTTGTGACGTATATTTGTTTATTTTCTCTATTGAGTAAACTCTGAAAAAAATTTAAGCCCTTATAGGTCTGAGAAACAAACCTTACAGGTCCGAGGACCTCAGATTGGTAGAGTCGATATAAGAATAGCGTCATTTGTAGATTCAGAACATTTTTGCAAAGTTTAAGATCTTTTAGGTAAAGGGCGTGAACGTCTATAGCCAAACCGACCAATAGACAAACGTTTTAGAAATATGTATAAGCTTGACACTGGGTTGATTTAGCGGAACTTACTCCTGATTGAAGCATACGGAAATAGCGGGTACTTGCGAAAACGGTTCGTTGATGACTTGGGCGTCCACTGATGTCGGATAGGAGTAGTAGAATTTCAAGAATTTGCCTAGTTGGTACACGCAAGTAATTAAGCATAGAAAACCCACGATAATTTGCAATCGATTCAACAAATTTAAAGTGGAGACGATATTTTTTGCCCTTGGCTTCCGACCACCCATTTCGTTCGGCTGGTGTCCTATAATCAAAAAGTTAGCTCAGCAAACCATTACTATACGCGCTGCGTTTGTTATGGATCGGAGTTTTCAAATAAATATTTCTTTCGTTTATAATTTAAGGTTCATTTCGTCAACTAACCAACGCTTTTCACCTTTATTCGAAATTCCGTAAAACCGCGAATACAAAAATGTTTCGTGAGAAAAGAGACAGCTGATAAAAGTCGATTAGTAAGTAGGTAATGCTGAATATTTCACACGCTGTTTTCCTTGGATTCGAAAAACGATCCAAGTCATGATTTAAAGTGTAAGGATTACGAAAACCCTCGTAGAATATTAAAAAGAAACTTTTTTTAACAGTGTTGGTCAGGGAAAGATAGTCGAATCGATTTTATATTATTATTATTTTATTATATAAAGCATTTTTCAAATATTGGAAAATCGTTTACTGTGTAAAAATCTAATATCGATATTATTTATCAATATTTTTGAGCTGCTGTATTGACATTTAAAATTGTCCAGTCAATTTGGTTGGGAAATATTTTCAGCATTTTCCTTAACCAATTTAATCTTTCTAAAAAATATATATTTTTAAATGCGTGTTAAATGATAAGTTATGTCTGGAGAAAATCTGCTGCACTATAAGCAGTTCGCATACACGAAATATGACCGGGGAATTTCTAATTATTTATTAGATTTCAGCAACAACGAAACGGTATTTTAGGTTCAAATTTCTTTTAAAAATCTTTTAAAAATTAGCAAAATATGAAACCTTTATCGTTTGACTTTCTATTTTGTCTCGTATCCATGAATAGGTGAGTAAAATTGTTACTACCACCGCAATATTAGCAATGCATGAAACATCTACAGAAGCCCAAAGATTGCTGTCAAAGGTTCTATTTATGAGGTCCAATATTGAAAAATTAAACAGAAAAAATTGCCTTTTAATTAAGCTTATAAACCAAAAAAAAATAAAACAAAGAATCAACCAAAAAATAATCGTAGACTGAATATTTCTAAGTCACATTTTTCTGTTGCGCAAATAAAGAGCAACGAAAATTATTAGCATTTTAATCATTCAAAGGATAATTTTGTATCAGACTTGTTTTTGTAAAAATTTATTTGGCTTTCTATTTTGTATTGGATAATATCTCTCTAAATTAAAAAACAAATCGCGAAAATATATTTTTGGTGACCTTTTCACCCCATAACAACTAAATGAGGGGGACTCTGGACATAGTTAAGACTAAATAAATGTAAATGGAAAATCTCAAACCCTAAATGGTAGAATAAGCAATGCTATTAAAACAAGGAAATACCCGAATGCTAATCTGCGCTCTGCTTTTAGAAATGAGTCGGTTAGAAATATTAAACTATAGATGCTGTGCTCTTTGAAATTTAGAGGTTCTAATTGCCAGCTCTCCTGTGCAGTTTTGAGTGGGCTAAGTTATACTAAACCTTGGAAAATTGAAATTTATTATTTCCAGATCTTCTCACACTGATAAAAATTAATTTAGTAGAAAGCCAATTAACTTATTTAATTAATATAGATAAACCTGCCGGTTAACGCGAGAAGCGATTCGCTGTTGAGTCGGCATATGATTTTATTTTGTTCGTTTTCATATTGCCAGAGTCTTTCTGTTGGAATTTCGGGCTTTCTTTCGTTACTTCCTGTAACCTAGGAGCAACAAACACAAGGAGAACGCAGCTAGACTTTAAACACTCTAACGAAGGGTTGTGTACGAATTTCATTGGACGAGCGTCACGAGCCTTTACGCTGAACGTTTTACGGGCGGGGGGAAGACAATTTCCGAATTTTCCCTTTCCGACGGCGTCTAGCCAATGAAAAACACATACAAGAAAATCCACGACTTTCGACGGGTTGCGTTCTCCTTTTGTGAGGTGTTGTGTTTGTTGCTCCTAGCTGTAACAAACAAAGTTTTGAAAGCAAAAGTGTACTTCCAACATTCCATTTTTTTAAAATGCAATAGCAAAGCGTATTTATTAATATGTTATAGTATATAATAGGGCAATTGTATTGTTCACCAGAGAATGCTAATCGACAAATGCTACACCACATTATAGCAAACAAGTGAACTACCTTTTTAACATAGAATACCAAACTTAATTTTCAGATGATTTGGGTACATTAGTTCGAATTTCTTTCGTCCAAACGGTGGTACAAATGTCCGAATGATCATTTGTCCGAATGCCGGAAAACAGGATCGTTTGTCCGAAAACGTATTTCATTCGCCCGAAAAATTTATCTCAACTTTTGTTGGTGATTTAGTAGCTCAATTTATGTTAACTTTACTGGCAAATTTCATTTGTTCGAATAATCGTTTGTCCGTTTTTTCAAATATTAGGAATTGGTTGTTTTTTTTAGATATTGTTAATATAAGAAAATAGTAACATTAAAAGTGAACCTACCCTAACCTTACATAAAATATCCACAACATATAACGCAATTCCCACTTACTATATCGGCCAAAGGAAAAATGGACATAATTAGATAAAATTATTAGAAATTATAATGCTTATATCCGTTTTATATTGAAATATTTTACATTTTATTTCATTTTGAATATGAAGTAAAATATGCAATATATAGATTTAGCAGCAATTAAGAAAAAAAACAACTTGAACAAACAACGATATTTACAATGTCGTTTTTTATTTTTAATTCTTGCACTAAAAAAATCCAGACCAAAAAAAAAGCAATAAGAAATACTAATTTAGCGACAGAATTCGGACAAGTGATGCTACCGATTCGGACGAATGAAACAAACAAGTTGTCCAATTCGAACAATTGAACAACTTGTTATTTCGGCGGTTCGGACGAATGAAATTCGAACATTTGTTCCACCGTTCGGACGATTGAAATTCGAACAAATGTACCTACCCCTTTCAGACATGCCACTCTTTGAAATGCTATGAATTGCTGTGTAGTCAATATCATTGTTGCTATGACTACGATTTTCTGCGGTTTAAACACTGATTTCGGCATTATCTTAATTATAATTCAAGTAAATGACTATGTCGATGATGACATATTAACAATGAGAGAGATATAGAGATTTAGAAAAGCTTGGTACTTATACGCAAGAACAAATGAGTTACAACCTCAAATTTACGATAAATTTGTTATCAGCGTCAGGTAGAAATGCTTTTATATACGACATATTTAATATAAAATTAATATCTTAAAAATTAATTTTATTTTAGAAAAGTTTAAAATTACGAAAACGTTTTTATAACTCAATGCGTTTTCTCTTATTGAAATTATCCACCCTATTTATGTAGTTTTAATTTATTCTCTAGTAGATCATCTTAAATTTGGGCTTATTGTATTCTTGCAAGTCGGATAATTTTTCGTATTTTTGGGAAAAAATAAAACAAGATTTCATTCCATGATTAGTCTAATATATTGTTTGATAAAATACGCGATAAAGTAATATATTGTTTGCAAATTTAAATTAAGTGGCATTTTCGCCTAATTTTTCGAATCTAAAAGTAAAACTAAACCTCTAGACTAGTTTAAACTGATTAACAATGTAACACTATTAATGTTTTGTAGTATGTTTACTGATATTAGACATTTTATATCGATAAAAAGTTAAAAACATTAAAAACTCCTAAAAAGTAATTTATGTTTAAATTTTTTCTTTTTCCGATTTGCGGAAAATTTTCCGGCAAATGTTTGGAAATTTTTCAGCATTATATTGTTCCAGAAAATTAAAAACACTAGTTTCTTAAAATATTATCAGTGAGCGTTTTGAAAGCGTTTATATATTGGACGGTGTTGATACGTAATCTCAAATTGATCCCAGTCTTAGTATTTATTAAGATTTTCGATGGTACTATACGCGTAAACGAGTATATCGAGAAAACAGGTTATGGATTAATTGTTACCAAGCTGAAATCGTTAAAGTTGCTAATTTCAAAGACATTTTTTGCTAAATCTCTAACAGTAAGTAAGTCACCCGGCATTCACTTACACTTCGTGATTAAAAAGTAATTAATAAAATTATATCTTTTAGACCCTGCTTAATGTGTGATGTTTATTGATTAGTAATCGGTAATATTTAAAAAAAATATTTTCAATGTTTTACCCATTTTTAATTCTCTAAATATTACGTTTTTGGTCCTAAATAAGAAAATCTAGCAACGGTAACATTTCTTTCTTCTACATTCCTAGTGCAATATAAAAAACAAATTATCAATGTTATGACTACAGGCTATCAAGGTTCTGTTATAAATTAGTTGACGTAAAATGCTAAGGCACCGTCAACTACGGGTTAAATGTATCCCGTCAATAATGTGAGCCAGATCAAGTCATTCTTAAATTGGATGTCCGAGGCCTGATTATTCGTGGCCTCGGTAGTCCAATGGTAGTGGCGTTGGGACGGTAACCCAAAGGTCGTAGGTTCAATTCCTACCCGAGGTGATATGACTTTTCTCAGTCACTCTGGTATGGAACAATACGCAGAGGTATTCCTTGATTTAAATGAAACTTCTAATTATATAGTATAGATAATTGGAAATCGATGGGGCGGCGGAGTGGTTAGCACTTTCGCCTCGCAGCAAGAGGAGCCGGGTTCGATCCCAGCTTGTGGCACTGGGTGCAAACTCGGAACAACTCCTTCTGCGTTGAGTTTGCAAGTTCTCTCCCCACTGGTTTAAGGGGTTTTCCCCCGAGTTCTTCGGTTTCCCCTTCCATAAAAACTTGTTGAGGTTAACGGTAATAGTTAGTGTAGGGAGCTGTTGGCTCGATCTCGTGGCATGCAGGGCTTGCCACCACCCTCCTACGCATTGTAACTCGGCCACCTGAATTAAGGGCTTCAAAAGTCGCATGATGACTTAGGCCTAAGGTGGTGCCTTGGGTATTAGCCTAGCTGATTATTATTATTATACACACTTAGGAATATAGTATAGATACATATACTAACCCAAACTTATGATACTTCATAGGACATTTCATTGGTCTACTGGATTATGTAGTACAGGTTTAAAAATAAAGGATTTTATAATATAAACAGAGCCGTTGTGACTGAATTTAGAAATTATTTGTTCTACAAAAATAATGAAAACCATATGCCATTTCGTTCTCGTGTTTTCATGGTTATTTGCACAAGTTAACATTTATACACGAGGTTGTTGATCAAATAGTTTGGGACGAGATTGGAAAGACACGTTTATTGTATACATCGATCGATTATTTTTTGCGGGTTAACCGCCGTAATTAAATCAATATTTCTTATAACAAAAATGCCTCTACTACTACAAAATATTTAATGTGATATTCCTTTTTACTAACAAGCTTACGACCCGAGGTGTTACACACCGATTTCGTTCAAACTCGGGGGATTGGTATACCATCATGTAACTTGAAAAATCCTAAACGGAATTTATTCAATGGGCAACGGTTTTGCCAGGGTAACGAAAAATGTTTTTGACAACTCAATTTGAATTTTTATCAACGGGATTTCCATGTAAAAATCTTGAAATATTTAAAAAAATTGAACATTGTGTTTGAACAATTATTTTACTCAAATGAAGTTTTTTTTACTTATCGGGTAATTCGGGTCATTTTGAAGAAATGAACGAAAAATTCGGTAAATTCAAATAAAATTTGGTAAATTCGAACAAAATTGGGTAAATACGATTAAGTTTGAGTAAATGCAAATAAAATTGTGTAAATACGAACAAAATTGGGTAAATGTGAATACGTTTGGGCAAATACGAACTAAATAGGTTACATGAAACATAATTGGGTAAATGCGAATAAAATTGGGTAAATGCGAATAAAGTTGGGTAAATTCGAATAAATTTGGGTAAATTCGAACGTAATTGGGTTAATGGAAACAAAATTGGGTAAACGCAAAAAATTGGTCAAACGCAAAAGAAATGGATAAATGCGATTAAAGGGGCTCCAAAGTTCGGTGGCAAAAAAAAGAAAATTGAGCTAGCTTTTCATTCCTCCAACCCCTCACTCGGCCTTGGTAGAGGCGGGCAGAGTCAACCGTAAATTTCGCACTTTACTGACTTTACGCACATTTTGCCACCGATCTTTGGAGCCCCTTTAAGTTTTTGTAAATGGAAATAAAATGGGGTAAATGGAAACAGAATTGTTAAATGTGATTAAGTTTGAGTAAATGCAAATCAAATTGGGTAAATGCGAATACGTTTGGTTAAATACGAACTAAATAGGTTACATGAAAACAAAGTTGGGTAAATGCAAATAAAATTTGGTAAATTCGAAAGAAATTGGGTAGATGGAAACAGAATTGGGTAAATGCGATTCAGTTTAAGTAAATGCAAATAACAAAAGTTGAGGTTTATTCAAAAGTCTAATTTCCAATAAAATACAAGCGCGCTGACGTCGGCTCACGTGGTTGACGAAAGTAGATCTTGCTTTCACGAGGCTCGAAGAGAATCAAAAACTCGTCTTGACCGACTCGACATATAGTCATTATCCCTAAGTAGAAATAAATAACATTGTTAATATAATACCCCATTTTAATTCCCCTACTGATGTGTGGCCCTTGGACATAAAATGTAAGCCTGCTTTGAACTCTAATCAAAGTTAAATAAGTATTTGTTTTCTTATTTAATTCTAAAATCTAAAGAACCATGTACTATAATACTATTACACGTTGTCTAAGCCTTTTCAAGTACCAACAGCATAAGCAGACAAAAATTCATAAATAAAAGAAAATCGCTTACCAAATTTAGAGATAAAATGAATAGATGTACTTTAATTAAATCTTGATCAATTTAAAAAAATTAGATTCGTTTTATTAGAGTAGTTGTTCACAACGTTTAAATTGCGCCGAAAATCGACCTAGCGTTGTAGCGCACGCGTTTCGCCTGATTTGAATTTCCTTCTGCTAATACATGAAACATTATCAGTAATTCAGTAGTTCTGAGCATACAAGATGGAGATCAATCCCATTAACGTCGCGCAGTGTTTCAAAGAATTAGTAGAGTTGGAATTCCCATCTTATACTGCTACCACTTTTTGCAATGAAAAATAATATCTTTTTGCCAAGGAAATTATCAAGAACATGTGTAATATATTTTCAGAGTGCACTATACTTGAAGAAGAACATGTAGGTAATTATATATTCTTTATGTAAGCAAGTGTAGTAGAGAAACAGAACTAGACGTTAAAATAAGATTTTTATTTTTTTCTTAAATATTATAATACATAATATGATTTTAATACCGTAATATTATATTTTCATATTTATATTACTCATAACATAAGTAACATATTACGTATAAGTATTTAATTTTTTATTATTTTAAATAATTCTTTTGTTTCTTTTTGACTAAAATTTTTAATGTTACCTGGTGTTACTATAGTATTTTGTGGTTTTTGTGTTTGTAAACAACTCTACTTTTTTAGACGTTATCTGTGATAATATTATAATTCATTGCGCTATAAATTCGAAAATCAGTTTTAATTTATTTTTGTTAATTGCCTTAAATAAGCATTAATTTCGGACTTTTAAAATTTTTATATTTATTTATATTAACAAATTTATATTTCTAATAAAAAGATTTATATTTTATAAATTCATTTAAAAATTTTGCATAAACCACTAACGCCCCTACACTAACTATTTCCGTTAACCTCCGTGAGTTTATATGGAAAGAGGAAACCGGAGATCTCAGATAAAAATCGCTTCAACGGACGGGTTGAGAAATCGCAAAATATACGCAGGAGTCCTTCTCAGGTTTTCAAACGAGTGCCACAAGCTGGTATCGTACCTGGGCAACTCTTACTGCGAGGCAAGAACGCTAAGCATTCTGCCTAACCTAACTAAACCCTATTCTAACCTAACCGATACTAACCTAAGCCAACCTATTCTAACCTTTCCACCTCACCTAGGCCTATAGTAAAGTAAGTTCGTAACAAAATCAAATTTATTCAGTTGTAACGTCAAATTTATACTTAATACTTTATATTTATACTTCATGTATCACATTTTTATAATACATTTATTTATATTAAATTCCCAATTAACCGAAACCTGCCATTGGCTATATTTTGAGAAAAAAAAACAAGCCATAAAGTTTCATATAAACGTAATTTGGTCGTCTAAAAGTCCAGACAAAACCTGACAATTATCTTTACTTTCGATCTTAATACCGCCTGTAGAAGTGTTTCAACCACAGCCGACCTATGCGAAGGGAGAAGTACAGGCTATCCATATTTTCTTTTTCTTTTAAACTACCGGTATAGAATACCACTCAACTGAATCGCCTGGATGTTCTCAAACCAGCAGTGAATGCTCTTGGAGTAGCCCATTGCCATTTTGAATGACGAGGGCGTTGGCCTTCCACACGAAGTGACTGACAATTGTTCAATTAAGAGAAAAGAGGAGATTTTGAAAATTATAGATAAATATCCAAACTGAGCCCTTAAAACTCTTCAAGCAAATGGCTGCAACATTGAATTTACAAAAAAAAAGATGGGAAAATCAAATAGCCTCTGGTGGCCTTTATTCATAAAATAACATTCGAAAGGTTCCAAGAAGCCCAAGCAGATTATAAATGTATCAGAGACCAGCATTTGCAACAATGGGCTATCCAAGCTGCACCTACGTTCAAAGATCCAAATTTCAATTTTAAAGGAAGTGCACATTAAATTTTAAACTTTAAAAACAGACATTGCATATCGTGCCGAAAAGTCACCAAACTCGTAAACAACGGCAAATAAGGGACATTAATGTTATTTCGGAATCTGCAAAAGAATTTCAAAATATTATAAAGGCATCAACACCGAAATACAACCAAGAATGTATTTTAAATACTGATCAAGCCCAATTTTTGTATGAGCTTACGGCAGGACGCACACTAACTAAAAAGGGAGATAAGTTAACCTTGGGATACGCTAGATCCCCAACGAACCTTATGACGCACTCTTACACAGTTCAGTACGTCATTAACATGGAAATATTGTAGGGGATGTTTATTTGTGTGTGCAAGAACGATCAGGGCGATTGGGTCCTGTAGTTCCGGAAATTTTGTTTGTCGCACCTAATGTCTCGGTGACCTGTAGTGTTTCGGGAAAACTGTCCACTTCCCACGTGTAATATTTTCTAGACAAAATTGTCCTAAAAAGTGTAAGCGATGATTTCTTTATCGATTTTGGACTCTTGGTCAGGACAGACAAACCAATCTATATACGATAAACGATTCGGTGTAAACGGTAGTTCGAAATGCGAGTTAAAGATAATCCCAGAAAAGACAACATCTATTTGTCAGCCACTAGACACCACTTTTCAAAGGCAATTTAATTTATTTTGTGAAATATATTTTTTCAACTGCGACTCTGAGTTTTTCAAATGATAACCCAGTAGATGAGATCACTTCGAGAAATAATATAATTAGACTTCACACACTGCTTCATAACCAATTTACGGCACCTATTTTCAAACCTATAAAGAAATATTCCTGGTTTTCTTCAGGTCTTTGTGAAGAAAAACCTTTATTTTTCTCCGTTAAAGAGGGTTGTTTTACTTTTGAAAACAATGATTACCCCTTAGTTTAAACGGTCAATTTTTAGAATGTGACCATTGTAGGAAAATATTTTGTTTTACCTGTTTCTATTACGACTATCATATGCATTTTTAGAATTTCGTTCTGTTGATGTATGTAATCTAATTTTTCTTTGGATTTATTAACATTTACCCGCATTTTATCGCATTTACTTTATTTTACTAGCATTTACCCAATTATTTTTTATATACCCAATTTTATTTGAATTTACTCAAATTTACTCGATTTCCCCAAACTTATTCGAATTTACCCATTTTTGTTTTCATTTAACCTATTTAGTTCGTATTTACCCAAATGTATTCGCATTTACCCAAACTTATTTGCCAAATTTTGTTTCCATTTACCCAATTTCGTTCGAATTTACCCAAATTTATTGGTATTTATACTCATATTTTCTCGTATTTACCCAAATGTATTCGCAATTTACCCAAAGTTATTCGCATTTACCAATTTTTGTTTTCATTTAACCTATTTAGTTCGTATTTACCCAAACGTATTCACATTTACCCAATTTTGTTCTTATTTACCCAATTGTATTTGCATTTACCGAATTTTTCGTTCATTTCTTCAAAATGACCCGAATTACCCGATAAATAAAAAAAAACTTCATTTGAGTAAAATAATTGTTAAAACACAATGTTCAATTTTTTTTAATATTTCACGATTTTTACATGTTAAATCCGGGAGAGAAACATTCAAAGTGAGTTGTCAAAAACATTTTTCGTTGCCCATTGAATAAATTCCCTTTAGGGTTTTTCAATTTACATATAGGTCTACCAATCCCCCGAGTTTATCAAAAGCGTTTGTGTACCAACACGTTGTGGGAACTAGTTATCATTTGAATACAACACTGAGAAATATCTAACCGGGTCATTATTTTCTGCAGACCAATGATCTCACAATTGACGTTCTGTTCATGGAAAAATAACTATCTTATTATATAAAAGAAAGAGACCAAATTAAGCGGGAGAAAGGTAAATCCAGTGCTGTATAGCGTGGCAATTGTTAGCCAGTTTTTGGTTCTACACCGTTTGAAAGATTTCCTTACACCTTAAAAACCCCAACTATTGGCAGCGACAGGAATAAATACCGGGATACAGACAGCTTACGCTGAGATTTTACTTGTTTTCGTTTTCAAACTCCCTCAATGACTTTCAAAAACTCAACAACAAGTGTTCTTAGGTGCATAATTTTGACTTAAGCAAAAACCAAAGTTTTTTATTATACGTCCCTTACAATAAAAAGTACCAACTTCATATTATAGTCTAGTAAAAATAGGATATCACCAATTCATATAGTTTTTTTGGGTGACCTTATAGATTTTGTGGAGCAATTTCAAGTGGTGAGCTGCGTTACCGCCGGCATCTTGGAAAATGGCAGCTCAAGTCTATGAAACACGCTTAAATATTTTTAGTATTAAAGATACAAACTCTGGACTTGTTCATTCGATTTCTAATGATATTTTTAAAACACTTACGTTATGTTAAAACTTGTTTTTGATTTTTCTTTGATATTGGCCCTTTAAGAATTTAACATATTTAAATTGTAAATATAACTTTGTATCTTTATAAGCTTTTGGCCGCTTTATTTTCTTTAGCGACAAAATCTGTTTAAAACAAAATGTATTGAGACTATTCGCCTTTCAAAATATATTGCTTTTTATAAGACACGCGCTTAGAGAGAGTGAGCGAGTGGAAGTTTGGAGTACGCAATTTTTTGGCGCGAAAAATTCGAATATGGCACTAGCTTTTAAAAAGATAATACTATCGGCATGGAGGAAGCACGTGACTGATACTGCGTTCAGTCAATAGGAGCGGACATCTCCATAGAAGAGGAGGGGCTCAAAAATCAAGTGGCTCTGCCGAACGCCGGAGACAGTAGCCCCGCCAGGATTTTTTCGCCAGTAGGCACTGCGTGATTAAGAGGCCCCCATAAAAAACTCCTTTGTAATTTTTGTTGTTCTTTAACTAGCCAAATTGTATATAATTATTTAAAAATGTTATTATTATTAAATCATTAAACTTTTTATTATTATTAAATTAATAAAAATGTTATTATTATTAAATTAATAATTTTTTTATTATTATTAAATTAATAAAATTTTTATCATTATTAAATTAATAAAAATGTTATTATTATTAAATTAATAAAAAGTTTATTATTATTAAATTAATAATTTTTTTATTATTAAGTATATTATTTACAAATAAATATTACCAACTATACTTTTAATCGAAGAATTCCACCCTACGATTACCTCTTTACCCAAATTGATCAACTACTTATTTAGGCTTGTCTCCCCCATTGTTAAGGGGGAAGACTACAGTGGCCATTGTCTAGTTTCGCGCTATTTCAAGCTGAACTGTTTTATTGTTGTGTTTTAACTTATTAAATTAATATTGATGTGTAAAACAGCCTCTTGTTTAGTGCTTAAAATAATTTTGACAATTTTAAATTTCAAAGTAATCTAATTATTACGTTTTAATTCGGACCCCCGGAGCTAAACACGTTGGGCAAGCGCCCAAACTACCCTATAGTAGTTGACCTCTTGAACAATAATTTTTCTCACTAAACTTGCTTTTAAATCATGACATTTTTTTATCAATATCTAATATTGCAATAAAGTTTCCCCTATTCCCAATATTGTCGGCGGTTGTGTAAGTGTTCCCCTGAAGTGCTAAATCTTGTTGGGCACATAAAATAATCACTTCCACGTGTGTAGATAGGACCTCTCTGTTTCTAATAACGTCTAGTCTATGGTGGTCGTTAACCTGGCAAACTATTGATCCACGGGATTTGGATTCCATGTAGTATATGTACATTTTGTAGGCTAGTTGGTGAGAAGATTTGTTGGAAGTGAAGTGTTCTTCGAATTGTGTCCCCATGTTTTTCCAATCCGAAAATCCCTTTAGAAATGCAGTGTTTCTACTGCCTAAAAAATGACGGCAACAAAAACAATACACTGCATCCTTTGCAACTGAATATTCAATCATTTGATATTTGTCATACCAAGAAGAATTGAAACCTCGATTTTTACCGCCAATTAATCTTTTAGGAAAAGGATTTAGTTTAGGCTGAACTGGAAGGCAATCTTTATCTAGACTAATATCCCATTTATTTTGAATTGGACACGTTGTTTGATGTATTTTGTGCATGGTTAGAGTTGGGGTTTGCAATTACTTCTGCAATTTCTCCTTCATGAGTCAGTTCCATTTCCATATCAGTACTGACGTTTGGAAGAACTTCAGCAGTATTACTAAAACAGTGACTGTTATCAGTCTCCAAGGATTCTAAACCCTTTCCCAATTCTTTGAATAGGTTTTTCTCAGAACTTTAGTTATGGCTTTGCGCCGACGATTTCAAAAAACGTGCCATTGCACCTTTCTGATTACTAACGAAACTATCTTCCCTTTTCCATTTTTCTCATTTTTGGAACCCAGATAAAAATTTTCTGGTAATCATATTTGAAAATGCTACTATTATATGTATACTAATAGCGAAATAACCTTAAAAAGGTTTAAGAAAATAAAGCTTAGTTAAAGCTATGTAGTCTTCAAACAGACTTTTTAATAATACCAGCTATATATCAAAGCCCTGAAAAAAGCGGTTTGAATATTTTATCTAGAATAGCTAATTAGCCTTGAAAAATCCTTTTTGAATAATTGATCTAGAATAGCTAATTAGCCTTGAAAAAGGCTTTTTGAATAATTTAGCTAGAATAGCTAATTAGCCTTGAAAAGGGCTTTTTGAATAATTTAGCTAGAATAGCTAATTAGCCTTGAAAAAGGCTGTTTAAAAATTAGCTTAAAACAGCTAAATAGCCTTTAAAAAGGCTGTATTGGCAAAGTTAGTCTCGGAAGAGACTTAGAAAAAATTTGACTGGGAGAGAATCGAAATTGAGAACTACCTGTTTGTTCAGGAGCAGAAAACGAAATGAAGAAACGCGCGTTATCTGGGACAAGTTCGACCACCGAAGGTCTAGGTCCTTTCTCTACGATCAGTGGTCACTGATATCACGTGATTTCGCAAAAGGGACAAGGAGTAAAAAAGAAAAAACCCTAATCCCCAGGACGCTCTCTATTCAAAGTAGTGACTGGTACGATGCTTTACGCTGCGGCTTCGACTTCAGCTCCGCTGGTATTTCCCTTCGTTTAAGCGTTTCAACGGTTTAAGTCGTATTAAAGAAATCCAGTTTCTCACTTTATGCCCCCTTTTGTAGAATTCCTAGAAACTAAGCTTATGTTTATTGTGTTGCACTGAGATAAAAATATTGCGTAGAAATTACATGGAACTCCTGGACGCACAGTAGCCAGGAATGTTCTGTATTTTTTACAGAAAGTTTCGTAAATATCTTTTACTTGAGATTCCGGTAATTTATACAAATAGCTCATAGTAAAATTTTCAACCAGAATCATTGTATTGTATACAACTGAAATAATAATTAAAATTTCTAACACGCCTGTAAATTTTACGGAATTTACATTTAAAAACTGCGTGAATATAGCCAAGAATTATTATATATTTGATTTGTTCTTACTACCCTTTTTAAATTACGTTTATGTACACTAAACATTTCCGTAATTAATTTTTAACCAATAAGGTAGTGTAATTGGAAACATATTCAATAAATTTGCTAAATATATACCAAGAGACATAAACACGTGCACAACTAAGTAATGCAACTCAATGGCTCGGAATCCAGACACCTATTAAACTTAGTTCAAACCACAAACACTAACGCTATGAATTTGCGTTTAAATGTGTAAACATTAATTGGTTTTCATTTGATGGGTTATTAAAAATATGACTCCATTGGTGCTTTTACGAGATGTCACTAAAAATCTTTTCTTCATATTAGTTGATTTAAAACAAATAATGTATTTTTATGGATTATTACTGTTTGGTAGCAATTCAACTTCGACAACAATAACTACAGGAACTAACTGTATTTTAAATACCTTAAAACGTCTTCATTTTTTACTGTAAATACATAGTAATATGTATTGAACAAATATGTACATATATAACTTTTCTAACATAGAAACTACATGGCTGTCCTTTATTAAAAATATCTGAAACAAACCTCTAATTTTTACTATAAACAAATAGTAATATGTACTGAAAATGTATGTATATATTACAATTCAAAGATAAATACTACATGAAGTCCCTGCATTTTAATTACCTAAAACTTCCTGTAATTTATACAGTAAATATTTCTTGAATATAGTAATTTAAACAGTACAGTACTGTATTAAAAAAAATAAAGAACGGGTGCTGTAAAATACTTCTGTAAATTCTACAGTTTTTTCTCTCAGTGTGGTTGGAGCTAAGTTATCACTGAGGCGAACAGGTGGTTTTTTTTTGCTTTTTTCCTTGCACGACGGACTTCCCCGTCCCAGGCCAGTCTTTTGTCATATACTCTATATCAATGTTAACAGAGTACACTTCCAAAAGCAGAAACCACAGAGTTCGCTGCCTTTGTTTGTGTACTCAAGTAATATTGATTTCGAGTATAGGTGGTTCAAAAGGGAACGTTTTGTAAGGGCAATTTAGGACTCTTGGAAATTGGAATTGTGCCTACTGCTGGCGGGGGCACTGGCCGGAGACACGAACTGAGTCTAGCGGACGGGAATTTGTTTTCATAACTGTGTTGCAGTTCTGGGACTTTTTAATAATTTTAGTGTTTGTACTAAATTTGAATTTTTCATATGATTTTTAGTAAGTGTCCAGGTTTATTTTAAGACTACTTTCATAATTTTCCCTTAATTATTTCGCTCGTAATCTACTTTTAAAATCGACCATATTTTAAGGCGAGGAAATGAATTCCCCGCTTTTGGGACCTGTATTTGTTCTAGGCCTCGGTTAAAAATCATTGCGCAATAATTGAAAGAGGCTGGTTCGTTACTCGTTTGCACGTATTGTGGTGTTTTAACTGTGAAATGGAAGACAAACTGAGCTAATAATCTAAGTTGAATGATGAATCAAGTTAAGCGAAATTTTTCAATAAAATAGAAAGTGTGAGTTATTAATCGAATGGGTTTTCCTATGGTTTAGATATTATTACATTAAATGGGGTTTAAGCTTTGTCTTTCACAGATGGAGAACATTATCTTATTTCCTATTTTTTCAGTGTTCTGCTTTAAAAAAAGCGGCTTCTTCATTCAAGCAATGAACAGCCCGGTTAATTCTAAATCTAGTATATATTTCTTTTACTGCCAATTGGTTTGCCAAACACATTCCTATTGGTAGTAAAATGTTATTCGCTTCTTGATCTATCTTCCAGATGATCTTGGCTTTTAAGTTTTTTTGGCATAAGGTTGTTGAGATTTGTTCAAACAGAGAATTCATTTGCATGATTGCGTGAGCAAACTGAGCGGTTGGGAAATTTAAGGATCCACTGTCAGATTCTGAATTAGTAACGTAAGACTTAAGTAAAATTAAAATTTCATTGTCAGAAGTCATCTTTTTATCCGTCTTTATCAAAGCATCTTCACAAACGCTGCACTTGTGGTTCTCTACTAACCTTTTTGCAATATAACCAGCCACGTAGGTTAATATTTTGTGCTCAGATTGTTCAAAATTGTCAAGCCAGCAGATTTGATTTTTGACGGTATCATAAAAGGAAATATTATTGGATTTTTTCTGGTTCACTGGTTGACAATGTGTTGTTTTGTAACAATACATCAAGTAAATGTACAATATTATCTGGTGCACCACTACAATTTGTAACAATAGTTGAGATGCGTATTTCACCTTCATTTTCTGAAAATTTGTAGGCTCTAAATGTTTATTGGATAATTTGGGAGCTGTTCTCTAAGCTGATTTCATATCTGAAAAATGAAAGTCTTCTATATGTTTCCAAGAAACTGTTTCTTTACCAACTTTGAAATCGTTTTCTATGAGTCTATTTCTTAATTATTTTAATAAATGTGGTATATATCATACGTGAAAAATATCTTCTCCTCTTTGTGTATGATATATGGTGTTTCTTCTGTTATGTTGAGTCTATTGTAGACTGATACATTACTCGTACCTTGGTCACTGACTACAAGTTTAAGGTTATAGCCTATACTTCTAACAGTTTCAATTACCTCCATTAATTTATCATGAAGTAAGTCTTTTTCAAATTATCTTTAACAAAATAGTACGCAAGAGGTTGTTTCCAGTGATGACTTAAGCCAGAAAGCATGAAAACTGTGTAGTCAGTGGTTTATATATCACCCAAGTCAACAAATCCATAAAACAGTATCTTTACTACAGTCATATTGTTACCACTCATACAGTGCTATTTCCTCAAAGCTTAGTACACACAGTTTTTCTTCTTCTGACAAAACTTGGAATTTAGTTTTGCGCAATTCTACAAGTTGTGGCTGGATTCCTGGTTGAGACGGGACATTTTCTAACCATCTCCGTAGTGTTCTTGGTTCTGGCAAAAATAACATTTTACTTAATACTTTGTACGCTTTTGGGCCTTGATAAAATAACGCTTAACAATTCTGTTTCTCAGCTGTGCTATACGCTCTTTCCTCTTGTAGTTTTCTTACTATTCAATCTTAGTTGCATTTTTAAAAACATTTTTCCAGTTTCAGGCAAGTTGGGGAAATGGTTTTCAATGAGACCTTCATTTAGCTGCAGCTTTAGTTTTTACTTTATTTTTTCCACGCACATTTTGACGAATTTGATGTTTTAGTTTGGTTCGCATCTTCCTAAGCGTATTATTATGGGCATAATTATTCTTTTCTAGTAGTGTTTTGAGTTTAAAAACTTCATGATCAGCATTATAATCTATTTCGACTGTTTGCTATGGCTCATCAATTTCAATGTTATATTTTTGCTCTGTATCACCAACGTCCTCCATTTGCTCTCTGTCACTATTTTCCTCCATGCGCTCTGGCTCATTAGGATCCATACTATAATGAAAAGGTGCCAAAAACATATCCTCAACTATTGAGGCTGTTGTTCTAGATGTTTTGTCTTCATTATCAAAGAAAGTAGGCACCGCATTTGGAAGTAGTTTATTCCTAATGGAGGAAAGAAGTTTGTATGACTCAATCACAATGAAATTTTGAATTTACTCAATTTTGGTAAATAAGTACCTTTTATTAACATTCATAAAGCATGAATTTTCAAAATGAAGGCCACAAAAGCGTATACTTTTTGTATAATTCTTTAGGTTCCTCTTCAATTATCTCTGATAAAGAACTATTTCTTATCCATCGCAGGCACCTTCAAAATCAAAAGAATTTAGGCGTAACAAAAATGGGTAAAAAAAGATTTATTCGAACTGAAATATGGTTAATATTACCTCTCTTTTGGTTTTGGGAAGCGAAAAAAGGATAAATATCGACGATTAAATCTGTTACTATTACATTTAGGAGCTTTACATCTTCTTATACTCCACGCAGTTTCTTACGGTGCCTCCGCCATTTTTAAACATTAAAATTCGTCCGCTGACTCAGTTCGTGTCCACACTGTTCGGCAGAGCCTCTTGATTTTTGAACCCCTCCTTTTCTATGGAGATGTCCGCTCCTATTGACTGAACGCAGTATAAAATAACTTCCTCCATGCTTAGTCGACATTTCACACCTTATATATCTGTGCAAAGAACTATATAAGTGTCACGGATACAAATTATTTCCACCGCCAGTGCGAAAGCGGTATGTATACCTAGATCATCATTGAAATCGATAAATTTAGTCGTGCATCTAAGGCAATCACAGTAAAGTAATTTATACATTCAAAATACAGGAACCCAGGCAGAAATTTCAACAGTAGGGTAGCAATTGTGGCTTTCGTGGTAAACTGATGATAATAATTGAATGCTAACCTTTACTACGTGAACTACACATTTCAGGATTTTAAAAATTTTCAAACATTATATCAGTCAGTTTTCCGTTCAATTTTGACGTTCTAATAATGTACTAACAGTACTTAGACTATATCATAACTATTTTGTTTTCTAAATAAAGAATTTGTCTCGAAAATTTTTAATTTCAACGTTTTAGATTTTTAGGTGATAGCTGCGCAATGGATAAATATTAATATCACTACTTCTAAGTAAATCGCTGAACAGGTTTTATTTAAGTGTCTATTCTCGATATGGAAACGATTAAAACTATTGTTTCTACAAGCTAATAAGTAGTTCATACGAACACAGGATCATGGTTGAATTACTGCAACAAAATAAGTTGAAACAGATTATTTTGCAGCAAATGTATTTTTTATGGTTACAGCACAAACCCGGTACAGAACAAAAGGCCTAAATTAGCTGATTGGTAAATCAAGTGGGGTGGCAAAGTGGTTAGCACTTTCGCCTCACAGCAATAGTAGCCGGGTTCGATCCCAACTTGTGGCATTGGGTGAAAACTCATTGAGTTTACCAGTTCTCTGACTTCTCTCCCCACCTGTTAAAAGGGTTTTCCCCCGAGTTCTTCGCTTTCCTCTGAGCGGTAATAGTAAGTGTAGGGAGCTTTTGACTCGCGTAGCATGAAGGGCTTGCCACCACCCTCCTGCGCATTGTAAACTGGCCACTTGTTTAAAGGCATTATAAGTCGCTGGATGATTAAAATTTTTGGTGGTACTGGATATTTGTATACACTCTTAAAAAAAGGGTTTTTAATGGTATATTAAAGGTTTAAAATATGTTTATATATACACCCTTAAAAGGTTTTTTCTTGTCCCAAATTTAAAACCTGAAAAGGTGTATAATCGGTGTTATATTGCACCATAAACCGAGTGATTTAACACCCGGTAGGGTGTTGTTCTCTTAAGGCAGTAGTTTAACACTTTAAAGGGAGTATTTTCGAACCCTTAAGAGAGTAGTGTAACACTTTAAATGGAGTATTGTAAAACCCTGAAGGGAGTCGTTTAGTACCCTAAAAGAAGTAGTCTTGTATACCTTTAAGGGAGTAGCTAATAACCCTGAGGGGAGTAGTTTTATACCAGAAACGGTTTAGTAAAGGAAGCAAAAACGAAGGACAAAAGTACCCCAGACAGTGTAAATAAACGCCCTTAAAGGAAAAATACTATTTAAGGTTTAGAAAAACTTCCTTTTTAAACCTGTGAAGGTGTTAAATATGAGACAAGAAAAAACCCTTAAAGGTTTGAAAATAAACCTTTGTTTTAAGAGTGTAGTTTTTTATCGTTCAAAAAAGATGTGGTCAATCTTATAGTGCGTTTATTTTAACAAACAATAACAATAATCAGTGTGATTGAACTATAGTTCATAATTAATTGAGATATTGTTTAATTAATCGTGATCATGGATTTTTGGTTTAAATAAAATGTATTCGTGGTTGTTAGTGATTAGTTTAAACGACAGGGTGGTTGAAAATTCAATTTCAAATCACAACTTAGACATTTTCGTTTTACGCGCGTTCTTTTTTCAGTTTGTACTTTAACAAGTTTTAAAGAACTACAGTTAAGGTTATGATATTTACTATTGAAAGTTTGAAAAAGAGTCTAAGCTATTGTTAAGATGAGAAAAATTATTTGGTATAAATCTTTCTACACGGCTTAAATGTTTTTGAATTTAATTAAAGAAAGGCTTTTCACTATAATAAACCGAAAAGTATGATTGCTGTAAAATATTTTCCAAAAAAAACAAAAAATTTCGAGATTCTAAAAATTTAATTAACAAATTTCCCGATTAGATGACATTAAAGCCTTTATAGTTGTTGTTTCTAAAAATAACTAAAGCAGTGTATGGTTACGATAAATTTATATTGGAGTGTAATCTGAAAATATATTAGAATGAAATTTTGTTTCGTAAAAGTCACGTAAAATTAACAGCGCCGTTGCTATAGTTCCCTGAATTGTACCCGTCATTCACTTTTTCAAGATATTTTGATAACAGAAATAAACAGGGGCATCACTAAAAGGGTAACTCGTATATTGTTTCAATTATGTGATCATTCTGATAAAATCACATTTGAAGGAACATTAAGCTTTTCAATATTTTCGGAAATTATTCCTAAATTTCAGTAAAATATATATTTGTATAACTTTCATATACAATGGGAAATTTCTTAAGCTGTTACAAAATATGTACGCTATATTGGACATAGTTTAAAATTCGGTCATAGCAGATTAAGTTTTGTAAATCAATAGTTCAATACCTTAATTTCTAAGTGAGTTTCTGAATTAATCCAGTAGACTTGATTCTAGAATCCCACGATATTTGCTCAATTCTAGGTATACGGTGACGTTTGAGGCTGCCACTAAGACAAGGAGGGTTCGGCGTTTGCTTCAAGAATTTTGCTCTCTTAAGTTTTAGAAATCAGTGATCCGTTCCGTTAGAAGTCAACTTTAGTGATAGAAAGGTCCACGCTATTACTACACGGTGACGAAATAGAGTGAGTGAATAAGAGAGTACTTTGTTATACAAAAACATAGTTTGGCTTCGCAGTACTAAAAAACTACATTAATATTCGACTCAGATTAATCCTGTGAAGGTACCGAAATTATCTACAGGGTGTTTTAAAAGGGTTATGCAAAACTTTAAAAGAGTTGTACACACAGAGGAAAAACGCTGTTTTTTTAACAGCAAGGTAGTGGCGTTCGTAGATGCCAGTAAAGTGCTGTTTTTATAACAGTGAATCGACATTGTTAAAATAACAGAGGAAATTACAGTTTATTTTTAAACAACCTCGCTGTTTTTGCAACAGCATTTTGGTAGATTTTTAACATCAAATGCAGTATAATAAACGGTTACATATACTGTTCCAATAGTGTTTGCTGCGGTTTGGTTGACTGTCGATTACTGTTTTTTTTAAATAACTCGCTGTTGTTACAATAGCTTTTTGGTACATTTTTAACATCAAATTCAGAATAATAAACGGTTGCATATATTGTTCGAATGGTGTTTGCTACTGTTTGGTTAACTGTCGATTACTGTTTTTTTTTTGTAAACACCACGCTGTTTTTGCAACAACATTTGGGTAGATTTTTAACATCAACAACAGTATAATAAACGGTTGCATATATTGTTCGAATGGTGTTTGCTACTGTTTGGTTAACTGTCGATTACTGTTTTTTTTGTAAACACCACGCTGTTTTTGCAACGACATTTTGGTAGATTTTTAACATCAACAACAGTATAATAAACGGTTGCATATATTGTTCGAATGGTGTTTGCTACTGTTTGGTTAACTGTCGATTACCGTTTTTTTTAAATTCATCGCTGTTGTTACAACTGCTTTTTGGTACATTTGTAACATCAAATGCCGTATAATAAACGGTTGAATATACTGTTCCTATGGTGTTTGCTGCTGTATGGTTAACTGTCGGTTACTGTTTTGTTTTCTAAATACCTTGCTGTTTTTATAACAGCTTTATGCTGTATTTTAACATCCCCTGCAGTTCAATAAACCGTTGCATATACTGTTTCAATGGTGTATACTATTCTAATGGTGTTAGCTGGTGTTTAGTTAACTATCAATTACTGTTTTTTTAAATACCTATAGCTTCATTATTTACAATGCTCACTTTTTATTGGAGCTGTTTGCTGTTTTAAGAACAGTAGATTGTTACTATTGTAACTAATTAGGCAATGTTTATTGCACGTTGTCTGCTGTTTTCAAAACAGTTTATTGCTCAATTAACGATAACCACCGTTCTTAAAACTGTTGAATGCAAATTTGTTACTACTGACCATTACAGTAAGCTGCTTTTAAATAGTTATATTATAAATAAGAAAAAATCTAGCGTTTTTAAAAATTAAAAAATAAAAACAGAACAGCCGTTTTGAAATTTTATTAGATTTTCTTACAAAAATTTAGTCATCTTCTAAATTTCTGGAAATTAGAATAAAGTATATTAGTGATTTTATCAGATAATTATGACATGTTTATGCTTAACACACTTTTCATTGGTTGAGTCGTAGTTCCCTATTATTGTTATTAGAGAAAGACCTTTGGGTTTGTTGGAGGTAGTTGACACCACTTTCTTGACGTTAAATGACATTCCGTGATTATCCGCCCATGCTGAAACAGCGGCCAGGTCTTTCTTTAGCTGGGCTCATTCCAAATCAGTCACTACCGCATATTTTAAAATCATAATTTAAATATATTAACAACATGCAATTGTGAGAAGTTTATAACACTTCCCAAAAATACTGTTTACAATTAAAGCATAACTTTACCTCTGGAGGAATTCCAATGTGCATTTGCACTCTTCCGGGTACTCTATGTTCATCGTGTAATACCAAGTCTATCGAAGCAAAACCTTATTTACGTCCGAAAGTAGGTAACGAGAGCCCATATGAACCACGGCGATCGGTTTTAAACGTCTCTTCCAGTTTACAAACTAGAATTTCTCATATCTCCGACCTAAGCCGAGAGCCCGACACAGCAGTCTGACAGTGTCCCGTGAACAAAGTTCAATGCTAGACTAGCGCGGTTTTTCCCCGCCTGCACTCGATGTCAACTTCCCGAAAGCTTTATCTCGAAAACGAAACTACAAATAACGCCGTATAGGCCTATGACGCACCCTGTAAAATATTTCCAAGGTTTAAAAGATAGCTATCCAACGGCAAAAGTAAAAAAAAATAATTTAAGTTGTCACTTGCATCACTGATGTTCCGGGTGGTACATTTGTACTTTTTTAAAACATTTTAGATTTTGAATACGTATTTAGTACATTTTGTAAATTTATGATCGAAAAGTAAAATTTTTGATACGTATTAAGTACATTTTTAGGAAACTTTGTACAGTTTTTTCATTCAAACCACACCAACACTGTAATACTTGGTTATAAAGCACGAACTCGTCGGTCTCTTGAAGCCTAGTTTAAGCTATCTGTTTAATTAGTACTGATTTTTCTATAATTCCGCGCAGTAAGGTTCGCTGTTAGGTAAATCTGCATCGCCATTTATTCCTATTAACATTTCGCGCCACCTAGTAGTGATTTTTGGAACCTGCGGAAATCTATAGGGGCACCTAAAAATTTAAATACATAAATATCGTGCGGTTATTTAATAAATCTTGTGCCGAATATTGAAATATCACGCCAAGATTTAATAAATATCGCGCTGACATTTTAAATGCTAGGTGTTTTTATGAGAAATGTTATAGTTACAGTAAATTTTTACTAACCAATAAAGCTCGTGACTTATCTGAAATAGTTTTTAAATCGCGCTCTTTTATTTTATCGTATGTCTATTTTATTGAGGCAACGTTATATTTAGTTTGAAGTAACGTGCTGTTGCTTTGGCTGCAAGGTACTGTTTCGCTTGAAGCTCAATTTGAGGCAAAGTACTGTTTCGCTTGAAGCTCAATTTGAGGCAAAGTACTGTTTCGCTTGAAGCTCAATTTGAGGCAAAGTACTGTTTCGCTTGAAGCTCAATTTGAGGCAAAGTACTGTTTCGCTTGAAGCTCAATTTGAGGCAAAGTACTGTTTCGTTTGAGGCTCAATTTGAGGCAACGTACTGTCAGGGATCCTGGCAGTTATAGAGATGCGAAACTCCGCCACAAACCTGACAAAAAAATGCAAGCATCAGCGCCGCCCTTCGGCCGGAAGGAAGCGCCCGTTTCAAGCCGAGAGACGCAAAAATTGTAAACAACGGTAACAATCCTAGGATCTCTGCGATTACTCCCCACGTACAGGCGTCGCTGCGATCGGCAAAAATTTGAAAAAAACTGGTTTGCTTAGGGTATAGGGAGTTTCGCCTCTCTATAACTGCCAGGATCTCTGGTACTGTTTTGTTTAAGGCAACGTTTGGTGTATCTTGTAGCAATTTACTGTTCCAAAGGGAGTAGTGTAATGTTTGTTTATATACCATTATATTGTTATTTTCCTAAAAGGTTACTGTTATTATTACAGCAACTATTTTTTCTCTCAAAAAACACTAACACATTGTGAATTTAACTGCAAGTTGCAATAAAGTATCGCAAACCACAAACTATTGTGTTTTGAGAACCCATAACTTTTAAATTAACAATTTGAAGAAGTACTTTTGAGTGCTACATACTGTGATTGCATAAAACAGCATAATGTTGTATAAAATACTGTTAATGTTGTATATTTTCCAAAACAGCAGCATGCTTTTATTTAAACCGTAGTATTTACTATTGTTTTGACAGTAAGGGATGAGTGTGTAGGGGTGAGTTGAGATGTATGCTTTTTTCCCCATTTTCCTACGATGAGTAAAAAGAGCGCCAGAAAGCTTCAAAGTATGGCCTACTAGCCCCTGGAAGTAGGCTGCAACAAGCACAGAACCAAGCAGCAGGGGCTTTAAATATTGTTTAGTTTACTTTTTTACGTTAGTTACCTCGATTTGTTTACAAAGTCCTTTGTTAGCTATCACACGAACCCAAACTTAAATATTCGCATTTCCCTGCTGCTCAATTTTACGCTCATGGCAGCCTACTTCCAGGGGCTAGTAGACCACACTTTGAAGCTCTCTGGCGCTCTTTTCACTCATCGTAGGAAAATTTTATAAAAACAGGCATACTTCTCAACTCACCCCCTACAACTCCTTAAAAATTTTGCATAACCTTTTGAAACCCCCTGTATAAATATCTATTGGTATGTGTGTGTGTGTGTGTGTGTGTTTTTTTTTGGTTGGTTGGCTGGTCTCACTATAGGTGTCTTCACCGTTCCACCTGGCGCACCCAGACTTCGCACCGTGGTTCTTATTGGTCAACGGAAGCGAATCGCACCATTTGTACGTGAGCCTCGGACCGCTTCAATTATTGTGAAAATTCCCATCACTTTGGGAACCATTTGCTATGCTGAATTTAGGCAATCCTCACGCCAGAAATTTGATATTAGCTAGGAGTATATCAGTTGTTGATTTTGTACTTTTCAGAGCCAAAGTTGACAGTGCAACGGCACCAATTGCGTCAAAAACAAAGAAAACATTTTATTTTCAATTCTAAGATTGATTTCCAGAAATCAAAGTTTTCGAAAAACGAACGATTATCTCACTAAGATCGAAGAGTTAATTTACCCAATAATCTACGCATAAATATTTCGTTATCTGTGTATTAATGAAAATATCTTAAATTGAAGATGCCCGTGACACGAGAACTTCAAAAAACGCCATAATTTTGATAAGTTTCGTTTTGTCGATATTGCCGACTTAATATCTCTTATCGATTCACCTTTTTATCCCTGACAATATTATATTGTATGTTGAATGCAACGCTACGAAACTAACGCTGCTATTAATTGTACTTGTTTTTAAGGTGTTTTTAAAGTTCGGAAATCATGTTATATTAAATGTTTGAGGTAGATAGCTTTATTCAAATTATTTCTGTAAAATTTACTGAAACATGATTATTTCAACTTAAAGAAGCACAAATGTAATTCTGCAGTTGCAGTTAATCTTTTAAAATATTTCCATAACATTTTCAGAATAAAAATGTTTTACTCAAAAAAGGGCTGCGGTATTTTTACAGATCTTATTTTTAAGATAATAGAAGAAGTTTGGTTATTTCTGCAGTTACTCGTAACTATTTCAGTTTCTATGGTAAAGTTAACAGTTGTTTTATGTTTGAAAGTGATTATGACTATTCTGTTTTGCGTGAGTAAAGAAAAAGACAGTAAATGTTCGGTACCTTTCGATACTCCAAACTATTTATGTTAAAGTACAGACATTTATCTCAGTGCTGGACGCTGGTGTGTCATTCAATTGGTAGCAAAATCCAAATATGACAACTGTAGAGCTAGCCGGGGTTCACTTCAATTGTTATAAGAATTAACTTAAATTAAGATATTTTTAATGAAAGTATAAACAAAAGTAAAGTTGATCAAGGGCTATGCTCCAAAATGTAAATTTCAATCAAATCAAATTTAAAGGGCTACATCGATGTGTGAAACGTACGGGTGAAAATCGAGGAGCTTCTCTATTGTTTATGCATTGACGTATCATTTAAACATTTAAACACTAACGTTTTAAAATTATTGATACACTGTGGCGATTATAAAAATCCTCCATTAATATCAGAATTGGCACTTTTTTTAATTAAAAAAAATTCAAATAAATTGGATTTTTTTGGATTAATTGAATTAATTGATTTTTACTATACAATTAATAGCTATTTTCCTGTATAATTAACAGATATTTTACTTTTGAAAGTTAGCTTATCTTGAAATAATTAAATATTTATTACATTTAATTACTATTTAATGTTTTATTTACCGAGTTATATATTTTAAGGTTTAAGAAACTATTTTTGGCTATTTGTTATTCCTCCATTGAAATATATTTTGTGATTTAAATCAATCACTTAAATCAGCCAACACTGCTTAAAATGGCTTAAAGCGCATTATGCTTATAGACTTTGTTTCACCCCAAATGTGGATGATGAAATTTTATACAAACCATGAATATTATGGCTGATTATAAGTAGGCAGTACATTGTAACGATTTTCTTTGCACCTAGATGCAGCAAGAAAAGTACCATTGCATCTTTTAGTATTTTCTAAATGACCTGCTATACAATGTCGATTTTCAGTATAAAGTTAAGGTGACCGACAGATATTTTTCAAAATATACCAATATTGTAATGACATTTTAAAATATGGTTATAACACTGCATACAACTTTTTGTTTTTCAAAAAATCAGCGATTTATTAGTTAAGCAGCGTTCAGACTATGTGAAAATATTACGTTAGCATCGGTCGTGTCGTTTCGGTTATGTTGGTCGCGTCGGTTCGTTCATTTCACCGTTCAGAAAGGAACCAACCTTGCACGGAGATTAACATAAAAAGTGATTGTTCATCCAATCAGAGCTCAGTAATAACGGCGGAAAAATTGAAATAATTTTTATCCACCTCTGATTGGTTATAGTATTTCGATGGTTTTAAAGGTCGCCACTACCTAGAGTCAGCGCTGATGAGGCATAAGGCTATATGCCTGCTATGAACTTTTTGAGCGGAACGAAATGAAAAAATGTAAAGGACACGCGCGAAAATTTAAAGTCTCTGTTGATAAGTCTGAACGGTGTAAGAAATCGAAAGAACCGACACGATCGACGCAAACGTAATATTTTCACATAGTCTGAACGCAGATTAAGGTTTCTCGTATCTGTTCAAACCTTCGACCCTTCAAACTTAAAAGGCAGAAAACACTCTGTCCGATTATTGTATCAACATGGGATAAATTTACCTAAAATCACAATATACAATCACTCCTAGGTGAGAGGGAATGGCGTAAGTGGTTCATATGAGGAAACTGTTATTAAGTGTAAAATGTCTCTAGCCATTACACTCAAAAGAACTTTTTCATTATTTTTTTTTAAACACCATATTAAATATTTTATTGGACAAATAGTGAAGTGATTACAAGAAATTTAAAGTCCTCGAGGGAGGCCCCGGGAAAGAACGTGTTCAGCACCGAAGCCGCGTTTCCGCGTTGAATGGCGATAGCAATCCGTTGCTTGAGGTACTCGACGGAACGGATCTCGCCACTTGCTAAGCGAAGCCGGCGACCAATGGAATGTACCAGGGCTAAGCCGTCGCGGCCAAACGCACCGAGAGTTTCCACGGCAACGGGCTTAAAAATGTAGCGATGCTCGAATAAAAAATTATTGCGTCAACAGCAACCAAATTTGGTTAACGAGATAAGTACTAAGCGAATTTAACAACCGACACTTTTTGTAAATAATTCCATCCAAAACTCGTAAATGTCATCCCACCACCTGCTTCGACGTGAAACGACGTAAGAATTACCGTAGCCCCCCACCTCCCGCGTCCGATTCAGTTACCATTGAATAATCAATCCAAGGAAAGGTTGAAATGTCTATAACAATGCAACGCTTTTTTCAGTCAAGTACCCTTACTTCGTTCCGTGATCAACATCCGTCTTTCTAATTGCGTATTTCCATCCGTTTCGCCAATAAGGTGTTATTTCCTACGGCGGATTATTTTATATTAAATCTAAGTGGTTTGATTGACGCGTGGGCAAATAACTGCTACGTCCCCGATTCAAAGACAGGAAGGAAATGCATTTTCTCTATATATACTCGGTGAAGCACTAAAAACGAGAAAAGCCATTTCTTACGTAAACTATAACGACGTTCAAATGAAATTCAACAGAAAAGCAGATATGAGAGCTTCAATTAAAGCAACTCTTCTTTTAGGTATGTACAATAGTAATTTTATTCACGAATCGTGAGGTTGGACATTTCTTGATTTTGCATACGGGATTAACAATCGAATTTTTACCATCTGAGACTGATTCGAAGAATTTAAAATTAATGGTGACGTTATAAGTTACTTTTACATTTCAGATTTTTATGTTTTATAATAGTCGGCTTTGTTACGGATTTCAATGTTTTAAAGAATTATTACTTTTGGATTTTGAGGTTTTATAATAGTACAGCTATGTTTAGGATATCGATGTTTTAAATTAAGATTACTTTCAGAATAGGGAATTAATAACATGGTTTCTTCTCGTTTTTATTTCAATTTAAAGTCAGTTTGAAAATTTTACAACAAAATTTTATTTTAATCCTATCGAGTTCCAAAATTTTATTTGGAAAGCTTTGTTAAGCCGATTTTGTACAATAAATTAAAATTATTAACAATACAGCTTGGAAAATTAGAACTTCACGTACGTGGAAGGTTTGAGCGGATCTAAAGCTTTTTTAAACATATTACTAGAAGAATATCATATATTATAAGCCCCTTCTTTAGAAGAATGACGAACTATAAAATAAGCCTATAGTTCAGATTATTTTCAACCAAGAATTAAGGTTAAACAATTTTTTTTAAATGGTCTTATCCAAATTTCCAAGATAGACAAATAAAATATCTAGCCAGTTAAAACAATTTAATGGAAATTACACATTGACATTTTCAGTTCTGTAAACCTTGAAGCTCTTTTTCAACTTTTTTCTTTTAAATTGTTTTAAAGTTTATTTTAACTCACGAATAACCTTAATTTTAATATTTATAATTCAACCCTCAGAAAGGACAATGATTTTTGAGTCCTTCCGATAAAAAGGAATTTTAACCTATCGTTTAGCGTAATCTTGAATTGTGACATTACGTATGGATTAGCTCTGAATCCTTTCGCCTCTGCTCTACTACAACCACTTTTCGAACTACGGGGTCCAACATTGGTGAAAATTCCAGGAATAACTAATAAAATCCTTTTGTTAAAAATCCTAGTATTTCTTATTTTTATTAAACATCCTTGGACTAAGGACTTTCTTAATTTAAAATACATGATTTAATAAATCCAAAATCTCGTACGCCAAAAAAGGCGAGGGTCCGAATAGTATTTGACCAAATTTATATTTGATTTTATTCATAATTTTTTATCTACATTTCTAAAGTTTTCATCGTGGGAATTCAACAAGTACGAGCGCAGCGTTTGTACGTTGCACCCACGGACACCCCCGAGGTCATCAGTGCATTCTGTAAGGAATTAACTCAAGACGATTTGGCAGTGGGAAATTTGGTAAGAAACTTCTCACTTTTGCAATCTTTCAGTAACGCCAAATATATGTTTAGGGTAACAGATAATATGATGATGCAACCATGGATAGTAGAATTTAGAGGATCGGTAAAAAGCCTGGTTTTTAGCGCCTGTAAACCAATCACACTAAGGGAGTCGTCCAAGGTTATTTGAAAAAAAAAAAAAAAAAAAAAACAAGTATCGCTAAGAGTGAACGATATTGTTCGAAAAAAGAAAAAAGATAAACACAAACTACATTTTTACGCCAAAAGGTATATTTTCACGTTTTTATAGATTAAATATTATATACTAAATATCAGTTGATAGTTTTTATTGATTTAAAAATCCAAAATGAAAAATTACTGAAATATAAAGCGCAAAATATTACGTAACAATATCAACCGCATTAGATTGCCATTTTTAAATTTGAAGATCACGTGGTACAAACGCCCTTGCAAGACTCCCTCGGAGTCTCTCGAGCTGATTGATACGCGGGGAGAAATAAAATGCACTGTGGCAGAGTATCGAAAACCTGTCCTCTTAGTTTACTGTCCATGATGCAACTATAGTCTTTGTTTTCAAAATATTTAGAGAGTTTCAGCAACCCATTTCTATAGGCGTAAACGCGAACGACTACGCCCGATCCGATTTTATTTGACCTTGAGAACAAAAGGAACGCAGGAATCCCGCATTTGAAAAAGCAGATGACAAGTGAAAATAAGAACAAAGGATATTTTTCTTAACTAGTTTGGTCGTACAGCAAACAAAATGTTGTGTAACATTTTCCTAAATTAAGTTTTATTGGGTGCATATGACACGGTTACCTTCACACCAGTTTTTCAAAGTTAGAAAGATGGTATTGGTGCATGTCACAACGTTGCCTTATCAGTATAATATTTGAAACATAGATGGCGCCGTACTTATTTCAGTTCACTAGACGTCATAATTTTTACGATTTTTGCTTGAAGACATTTTTACTCAAACGTCGGGAAGTAACGTAGAGGTGCGTTGATTTTACTAGGGCGTCACAAAACCCCAACGGGTATTTTTGACAAAAACCTGAGCGGAACGAGCTAGCGACAATATAAATAATTCAAATATTGAACACACATTTAAAGAAATTAATGTAATAGTTCTTTTTTTTTAAAGCTAGCCCGGTCTTACTATTAACTTTCAAAAGTCGTTCTACGTTAAATCCGGGATCGAAAATTATGCCGTCCAATGTTTATACGCGCGAAACGGCAACGTATGCCATGCCACGAGCGAATTCGTTGGGTCCGAGATCAGCAACTGCTTGCTCAAGTGTTAAGCCCTGGGAACGATGAATGCTGATTGCGTAAACAAGTTGCACTGCGAATTGCTTACGAGTACAAGTGGCCGCCCCTTTTTTACACGAAACGGTGACTGGTGGGATCGGTATCAGATTGTTGTATAACGACGGACCTGAGTATGTTGGAAAATTAACAAGCACACAAAGTGGCAACTCGTTTAAATACTCGCGAGTACTGGTGGAAATATAGATAATGTCAATGACTTTGCCTATAGTACCATTGCCAGTTTCAATATCTCTCCATAAAAAAAACCCTCGAAGGGATTCCCCTCATCAATTACTGTTTCCCAGATTTTGTGAAATTTCTGCGAATTATCAGAGCCCCCATCCCCCTCCACTTCTCTACAAAATGTTCCCGTACAACTCGCTCCTATCCCCGCCGAGCGCCCCCTCTACCCTCTCGCTCTCTCTCTCTCTCTCTCTCTCTCTCACAACCCGTGGCTCATACCATTCCTCTTTCTCTTGCGCCCCCCCCCACTCCTTTGAAACTTACTAACGGACGGACGAACGAACGGACAAAACTTTCCCATTGAACTCACTGCTAAGAGAGCTACGCTCGCTTCGCTCAATAAAATAAAAAGTGGTCTTGTCCAATTTTTTAAGATGTTGCTCTTACGTCACAAATCACAGTAACGCTCAGTGAATTATCCGAAAAATTATTTTCCTTGAGACCGTTGCTAAACGTGACGTAGAATCTTGTTGAACGCTTTTTAAGCTTGTTATAAATTTTGTTGAATATCGTCTGCTGTAGAGGTCGGGGACGGTTAATCATTATCCATGATTAAGTTGATTTTTTTCGGGAAAAAAATGTAAACAAAGAAATCTACCGGTTAATATTTCGGAAAATGTTTAAAAAACATGTATTATTCGTAAAATTTCACCTTTTTATCGAAAAAAACGTCGTTTTTCCGTTTAATTTTACAAATTTATCAAAAAATTAATCGGATAATACAGAAATATAAATTACTTGATCAAAAGGTTTTACGAATAATTTTGAGAGCTTTGTCTATTGAATAAAAGTTAACCATCCCCGACCTCTAGTCTGCTGTGGCGTCTGCAGCTAGCCTTCCTCCGTGCTGCGATGTCACGTGACCGTTGAGCAACGAAAAAATACCTGTTAAGAAAGCAATGACTTCGTTGCTCAACGGACGGGAAACGTGACGTCAAGACCTGAAGCGCGAAAAACGAGCAGTACAATCCGGACTCAACGTTTACTCAACATAAGTATATTCTTCGCACGAACGATTGACACACGCGCTAGAAAATCCTATATTATCTCGCGACTGTAGCGCACTCTCGTAGACATGTAAAAGTAAGAGACTATGACGTCAGAGCCACATTAAAACAAGACGAAATATATTTCAAAATGGCGTACTTTTTAGCCTTCCGAACATTATCTGGTCTATTTACAGAGTCCGGGAAATGCTTGCAAGATTACCTGTCTGAGCGGTACAAGGCAAACCACGACCAACCAACCAGATGGGGAATACTGCGCGGGTACCAGCGCTGCTCCCACCTCGGTAAGAATCAAATCTACGAGATATTATCACTGGCTTCTAATCAAATAGCCTTGCCAGTTAACATAGAGCCACGGTAGAAGCATATAAACTGCGGGATTTTCGTCTGCTAAGCGGACGATTTGTTATTACAAAACATTGTACACCTGTTTAGCAGAAGAAAAGGTTAGACGGTCTAGATATTAAAGAGAGTATAAAGTAGGATGTTCAAAGGTGAAACAATCAATCAGTCAGTGTCAATACTGTCCTACTGTACGGAGTGCGTTTTACAGGAGCTGTGAAATGGGGAATAGAAATTAAGTCACTGCCTTCAATTTTCATTTTACATACACTTTATACTCCCTTACTCCCTTTAAATTGAATGATCTATCTACTTGTAATAACTTGTGGCCGAAAGCAGCCAGCCAATAGAATGATTTTCCCTAAGATGGTTTTGGAAATCGTGTTACGTCACAGCCTTAACTTAAATGGCAGTTTTTTTTAAATTCCATTGAATGAACTTTACATGTCACGTTTCTCTAATATCCAATTTAACTGAAGGTGCACATTTCAGTTTTGTTACAAAGGTAAATGTGTAAGAAGACTCGGTGACGCTACATCGGACCAAGGAAAGATCTGCGATTCCATGGGACTGAAATGGCCTATTGCGGTAAGACCATTTCTAACTAAACACCATTTCTCAATCACGAAATATTACCACCCAAATTGAAAGAGCGTGCGTTAAAACCTTAACTGAGGAGCTAAAGATAATAAACTTGATATCAATCGCTTATTATATTAAACACGTGTTCATTATTTGAGTGGAAATCTTTCCAAGATCGGAGCTTCTTTCAAACAACGAAACCCGCAATCTAGATTCGGGTCCAATAGTTGGTTTGTCCAAAGTGTAATCTCGTTATTGTAAGACGTGAGACAGCACTAACTCATTCAATCTAAATGCAGAAGCCAAATCAACCGTGCTCTATCCTCTGCATACCGGAAACTCGTAGCACGGGCACAATTCAAGAGGCGCCGAACAAACTAGGAGCCGCCTGTGTACAAGGGGTAAGACATCAGCCCTAACAGTGGCTCATCAAGATAAGAGTACTTCACAAATGAACGGCGTCATCTTGGAATATTTAAAATTCGGAAATAAACGGTTGGCGAATTATAAGTCAAGACTTGTGGCTATAACCTTCTAGTTTCGTTTCTGTCCCGTTAATGTGCTAAAATTTAACGGTCACTTATAAAATGCTTAAAGCGCCAAAAATCGATATACGTGAGGGAGAACTCGGAACTTGAAGTTATACCCATTTTTTTAAGTTTATTTTGGTAAGATTCAGACAGAAATCTAAAGTATTTATAAATAACAAAACTTTCAGGAATCCCAAATTTTTCCATTTTCCAACTATTTCTAAATAAATAAATGAAAAATACTGTCACGAGTAGAGCTCGGGATTTTGATAAGAAATATTCGTTTTATTTGTTTGTATCCATAACCAAAAATTATCTGAATTAAATCCTATTTTTTACATATTAAATCATTTTATAACCGCGAATATTATCCATAAATAAACAGTTTTAATTTTTATGAATAATCGAAAATTTGGCGGTTAATTATCTGTTCCGCCGAGCTCTAGTCCCGAGAATAATAAATATAAAATGATTACTTTTGTAACTACTAATTATGTGTGATAAAAATTACATTATATAAAAATTATATTATATAAAAATAAAAATAAAATAATATGAATTAAATATAATTAAAATATTTTTAACCACAAATATTTAACGTAATTATAAAAATATGATATTTATAATAATTAATTAATATAAAATACTTAGATGTAATTTTCTTATTCCTTTCAAGATATGGCGCTCTAGAACTAGAATCAAGTTTAAACCTGAAATGGGATAAACCGTATTTCCCGGTTTTACTCTCTTGTAAATTATTTTTTGAGAGCGTTAAAGTCGCATTGACACTGTAGTTTCGCTATTGTACGAAAGGCAGAGCCTCAGTTAAGGGTTGAATTTTATTTAAATTTATCTTCACGGGGGTTAAGTTTTATTAAAATTTTAGCTTCACGGTAATTTCAAGATATGGTGCTTTTGAGCTCTAAAATTGAACAGACACAATCCCGGATAATCCAATAGGCCGAATAGGCCTGGGCCTAGGGCACCAAGCCTACAAGGGGCACCAGGAGATTTCGAAAAAAATAAAAGTACAAAACTTTTATCATTTACTTTTCACAATTTTTTTTCCGTAGTAATTTTAGTAAATGCGTCTACATTTTTCGATGCAGTGTTAAGCAATCATTTATTAACGTCACTAAAATATCAGCAAAGTCTACAATAAAATTGTATTTTCCATTCATTTGTCAATTATAAATTGCAGGAGCGCCTAGCTCGCCACTGAAAGGGGGCACCAAAATTAGCTTGGGTCTAGGGCCCCACAAGGTCTTAATCCGGCCGTGAACAGACATAAAGCATCTGAGTATATTGCAGTTGAATACTCTAGCTTATGAGCTCCTGCCGATTATTACGAGTGGATCTTTAAAACTTGCTCGTTTTTTAAACTCTTTTCCAGAGCACAAGAGGACAATGCATCGGAGCTAAGTGCGTTAGAAGTCGTTAACGACAATGAAAAGGTTTCCATCGTTTCTTGTAACATTGAAAAGTATAATTGAATAAATACAAGCTTGCAAAAAATCTGTATTGGAGTTGATTTATATAACATTATTTGTACACTCTCACGTGGACATACGTCCATCCCATTCCAATCGGAATGGAAGACATGCCAGATAAGGAGCGCCCAAATCCTTCATCTGGAGAAAGTATAATGCTTTTAGACAGATATAGTTTTGAACAAAATAAGTTATACATGGTCTACATCAGAGAAGGGTCTGGCTGAACGTAGTAATGGTTTTCATAACTCATTGTTCAAAAATGATTCGCATCCCGAGAAACTAGCAATTTGTATAGTTTCACCTATTACTAACCTTAAAGGGCCGTAGCTTAGGTCCTTGCTGTCCACCCACAAAACACGAATGATCATAGATACCATTTTCTTCCGGAATTGTTTCCGGCCCGTTATGTAAGCCAATGAACTTAAGCTTTAACTTTACCATCGATTCGCGAATATCTTAGACCCGGAAAAAGAAACAAAATGACGTCATCCGCCGCCATTTGGAACCACCTCCAAAATAAGTCACTTCTACATTCTTCTACAAAGTAGATGTAGCTAAATACGTTGGCCGTGGACCATTTGGGTGCTCTCTAAAATCTATAAAAAAAAACCTCCAAATCATTTGGAAAATAATTCTTCGAATTTTTCTTCAATTTGATTTGTTTTTATTTTCGGAAAAAGGACTTCATTTTGGTAAATATTACTCCTCCAAAAGACGACAGTTCCGCAGCGCAACCTTGACCCGAAACTGACGAGTGCACTGACTCTAAGCCGTCATAATGGAGGTTGTAGGATCTGCCCTAAATTTCGTATAGTGGAAATATTTGAAAAAAGGTCTAAGCTGAAGGCTTACCTCTAAACTAAATCGGCGTTGCTGTATTTGGCGCCCGCGGGGAAATCCAATTCGTCGGTCATGTTCGGATAGGGCTTCTAACGATTATCTGAATAAGCAAACTGATGACTATATCTCATATCAGATATATTTCCGATAAATAACCAGATTTATCTGTCTACCTGTACCGTTTTTTATCTGACCTGCGGCTATCGGGTTTTTTTATTTGGTTTCGGTAACCGATGAGACCACAGATATAGTAAGACGTTTTTTTCTCAGATAAGCGCGTAGATATCAGTCTTCATGTTGTCTACCTTTAGACATCTAATTAATGTTTTTTATCCTTTAAAATTTTTGTATGGCAACAAAAAATTGGCCTAGTTCCACCAAGCCAATATAAAGATAAACTAAAATAGTATATCCGCAGTTATCGCGGAAAAAAAAATACAATTAAAAAAGCAGATCAACCCGTGAAAATCATTTAGGTTTGTCATTCAAGCGCAAATCGTATCCGCGTCCTGCCATTAAAGTAATAAAATATGTTATCCGCTAAAGGTATCGGATTAAAAATAATCCAGTTAATCTTGGAAAGTAACAGATAACAGATCACCGTTAGAAGCCCTATGTTCGGAGAATCTATCTTGTAGCAGAAGAACGTACAAGATGACGTCATGTCTTGAGTAGACGCAAAAGTGATGCCATTTTTGAGGATGGGAATCCGTAGAACTCAATAAATGGTCAATTAGGTCGCTAAAATGTTTAATGTTACGAAGCTGGTCTAGTTGGCCGATTTTTCGTTTAAAATTTAACTGTAGCTTAAAATGATTAGTATATGCAAGATCTTTTTATGGTCAGTGCCTATTCTATGGTCCTCCTAAGTAAAGGTTCTTTATACTTTTGTTCTATTAGCCCTTACCCGTTATTTAGTGGAAGGTAATTATGAAAATCAGCTAAGCTAATACTAGTGACTTGTGAAGCTTATTACTTGCGTAGGAGGGTTGTGACAAGCCCTTTAAGACACGCGAGTCAACAGCTCTCTACACTTAATAATACCGTTAACCTCGATACCAGATTTAATGGTATTATAAAGCTGCACTTCCTAGCGGATATGTCCTTAACTAGGCATTTCCGAAAAATATTTTGCGCAATGCATATGAACGTGTAAATGGACCAAGAATCTAAGGGGACTTAATGATCTGTATATTTTGCCACGGTAGGCGTGGCCTAAATCGGAAGGTTTACTGGGGTAATTCTGTTCAACTATCACCACGAGAGGCTTAGTCGGGGCTTAGGCGACAGTAGGGCGGTAAAATAGATAAGGCTTTGGTAATTAAATTCTTAAGATTGGAAATGAAATGGTTTCAAGTGAATTTGATTAAAAAAGCTCAGCCATATGTGGCTTACTGGGTATTTTTAATGAATCCAATGGTTAATGAACATTTCATATACTTTTGAAGAAGCATTTAAATAAAAATAGGTCTAAGACTTACTAACCTTCATCATTTAACCCTCATCATTTAACCGACCACAATGGCGCCATTTTGTCAAAATTGAGTTAACTTCGACGGAAATCGACTTCAGCGACGCCAAGTTCAACTGTATTTTCCCGCGGTTTTCCAATTTACAATACGCACGCGTGCTTTTTTAAGCCAGAACAGTGAGTCCCCTTAGATTCATGGTCCACGATGCCTACAAGTCATGAGCGCCCAATTATAAACTTGAAATAATACACCGCTAACGAACTTTCCGTTATGTATCAGTTCCAGGTAATAATGGCGAAGAAATTTGCACCGCCAGTCTTTCAACGCAATAGACCCTTTTAATTTTAAAATTAACATTACATTATCATTGACAAGTACGCCATAAAAGTATTGTCTTTAATAAATAATTGTTATCGGGATATGTCATAAAATATGTCACTTCCTCTAGAACTCTTCGACAATCTATAGATTAGCTTGCGCCTCACGATTATTAGATTTCGTTTCCATGGTAACCATTTCAATAGCGCAAGGATTATAAGTATTTTCCATTTTTGGGTCCACTTATTGTATGATCCGTGTGAAACGATGTATCATTGAAATTTGGTCTATGGAAATGATATACAAAGCTTACTTATGTTACATGTACACTAACCTCGGCAAATAAGTGATGAATTATTCAATTGAAACTTAAAATTGAGATTGTAGACCATTGAACCGAAATCCCATTCGTCCGAATGTACCATTCAACCGAATTCCAATCGACCGAAAACCGCGATTTGAGCGGTTTTCATTCAATATACCGTTAGTGATACATATTTATATATCGTAGGTTACGAGACTATAGTATATCTAATTTGGACTAAACTATGTCTTAAATATTTATTATTTCGTACCGACGTGTATTTTTAGACCTTTTCCCTTGAAATTTTATATTTTCCGGGTTTAATTTTGGAATATAACCTTGATAAGACCCGACCATATCTAACCTAACCCAACCAAACCTAACCTAACCTAACCCAACCCAACCTAACCTAACCCAACCCAACCTAACCTAACCCAACCCAACCTAACCTAAGATAACCCAACCCAACCCAACCCAACCCAAACTAACCTAACCTAACCTAGCCCAACCTGAACTAACCTAACCTAACCCAACCCAACCTAACCTAACCCAACCCAACCCAACATGAACTAACCTAACCTAACCCAACCTGAACTAACCTACCCGAAGTGAAAACGAACCAGATTTAAATTTCCCATTCAACTGAATCCCGCCATGTTGGGCTATAAACGAAAATACTTTTCGGTTCAATGGGACTCGGTCAAACGGGATTCGGTCCCATAGTATACAACCTAAAATGGACAGTTAAAAGCCATATTATTTTGTAGTTCATTTATCTGCCTCTACATAACTTGGTTTTTTGGCCAAGTAACAGAATCGACATTTCTCATATAATATGAATTGTAGAATAGCTATAGCCTACTGTGTTAACTGTTAAAAATATTCAACTCGACAACATTTAAAAATACGATGAAGAATTAGAAAAATAAATAACACATCATTTATCTTAATTAAAGGTGTTCCGAACATATGCACATTTTTAAAACGGATTTAAATTTTATATAAGATAAAATTTAATTTTCCTGTTCACAAAAATAATGGTTTTCCCAATTCCTGATATAAATGTTTTGGCTTTTTATATAAAGTTAATTAAATAAATGTAAAGTATTTCTGTTGTAATTATTTAAAAAAATAAAGTTGTGAAATGCGATTTAGAGGCAGGAAAATGATAAGGCAGTAGTTTTTGAAGAAACATATTGTCGTGCCAACAATTTTGGAAAGCTCATTTGATTAAAACAAATACTTAAACCAATCTTTAATGTGTTCGACAAGTCTGAATCCAATATTTAATGAGTTATTTTGTTATTTCAAACAAAATTAAAATTGGCACTATCTACGAAATACAGCCTTATTATTTGTCTAAAACTGACGAACGAACTGCACTGACCTCTCAATAAAAGGATTTTGATTGAAGAGATAATATGGCATACTCATTTTCCCATTTTCTACTTTGCGCATTCGTTTATATAAATGAAAGTGCAAAGTAGAAAATAAATAAAATAGCCAGAAATTCTAACGGTAGACCAGTTGGTGGTTTCTTCTAACTTAACTTATCGTATATACTGTTCTCCACCACACTCCCCCCTTTTCGGCTTTCCGTTGCTATATGCAACGCGTTTTGAAATTTTTAATGTTTAGGCTTAGTTTCTCTTTTAGATTTAACAGTCGCCAGCCAGATATCCCGCACGGTAGTGATGAGATCCAAATAGAACGAAACCGGTCTAACGTTGGAATTTCTGGCTATTTTATTTATTTTTAATTTAGATTATTACTCGAAGATCTATTTGATCCGAGTTTCGCGTTTTTTGTTTGCTCGAAGACCTATTGGTACGTGTTATTAGTAAGTTTTTTAATTTCTTCAAATTTGTTTAGGATTTAGCTATATTATCCCTTTTAATTATGGACTTATATACTTTTTCGCGTATTTTATCATAATTGTTGAAGATACTTGTACTTAATGACATTTGTACGTTTAAGGACACTCGATGCGAAATATGTCTTCAATATTACAAGTTCCATTAAATATATTTATACAGGTATTGACGCAAAAAATATTCGTAGTTTAAAGCTTATCTCTTCGCGAAAACTTGCGTTAGGCTTTTCGAACTTTGATCCCGTCGTTGAAACGAAACTGAACTTCACAGGCAAGCTCATATTTAAGTTTTTCGCCATCAGATGTTGGACGTATTGGGATAAATCGCTGTAAACGCACAGCCTATGAACGATTCTAACTTATAGGGAGCTAGTACAGTTTAATCTGACGGTTATTAATTGGTCTTTAAAAATTGTTTAGTCTAATCGCCGTTAAGCTAATGAAATTTTTCTAAAAATTGCCAAAGTTATTCGAACAATATTTCTTTTTATCTAAACCATAATTCACTATCTTTACCTTTGAAGATCACCAAATTTTTAAATCCAAAGGCTAGAGCGGCCAGAGCTGCTATCGTAAATGTACCACATCAAATACCAGAAATTATATTCCCTTTAATTATAGCTTTTATTTAACCACGTAGCTTAAATTATGACTTTTTTCATCAAAACACATAAAAGTTCACAATTAGGTCGTATATTTGAAGCTGAATAAATTGAAATGAGCCACTACCTTAAAGGGAATATAAAATCAAAGCCTTCTTTATATAAGAACTCTTACAATTTGAGCAAGAGTTCACAAACTAGCGCAAGAAATATCTAGAGCCATATAACTTTAATATTGGAAGTGTTCCACTCGAAATCCCGGAAAATTTATTCCCTTGAAGTAGAACTTATGACCTTTCATATTAGAGTGCTTATGTTTGAAGTGAATATTTTCTATCGAAGAAAAACCAATTTAGAAAACAACTAATCAAACGCAAATGGCTCTATTGACAAAAGTCTTCCTTAATTATTTAGTAAAGTATGTATGGGAAAGATCTACTGAATTTCTTAGTTAACCTTTACTTTTTACAGATAAAATATAGATAATCGAAGCTTCAACGAAAATACAACCATAGTTTTAAATGGTTTTGAATGTAATTTTCGAATAAAAGACTGTCGAAAAAATTTAAAAAACCCGAAAACATCGATAAATTGCTTTTAATTACAAATGTTTATAATTGGTAAAACGCCTTAATCCTAGTAACCGATAAATAAATATACAAAGGTTTGCAAAACAAACCCAAAACCATTATCCAATTTGCATAGAACTTTATTAATATAATCCAAAGTAGCAATAATTTTACAGTTTCATGTTGACACAATACCTTCAATTGAGAATGGGAGATACCCCAGTAGTGACACATATTCCATCACTGTCGCAGAAGCCGTAAGCTCCCAAATCCTTTGTCGAGAAAAATTATAATGTTTAGAGTTAGACTTAACAATAAATGTTTAAATCAAAATAAATTAAATATGGCCTAAATTGTAAAATCGTGTAAATAACCGTAACAAAGGTTTCCCATTTTCCATTGGTCACAAACCATTTTGCAACGCAAAATAAGTTCTTAGGCTAAATTAACGAAATCATTGAGAAAAGCAGGCCTAGCCATCGATTTACCAATTTCTTATAACAGGAAGTAAAGCTATATGACGTCATCCACAGCCAAACAAAATGTAACCACTGCTACGTTTAGTCATTTTTGCCGTAGAAGAGGCCTAACCCTTTAAAATGTAAATTCTAGGAAAAAGGTTTTCAAAGCTACATTATGCCAACTGAATATAATTATTTGAACGCGCCAAACATTTTGGACTACTTAATGTAGTTCAGTTGGAGATGAAGGTTTGCCTCTACGTACATCGGCGTTGCTACATTTAGTCCCAGCAGGTAATTTCTTTTCTTCAGTGGTCACGTCCGGAGAATCCATCTTGTAGCAGAAGAACGTACAAGGCGACGCTGGGTCCTGCAAAGACGACATTATTTAGATTCAATAAATTCGACAAATCTACAACTCATGCAGTTGCTGAGTAGCTATTGGCTCACGTGGCATGAAAGGAATGCCACCACCCTCCTACGCAATATAACACGGCCACCGGAGTTAATGGCATTCAAAGTCGTTATATGAATGATTTTGGCCTAGGGTGGTCCATTGGGTATTAGCCTAGCTGATTATTATTATTAGTATTGTTTGTCTGAATACTTTAATATTACAAAGTGTTTGTCAAAAATACCCGTAGGTGTTTTGTGACGGCCTAGTATAATTTATATTTTTAATATTATTATATTAATAGAAATAATTAAAAAACAAAATAGTTATATTGGTAGCAACAAGAATGTATTGAAGTTACTAAGAATATTGGACTACAGGATTCTGATTCCCATCCTCGCAGCCTTTGTAGCTTAAATTCGTCTGCTTTCCCATTCAAGTTTTTATATCGTATGACCTTGAATGCGCCTTAAATGCAGACGAACTTTCTCCACAAAAGCTGTGAGGATGGTACCAGGGGTTAATGCTATGCTGAAATATTCTTAGTAACTTCAATACATTCTTGGTAGCAAGCATTAATTCAGGTAACAAAAACATATAATGGCAGAGATTATTCACCTTTTCCTTACGTATTATTTAGCAAAAGTGCGTCAGCTTCCGAATTATCGTGGGACTTTCTCGTTTTGTAATTAAAATAAGAAGAACTTACGCTATGAAGTATACTAACATAGTACAAAAGACTAATGTTATAATTTCGTATAATGAGGTACCTAAACAAATATAAATTAATTTGCTTATAAAATGTTTAGTTATTTTAGAGGTACGCTAATTCAGCAGAATGAGATTTTTTTTCAACGTCACACTGACGAGCGAGTTGCAATAACAACCCGGGAGTGAGCTGACCTCTCAGTAAAAGGATCTTGATTAAGGAGATAATATAACGTACTCGGTCCCCGATGTCCATGTTAAGTTTGGCGCATTCTTTCATCAGCGACTTGGCGTGGTAGGTGCATTTGTTCCACAGACATGTCTACAGACGAAACCACAAAAGCCCTATTATAATAAAATTACTATACACCAGTTTAATTTTCAATCTGGCGTTTGCTTTGAAGTAATCACTTTAACCATATGTAACAAAATTACTCATACGTATGCCTCTGTATCACATTTCCATTGAAAACAATTCAATGAGACCTGGTTTCACGCGGAACATACATTAAGCGGACCCAAAAATGCAAAAATGTTTATAATACTTGCGCTATTGAAAAGGTTACCATGGCAATGAAATCATGTGATCGCTAGGCACGAACTAAACTTGTCATGGGCAAAGCCAGAAACGCGCGAGGAATTCTCACTAACTTCCGTTTCCAATCAGTAAAGTTGATGACGCGTATTTCGTCACGGAATTGTAAGTGACGTAATTTAGTCATATCCCGTGAACAATGTTTCATTAACGAAAATGCTTTTATGGCATACTTATGAGTGATTATGTTACATATGCTTTAGGGCCATTCCACGTCAATTCACCCAATGATGTTACCATGGGTCAAGCGATTTTTCTTAAATTTTAAGCACTGTTTGGTCAGTATTAGGAACGACTAAGTCTGAGTTTTTAGCTAACAATTCTTAGTAGTTATTGAAATACGCCCTTACAACCATTAGCCCCGGTTTTTCATGTGGCGCGTTTAAGTAATTCGCCCCCCTTGAAAAAAAGTTGAATATCTTTCTGTCTAACCATTAGAAATCAATGCGAATTAAGTTTCTAGGGTAAATTGGAGTACAGAACGCAGTAATCGTGTTAATATATTTGTAGATAGAAAAGTTTATGAGTTAAAAGCGAAAAAGTAGAAAATATTGTTGTTTTCAGGGGTAACGTACAAAACACTATAAGATGATATGGAAATGATATAAGTTAATATTTTAAGAAATACCTAGAGAGATAACGAAGGGAGCTTTCCAGTGATACCAAAAAACATACACTTATTGGATATTGACGTTATTTTCCAAAAGAAATACCGATTTTTGATATTTGGGTCATTCCATGTGAAATCAACACACTCAAAACCCAGACCATCTCGGATATTAATGAAATTTTGGATATAGATAGTGTCTAGGGATTTCAAGGAAATTGTCAAGTTTTATTGAATTATATCAAACGGTTTTCAAATAACGGCTGTTCAAAATTGTCATAAAATGGCAAAAATGACATGACTGGTATATTTTATAATCCCCATAGCAGCTGTTATAATTAAGCTACAGAGTTGCTAATGGTGTCATTTTACTCAGCTATGTATGCCTTTCCAACGATATACACCATATACATTTTTAAACAATATATTTTTCAAATTTCAAATTATTTTTTGAATTTGATTTATTTTTAAAAGTGCGTCATCAAAATAAAAAGAATACAGTGAATAGTTTGTATCTACGTTAAATGATTGGCCGTAGTGGGAGGGGAGGTTCATGGGTTAAAAATTTTACAAAAATCACTTGACCCATGGTAACATCATTGGGTGAATTGACGCGGAATGGCCCTTTAACTAAATAAAATTTTGGCGCTTTAGAGGGGAAAATATTTCAATAGAAATTCTAGCTGTAAAACCTTGATACGTTATACACAAATTAACCTTGAATTTTCAATACGTTTACCACTAGAGAACTGTTTTCGTTTAATACATTTAGAACTATAATTTCACAACTGCCACGATTTTTCGGATCATTAAGGGTCTGATTTGAAAAACGGAATTTTTATTCCGATAAGACGTTAATAATCTTCTTAATAAACAATTTAATTGTAGAAAGATAATTGTTTGGCCAAAATCAAACCTTATCAGTGCCACAATAGCTCATAGTGGGACGCCAGGTTCTCTTGATGATTGTGGATACGTTGCAATAGATCAAGCAATTGTTTGGATCTTCAACCTTGTTATTGAAAATAGAGCCAATCAATTTTAAATTATCAAATATTTCGACTTTAAAATATGTTTAAGATTTTTATACCGCGTAGTAAGTACCCTGCGCTTGCATTCCATAGCGCTCTTGGCAATATTTCAAATCATCCTTAGCCGTGAACGGTGACCCTACACATTCAATTCAATTTTGAGAACATCAGAAGTATGTAGTATTCGTTTTACGAGAGAAGTAGTCATGTCTCTATACCGCTAATGCTTTGGGCTTGAAACCTACCAAAGATAAACAGCTCGTACCTAAGATCCAAAATAACTGCCTCCCGCGTAGTTAAAAGCGTTTACTCACTTCCTGCCGGGCTTCCTAAAAACCTAGGAGCAACAAACACAAGGAGAACGCAGCTAGCCTTTAAACACGCTAACGAAGGGTTGTGTACGAATTTCATTGGACGAGCGTCATGAGCCTTTACGATGAATGAATGAATGAATAACAATAACAATAACAATAACAAATCCCTTTTAAATCAGGGAGGAATTCACTTTTAAATGAAACCGCGAGTACATATTCATGAACGTTTTACGGGCGGGGGGGGTGAGACAATTTCCGAATTTTCCCCTTCCGACGGCAGCAGGCGCTAAAGCGTCTAACCAATGAAAACTGTACATATTTGTTTGTTGCTCCTAGCTAGAAATTAAGTTTCGTAGTTACCATAGTAACAAACTTTAGATACCAACCGATGGAGACCAATTTTTGAGAGGTTAGGTGCTGGTTCAAGTGGGTTATCGCTTCGTTAAAATCTCGGAAAATCTCTGAATTTGAATATAAAGTACTCAGGCTCCCCCTGATTTCTGTTAAGACTTTTCAGAACACAAAATTTTTATATATCAAATACTAACTTTCTATAGCTATTAGCAAGAAATTTTTCAGCTGTTTATGTACACAGAAAAAACAACGTTTAGCTTTTCAACATTTGAATTGCAATTTAACGCGTTATAAATGTAAATGGATACTTTTGCCATTGATTCACTAAACACCAAAGTGTTTAAATCCAAAATGGCTAAACGACTAAACACGAGGAGCAAGCGAAAATCTATAAAAACGCGTAAAAAACCTAGGCGTTTAACAAAATCAACATAAACCTAAACATCTGTGTTTTAAAGTGTTCAAAACGAATCCACTCAGAAAAAAACAACGTTTAGCTTTTAAACACTTGAATTGCAATGTAACGCGTTATAGATGTAAACGGACCAAATGGCTAAACAACTAAGCACGAGAAGGAATCGAAAATCTATAGAAACACGTTTGAAACCTAGACGATTAACAAATCAGCATAAACCTAAACACACCTGTGTTTTAAAGTGTTCAAAATGGTTCCTCTGGGATATAGATTTGAAACGGCTTCTGTTATAAAAGCCAAAGTTTCCGCTAATAACGCGTTAGATCCGACTGCGCCGATGTAACCGTTTATTTTGCTTCTTTCAAATTCTAATGTTCCTCACAGATTTAGTTATAATTCGTAAACGAGTTATCCTACGGATTTGCGGTCGGTGAAATTCGGCACTAAACAATACGTAACATCCGAAAGTATGGTTGGTCTTGTCCAATATTTAGTGAAATTTCGAGAAAATCACGTTTTTGAGTGTACCTTTGGTCATAACTCGGAAACTATTAGTACTAGCGACCCGCGCTAACACATACTACAGAACGATACCCAACTCGACCAGAGTTCTAAATTTAAAAGGTTTTTTCATATCAGAGAAAAACGACCACGTAATTCAGTACAAATTACTCGGAAACAGTTCATCGTACAGACCTGTGGTTGGTCTCATTCGACTCAGCGTGAAAATTATCATCGGGCACAATACCAAACGCGGTCCAATTTGTTGAAAGCAAATTTCGGGGCCAACTGCCCCCTATTGCCTACTTTGCCCCACCCCCCAAAAACTTTGTTCGCCACCCCGCATCGCTGCGGACTCATCATCCTTAAAGTAGGCCAAATTGCAAGTTGGGGCGAATTTTGCCGTTGAGCTATAGGGACGGTTTGCAGTCGTATATTTTATTATACCTCTCGTGAAAAACGTTCGTTTACAAGCCACCCCCGCGTCCCCCGGCTTGAAATTTGGTGATTCAATTCGGAAACTACTTAGTTCTTAACGCCTTCTATCGTTCGGTTTTTAAACAAATATACGGAATTTTACCCGCCAAAATAGTCAAGTCGTCTGCTAAGTTTATATATGTTTTATAAATGATTCGTAATTTCTGACAATAGTGTAATGGCCGGCACTCCGTAGTTTTGAGCATGGTCGCCATTTTGGTCGCGATTTTTTATCTATAGGAAAAAGCATGGGTGACGTTCCGTGACGTCACACTGCCATTACTCTATACATTACTTTCCTGTATATCATTCCAATGACTTAAATTAGTAAATATCACTAGATTATCATCGCTCTCATGTATTTTAAATAGTTTAATTAACTTCAATATTCCAATGGCCAAGGTCTTAGGCCAAGGAATAAAAATCAAACTATCTGAAAAACTAATTCCTTCATCATCACAAGGTGCTCTTTTTAATATTCCCTACATTTACAAAATAGAACTAATCGGTGCGGCTCTGATGTCTGCATGGCTCCTGATTATTATAGTTGCTAGAAGACTTGGAAACAGCGGTAGTCCTGGGGCCAATGGCCCTTAAAAAAAAATCAGGGGCCCCTTAAAATAAATCAATTGAACGGGGGTAGCGGGCCACCAGGGCCCTCATATTAAATTAAAAAATATTTTTTAAGCTGTTTCTTAAACGCTGTCTTCCTACCCTAGATGAGAGCGAAATCTAGCGTTACTGATAGTCTGATGTGTTACAAATTTTACTACTTAAGCCCAGTTCACACTATACAATTAATTGGGCCACTTAATTGTATCCAACTAATTGTAAGCAAGAACATTGTACAGTGTGAACAGAAAAAGTGGTGACATATAGTATAAACAGAAAAAGTGGTGACATATAGTATAAACAGAAAAAGTGGGGACAATTCTTACAATTATTCGGCTCACACTATATAATTTTCTTGCTTACAATTAGTTGGATACAATTAAGTGGCCAATTAACTGTATAGTGTGAACTGGGCTTTAGTTACGTTTAATATGTTTTGAACATCTGGCAACGCTGTTCCTTAGAAATATTCGCATAGTCGCGTTATTTATGCTTGACTTCCATTTCAAGACGATTCCGAGCTGATCACGTTTTTCTTTGAAAGTAAGTCTACGTGAGAGATGATTTTATTTCTGATTAACAATTACTTGCCAAATAGAAGAGTTGCTTCTTCTTGTATATTAATGTAATTCCAAATATCTGCGTAACGAAAATTTAGGCCTAAGTTAAGCTTGGATGTAGTATTGTACTATTATCATGAATACCAGTGCTAGTCTGCCTAATGAAATCTATAGCTAAACGATTAGTAAATAAAAACTTAAACATTTTAGTTCTAAGCTAATTATTAATTCGATCAAAAATTAATATGAAATTCAACAATGTTATTACAATTTAGGGAAGACAATAATTATAAATGCTGTTGGTAAAGTTTAACTAGCGAAGAGGTTAAAAGTAGGAAGGGGTTAGTCTAGAAATTAAGCTTAGAATATAATTATTGGCAAAATGATATTATTGAAGTGAAGTAGAACTCATGAACGCCATGCAATGTGGTTTAGACAAAATTCTTATTAACTTGACCCCCTGACTCCTATTGTCGAAAAACACATGGTGGTAATAAATAAAGTCAGTACCATTGCGGAGGGGGCGGTTCGATCTGGGCTGCATTTTCAACGTGAGGCAATTTCATTTTCAACGTATTTTGCGTTGGTACAGGACCGTTCTTAGAGCGCTCGTGGCCCCGGGCCAAATGCATGGGCGAAACTGAGTGTAGAGGCCCTCCGGTATATACATCCCTATGGTAAAATTTTAGAGGCCCTGGGCGACCGTCCTGCTCGCCCCTCCCCCCCCTTAAGAACGGCCCTGTATGTTGGTATTATAACTGCCGGCCAAATTAAATGTTAGCCCAGGGCGCCAAAACCTCTATTTACGTCACAGAACGAAATCGTATACTTGGCGCTACGAATCTAAAGTGTTATATGTAAACACGCAAATTTATCGTCTAAATGATTCTTGGGCATCTTTCGTTGTAGACACACAACTTACTAAATATTGTCCACGCAGCTCAAAAGCTTCTTTATGAGCTCTACTTCACTTCACATCAGTTTGGTTGGGTCAAATAATATAGAAAAACAAAAAATGAAGTTTTAGGAAAGAACATAGCTGAACGGGCTCGTCTCACACCAAGAGCCCGAGCTCGATTTGAAGCTAAGCTCAGCCTTTTTATGAAAATGATACGAGCCCGAGAAGAGACCAAAACGTTGTGGTCATTTAATTTGAGCCCGAGATGAGACCTTTATATTATAGCGCGTGCTCGAACTGAAACTATTTTAATATAGCGTATATATGTGAGCTTGAGATGAGACCATTAAAATATAGTAAATTGCAGTGACCCTTAGCGGAGTCCAATATAATGTACTACTACGAGTCCGAGCTGAGACCATATTTTTGTAACGAGGCCGATATGAGACCTTTTTATTTTTAAGAGACGGTTGTGTCCGTTTTTGCACGATTATATTTCCCCTTGGCCACTGGGGAGCGCTGCGGAGCAGAGCAAGAGTACGTACTTAATAATCGGTCCCCAAAATCGTCATTTGTTAAAACCACCAAATATTTAAAATTTGCGGAAGAACATCATATTGATATAAAATGTTTGATAATCAATAAAATATTTTTTGCAAATAAAAATTTTCTTTAGAATAAATTTTTTCTTTGAATAATCCGAAATGTCTCAAGAACTCGATACGTTTGGAATTCTAATGTTGCGGGAACTCGACGCGTTTAAATCTTAAACGTTTCAAGAACTCGACGCGTTTAAATCTTAAACGTTTCAAGAACTCGACGCGTTTGAATCTTAAACGTTTCAAGGACTCGACGCGTTTGAAACTTAAACGTTGCGACAACTCGACGCGTTTGAAACTTAAACACTTCCAGATTTCGACGCGTTTGAAACTTAAATGATTGGAGAACTCAACGCGTTTGAAACTTAAACGCTTCCAGATTTCGACGCGTTTGAAACTTAAACGCTTACAGATTTCGACGCGTTTGAAAATTAAACGTTTCGTCAAATAGACGAGTTTACATTTTAAGCACTACAAGACCTCAACACGCATAAAACAATCATTTCTAGAACTTAACATGCTTTAACCGAAAACGTTTTGTAATTCGACGCGCAAAAAGACTTAACGTTTCTTCTACTCAACGCGTGTTGGTATAGTATATGTCTGTGAGAGCGTTGCATTTTCCCGTTTAGAAAAACGTCTAGAATTTAAACATTGTTTTTTCTGTGTAGGTTCACCTCTTGTTTCCCGGAAGCAAAACCCTCCGTTATGGTGCAGCGTTGCCACACGTACGATAAATATCGTATATGTCGATAACTTAAAGCTAATTTTTGGGCTTTACGATAATTTCAACGGCCTACTATATTGTACGCTATTTTAGATAATTCAGCATTCACGTACGATAATGTACGATAACATTTTAATTTGACAGAAAACCGAATTTTAAATTTTAGTATTTCGTATAAGTCAATATTTTTTCCAATAAGCCAAACTTCATTTCAGCTTTATTAAAAGAACTTATTTTTTGGTAAATATAACCAAGTTTTATATCAATATTCACACACAATTAAGGTTTACCGCTAATTTTCAAACGCACGATATTTTTTCTGAAATCGATAACTTTTGATATTGAACGACAATTTAATTTCCAAGATCTGGCAACGCTGTTCTGTTTTAATCTCTCTTTCTCTCTATGTGAAAGCGGAAAATATGGAAAATAGACCCTACGAGACCGAACCCGATCATTTTAAAGCTAGGTTTCTTAAATTATTTTGTTTCTTCTTTTTTGGAACTGAAAGATTCGTTATAATTTTTAGGCTGGGGCTAAATAATAAAATGTTTTGGAATTCGAGAAAGAATGCCTGAATCACGTTACGAACGGGGAATTAAAATTTATTGGCAGCGGCGGCGGCGCGCCGAAATGTAAATAAAACGGCTGCGGCGGTTCGAAACCAGAGAAAATATCTCTGCGGCGTTATTCTCAACACGTACGTAGTTTAAAGTCTGCGTTGACACTTTTGTGCTTTAAGCGGAGACTTCTCTCGTAAAAGATATACTAAAATATCCGTTAAATTAGGTACACACTTACGCATAATGCCACTGACCCCATCAAACCACAATACGATGGAAAGAACGAGTGAAACGGACACTGATCTGGAAAACATTTTTGGCGAAAAATGCAAATTTAATTGGCGACAAAACTAAATACGAGTTTTAATTATCCATGAAGTAAAAGTACTTTGAAACCATTTGAAATTGTTAAGTTATATCCGCCCGTATCAATGGAACAATAATTTTAAAATTGACGTTGGTTTAAGTCGTGTATAATTGTTTAAACAATGGCGATTGTAGTAAATTATATCTGTACGAATTTAAAATAGGGAAATGCAATAAATTAGAACCGTAGAGTTTTTAGTTAGTTAATATGAAGAAATTGATGCCTAGTTTTGCACATGACTTTAGAAAATGAAGTCAGCAAATGTATTATTTCTAATGATCACTATAGCAATCCGGGTTAAAAGTGAACATTCAAGTAAGGTCAAATTAATTCCGAAACTATTTAAAACCTAAAGGTGTATTCACACGAGCCAATTTTCAATTTAATTTCCAAAACGTTGCTTTTTAGTTCACAAGCTCCAAGAAAAGATGTTTAATCTTAAAAAAATATTTATTCTACTACAAAATATGCGAATTTACATTAAGAAAGTGCTAGATAACTTTGAACTGCGGTGGTGCTTTGGATATTAGCCTAGCTGATTTTTATTATTATTATTATAATTAAATTGACCAAGAAAAGTTTTTCTGTTATCAACACGTCGTGGAAAATTTTGATACCTTTACACGGAGCAACCCGTGTTGGTCAAATATGTTTGCTAAAAATCTGGCTAGTGTGAACAGGTCTTTTACTAACGATGTACATTATTACACAGATATGACTAAAGTTAAATTTATCGGGCAAAACGACGCTAAAGTGTGTGAACAGACGTTTGGTATTGGAACAAAGCTGATGGAGTGGGTCCCTGATACCACATCCAAAGTAAATTTATGAACCGAAATAAATAATATAACTCTTAGTAAGTGTGGAAATGAAACGTGTTCTTTCGCATATTCGATGTAGTTTCCAAAGGCCTCGAAATGATAAGTCTTAGAAAATCTCTATTAAAGATTTCACACCGCAAGACATATTATTTTAGAAAAGCGTGACTAAACGTAGCAACGGTTCCCAACTTTCATTGGTCTAAATTAACTCTTTTAATTTTCAAGTAAAATATCCTTAGTATTTATTACTTGACCTAATTCAGGTAGCAGTTTAACGTGTTTTACGCGAGTTGAAGGCTGGTGAATTACACATGGTAATTAACCGTGTAATCCTGGTTAAACATAACCGTCTAATGTACATTTATAAAAGTTGAAACCTCGCTGAAATAACGCTTTCTTAACACCAACCCTACTTTTAAGTGACATCAACCATACGCTTACCTATCACCAACCGTACGCTTTCCTAACACAAACCATACGCTTCCTTCCACCAAACATACGCTTCCTAAAGCCAACCGTATGCTTTCCTAACACAAATCATACGCTTACCTATCACCAACCATACGCTTCCTAACACCAACCGTACGCTTCCTGACACCAACCATACGCTTACCTATCACCAACCGTACGCTTACCTAACACAAACCATACGCTTACCTATCACCAACCGTACTCTTACCTAACAAAACCATACGCTTCCTATCACCAACCATACGCTTACCTAACACAAACCATACGCTTACCTAACACAAACCATACGCTTCCTAACACCAACCGTACGCTTACCTAACACCAACCGTACGCTTACCTAACACCAACCGTACGCTTCCTAATATCAACCATACGCTTACCTAACAACCACCGTATGCTTCCTAACACCAACCATACGCTTACCTAACACCAACCGTACGCTTACCCAACACCAACCATACACTTACCTATCACCAACCATACGCTTACCTAACACAAACCATACGCTTACCTAACACAAACCATACGCTTCCTAACACCAACCGTACGCTTACCTAACACCAACCGTACGCTTACCTAACACCAACCGTACGCTTCCTAATATCAACCATACGCTTACCTAAAAACCACCGTATGCTTCCTAACACCAACCATACGCTTACCTAACACCAACCGTACGCTTACCCAACACCAACCATACACTTACCTAACACCAACCGTACGCTTCCTAATATCAACCATACGCTTACCTAACACCAACCATACGCTTACCTTACACCAACCGTACGCTTCCTAACACCAACTGTACGCTTCCTAACACCAACCGTACGCTTACCTAACACCAACCGTACGCTTACATAACACCAACCGTACGCTTACCTAACACTAACCATACGCTTACCTAACACTAATCATACGCTTACATAACACCCACGTTACGCTTACCTATCACCAACAGTACGCTTACCTAACACTAACCAACAATTCCTAACACCAACCCTTCACTTACTTAACACGAACCCTTCGCATACTTGACACCAACCCTTCGCTTACTTAACACCAAACCTTCGTTTACCTAACACTAACCGTTTCTTTACCTAACCCCAACCCTTCGTTTACCTAATACCAACTCTTCGCTTACCTAAGGCTTACGTAAGGCCCAGTTCACATTATACAATTATTTGGGCCACATAACTGTATCCAACTAATTGTAAGCAAGAAAATTGTACAATGAGAACAGACAAATTGTAACAATTGTTCCCACTTTCTCTGTTCACACTGTATAATTTTCTTGCTTACAATTAGTTGGATACATTTAAGTGGCCAATTAACTGTATACTGTGAACTGGGCTTCACACCAACCATACGCCTACCTAACACCAACCGCACGCTTACCTAATACTCGATAGCTTATAACTAGAACATAATTGTCGGATTAAAAGAAGTCGAGCGAGATAAAAAATAAGCGAGTTAATTATAACAGAACGAGTTAATGAACTTGTAAAATAATATACTGTTCACTCTTTATAAAATGGAAAGAAATGGATAAAAACATTAATAATATATATAAAAGGTACGTCGCATAAAGTAGATCATATTACGTCGTATCACTACTAACACACCTATTCTCAACGGATATCGGGTGTACCAATTTTGCTCATCGTGTAGTTGAATTTATCTTTTGACAACAATATCAGTCGGACAGTAGCTGATATTAATGGTGCCTTTCTCTCTCATATTTTGTAAAAGTGGTAACGAACATATATATGCTTTGTCCTGCACTGTTTCTTTCGGAGTGACTCAACTTGATACAGCCCTGGTTGTCTTCCCAAAGGCGAGTTGGTTTGGTTGATGGAAGTCCTACTTCATCAAGAAGTTATCTTAACCAAAGCACTCCCTGCGTTGCATGAACCGTGGCTATGTACTCGGCCTCTGTCGATGAGAGTGCTGAAGAACGCCGATAGCTTTTCGACACAGATTAATTGTTATTGGATATCGTGTCTTCTTCTGCAGTCAACTTTAGATAAGCAAGATTAATTGGCGTTTTCGATATTTTCGACTCTCGCACGCCAAAGTCTTCTAGCTTGAACTTCATTTTAGTGCCTCGGTGATTGCTGAAGCTGCCGTCCGATGATCGCTCAATCTGGATACCAAGAAAATATGAGACGTTTCCCAGATTTTTCAGTTCCAAGTGCTTCTTTAATTTCTTGTACAGTGTGTTGATAACCGCTTTTCTCTTGTTCATGGCAAGTAGATCGTTCACATATAACAAATGATATGTCCATGAACCATCCTTCTCCAATCTCGAGTAGAGACCTGAATATGCTTTACTTCTTGTAAGCCCTTCGGCTAACTGAATCTGGTTGGTCTTGGTATTCCATGTTCTCGCTGATTGTTTCAAGTCGTATTAGCTACGTTTAAGTTTACAAACTTTGGCTTCCATTCCAGGTGTGAAGAAACCTGGAGGTCTACGTAACACCAACCCCAGGCTTAACTAAAATCAACCTCACGCTTGTCTAACCCCAACTATTCACGCGAAAAAAACACTAATAATACTGTTGAAGTTCGTATTCAACGAAGTAGTCAGCAAAGCTTCAATGACGGTGACGAAAGTTAAAGGAACGGAAACTGGTTTATAACTAAATTAACATATTTACAATAATTCCATATTAGAGCTAAAATGCTAGTGGACAACTCCAGAAACCGCGGTTTATGAAAGCGCCCTTGGTCAATAACAACATGCTGTTATAAACAAGATTTTAGGAGTATTATCTTTAGATAAAGTTAAGGAACAATCGAAAATATTGCAAAAAAAACGCCCGATAGTCTACGCAGGAAAGATGCATTTAGGGTCAGAAGTCCGCATAGTTTTATCTTTTCAACAAATACACTTATTCAAGCAAGCTTACCTCAAAATTCGGCGAAAAACTAGGCTTAGCCATCGATTTTCCAATTTCATTGGCTTCGGCAAAGGCACAAGTCGACGTCAACCGCATTCAACTGAATTGGAAACCATTGCTACGTTTAGTCGCTTAAATAAGCGGGAGTTTGCGAAGGTACAGACTTCAAGCATATTAAATTTAAGAGTAATATTATATACTTTTGATATAAGTCACTTAGATTAAATATTTTCAATCCCTGTATATTTTCCACTTTCCGAATAGGTGGAAACTGCAGGCTGCCACGTATTTTGTAACGTAACCACATCGCCTACGCTAATGAGGGCCAAACGTCCCACGTTCAGCGTTTGCGGTTTCAGAAAGGTAACTTAATCCATTTAAAGTAAAATGACCATTGTACTGATTTTTAAGACTAACGTTACAATTAAGATTTGCGTCAAAGACATTTGCGTTGACAAGGATCCAGATATTCTACAGCTATGCATAAAAACCAATTCCCAATACATATTTGGAACGGTACGAAAGTTAATTTATTTTTAATTTTAAAGGAAAAATAATTTAAGCATTTTCTCTTCTAATCAATGAATTAACAATTTTTTGGCCGCTAGTAGCGCTGTTGGTTGTACTTCGGGTGAAAAAGAGCCTCTATAGATCGTTTCACCAATTACTTATAGGTACCCCTAGTATTGATTGGATAGTTTGTAAATTGGTCAATAACATAAATTACAGCAATTATAAACAATTTTTTTACATGGGATTTATAATTAAGCTTAAAGTTCACTAAATAGAGTATAAGTTGCGTATCTCAAATACTCTACAATGGTTCTTTGACGACGTTATCATTTGGCTATTTTGAATTTTAGCTTCCTTTGCCATTAAGAGATGGCACCACGCTCTCCAATAATGTCGCGTATTTCGAAGAATCGGATAGATTAATGGCCATCTCTAAGAAAAGAGGCCTTTTCTTTATACACCTGGCAATGATTGAGCCACCACTTGCTTTACAGGAAAACCAACATTTAGCGCGTCCGTCTTAGAGGTTTGAGTTGAATGATTTTTTATAGATACTAGATGGTGCCAAATTTAAAACAAAGTACCTATCTTAAGCCATGTTTTTCAGAAAGACACTATCAACAATTAAATTTCAATTCGTGGAAAAATTGATATATTAAGAAATACCATTTGAAAGTTTATTTGTCAAGGTTTTTTGGATGTATTAAAATAACGACGTTTCAAACTACTGTTGCCATCTGGTAAGACTTCGGGTATTTAACAATCGGTCTCCAATTAAAATTCGTGCGTCTGCTTATCGATTCACCCCAGGAAAACTCCGATCATATCTACAGGAATGCACTTTTGGCAGTGTGAAATTAACAACTTACGTAGCACACTAAGGCGAGGTGGGATTCGTTCGAGTGTTACTAATTTTTATAAGGGGGGACGATTTCACTGGATAGCGTTGTGCCATTTATCATATGTAACATAATTACTCATAAGTATGCCTCTATATAACTTATCTGTATTAAAAATTTCAATGAGTCCTTGTTTCACAACCACCAAAGAAATCCCGAACAAACTACGCGCAAAACCGGTTTTAACTTCCTTCCCTCCCCGCCAGACCTGGTTTTGATGACGAAAAAGCCGTCATCGATTGGAAAGTGACGTCAATCACGTCATATCCTGTGAACAAGGTCTCATTGAGAAGACGTTCCTTTTGGCACACTTATGAGTAATTATGTTACATATGCATTTATTAATGGCAAAGGAAGCTCAAAATCAAAATAGCGAAAAAATAACGTCTTCAGAAAACCATTTATAATAATTGTAATTAGACAACTTAAACCCTACTTAGTGGACTTTGACCTAAATTATATATCCCGTATAAAATATAATGGGAGATATTATTATAATTTAAATTATTGACAAAATTACGAAACGATCCAATTTACGCGAGCGATACTTTTATGTCCCCCCTTTTGGGTCAAAATGTAGCTGAAGTAAAGTTGCTGGTTTTGATTTCGACGCTAGTGACATCTGTTGAAAAAGAGTTACTTCACGTCGAGCCCACACTAACAATTTAATACTTGTTTTTCTCATATGATTGGTTTACTTTTTATATGTAAAACAACAAAATTGCACTGAATATTAAAGCCTTTTTAAACCTTTTATGGTTTATGTATCTGCCAAAGTTACTGCTGCTACTAGTGGACACCAACAATGCATTTATTTGTAATTTAGGCGAATGACATGTTGATCTATCTACTAGACGATGGCAGTATGGCCCTCCCCTTAAACGTCCATCAATGAGCCCGGTATTTCATTGGTTACCTAAAACTGAAGTAATTTCTTCGTTACTACCTTCGCCCCCCTAGTAACGAGGGGAAAAGTAGGTTGGCCGCTGGTCGTCATTGTTGTAGACAAATCACATTTTTAATGACAAAATAAGAATGTTATTCCAGAGAACGGGAGTTGGAACTTGCGGCTACAAATGCTACAAACCAAGAGACAAAGAAGGAACAATATACTACTTCAAAGAGGGGACACCTTGTTTCATGTTTTATCAAACGGTATAGTTCATTTGTGTTTCTAGCCTTTAAATTTCCTAATAATACAGATAACATAAGTAACACAATAAACATAAGTATGACACTTCCTAGTCTCAAAACGCGAACTTCTTTAACGATAGTCTGTTTCACTAATGACCATATGAATCCGTATGTGGCTAAGGACTGACAAAACAATTGACTATTGAATTTACTATTTTATTAGTAAAATATTTTTAAATTTGAGACTGAACGTGTTTTCGCTCGTTTTTATAGCCATTTAACTAATTTGGTAGTTATTTCACCAGCAAAGAGAAAAAGTAGGGACGAGTTTCAGGTTAAGTGACTTCTGATTACGCAATCACTCTACGATAGACTAGCGGGAAGCTTGTCTTTCTCTATTATCTTCGTTAGCAAAATCACACAACCTATTTAAGTCTCAAATTCTAAAGTAGCTACCATGTGAAAAAAGATTATGTTTCTTACAATTGATGTTAGGTTGGGTTAATATTGGGTTTTATAATACTCGTTACGATACTAGAAGGTGGGGTGGCGGAGTGGTTAGCACTTTCGCCTCGCAGCAAGATGAATCAGGTGTGATCCAACCTTGTGGTGCAGCGGTGAGTTTGCAAGTCCACTCCCCACTGGTTTAAGGGGTTTTCCCCCTAGCTCTTCGGTTTCCCCGGCTATAAAAACTTATTATTTATTAATCCCTTTTGGATATAGTGTTACTTATTTAATAATATAACTTCTCTTAATATTCGAAGTATAATTTGTTAGTTTTAATGTTTAATAATAATATTAATAATAAGCTAGGAAAATACCCAAGGCACCACCTTATAGGCCCAAGTCATCTAGCGACTTATAATGCCTTTAAACAGGTGGCCGGGGGTTAGTGGTGCCAATGCTTAGCGTACGATACCATTTTGATAAGATTACTTATTCAATGTATTATAAAAAAAAAGAAAAACGTAAAAATTAATATGAAATAAAATTGCAAATTTGGGCTATTTTTGATCGAATGGGACTCAATGATAATCACTTTCGATCTTATGGTATTTCGGTTGAATGGGACCAAACCGTTTATTTTAGGTGCTGATTCGATAAATCAGTCTTATAAAGTTATCATTATTTTTACTTTTTAAGGGGTGTAAATTGTTGTTACGCCTAGGCTGCTCCACCGGGTGAAAATTCGGTCCAACTCCTTCCACGTTGAGTAAGAAAGTTCTATTCCGGTCCGTAAATAGGTTTTCTTCCGAGTACTTCGGTTTCCTCTTTCCGTAAAACTTGCGGAGGTTTTAAAGCATTAGTTAGTCTAGGGACGCTAGTTAATATCTGTGGCCGGGCTAGCCACAAACCTCTCACGCGGTTTAAATTATCCTGTTACTTGATCAAGCACAAGCAATATTGCTTATGTGGTCGAAGGTGGTGCCTTGCGTATTAGCTCTATTTAAAAAAAAAGGGCCTCAGACCGGCAGCTGCAATGCAGGTTATACATTTATTTATATTATTGTTGTTGTTGTTATAATTATAATCATGAATTTAATTTATGAATAAATACATGTTATTACGATGATTACGATTGTTAAGATTATTACGATTATTATCATGAATTTAATTTATGAATAAATTCCTGTTATTATGATTATTACGATTATTATCTTTAATTTAATTAATGAATAAATTCCTGTTATTATGATTATTACGATTATTATCTTTAATTTAATTAATGAATAAATTCATGTTATTATGATTATTACGATTATTATCACGAATTTAATTTATGAATAAATTCATGTTATTACGATTATTACGATTATTATCATTAATTTAATTTATGAATAAATTCCTGTTATTATGATTATTACGATTATTATCTTTAATTTAATTAATGAATAAATTCCTGTTATTATGATTATTACGATTATTATCTTTAATTTAATTAATTAATAAATTCCTGTTATTATGATTATTACGATTATTATCATTAATTTAATTTATGAATAAATTCCTGTTATTATGATTATTACGATTATTATCTTTAATTTAATTTATGAATAAATTCCTGTTATTATGATTATTACGATTATTATCTTTAATTTAATTAATGAATAAATTCCTGTTATTATGATTATTACGATTATTATCTTTAATTTAATTAATTAATAAATTCCTGTTATTATGATTATTACGATTATTATCATTAATTTAATTTATGAATAAATTCCTGTTATTATGATTATTACGATTATTATCTTTAATTTAATTAATTAATAAATTCCTGTTATTATGATTATTACGATTATTATCTTTAATTTAATTAATGAATAAATTCATGTTATTACGATTATTAAGATTATTATCATGAATTTAATTTATGAATAAATTCCTGTTATTACGATTATTACGATTACTATCATTAATTTAATTTATGAATAAATTCCTGTTATTATGATTATTACGATTATTATCTTTAATTTAATTAATTAATAAATTCCTGTTATTATGATTATTACGATTATTATCTTTAATTTAATTAATGAATAAATTCCTGTTATTATGATTATTACGATTATTATCACGAATTTAATTTATGAATAAATTCATGTTATTACGATTATTAAGATTATTATCATGAATTTAATTTATGAATAAATTCCTGTTATTACGATTATTACGATTACTATCATTAATTTAATTTATGAATAAATTCCTGTTCTTATGATTATTACGATTATTATCTTTAATTTAATTAATTAATAAATTCCTGTTATTATGATTATTACGATTATTATCTTTAATTTAATTAATGAATAAATTCATGTTATTATGATTATTACGATTATTATCACGAATTTAATTTATGAATAAATTCATGTTATTACGATTATTACGATTATTATCATTAATTTAATTTATGAATAAATTCCTGTTATTATGATTATTACGATTATTATCTTTAATTTAATTAATGAATAAATTCCTGTTATTATGATTATTACGATTATTATCACGAATTTAATTTATGAATAAATTCATGTTATTACGATTATTAAGATTATTATCATGAATTTAATTTATGAATAAATTCCTGTTATTACGATTACTACGATTACTATCATTAATTTAATTTATGAATAAATTCCTGTTATTATGATTATTACGATTATTATCTTTAATTTAATTAATGAATAAATTCATGTTATTACGATTATTAAGATTATTATCATGAATTTAATTTATGAATAAATACATGTTATTACGATGATTACGATTGTTAAGATTATTACGATTATTATCATGAATTTAATTAATGAATAAATTCCTGTTATTATGATTATTACGATTATTATCTTTAATTTAATTAATGAATAAATTCCTGTTATTATGATTATTACGATTATTATCTTTAATTTAATTAATGAATAAATTCATGTTATTATGATTATTACGATTATTACGATTATTATCATTAATTTAATTTATGAATAAATTCCTGTTATTATGATTATTACGATTATTATCTTTAATTTAATTAATGAATAAATTCCTGTTATTATGATTATTACGATTATTATCTTTAATTTAATTAATTAATAAATTCCTGTTATTATGATTATTACGATTATTATCATTAATTTAATTTATGAATAAATTCCTGTTATTATGATTATTACGATTATTATCTTTAATTTAATTAATTAATAAATTCCTGTTATTATGATTATTACGATTATTATCTTTAATTTAATTAATGAATAAATTCATGTTATTACGATTATTAAGATTATTATTATGAATTTAATTTATGAATAAATTCCTGTTATTACGATTATTACGATTACTATCATTAATTTAATTTATGAATAAATTCCTGTTATTATGATTATTACGATTATTATCTTTAATTTAATTAATTAATAAATTCCTGTTATTATGATTATTACGATTATTATCTTTAATTTAATTAATGAATAAATTCCTGTTATTATGATTATTACGATTATTATCACGAATTTAATTTATGAATAAATTCATGTTATTACGATTATTAAGATTATTATCATGAATTTAATTTATGAATAAATTCCTGTTATTACGATTATTACGATTACTATCATTAATTTAATTTATGAATAAATTCCTGTTCTTATGATTATTACGATTATTATCTTTAATTTAATTAATTAATAAATTCCTGTTATTATGATTATTACGATTATTATCTTTAATTTAATTAATGAATAAATTCATGTTATTATGATTATTACGATTATTATCACGAATTTAATTTATGAATAAATTTATGTTATTACGATTATTACGATTATTATCATTAATTTAATTTATGAATAAATTCCTGTTATTATGATTATTACGATTATTATCTTTAATTTAATTAATGAATAAATTCCTGTTATTATGATTATTACGATTATTATCACGAATTTAATTTATGAATAATTTCATGTTATTACGATTATTAAGATTATTATCATGAATTTAATTTATGAATAAATTCCTGTTATTACGATTACTACGATTACTATCATGAATTTAATTTATGAATAAATTCCTGTTATTACGATTATTACGATTACTATCATTAATTTAATTTATGAATAAATTCCTGTTATTATGATTATTACGATTATTATCTTTAATTTAATTAATTAATAAATTCCTGTTATTATGATTATTACGATTATTATCTTTAATTTAATTAATGAATAAATTCATGTTATTACGATTATTAAGATTATTATCATGAATTTAATTTATGAATAAATTCCTGTTATTACGATTATTACGATTACTATCATTAATTTAATTTATGAATAAATTCCTGTTATTATGATTATTACGATTATTATCTTTAATTTAATTAATTAATAAATTCCTGTTATTATGATTATTACGATTATTATCTTTAATTTAATTAATGAATAAATTCCTGTTATTATGATTATTACGATTATTATCACGAATTTAATTTATGAATAAATTCATGTTATTACGATTATTAAGATTATTATCATGAATTTAATTTATGAATAAATTCCTGTTATTACGATTATTACGATTACTATCATTAATTTAATTTATGAATAAATTCCTGTTCTTATGATTATTACGATTATTATCTTTAATTTAATTAATTAATAAATTCCTGTTATTATGATTATTACGATTATTATCTTTAATTTAATTAATGAATAAATTGCTGTTATTATGATTATTACGATTATTATCTTTAATTTAATTAATGAATAAATTCATGTTATTACGATTATTAAGATTATTATCATGAATTTAATTTATGAATAAATTCCTGTTATTATGATTATTACGATTATTATCTTTTATTTAATTAATGAATAAATTGCTGTTATTATGATTATTACGATTATTATCTTTAATTTAATTAATGAATAAATTCATGTTATTATGATTATTACGATTATTATCACGAATTTAATTTATGAATAAATTCATGTTATTACGATTATTACGATTATTATCATTAATTTAATTTATGAATAAATTCCTGTTATTATGATTATTACGATTATAATCTTTAATTTAATTAATGAATAAATTCCTGTTATTATGATTATTACGATTATTATCACGAATTTAATTTATGAATAAATTCATGTTATTACGATTATTAAGATTATTATCATTAATTTAATTTATGAATAAATTCCTGTTATTACGATTATTACGATTACTATCATTAATTTAATTTATGAATAAATTCCTGTTCTTATGATTATTACGATTATTATCTTTAATTTAATTAATTAATTAATTCCTGTTATTATGATTATTACGATTATTATCTTTAATTTAATTAATGAATAAATTCATGTTATTATGATTATTACGATTATTATCACGAATTTAATTTATGAATAAATTCATGTTATTACGATTATTAAGATTATTATCATGAATTTAATTTATGAATAAATTCCTGTTATTACGATTATTACGATTACTATCATTAATTTAATTTATGAATAAATTCCTGTTATTATGATTATTACGATTATTATCTTTAATTTAATTAATGAATAAATTCCTGTTATTATGATTATTACGATTATTATCTTTAATTTAATTAATGAATAAATTCATGTTATTATGATTATTACGATTATTATCACGAGTTTAATTTATTAATAAATTCATGTTATTACGATTATTAAGATTATTATCATTTATTTAATTTATGAATAAATTCATGTTATTACGATTATTACGATTTTATCATGAATTTAATTTATGAATAAATTCATGTTATTACGATTATTACGATTATTATCTTTAATTTAATTAATGAATAAATTCATGTTATTATGATTATTACGATTATTATGATTATTATGTTTATTTCGATTATTTCGATTATTAACATTATGACGATTGTTACGATTATTACGATCATTACGCTTAATACGCTTATTACGATTAATGTGATTATTACGATTACTATTATTATTATTACGATTATTATGATTGTTAAGATTATTACGATTAAATCGATTATTATGATTGTTAATATTGTTACGATTATAACGATTTTAGCGATTATTACCATTGTTAAGATTATTACGATTATTACGATTAATATCATTAATTCGATAATTACGATTGGTACGATTATTACTATTGTAGCGATCACTACGAGTTCTACGACTACTACGATTACTACGACTAAAAGCCTAACGCGGGATATTTTGTTAAGCATTAGTTATCGTTATTAATATTTTTACTCGCTATTATTTATGATGCCATAGACTCGCTCTGGGAGAGTATAACGTGTCATACTTATTCGTGTTATGTTCCGTACGATAACAATACTACAGTTTTTTCTGTCCGTTTCAGGTGCAATTAAATGCCGTTTTTGGCATTTGTAAAGGTTACTCTTCTTGCAGCGTGGATAGCGATTTAAAGCCGATTCTTTGAAAATGATACCTGAGCCACCTTTTCAAAGAGACTAAGATTGAAAAGAATAAACAATGTTAAGGGAATTCGATTAATAAATAAAAATGTTAATGATCATTAATATATGAATATTTATTTGCCACCAGTTGACTAATGAAATTAGCACTATAAAGTTGTTTCGACTCTCCCTCTCCTCATAACTAAGATCGACGTTTGATTTGACACCACACACACAATTAAAAGAAATAATAATACTTTGAAAACTAGTTCGGTGGTAAACTTTGTTAGCTGCCATTTTCATGCATATTTCCAGCGATCCCAAAAATATTTTTGCAAAGGCTTAAACTATTTAGGAAAATCAGTTGGAAAATAAATCAACACAGAAACGTTAAACCAAAAATTACTGGAAATGGTTATTTCAATTCTTTTTTTGTTTGATTTCATTTAAGAGATCGTGAACAAAATATACTTATATTGTTTGATATTAATCTCGATGGGCATAATAGGTTTCATTCCCAACTGAAGCGCTCGCTTTGAAATTGGCATTTCGCTAAACTGAATCAGTTTTAGTTTGCAAGAACTACAAGTGCCAAAGTCAGATAAGAGTTAATACCATATTTAGATTAAACTTTTATTGTGGAATCATTTGTTATATGTAATACAATTTTAATTTAATTCTTCTTCAACTTGGACCAATCGCAATCGCTCTGTAAAAAGGAAACTTAGTTTTAAAAATTTCCGTTTCGAATCAGAGCTATAAATATACTTACGCCGCCCAATTCCTTAGCTTTTGCCATCAACTAAATTTAAAATTAATTAAAATTAATTATCTTAGAGATATTTAATAAATAGAAAAATGTCTAGTTTAGATTCGGCTTTTCTTACGGTTTTCTTGGCTTCACAGGCCTTTAGGAAAAGGGTTTATTTGTCAATTAATTATGTTCTTAATTAAAGAGGTTAATTATTTACGTTCATTGTTACAAACCTTTTTAAAATCCTTGTCAGCCTATAAAATTTGTTAATTGTTATTTAAAAATCGTATTATTTTAATTTACAATAAATTAAGATACGTACTTCGAAGTCGGTACAGACTTTATCGAAGTCTGCCTTCATTGGCGTGAGTTTCTGTTACATTTTGCGAAAGAATTAATTAGACCGTATATCAATTTCAAGGAAAACTACCCTACCTCGGTGCATTTTTCTCCCAATTTCTTGGCCATTTCAGCTTTTTTAGCCTTTCCTGCAAAACATAATGTTTAATTACAGCGTCCCCAATACTCCTATATTTAATTTCCAAAATAGCCTTCTAATGAACCATATTGTAAAAATGTTTAACTTCCCTAAATAGGGCTTAGAATTGAATTGAAATCAGATACACTTTGTTCAACAGAACAAATATTTTATCTTTTTGAGTTCAATAGCGCAATTAAAAAAAATGTTTTGAATTGTTTTTAAATAAAACGTAAAATGTAAAAATATAAATTTTAAAAAGTTTTTAAAACTTTTACTTTCCGTTAAAATAGAATTTAAATAAATATATTGTTGCAAAAACTTTTTCTTTATAATATGTTAAAACCTGTTTTTGATATTGAAAGTTTTTAAATGGTTTGTTCAAAAATGTCGTTTAAAACTTGCTGACAAAATGTGTAAAATGAAATTTTATGCGGCTTTAAAAGATTTTTTTTTCTTTTTCCAGCCCAATCGCGTGGTGGTTTTAGCCTATTGAACAAAATCTATTCCGAATTTTTAAATTAATTTATTTTAGTAGGTGGGGTAGCGGAGTGGCTAGCACTTTCGCCTCGCGGCAAGAGGAGCCGGGTTCGATACCAGCTTGTGGAACTGGGTGCAAAGCTCGGAACTACTCCTTCGGCGTTGAGTTTGCAAGTTCTCTCCCCACTGGTCAAAGAGGTTTTTCTTCTAGTTCTTCGGTTTCCCCTTTCCATAAAAACTGGTAGAGGTTAACGGTAATAGTTAGTGTAGGAAGCTGTTGGTTCACCTGGCATGAAGGGCTTGCCACCACCCTCCAACGCATTGTAACCCGGCCAAATGCTAAAAGGCATTATAAGTCGCTTGAAAACTTGGGTATTAACCTAACTGATTATTATTAAATTAAAATTGCTTAATTTATGCAGAAACTACGGTTTAAAGGTATTTTTGATATCTGCCACTATTGTAAACAATCCAATTTGAAAGATTGACTTAAAACTTTTAATTTAACTCTTAAATGGTCTGTGTGACAAAGAGCAAGCATTTTTGCGAACATTACATTTTTACTCAAGGCATGTAGTTCTTTCTCTGGGGGTCGTATCGCTTTCCCAATTGCGTCATAAGAAATCGTACTGGGGTTTATCAAATTACTATTTATATTAAGCTATAGAGTGTCCTAAGCGAAACTGTGGGTAACATCAGAAATGGTAATTGAATATGGAAAAAATGTGACACTTTGATAAAACATTCACTTACAATTGTTAGTTAAGATATCAAATTTCAAACAGTTTAATCTTTATTTTAAATCAATAAGGAAGATTTTTACTCCTACTATGCTGAAGATGGCGCAACTTGCGATCCAATTAGCAGGCCAATCAGGTGGCCCGGTTACAAATAAATAGAAGTATGGTGGCTAGCTCTAATTTGACCTAATAACATCCAATATACCTTGAACAGAGCTTTTACCTCGATTCTCTGTCTATATATTTTAATCAGATTTTTTCACATAACTTTAGTACGAAAGCATCGTAAGACTTTATCTTAACCTTTAATTTAATTTAGAAATTACCGAAACAAGATCTTATCGTCTTGAATTAAACCAAAAATATTTTAGCATATATATATATATATATATATTATATTCTGTTTATTTCAAGAACGGATATGTTTTGAGGCATGCAAAAAAATAGTCCAAACAATGCTGAAAGATTTACAGGCGCTTAAAGAAATCTGATCTATAACTATTACTTCCGCGGCTATCACCTCGGTGTCTTGCCAAAGAATCTATATTTTCGGCTATGTAAAAATGTTCATGGACAAACGTATAATTTACCTGATCTATTTAATGACGTGCGTGTTCAAAAACAACTGTAACACGACGAACGAAATCGGACTCCAAAACACATGAGCCCGTAGATAAAGGGGTGAAGCTACACTTTCCATAAATAGTTATATTGAAATAATTCTCACCCTCCTCGGAACAACATTTTTTGACTCGCTCTTCGTTACACTCTCCGTGAACGACGGCCAAAGCGGCGCACGCTACTATCAACAGGCAAAGCAACGTGGTCTTCATAGTGATTGTATGTGTCTCGAGTATTTACTCAAAGTGAACGTGATCCCGGAAGAGCCTCCAATATATAGCACATCATGGAATTCAGACATACCTACAAACATATTAACGCGTGTTTTCACGGGACATTTCGCAAATTAACGATCGTATATTATATACTAAGGTGAGTAAATAGCGGTGTTTTAAAATCAGCATTACATCTATCTCAGTGTGTTTATTTTTGGTTGACAAATGATCATCGGGAATACCATGCACAACCTTGCTTTTTAAATATTTGATTATTTTTCTTGATTCAGATATAATGAATGTTTCACACGAGACAGGTTCTTTTTAAATGCGTGTCATAGTTCTATTTGGAGTTTTCTATCGTTTTGTTAGAAAACTAGTACCAATTGTTGACTTTGGATCGATTCATATATCGCAATTTCATTTTCGCGTTTGATTAAATGGGTGTATTTTTTTGCTCGATAAGGTAATTTGTTTCAAAAACTATGTTTTCTAGAAAGTGGAAATTTGTACTGTACATTATACGTGCCGGGGAACACTTTCTACCAAAATTGCATCTAAATCGAAAAATGTTTTCACGTTTTTTGAAAATTTAAATTTTAACTGCTAGTTGCTATGAGAAAATTGTCGAGCGTCACCGAAGACGTACAAATAGCGTTGGCGTGAAAAAAATAGACGTCTTTTTCACTGAAAAAATACGACTTGAAAAAGTGACAAGTTATGCAAGCTAAAATAACTTTTTTTAATTCCATTGGGAGAATAGTGTAACTTTATGAAAGTCAGAAATTTGTTAATCTGGTGTTTAATGCAATAAACACCGCTGAAAAATCGAGTAGACAATGGTGAAGAAGGTTTTACACGATTTAATTTAGTAGGATGAAAAATGCGATTTTTGAAAAAAACAAAGAGACATTTTATTTATCTACTTACAAATAAAATTGATAAGTACGTTTCGAAAATACCACCTTCAGCTGCGATGCAGGCTTGGACGCGAACAATCATATTGTCGAAGGCGGCTTGAATCATTTCCGGGGTTACTTCCCGGCAAGCGCTGTAATATAATTTGGCATATTCAGCGTAACAAAATTGTAAAACAAATGTATATGATAAAAAAAATTGTAGAGAAAGAATAAAGCGCGTGTAAACGGAGCGGGTTGCGAGAGCGAGGAGAGTTTTGAAAACGGAGGCGCGTGAAGAAGGCAGTTGAAGATTGAATTTAAAAGAGTGTAGATGTGTAAACGATTTGGAAGAATATATTAACAAAGAGTTACGTTTAAACCCTAGAGTTGTTTAATTTTACCACACTTATTCTTCATTGGTTGCAGCGGTGGGATATTCTCCATTTACCGTCGAAAATGACACGAAATCGACAAGAAATTCCACCCGTTATTTTCCGTTCGAACCTAGACGCTACACCGGATATGTACGACGGAGAAGGTGACTTTGGACCATGGTTGAGATATTTCGAGGTTTGCGCAATTGCGAATGAATGGGACGACGAGAAGAAGCGCAGACTTCTTCCTACGTTTCTAGTGGCGGAGCTTTCAATACTTACGATAATTTACCACAGCAACAAAAAGACAGGTATGATAACCTGGTACAATCATTAACTGACGCTTTTATTCAACCCGAAGAATCCACGTTTTGGGATTTCGCACAAGACTCCAGGAACCAAATGAACATTTGGATGATTTCTGCCAAGACCTTCGGAGACTTGTCGAACGAGCAATGCCAGGATTAAATGTCGATGCGTACGAAATTCTGGTATTCGAGCAGTTTCTATACGGATTACACGCCAGCCTTCAAGACGGGGTACATCAAGCTAACCCTAATAGCCTCTCTGAAGCCTTGTCAGTGGCGAAACGTTTACAGACTCTTCAAGAAATGAGACGAAATGATCCTCGTTACTGTCGACCAGAAACCCTTCAAGGTGTAGCTAAACCTCCGCTACCTACGCACTCAACAAACTTGACAGACAAAGAAAAATTAAATTCTTTGAGAACCACCGTGTCTCGACTAGCCACGGAGGTAGCCGCTTTACGTCTTCAAAGACACCAACCAGATACGACCACGATTCAAGATACGTACCATTCGTCGGAATCACCTCAGCGCCAATCGGCAAGTTACTACGCTAATCCATACTACCCTTCGCCTCAAAATAACCCACCTCGTTTCGCGGCTCCCGGTTATTATTATTCGCGGTATGGCTCGCCACGTAACAGGAGTTCCCGGTCATATCGACAACGTTACGCCGCCCCAGATAATGGTTGGGCTCAACCGGAGTATTTTGATTCCAGGCCAACGTGTTTCTATTGTCAAGAAAAGGGTCATTTTCAGAGGAATTGCCATCATCGTTTCAAAATGGAAGAAAACTTAAGGGAAAACCGTCATGGAAATACGCATGCCACGCGTAAATATCGCCAAGAAGCTTCAGGGTTTTCCGCTCCAAGAGACGACAACTCCGCGCTAAACCGCCCGAACCACGCGATGCAAGTAAAGGGTCACCGGTTGAAATCAATAATCGGCAAGTTTCTAGCCTCATAGACAGTGGATCTTCGATTAGCATTCTTCGAGCGTCATTGGCTCGGGATTTCGGATTAACGTTTGAGCCCCACAACGGTGAAAGTCAAACAAAATTATTCTCAATAACTGGAGAAGCTATTAAAGTTTTAGGAACCACGGAAATTGAATACGGTTTTGGATCAATTAAACAAAAGTGGGTCGTTTACATTGCCGAGGGTCTGGTGAACAATTACGTAATTGGTTGCGATCTCCTGGATTTTATGGAAGTACAACTTGACTTTGGGAAGAAAGTATTGCGTATAAAAGACATAACGCTTCCGTTGCTCAAGTCCCTTCACTTTTCCGATTCAGTGTTGTGTAAAATAGCCCTAGCCGAAGAAGTTGAAATTCCGGCTAATCACGAAATGATTGTCAAAGGGGCAATAACTCAAGACACTCGCCATTTTGAATTAAACCGTCTCAAAAATTTGTACGGTTTGATTGAACCAGTCGAAAGTTTCCGTCAATCGAGTACTCTGGATCTGGGTAGGAGTCTAGTAAATTTGACAAGTGACTCGTTATTTATTAAATTGATTAATACTGGCCCTACTCCAAGCGTAATCCATAAAGACTCTATAATTGGTACGTTGCACGAGGTCAATGAAGTTGAAGATGTCTCGAAGAAACACACCGCAAAAAATGGAACCAACCACAGACTCGCTAGCGGGTTTGACCTTGAATGCACTTCGATAGAGCCTCAAGAGAAGACCAAACTGGAAGAGTTACTCCAGCGCTACGACCACATATTTTCGAAGAATGAATATGATTTGGGACTTGTAAAGAACGTTCGACATACGATCAATACGGGCGAAGCCCAGCCAATCAGGAAAAGACCATATCGTGTGCCTTATTCGCAGAAAGATATTATTGATACTCAAATAGACTCTATGTTGGAACACAACATAATAGCTCCCAGTCTTAGTCCCTGGGCTGCGCCCATACTACTTGTGAAAAAAAAAGACAACTCCTGGCGTTTTTGCGTTGACTACAGATCTCTAAATGACGTTACCAAAAAAGATGCCTATCCTTTACCGCGAATTAGTGAAACGCTTGACTCTCTATCGGGAGCGACGCTCTTTACCACGTTAGATCTGGCTTCTGGGTATTGGCAAATAGACATGGATGATCGCGATAGAGAAACAACAACTTTCGTTACCAATAAAGGATTATTTGAATTCAATAAAATGCCATTTGGGCTCTCAAACAGCCCTGGCACCTTTCAGAGGCTGATGGAATGTGTTCTGCGCGGACTTCAATGGGAAATTTGTTTAATATGTTTGGACGATGTTATAGTGTTTCATCTACACTTGCCGAACATTTGAACCGACTGGAAAAGGTCTTCGTCCGATTCGAGGCGCAGTAAAACAGGCGTAAAATTTATAAATCAATTATAAGTTTAAAGGGCCATAAGATCGTTTGAATTCAGAAATCGGAATTAAAAAATGGCAGCATTTGATTGGTCGTATATCCAATGGCGAGCTATGGAAAGGAAAGAGCTACCAGAAATTAAGGGCGGAGTTTTGGATAAAGTAACCGTCAAATTTTCAATTAATTATAACTGTTTATTTATGGATATTATTCGAAACTATTAGATGATATAATATTCAACAAATAAGTTTTTAATCGGATATGGATATAAAAGAAATGAACTGAAAATTTATTATCCGAACGCCGAGGCTAAATTATTGAAATGATTTCCAGTTTCAATTTCATTGTTGAATACATAAGTTTAGACATTGGTTTTTTGGATAAAGAATTTTATAATCTATGTTAATACTTCTATACCGTTAAATTTACATATTTTAATAAATCTTTTCCATTGCGCCGAATCCCATTCGACCGAAAAAGCCGCAATTTGGTGGATTTAGGATTCGGTCTAATGGGATTGTCCCATTCGACCGAAAAACCCGCACTTCTCCGGGTTTAGGATTCGGTTTTATCCGTTTATCATCTGTCAGAACAGCATGCAGTGTTACCTAACCTCACCTAACCTAACCTAACCATAACGCTTCCATAAAAAATCAAAAGGAGTAGAAAGAAAACTATTTTTTTTGCGGTCGCTCAATTGTGAATATTGCGTCGGTCGATTAGAAAAATACAAAACCCGCCTTTGGGCTAATTTCATCAAAAAAATTGGCGGAATTCGGTCTAATGGGAATTCGGTCGAATGGGATTCGGCGCAATGGGCAGATACCATTTTGATTATATCGTAAGTCATGCTGTGTATGCTTCCGAACTATCAACCCCCTTCGAAGGTACATGTTCTATGTTTTTAGTCTAGATGGAAACGTCTCGAGCAGAGATATTTGATAAACTTCTGGTTTAATTTACTACACAGTTGCATTCCTTTCTCCTTCAGTTGGGGTTTTTACATAATTGGTCCATCAAGTGTTTTAGAAAAAAATTTCCCACCCAACTCAAAAAACCCCCTTTCAAATCTCTGATTTTAAATGAAAAACTGACTTGTTCAATGTGCAATGGACACTATATCTTAGACTGAATTGCAATGTGATACAAACTTTACTGGCTTGTTAACCTGAAACTTATAACTTTGTACTTCTATCTGTCCTTTGGTTCAGCTTTGCAGTACCTGTATACTTTTACATATCGTTTAATGCAAATATGGAAATTCTATACTAAACTAACAAAAACCACCTAAATGAAAAACACTCATTACAAATCCACTGGGTTGGGCTCGGGTTTTTTCGAACCCTGCTTTCTACTAGTTTCGTATATTCAAAACGACGCTATGAGGCTTGCAACGTCGTTATATCTTGGTTTCACAGATGGCGCCAAGTTCATAGACCAAAACGTAGGAGTTCTTTTATTTTTAGGTTATTGGGCGGTGAGAGCTACCTCTATTGTATGGTCCATAATTTACAATAAGTCTTGAAATACTTTGCGGATTCTCTTACTGCCGGCTTTCTGGAAAAGTTCTACAGCAAATTGCCCCTCCTTCCTCCCAAGTCAGGGCTCTAACAATCAGGATACCTTCACTTCATATTCTACTGGAGATGATTAGCGTCCTCCAGTGGAATTTCAAAGGAGTTGGTTGTCGATTACCGGACATCATCGACCTTCTAGGTGACTTACAACCCACTATTATCGCGCTTCAAGAAAATTTTCTCCCTCCAATGGATACAATCAATCTTCATCTCGGCTATTATGAAGTTTATGAACCCTTTCTTGTGGACAGGGCTGTCCGTCGACCTTCGCCTTCTATTGTCCGTGGTGGGGTTGCCACTCTGGTCGACAAGTCTCTTCCAATAGTCCGTCTACCTTCCAGCCTGCGTCGCTATGGAGTCCCTAGCCTTCAATATTTATTCCTCGGTTTGGAAGGTTCACCCTCAACAACATCTATGATCCTCAGGATAACGCCACTAATGAGTTTTTCGACCTTCTCCTTCGGGATGTAACCACTCCCATTAATATCTTAGGCAATTTCAATGCTCATAAGATTATCTGGGGCAGCTACAAGACAGACGCACAGGGTCGCCTCGTCCCGACTTGGCTGGAAGAGCACGACAATTTGCTCCTCTTCAACAGCGGCAAGTCTACTCGTCACCCAACTAAGGGCCCTGATTGCGCACTAGATTTTGCTTTTGCGAGTGCTCACCTGGCTATCCATCTCTCTTGGTCAGTCGTACACACAGGAACCAGTGGCCACCATCCGATTCACATGGACGTTTCATCTTAAGCAAATGGTGGTCATACTGGCCCAGCTCATTGGCACGATCCTTCGGCTGACTGGAAATGCTTTCGCATTTTTTGGATGACTCCCTATCGTCCAACTCCTTGACAGCTCAAAAATGAACACAAGGTGAAAACGAATCAAGAACAAGTCGCAGAGTGCCTTGCGCAGTCTGCTAGAGCGGATACCCATCCCCAGCCATTGCTTAGCCCAGACCAAAAAAACCATCCTGACCATTTCAAGAGAAGCCACCGGAAAGACACAATGTTCCTTTCTCAAAAGCGGAGTTATACGAGGTCCTCTCCAGCCTTCGCAACACCTCCCCGTGGAATGACAACGACTCCAACCTCATCATTAAGAACTCTTCTCCGGCTTTCTGAACGGCACTCCTAGCGCTCTATAACAGCCTTTTAGCGGAGGGCGTCATGCGTTCTCATTGGAAATATGCTGTCTAGCACCCCATTCTAAAGCCTGGGAAGCCCTCCACAGATTCTGCATCTTACCACGCCATCTCTCTGCCTCTTAATCTCGGGAAAATTTACGAGAAGCTGGTTATCGGCAGACTTGTCTGGATCCTAGACCAGATCGCTGTTCTGCCTGCGGATAAATCGGAATTTAAACGTAGCCGTCGTGTGAGAGACAATTTGATCTGCCTTGCTATAGCAGCCCAAAGTGCTCTCTCTACGAACAATCACTGCCTTGTGGTCTTCTTAGATCTAAAAGACGCTTTTAGCAGTGTTCACCACCATGCGTTTTTCTACTTCAACGCCGGGATCTTACTGGAAATCTTTTTCGTTGGGTAGAAGATTTCCTCAAGGATAGGACCTAGAAGGTCAGGGTCCAGGGTGCGCTCTCAGACGATTACCTCGTCACGAGAGGCGTTGCTCAGGGCAGCTCTATCAGCCCAATCTTCTTCACTGTAATGATCCCTCAATTATGCCAAGGGGAACGCGCCTACGATATTGTGGTCTGGATCTGTGGCCAAACCCTTTGAACTTTGTACGGCTCCATGCGGCAATTGCTTGATCACATCGCGACTCAATTGTCTTTTTATGTTATTCTTAAAAGAGACTATCATCCACGGAGATCTCACTATCAGCCTCTATGGGACTTAATTAACGAAAGTCCCCTCTTGTAGGTGGTATTTTCGACGACCGACTCTCATGGAAGCCTCACGTCGATTCTCTAGCCTTGTCTTTTCTCAAGCGCCTCCTCCTTCGGCGTACTATCTCACCGTCCAGTTGGGGTGCCAGAAAGGAAGTGCTAAGTATTTTGTTCACCCACCTCATTTGCTCCAGGCTGGATTATTCCAGTACCCTCTATGCAGCCGCTACTCTGCTCGCCACTTAGGACATAGTCCAAAACGCCGCTCTACGGGTCATCCTTGGTGTGCGCGGGTTAAGCCCATTTTCCTGATGGAAGCTTAGGCCTCAATTCCGTCGCTAAGCTTTCATCGATATCTTTGAGACCTCCATTCCCTTGCTCCATGCGGTGCAGCGGATACTCAAGACTTTTATCCCTCTTTTCTGCGAGACAACCTGCGTCAACTGGAAGTCATTGAACAGGGAACACAATTTATTCTTGGTGTTTCATTCCACAATGGGTCATTTTCCTTCCCCGTCAACCCTCAGTCGGAACCTCCCAAGGTGATGGTCATCTCATGTTGGCTAACTACTCGAAAAGGTGATCTCTGCTCTTACGCGCTGCGAAAATTGTTCCTTTCGAAGCACGAAATCTACAGTGACTTGTCTCTCGCCCACGACTCGGGAGTCATGGGTGCTGCCTTCGCCATTCCTCCTATCGTGGTTGGCACTTTGTCTTTGGTGGATCCCTGCCATTCTATCAATAGGATAGAGCTGTAAGCCATTCAACCGGCACTTTGCTCCGACTGCAAAAGCGTCCTAACTATGTTACACACGCGTTCTAATCAGGGTTGGAAAAAAGCCGGATTTTTTTGAAAAAATCCAGACCAGTGGTTTTAATTGGCTATATCTGTTTTTTTTTCGGTTATAACCGGCTAAAATATAAATAGTACCTTTTACGTATGTAAGTAGAAATTGTCTGCAGTTATTGTCGTAAATAAGAAACTAAACAAATAAAGTGAAATAACTATATAAAATACCTGAATTCTTTTGATTTCCTCGGGAAATTCCCCCTAGTTTTTGTGTATGACAGAAGCGAGGTAGCGAACTTTGAAACTTTAAACCTACCGAAAAACTGGCAAAAGTAAACCGGTTTCTAAATATGAAACAAAAAATAAACTAAATTTCTAAATAAAACTATTAATTTACTAAAATATTCATATTGTAATTTTTTTTAAAAAAATCCACAAAAATCTTGATTTTTTACAAGTGGCTATATTCGGATTTAACTAGGTGGCTATAACCGGTATGGCTGGTACTATGCCAACCCTGGTTCTAATGATCCGGAAGTCACCGCTATTCTTGACTTGTGCGACAGGTACTCCTACCCAGTGACTCTTTTGTGGTGTCATGTTGGAGGGGTGGGCAATGAAACGTCTTGCGGATGTCACTAACCTTCCACGTCCCTCCCGGCTTTACTCTCCGAATTTAAATCTGCTTGCAGTAAAGTGGCTACCATTGCTTGGTGGGACTCCTAGCAGGCGCTAGCCTCCTGCAACGCGCTCAGGGATGCTAAATCTAATCCCGACTTTCGCGAGATTATGCGGCTTCAGCTCCCCAGGCGGGATGACACTCTTTTGACGCGTCTCGGCTGCGGACGCCTTCCCACGAAAGCGACTCTCTTCCGCTTTAATTCGTGTAACTCGGACAGCGAGGTCGTCTTAGTACTCTGCATAATAGGGTTTTCCCCTGGTGGTGTTTTGCTCGCCGCTTTGGGTAGTGGGCTGAGCGGGGTGGCGGAGTGGTAAGCACATTCGCGTCGCAGCAAGTGGAGCCGGGTTCGATCCCAGCTTGTGGCACTGGATTAGAGAGCTGCATTTGAAGAAAAAACGTTACCATTCCCGACCACAAAAATACCATTCCCATCCCATTTCCATACCAATTTTGTCATTCACGACCAATCCATTCCCGTGAACTTTCAAAAAAATCCGTTCCCGAAAAAATAATCTAATTCCCGCCCATTCCCGTTCCATTCCCTAAATTGCTAATTTTTCCCATTCCCGAAGCAATTAATTTCGAACATTATAATAACACCAAGAATGTATTAAAGTATACTTCGGGAGAACGATTACGTTCCGAAGATCAACGGAATGGAACGGACACCATGGACGTCCTTTTCTCAGCCTCGTGCGTTTAAAAATGGAAAACGTCAACCGCGTCAGTCTCAATAATGTAGCTTTTACGAGGTCAACGAGATACCGGGACGCTTTGATTTATTATAACACGTTCTAGAATTTTTGAAAGTGAAAATAAAACTATCTTTTTCATCTACATACCACCTTTCACCTCTGGACTTTACCAGTCGCAAGCAAAGAATACTCGTCACCGTGGGGATTCAGGGGAAGTCCGTGAAGTCACGGCCTGGCATACGCGTACGCGTACGAGAAGCTGTAGGTGTAGGAGTTATCGGCGCAAAGCGCTTGTAAGAAGATACACCCCCATAATAATGAAATATTTACATTGGATTCGCCCGTTTCACTCGAACTCAATTCTATTTAAGGGGGCCAATTACTTAGTACATTAGGTATATAAAATGGGGGAAAATCCTTTCCCGTCCATTCCCGTGGCCAAATTTTCCATTCACATTCCATTTCTATTAAAATAAATGATTTTTCTTCCATCGCATTCCCGAAAAATAAATACTGATACAATTCCCGTCCATTTCCGCGGGAATCCCGCGATAACCATGGTAAATGGTAAAAAAACGATTCCATGCAGCTCTCTACACTGGATGAAAACTACGAAAAACTCCTTCTGCGATGAGTTTGCAAGTTCTCTCCTCACTGGTTAAAGGGGTTTCACCCCGAGCTCTTCGGTTTCTCCTTCCACAAAAACCTGTAGAGGTTAACGGTGATAATTATTGTAGGGAGCTGTTGGCTCGTGTGGCATGAAGGGCTTGCCACCGCCCTCCTACGCATTGTAACCCGGCCACCTGAATTAATGGCTTTAAAAGTTACTTGATGACTAAGGCCTAAGGTGGTACCTTTCAGGGGGGCATGCAATGGAAACCAAAAAAAATTGTACATACAACCATACAACCCCATCCCCCCCCCCTTTGTTTACGGCCCTGGCTGACTGTTTTCCCCGAGGTGCTGATCATTCCTCGTTATCGGTGTACAGAGCCGTACCTTTGATTGTACTAACGGACCATTGGACTACGTGGATAAATAAAATGGCTGTGAACCCGAAGCAACGTAAAAGATGAAGTCAGCCAGGAATGGGTAAGATTGGCGTTTAGACAGCTAATCCCGAGAGTTTCGCGAAAGAAAATTAAAGTGGCCATTTTGAGCTAACGTCCCGTTGGAGGCGACCGTATTCGCGCCAGTGAGATGGCCTTAAACTAAAAGTGTTCAATGACTGCCACTTTACCTCTCACCCGAGATTCAAAGTTAGTTAATAATAAGCTAGGATAATACCCAAGGCACCTCCTTAGGTCTTAGGACTTATAATGCTTTTAAATAGGTGGCCGGGTACAATGCGTAGGAGTGTGGAGGCAGGCCCTTCACGCCACGCGAGCCAACAGCTCCCTACACTCACTATTACCGTTAACCTCTACAAGTTTTTAAGCTTATCAGTATTTGGTTAGGGTAATATGTTTTTTCTTTTCTTTATTTAAAATAAATAATTTAGTTCCTTGCCATTCTTTAAACTGGCTTGGTAATTTCTACGTATAATCTTAAAATTCCCTAGATATTAAAATTACAATTGTTAGTCAATATTAGAAAATCCCCTAGACAAACTCCTTGTGATTTTTATACTCCTTGACACCCAATTAGTTGTTTGACACTAGCTAATCCACAGTGTTTCGAAATCGACTTTTTAGTGACAAAACTAAATATTAACTCAATATAATAAATGTGTATATATTTTAAATTGTTGATTTAAGTTGTATCCGAAAATATAAATTATATTTCGTTACCTACCACCAGAAGGCCAAACGTTCCACCTACATGGAATTTCACTGAATTTCTTTTTGCAAAGCGTGTATAGAATTATGTTATACATAAATTTAAAGTTTGGTGAAATTCGATTGAACAGATCTTCTATAAAATGCAATCAAAGGGCCAATTTTGACCAAAATACGGCTTTTTCTAAAGGCTTTTATCAACAAGTTGCAAGTTGTTGCAAAATATTTCATCACCGCCTTGTAGAACCGTTCCCAATTTTTAAGATATATCAAGTTTTATCACGTTTAGAAATATTTCTTGAAATAGCTAATTTATGGTGTCTCTGTACATCTTGTTTGCCTTTTCGTTACTATAAAATCAATTAAAATATATTTATTATAATGAGTTTATATTTAGTTTTCTCACTAAAAAGTCGATTTCGAAACACTGTGCAATCGTAGATCATACATGAGCACTCCGGGCAAATAATAAATTGTAGCAGGGTGGCTCATAGTGATGGTTGGGATGTCCGTCGATAGGCTTTAGCCGATCAAAGTGTATCTAGCCTTACCCAAACAAACGCTTGACTCTAAAAACCTCTTTAGATTTTAAATTTTATTTGGGAATCTTCATGGCTCTTTATATTTCTAACAACTTAATTTTTACTACGACTTAAATGGTACATTAAATAGTTTACTTCAATGGGTTTTAAGATAAGGAAAGTTACAATTTGCCATTGTAAGGCAAATGGTGGGGACTTCTATAGAGTATATACATGATAATTAAGTTCATATTTATATTTAACGTTTATTAAGGAAAACTATATTATATACAAAATACATAATGGGAGCTTATTCCTTCTTGTTAAACATCTTCTTGAAGTCGCACACGTCCTGCAAAACGAAATTCATTTGTATAAAAGTAATTCTGCTGCTATTATGAGATAAAAATTATCTAACTTTTCCCAATTCCTTAGCTTTTCCAAACAACTAAATTAAATAAATTAATTAATTATGACATGAGTTATTAATGAAAAGAAACGTAATGATTAGATTTCGTGTTATCTTACGGCTTTCTTAGCTTCACAGGCCTTTAAAAAACGATTTATTCGTCAATTAAAATTCAAAGAATTTATATAGTTAATTGTGTAAAATTTTAAGAATTTATTACATACCTTCTTAAAATCCTTGTCAGCCTAAATTTTTTATTTTTTAAAAAAGGTTATTTAATTTATATCTAGTTAATTTTAATAGTCAAGAACATACTTCGAAGTCGGTACAGATTTTGTCGCAATCTCCCTTTAGAGGCTCGAGTTTCTGTAATATTTTGATAAATAGGCATTAATATACAGGGTCTTTTTTTTGCTCGGAAAAGTGTTTTTTTTCAAAAACTATTTATAGTACCGATTTCAAATTTGGAAGGTCAATTCTCTATACCGGGGGACATCAGTTTGAGAAATTTGAGCGTTTTCGGTAATGTTTTTCACCAATTTTGAAAAATTATTTTTCGACCACTAGGTGCGAGATAAAAAATTTCTATTATAAAGTTGTAGGCCGTCATCGAAAACCCTTAAAAATTGTTCACTCGACGAAAAACAATTTATTTATCAGTGAAAATTCGAGCTTGAAAAATTTACAAGTTGGTGAAGCCAAATTACGATTGTTTGAAACGATAATTGAAACCGAATTACCTAATCCAGTTGAAACTTTGGTTAAAAAAACGACCGGATTTAAAAAACACGAGGCTATAGGACAATCCTAAACATGCATTGGGTATTTAAAGGAAAACTTTGGGAGATTATTATCAGTGTTTGATAATATTCAGTAGCTGAGCGTACCGAGATAGTTGCCATTTACTATGGAGAAGCAGCGCAAAACCTTAGAAGAGTGACTGAAATCTTCGCAGAAAGACATTCAAATGGAGCACCATCTGTAAATACAGTAAGACGAGCAATTCACGATTTCAATCAATTTGGTAACTTGCAACCTAGGTTTCGCGGATTGGGTCAACCGGATTTAGACTTCGAGAACAATGTACTTGCGTACTTTGTGGCATATCCTCGTCACAGTTGCGCTAATGCCGCTGCTGATTTGGGTTGTTCTGCAAATCGTGTGTGGAAAATTCTTCGTAAGAATCGCTATCACCCATACAGAGCTACGCTCCACCAAGGACTAATTGACGGAGACCATCAAAGACGTTATGAATTTAGCAACTGGTTACTAAATGCTGTCCAAGAAGATAGACAATTTTTGCGCCATGTTTTGTTCTCCGACGAAGCGTCATTTTCTAGAGATGGGCCCTTTAATCATCAAAACAGCCATCTTTGGTCTGACATCAACCCACATTGGGGTTTTGAATATCATCACCAGGTTCAATTTGAACGGGTCAATGTTTGGGTTGGACTTGTTGGAAACCGTTTGATTGGTCCCTTTTTCCTGCCGACGAACCTCAACGGCCAAAGGTATTTACATTTTCTACAGAACGAACTGAGTGACGCAATCGACGACCTTCCATTGGCTGAAAGACGTCAGTTGTGGTTTCAGCAAGATGGCGCCCCTCCGCATTTTTCCCGGCAAGTAACTGAGCACCTCAAAAACGAGTTTCCTGAAAGGTGGATAGGGAGAAATGGTCCAGTGCATTGGCCAGCAAGGTCACCTGACCTAACACCGCTGGATTATTTTCTCTGGGGATTCGTTAAAGCAAAGGTATACGCCACGCCCATTGAAAATAGGGAGGAACTCATTAGACGAATAATCAGTGCTTGCCGAGACGTCACACCAGAAATGGTAGAGAAAGCGTTTGAGAACTTAATTGTCCGCGCACAAACCTGTGTTGCAGCCAATGGTGATATTATTGAAAATGTTTTGTAAAAATTTATGTGAATAAAATATCTGCATTTAAAAACCAAACGTGTACATTTTTTCAAGTGTGAAAACTCTACTACGTTTGTATTAGACTTGTTCCCTTTTCAATTATCGTTTCAAACAATCGTAATTTGGCTTCACCAACTTGTAAATTTTTCAAGCTCGAATTTTCACTGATAAATAAGTTGTTTTTCGTCGAGTGAACAATTTTTAAGGGTTTTCGATGACGGCCTACAACTTTATAATAGAAATTATTTATCTCGCACCTAGTGGTCGAAAAATAATTTTTCAAAATTGGTGAAAAACATTACCGAAAACGCTCAAATTTCTCAAACTGATGTCCCTCGGTATAGAGAATTGACCTTCCAAATTTGAAATCGGTACTATAAATAGTTTTTGAAAAAAAACACTTTTCCGAGCAAAAAAAAAGACCCTGTATAAAATCGATATCAAGGTATATATCAAACCTTTTCGCATTCCTCGCCCATTTTCTTGAGCATTTCAGCCTTTTTGGCCTTTCCTGTGTACATAATGTTCAATATTTAATAACCGAATATAATCTAACTTATTTTATAGCCGTTTCAAAAGGGATCAACGTATAGTATGGTCTACGGTATGCAATTAAAACTCCACTTAATGAATACCCAATAACTCTTATAAAATTACTACCATAACTATATACTTAATTGTTATTTTTATATTAACTGCTTCGAAAGCTAAGATTACTAGAAACGTCAATTTCACCTAATTATTAATTATTTTTTCATTTTAACCGTTTTCTTTCCAATGAGATTTCTCGGGTGTTGAGAATTCTTTACGAAAACAACCTGAATTCAAAAACGGGATTTTTTTCTATTGACGTAAGATTGCACACCATATATATCTAAGGATTTCTTGTTTTGCAGCTCGGCTTTACTAAACTACAGTGGAAATTCCCTTATTGCATATTGCCAAAGCAGATCGAGGGAGTGTAGCCATTATGTTTCTTGGGGAAAACGCGCATTGAAACAGTATACCCATAGTTTTGCGTGGTGCTAACGCACAACGAGAGCGTAATATCATTAAATCTAAAAATTTTCGACTGAATCTTATCATTTACTATTATGTCCAAATTCTGCTACAATTAGGTTGATTAAAGCTAGGAGCAACAAACACAGCACTCCACACAAGGAGAACGCAACCCGTCAAAAGTCGTGGATTTTCTTGCGTACAATATTCATTGGTCGTAAAACGTGCAGCGTAAAGTCTCGACCAATGAAATTTGTACACAACACTACCTTAGCGTGTTTAAAGACTAGCTGCGTTCTCCTTGCGTTTGTTGCTCCTAGATTAAAGTAACATTAAATTGTGCTTACCCTCAGCGGAACAACATTTCTTGACGGACTCTTCAGTGCATTCCTTGTGGGCGACGGCCAGAGCCACACAGGCAACCACCAACAGGCAAACTAAAATACACTTCATGGTGATGATATTTTGTCTCGAGGAAATTCTCAAAGTGAACGCTATGTCAAACGGACCTCCAATTTATACTAAATTTTGTCAATTGCGTAACAATGGCAGCAATATTAACGCGTGTTTTCACGAGGACATTTCGCAAATTAACGATGTTACGAATATAATAAGGTGAATAAATAGTAGTGTTTTTAAGTAGGTGGGTTTTTTTGGTTAGCAAATGATCATCGGTAATATCTAGTGCAACGTCGCTATTCAGATATTTGGCTAGCCCACTTGAATCATACTTGTCTTATCGATTGAGACAGGTGCTGGCTCTAATGCGTGTCATTTGGCCATTTGCGTGTTTTTGGACGTTTTGTTAGAAATTGGTACACGGTGAGTTAACCTTGGAAGAAGTTGTTACATTGTTTTCAAATATTTCTACATCAAAAAGATAAAACGAAAACTTGCAAAAAATTTAAAAGATTGTTCGTCATAATTTACATTAAATAAAAATAAAATATTTTTATAATTCTTGAAAATAAATCTTACATAAACTGTTTAAATAATATAAATCTCAATTCTTTTTTATAAACGTTTGATCGTTAGTTTTCGAAGTCCTTTCTTTATTGTAGAATATTGTTTTAGATGAAAGTCGCTAGATTTCTTAGACCTAAGTTGTCTTGAGTAATAGCCTAGCTGATTATTATTAACTGATATGTATATTATCGTCCATAGCAATATTTTGATTAAACTCTCTAGTTAAATAAATGTTACACTTGATATTAGCCGGCAATGAATGGAATGTTTAATAAATAGGGTAAATATAATTTGCAGATGGGAATAAAGTTATCTGAAAGAAAAAATTAACTTTTTTCGGAAAATGCTTTCAATATTTTTAAACGTATTTTATGAAAGACTTTTCTTTAAAAAGAGAGCGGAGATAAAATTATTTTATTTTATCAATTAATAATATATTAATTATTATTAATATTGGCTTTTGTTCGAAAGGTTTTAAAGCAAGTTTCGAATCGACGTGAAGTAACTATTTTTTCAATGGATGTCGCTAGCGTCTAAATAATAAAAAAAATATAAATAATCAGCTAGGCTAATACCTAAGGCACCACCCTAGGCCTAAGTCATCGAGCGACTTTTAAAGGAGTTACTTATAGGTACCCCTCGCGTTCATTGGATCGTTTGTAAATTGGTCAATAACCCAAATAAAAGTTATTTTAAACATTCGTTTTACACGGGATATATAATTTAGGTAAAAGTCCACTAAATAATGTAAAAGTATAATTATAATGCTCTACTCAGCCTCTACAATGGCTCTCTGACGAGGTTATCATTTGCCATTTTTTAATTTTAGATTCCTTTACTATTAATAAATGGCACCACGCTCTCCAATAAAAACGCATTTAATAAAAAATTGTATAGATCCATGTCCATCCCTAAAAACTGGGGCCTTACATAATACAGGGGGCAATGATAGAGCCAACAATTGCTATTATACACGCTTTTAAACTGGAATCAGTACTTATCGAGTGGCTAATCACTTCCTAAAATGCTGTACACCGATTACGGGCATAAGAAACTGAGTACAGCCTTTGGAAATGGGATTTCTGTAATCAGTTACGTAATCCGTTTAGTACAGTCAAAGCTACAAGTTTGTAACCTATTGTGGGGAGTTAACAGCCGGCAGCCCCTCGGTATTTATTTGATAATTAAATATTTTTAAGTACTCTTGCGATTACTGGTAAAAATAAGATTAAGTTAATGTAGTTTCTAATATATTTATGTGTGCAAAATTAGTTTGAGCAAGTGATAAACCTAATTTGCGCAAAGGTTGCATATTCTGCTACAATTATTTCTAGCCAAATTTTAGCTCGGAATTTAGTAATTAATTTTTAAATTTTAAAACTAAATTTTCTCCAAAGGTTGCGAAGGGAAACTTAAAAATGTATTAAATGGACTAATTTTAACGTTTACTAATACATGTTGTAAACATTTATAGTAATCTACACTCGTCTCTTGGAATGAATCGCGTGTAAAACATGCTCCAAAATGAATTTTTCCAACCTTTAAACTAGTTTTTACTATTGCTTGAAATATCTTACGACTTTGAAATTTTTCCACGTTCTAAATAAGCTAAGATCTATCGAATGACCCCAACGAAAGATAAAGTATCTTCACCGCTAGGAGTCGCAGCTACGTCACTCTCCATTATTTCCTTACTATTGAAATGTTTCTATTATTTGTAACAGACTATTTTTCTAATTTTTTACAAAATTTGGGCTCTTAGAAACACTGTGCTGCTTACTCTACTTAATCCACACGTCATCTGATGGCAGAAACGATGTAAAACATTCTTAAGGTGTCAATTTAAAAGTGATATTGAATAATTTTAATTTGTCAACTCCAATTTTGTTCTTTTACCTTAATCCAATTTTGAAATGATATACTTTATGTGTTGGTTCTTACTTTATTGTAGGCATTCTTCATTGTACAAAAACATTGAAATTTTATTAATTATAAATCGTATATTTTATTAAACTTTAATTATAGAATCCCATATTACAATTAATACATAATTTGTGTTTAATGTTTGACTTCCCACATTTTGAAATCACACACGGCCTGTTCAATGGAAACCATTTAGAAAATCATATTTTCAACGAGGGGTAGATCACAGGTTGTCTTAATAATTAAGATTAAATGTAAATATTATTTATTCATTTTTCATTTTTACTCAATTGATTTTAGTCATGATTTCCTAATGATGTAGAAAAGGTTTCATGATTTAATCATTTAAAATCTTTATACTTAAAAACCTACTAATTTTATTTTAATCAGATTTTATCATGATTTATTAATACGAGAATGTTCTAATAATCAAACAAATGATCTGCCCTCGATTTCCGTTTCAATTATCAGCTTTAAATTTTCTTACTTTTCCCAATTGCTTCGCTTTTCCCAGCAACTAAATTATACAATTTTAATAGTTATCGATTATTAAAAAAATATACGAAGTTATGAGTAGTATTTTTGTTATCTTACAATTTTCTTGCTTTGACAAGCCTGTAAAAATGCAATTAATTAATTAATTTTTATGGATTTAATAATGGCAGGCATTAAAGACCCGTCTCCTTATTACACACCTTTTTATAATCCTTGTGGACCTAAAAATTTCGGTAATTTTTAAAAATGAGGATTGTTTTTTAATATTTACTTTTTGCGAAGATTTAATTCAATAACATACTTTGAAATCAGTACAAATCTCGTCAAACTGTTGTTCCAACGGCGCCAGTATCTAAAACATTTGGTTGAAAGACAAATTTATTTAAAATCTCGCCCTTCAAGATATTAGCCTACCTCTTTGCAACCTTTTCCCATTTTCTTGGTCGTTTCTGCATTTTTCACCTTTCCTGTGCACATAATTTTGTATTACATATCAGTGAAGGTTATAACAGATTTTGTTGAAACTCGGGGGTTAGGTCAAATTTATCAATTTGGGTAAGTTTTGGAAAATATATATTTTTTTAATTTTGGAAGAATTTTCACATGGACCATTTTTTTGGTGGAAAATTAGTTCAAATCCGATATTGCAATTAATGGTCGCACTACGATGTTCAATTTTTTTCACGAAACAATGCGATAATATTCAATTCTTAAAGGTCGCAAAAGCACGATAATTATTCACACGAAGGCTAACAATTTGGGTTCTTCAAATTTGATTATTCGAATATTATTATTCTTAATGATCTTGATTTGCACTCGTTTGACGTACGACAGCCTCATGCTACACTAATGAGATCACATCTGGTTACATCTTGGCTTTGGGAAGCTTCGTGAACTATTTATGTTGAGACAGCTATCTAGTGTTGGGTAGTATTTTAAATACATTATCAGTATTTCATACTTTATTTTAATAACTATTTTAAATTATTTCGTATTTTATTTTAAATACATTTTCAGTATTTCATATTTTATTTTAAATACATTTTCAGTATTTCATATTTTATTTTAAATACATTTTCAGTATGTCGTATTTTATTGTAAATACTATTTTAAATACATTTTCAGTATTTTGTATTTTATTTTAAATACTATTTTAAATACATTTTCAGTATTTCATATTTATTATAAATACTATTTTAAATAAATTTTCAGTATTTCGTATTTTATTTTAAATTCTTTTTTGATAAAGTATTTTATTATTTTATTTTAAACACTTTTTTCATAAAGTATTTAGTATTTTATTTTCCATACTATTTCGTAGTATTTTATTACATGAAGGGCTAGCCACCACCCTCCTACGCATTGTAACCCAGCCACCTGAATTAATGGCCTTAAAAGTCACGACTTGGGCCTGAGGTGGTGCCTTGGGTATTAGCCTAGCTGATTATTATTCAATTATTATTCATATAACAATCCAACATATTAGTGTATTTTTGTGAATCTTTCCCATATTGTTATAGTGGATTTCAATTGTTTTTAAATACGCAGCTGCGCGAGAAAAACGGCGTAGTTCCGGTGAGTTCTCTACCGATATCGCGTCGAATAAAGCGACTTGTGTTTAGAAGATAACGTTATTTCTTGCTCATTTCAGCAGTTTTATCTGTTATGTCAAAATGAATACATCTACCCCCGATTCAGAATGATAATTTTCCTAAAATTTTAAAGGATCATTTTTGAAAATAGTTAGCTTAAATAAAATTACTTTCAACGTTAAAGCAAAATGTATGTTTTGTCCCAGTACTTATAGAAATAACTGTACTACTCTCTCGGCTCAAACGAATGCAATATCAAACCTTTTAAAATATTCGTAAACATATAATCATTTCAAGCAATTATTGTTACTTAAAGAAAATGTTTCTAAATGGAGTATTTTGTATTTTTAAATTCTAAAATAAAGTATTTTATTTTTATTACGTTTTTCAAAGTGTTTTAGTATTTTATTTTAAATACGTTTTTCAAAGTGTTTTTAGTATTTTATTTTAAATACGTTTTTCAAAGTGTTTTTATTGTTTTATTTTAAATACGTTTTTCCAAGTGTTTCTAGTATTTTATTTAAAATATGTTTTTCAAAGTGTTTTTATTGTTTTATTTTAAATACGTTTTTCAAAGTGTTTCGAGTATTTTATTTAAAATATGTTTTTCAAAGTGTTTTTAGTATTTTATTTTAAATACTTATTCTAGCAAGTATTTAGAATTTTATTTAAAAACAACATGTTGTTGTGTTGGGTCGTCGTACACCGAGAGTGTACACTTAGCGTTGGTGGCAACAATACGTATCAAAACCGTGTACCGATATTGTTCTGTGGCGCCAAAACACATCAAGAGAGTACCAAAAACGTTATTGGCCCTAACGCAAAGGAGTATACCAATCATGCAACAACAGCGTAGTAATTACAAATCGACTAACTTTTGGTGCCCTTATTTCCAATGAATCTTACCATCTGCACATATGACTCCCTTTTTTAAAGGCAGTTTTTCAACGGTATAAATTTTAAAAGTCAAATGAAAACCTTACCTTCCTTGGAACAGCAATTCTTCAGGGACATTTCGGTGCATTCTTCAAGGTGGGCGACGGCCAGAACCACGGAGCAGACGACAGCCAACAGACAAACAAAAGTATTCTTCATAGTGTCGATATTTGGTTTCGAGTAATATCTCAAAGTTAAAGTTCTCTATTTTAAACTCTTTCAATCGAAATTACTATTTCGTTAGAACTGGTTATTATTTTTTATGGAATTTGAGAAATGTGTAGTGTTATGAATATTATAAGGTGAATAAATAAAATAAGTGTTATCAAGAATGTATTTAAGTTACTAGATAATATTAAGCTTCTGGTTTCACAATACGCGGGAAAATAGCCTGCTGCTTAAGAATAGTTGCCTTCCTCTTACCGGGAAAAAAGGGTAAAGGTTACACGAGAGAAGGCAGAGGGGCGTGGTTATTCTTACGTGAATCACGAGGCGAAACGGCGACAAACAACATATTCTCTGTTCACCTAAATATATTTTTGGAGTTATTTAGCACTTTATTTCTTGACATAAGGAATACGCATCGGATGCTTTTTTGTTATTTTCACGATTGAGGTAAAACGCGTGTTTTACTCGTGACAGGTGTCGGTTTAATGCCTGCCATTGTTTCATTTGTGTGTTTTTCGAAGGTTTGTTTCGAAATCGTTATGACACATTGACTTTAAAAGGAGTCAATCGGTTCATTTTGCTAGAATGGATTTCCTCAAAAGAACGAGTAAATATTTATCTATTTGAATGAGATAATTTTGATATCTAAAATTATGTAACGAAAGTAATCCAGAACTAGAACCATTTTGTTTTTGATAACCATTTTTATTCAGATGTACATTGACTTGTTTTTAACCATTTGAAGTTTAGTTCTTCATGGCTTCTTTGGCTTTAGCGACGCAGTCGTCCTATAAAATAAAATAAAATTTAAATAACTATAAAATTAAAAATAATATTAATATTAATTAGAAATGGAGTGGTAAATGATCCTTACCCCAATGGCTTTCTTTATATCTTCAATTAACTAAAATTAAGCATTAAACTATTAAAATATATATTTTAAATGATGAATAAATTCTTTAAGATACTTACAGCTTTATGAGCTTCGCACGCCTATCGAAAATTTTCAATTTAGCAATTGTAGTAAATAAATTTAATTTAAATTACTTTTAATGAAAACCTACCTTGTTCCAGTCTTTATCCGACTAGTTCAAAAAATAATAGTTGATAAGTTTTGCAAACTTAAAAAATCATTAATTAAGATTACTCTATTTAACGTACTTCGTATGTTTTGCAGATGGCTCGTCCTTTCCCTTCGAATGGTGCGGCTTTCTGTGAATTGTAATATTGAATTAATACGCTTTAATTAATTAATCCCTTAAACAATTTATTTAATATATAATTTAATTACCGAAATGCATTCAGCGCCTACGTTAGCAGCAACTTTGTCTCTCATAGCTTTGCCTAATGAAAATAATTTCCATTTTATCATTTTTATCTATTCCATTCGTAACCATAAACCTAAATCTTCGTGTGTTATTCTTTTTTTAAGGAAGTTTCACTGAGATTTATTTCAATTTTAAAAACTCGTATGTCAACCTATTGAAAAGAATCCACAGTTAAATTTTAAAAATTGAAATAACCTCCACGTGCAATTCTTCTATTTTTAAGGAATTTAATTGAATATTTGACCTAAAATAAATTCGTTCGAAGCCTTAGAAATGTATCTTTACTTTTAAAACTTTGGACAATAATTACTTATTTTAATATAATTACTTAATTATATTTATGTCAAAATCTTAACCAATGAATATAAAAACACATTATAATATAATTATTTGTTATATCGAGGGGTTTTATACAACCATCTTAAGTCTTCTAGGTATAACAAAAAATACGAAAATCACCATTGACCTCCGGAATTAGAAAGGCCAAAAAAAAAGGGAAATAAAACAATAATTTGTGGGAAAGCTTATCTAATCGTAAACTTGGAAAATGCTTATCATATAAGCCATCCTCGTCTGGTCTCTCTTACCCTCAGGACCGCATGCCTTTTTGACCTTGTCTTCGGTGCATTTCATCTGCGCATGGACCAAGCACAAGCTGACGACCACCAGAATGGAAACTACTAATCCCTTCATATTCGTTATTCGTTTAAATTGAAACTGGTCGCAAATGATGCCAAAACAGCGCTGATTTGCTCTTTTTATAACAAAAATCTAAATAGCGACTAACAATAGTGAACCTCTTTCCAATGTAGGCAAATCCTCAACCAACCATGCTGCTCAAACATAATTTCAATTATTTACACCTCAACACAAAAGGAATTGCCATTCCCAGAAAAGATTTCGCTCCGTTTGCTCCCAATAAATAATATATTTTCATTGTCATAATTTTAAATGTTTTGTTAAATAAAAGGGTACAATTATGACAACTTATATTTTCTGAAGAGAACTCATGTGGATGAAGAGACTTTTAATGGTTGAAAAAGCCAACCCAGTCTTCTCGATTGCCGGAAATGCCCCTCGACACATTTCTTGTGAAAACTCTTAAGTATCGTAGTAACCTTGGTTAAAATTCCTATGATAAACATTTAAAGGAACTTTGGAAAAGGGCCGCACAAATGTTTGAATTTCGGAAATTAATTGGACTTTAAAAATACCAGAAATTTATTGGTGGAATCGGCTACCACCCACAGGGTACGGACGGGAGGTGCTATATGAAATTCCCAAGTTCATGTCGCCGTTAACAAACCTATACAAGGGTTTCTTGATCGTTTTGATCCTTGTCGCCATGAGAAAAATATAAAGAGTTTGCAAAATTTTACAAATGTGTACCTCTTATATAAATGTAATCATAATTATTAGCTAGGCTAATACCGAAGGCATCACCTGAAGCCCAAGTCATAGTGCGACTTTTGATTTGGGTGGTCCTTAATTTCTTCATTTGGGGTTTCCATTATGTTTAGGTTGGCTTTACGTTGGATTTAATCAATTGATTCTTTTAATCCTCTACTGATACTTTTATTCATCAACTGATACTTTTATTCACCAACTGTTACTCTTATTCATCATCTGATACTCTTATTCATCAACTGATACTTTTATTCATCAACAGATACTTTTATTCATCAACTGATACTTTTATTCATCAACTGATACTTTTATTCATCAACTGTTACTTTTATTTATCAACTGATACTTTTATTCATCAACTAAAACTTTTATTCATCAACTGTTACTTTTATTCAACAACTGATACTTTTATTCATCAACTGATACTTTTAGACAACAACGGATACTTTTATTCATCAACTGATACTTTTAATCATCAACTGATACTTTTAGTCAACAACTGATACTTTTATTCATCAACTGATACTTTTCTTCATCAACTCATACTTTTCTTCATCAACTCATACTTTTACACATTTATCTGCACGATTAGAAAAAAGCTAATAATTTATTACATCAACTGTTAGTTTAATACATAAACTGATCATTTATAACACCAGGTGTTACTTTAATACACCAGGTGTTACTTTAATACACCAGGTGTTACTTTAATACACCAGGTGTTACTTTAATACACCAGGTGTTACTTTAATACACCAGGTGTTACTTTAATACACCAGGTGTTACTTTAATACATCAGGTGTTACTTTAATACATCAGGTGTTACTTTAATACATCAGGTGTTACTTTAATACACCAGGTGTTACTTTAATACACCAGGTGTTACTTTAATACACCAGGTGTTACTTTAATACACCAGGTGTTACTTTAATACACCAGGTGTTACTTTAATACACCAGGTGTTACTTTAATACACCAGGTGTTACTTTAATACACCAGGTGTTACTTTAATACATCAGGTGTTACTTTAATACACCAGGTGTTACTTTAATACATCAGGTGTTACTTTAATACACCAGGTGTTACTTTAATACATCAGGTGTTACTTTAATACACCAGGTGTTACTTTAATAAACCAGGTGTTAATTAATACACCAGGTGTTACTTTAATACACCAGGTGTTATTTTAATAGATAAGGTGTTACTTTAATAGATAAGGTGTTACTTTAATAGATAAGGTGTTACTTTAATACAAAAGGTGTTACTTTAATACTCTAGGTGTTTCTTTAATACAACAGGTGTTACTTTAATTGATAAGGTGTTACTTTAATAGATAAGGTGTTACTTTAATACTCCAGGTGTTACTTAAATACACCAGGTGTTTGTTTGATACTTGTTTGATTTTAAATATGCTATATGACAAGTATACATAAAGATACACCAGTGCACACGAAGAAACCTTTCATTGTACTTCAACAACACTCATACCCATACATATTTCCGGTTTTATAGTACTGTTCAATTAACAACCTTTTTAATTCTTCGTGTTCTCTTGATTAGTGAAAAATGTGCAATTTGTTTAAATTCGATTGCAAATGTACTTGATTGAGTTAGCCGGTTAATGGAAAGCGCTTTTAACCGATTTAAAAAAAATGTTTATCCTCGAACGTCGAGGTAGTCCCGCCGTTGTTGTTAAAACTTAGAGAGTGTTTTGCTTAAATTCTCTGCGCAAGTCGTAAACAGGCGTTTGATATAAGTGACCCGAGATAGAAGACCGCAGGAAGAAGTGAAACGGGCCTAAAGCTGGCGAACTTGCAGGCGACGGAAGTGGACCGATTTGGCCCATACATCGCTGGGGGAAATAAACTATTAGATATTCCACAACATCACGTTGTTGATATGCTGGTGCACCACCATGCTCGAACTAAAAGTCGTCAAACATCTGCCCATGGAAGTTCTTTCAACTTGTTCGCATTTTCGTTTTGTAAGATAGCGAAGTGGGATTGCCCATTAAGATAAGGTTGAAGAAAAACGGTCCAATAAGATGATGACTGACCAGACCTGCCCTGACGTCAAGCCTAAATTCCTCTTTATGTTGATTAGGAAACTCCCAGCGAGGTTTGATATCACTCCACATATTTTGTTTCTGGTGGTGTAAAGGATCACTCCACATATTTTGTTTCTGGTGGTTTTACTAACAACACTTCCGATAACCAATAATAAGTATGTGCCAAATGTATTTAAAATTAAATTTTGTTGTGTTTACTGAGGTGATAATAGATGGTATTCCTGGCCGTAACAAGGTGCAATTTAAACGTACTTTCTACTATCAGACTCTCATGATACAGTGTTGACCGTCATGTTTTATTTAACATGGTGGAATTTATGGTTTGAGGTGAGCTCTATAACTCCTAAGCCATAAATAACTTAATAAACATAAGTATATATACTTCCTATTATCACAAAGCTGAGTATTTTTATGATAGTCTTTTTCGCTATGGATTGACAACGCCTTTAACTTTATAGCTCGTAAACTAAAAAAAAAACATATTCGGAAAATAAACCGGTTAAGCCAATCCTCAGAAACGTGAAAAATAAACTTGAAGGAGAGTAAATTTAGCTTTTTGTGTAAAGTCTACATTTTTCTAAGTTATCGCTTCACGTTTTAACAGGAATAAGCTCTCACAAATCCATAAAAGAAATCTTTGATGAATGGTTTCGGGTTCAATATAAAGTGAAGAAGTCGGTAAAATAAATATTAAAGGTACCTTAGTCACATCTTTACTGGACTGCAAAGGATTAAAATAATTAAAAGTAGATCTCATAAATAATTATTTCTTTACTCTAAACTGTTAGTCATGCATATTTTTTCGGCTTTCCCGGCGAATGGCCTTGCTTTCTGTTCAATTACTTAATTTATTTTATATATATTATAGTTAAGAAAACAAACTTTGAAGTCACAAAACTATTCATAAATAACTGAAATAATATCAAAATGAAAGACAACAACCGAAAAAATAATTATTAAAAATGAAGTGAAAATAATTGATAATACATTTTGAACTTGTCTCGCAAGAATATGAAACGAATAAGGTTTGCGGCAGCTTTCATGGCCATTTCTTTACCTACAAATGTTAATTAAAATTAAGTCTCAACATGAAAATGTTTATTATAGTATATAGCTTGCACTTTGATTCGCAAACTTAACTGTTTAAATTACAATATAACAGTGTTAAAGCCTTTTTAACCACAAATGAAATATAAATTACCGTAATGAGCTATGAATTCCGGGCTATAGCCCTCAAATTAGACGTTAATAACGGTAATGGGCTATGTAATCTTTTCTTCGGCTGACCAATCTGACATTATATACGGTATGGGGTATGGAATCCTCTTTTTGGTACCCAAACTATACAATTATTACGATAATAAACTATGGACTCCTCTCTTGGGCCCACAAATCAGGCATAATAATAATCAGCTAGGCTAATACCCAAGGCACCACCTTAGACCTAAGTCACCATGCGACTTTTGAAGCCATTAATTCAGGTGGCCGGTTTACAATGCGTAGGAGGGTGGTGGCAAGCCCTGCATGCCACGAGATCGAGCCAATAGCTCCCTACACTCACTATTACCGTTAACCTCAACAAGTTTTTACGGTATTGAGTAATGAAATCCTTTCTTTGGCGGATAATTTGGAATTAAATTACAGAGTGAGCCATGGAAATGATGGAATTATATGTTTGGTCCTCAAATTAGAGAATTTATAAGGTAATGATATATTTAATCTTTTCTTTATCCAACAAATCCGACAACTTACGGTTTGGCCATTGTCATGGTAATTTGTCGTAGTCATTTAGCATACCCTTTAATTAGCTCTTAACATTCGATAATTCGTGGTCGTCGATTAAATGACCGCGGTTAGCGTGGCGTTGCATTTTTGGGGCCCAATGCAACGGTTAAATCTCACATCTCTTGGTACGCCACGCTATCCGCTGTCATTAAATCGACGACCACGAATTATCGAATGTTAAGAGCTAAGGGTATGCTAAATGACTACGAGAAATTACCATGACAATGGTCATTTAATACACAAATTAAACGTTTAAACAAATACAATTTTAAGCACCTACACAATTTCAATCAATATCGACTAATAACGTTGCAATTCCCCGACAATCCCAACCCACATGCATCATCATTCCAAACTCTCATTAAAATAAACCCCGACACTACTACTATACAAAATCATTAAACCGATACTAGTAAAATCATATAAAAACTATTTGCCAAGCCAGCCATGTATAACTTCCCTAGTAGCACAAAAGTGGCGGCCCGTCGGCCGTCGGAAAAGAGTCCGCCGACTGTGTTGGGCAACCGTTCTTTTAGGAGTCGAAATGTCCTATCGGGCCATCACCCGTCTTGCTGTTTGGGAATTTAAAACTATCCACCTGTTTGCCGCCTCCCCCACGGCTGTTTGAAGCCTCTACCACGGCTGTTTGCCGCCTCCCCCACGGCTGTTTGCCGCCTCTCCCACGGCTGTTAGCCGCCTCTCCCACGGCTGTTTGCCGCCTCTCCCACGGCTGTTTGCCGCCTCTCCCCCGCCTGTTTGCCGCCTCTCCCACAGCTGTTTGCCGCCTCTCCCACGGCTGTTTGCCGCCTCTCCCCCGCCTGTTTGCCACCTCTCCCACGGCTGTTTGCCGCCTCTCCCACGGCTGTTTGCCGCCTCTCCCACGGCTGTTTGCCGAATCTCCCCCGCCTGTTTGCCGCCTCTCCCAGATCTGTTTGCCGCCTCTCCCACGGCTGTTTGCCGCCTCTCCCACGTCTGTTTGCCGCCTCTCCCATGTCTGTTTGCCGCCTCTCCCATGGCTGTTTGTCGCCTCTCCCACGTCTGTTTGCCACCTCTCCCATGTCTGTTTGCCGCCTCTCCCATGGCTGTTTGTCGCCTCTCCCACGTCTGTTTGCCGCCTCTCCCATGTCTGTTTGCCGCCTCTCCCATGTCTGTTTGCCGCCTCTCCCATGGCTGTTTGCCGCCTCTCCCACGGCTGTTTGCCGCCTCTCCCCCGCCTGTTTGCCGCCTCTCCCACGGCTGTTTGTAAAGAAAATTGGAGGAGGGGGGAGTGCCGAAGTATGGAAATCAGATTCCTTTGGTGGACTGTTTTCTTTTCCTATGCTGGGTTCGTTGGGGAGAGCGAACGTCGAGCTAATATTCCGGACTGAAACCGCCTCTCCCCCGCCTGTTTGCCGCCTCTCCCAGATCTGTTTGCCGCCTCTCCCACGGCTGTTTGCCGCCTCTCCCACGTCTGTTTGCCGCCTCTCCCATGTCTGTTTGCCGCCTCTCCCATGTCTGTTTGCCGCCTCTCCCATGGCTGTTTGTCGCCTCTCCCACGTCTGTTTGCCGCCTCTCCCATGTCTGTTTGCCGCCTCTCCCATGTCTGTTTGCCGCCTCTCCCATGTCTGTTTGTCGCCTCTCCCACGTCTGTTTGCCGCCTCTCCCCCGCCTGTTTGCCACCTCTCCCACGGCTGTTTGCCGCCTCTCCCACGTCTGTTTGCCGCCTCTCCCATGTCTGTTTGCCGCCTCTCCCATGGCTGTTTGCCGCCTCTCCCACGGCTGTTTGCCGCCTCTCCCACGGCTGTTTGCCGCCTCTCCCACGGCTGTTTGTAAAGAAAATTGGAGGAGGGGGGAGTGCCGAAGTATGGAAATCAGATTCCTTTGGTGGACTGTTTTCTTTTCCTATGCTAGGTTCGTTGGGGAGAGCGAACGTCGAGCTAATATTCCGGACTGAAACAGTATATTAGCTACGCGATAATACGTCGAAATTTTAGTATAAAACCATGCATGGATCCCGATTTACTCAGACAAGCCGTTGTGGTGAAAATAAATCTGCCAAATTTCCGTTATAAACTGTTATTTTTAATTTCGATAAGACTCCTCTTTTTCAAACAACTTTTCAATTCAAAACGTACATCGAGACTTCTTTTTACATATCACGAGGAGCGCGCTTGCTCGCGAAATAAAAGGCAGTCTTTTTTTTATATACAATACATATACATTAATTTTATTTACTGCGCGTACAAATACTAAGAATATGATACAATACATTTACATATACATTATCCAATTAAGTGGCACGTTATAATTTTCTACACTCCCCCCAGGTGATACCTGCAGTATCACCTAAGGTTCATGACGTGTCACTTCCAAATTACAAAGATGTTGAACAGCGCGTTGAATGTGTTTCCATTCGTCGTTCTTACTACGCAAAATCTGACGAGATCGTCTCTTCCCTTAACTACCTCTACAATTACACCGAGCTTCCACATGTGGCGTGGAAGCTTGTCTTCGTGGATTACGACCACGTCACCGTTTTGAAATTCACCCTTGTAATTTGTTTGTTTTGAGTGGTGGGCGGACCTTAATTCTTTTAAGTATTCGTTCCGCCATCTCACCCAGAAATTTTGCATTAAAGTTTCGCGATACTGATTTCTTTTAATCAATTCTTTCCTTGTAGAAGGTACATTCTCACGTTTATATGTTAGAGGGGGCAGAGAAGTAACTCTACGACCAAGCAAAAACTCTGAGGGGGTCAGAGGTGTAGGCTCGTTCTGATCATTGTAGGTGTATGTTATAGGCCTAGAGTTGATTTCTGTTAACGCGGTTTCGAGTTCAGTGTAAGACAAGGAGGCGTGGCCGAGCATTTTTTTTAAAGAGGTTTTCGTTGACCTCACTAGGCGCTCCCACCATCCTCCGTGCCACGCTGCTCGTTCTACGATAAATTTCCATTGAATACCCCGTATTCCGAAAAATTCTTTGAGTGACTCTGCCTTTAGGTTCTGAAAAATAATCTTGAGATCGGTATTAGCCTTTTTAAATGTTTTAGCGTTATCCGTGTAAACAGAGGTGGGGACCCCTCTTCTAGCAATTATACGCCTGAAAGCCATGAGAAACTCGTCGGTGCTTAGCGCGGGTACCAACTCCAAATGAATCGCGCGGGTCACGGCGCAGGTGGCGAGACAAATGTACGCCTTTGTAATTTCTTTTTTATTTTTAACCCGCAAAGGGCCAGCGAAATCTACACCTATAATCGAGAATGGAGGGCTTTCATCAATCCTATCGTGTGGGAGGGGTGCGGTAGGAACATATCCAGGTTTCACGCTGAGCCTTTTGCATATAGTGCAATCCTTTACTACAGTTCGCGCTATCTGCCTGGCGCTAGGTATCCAATACCTCTCTCTAAGTTGGGTAATGGTGTCGTTAATTCCACCATGAAACACTTGAAAATGGCTTCTAACAATTATCATTTTAGCGAGTCTCTGATTTTTATCTAAAATTATGGGATGCTTTTCCGCGTAAGACAGCGAAGATTCTTCGAGACGCCCTCCTACACATATTAATCCTGCTTCAGTTTTGAACCTGATTCTAGAGCTTTTCCCTCTTTAAGCCTTACTAATTCGGATTGAAAATCTTCGCCTTGTACTGATTTTAACCATAAAATTTCGGCGTTTTCCATTTCTTCCGCGGTAATGGGACCCGTAATTCTTTCTAAACCTTTGGTTCTCACTTTTGTTTTGGTAAATTTTGCGAAACGAAATATATACGCGGTTATTCTAAGGACAGTGTTTACGTGGTAGTAATTCTTTAAATTTATTACATTCTGAACCCCTAAGCCTTCTTTGGTAGCTACGACTAGAATAGGTAGCTTGCGCCTTTCTTCGGCAACGGAGGTCATATCTACTTTTTGGGGCTCGAATTTTGGCCAAGTGTTTTTAGGTCCCCTGAGGAATTCTGGACCCTCCCACCAAGTTTTATTATCAACTAAGTTTTCAGCTTTGATACCTCTGCTAGGTAGATCAGCCGGGTTGAGAATTCCTGGGCAATGGTGCCAACGTTCCTTGTCCGTAAGCTTTTGTATCTCGCTAACTCTATTACTCACAAAGGGCTTCCAATGTTTGGTGTCATCGCTAATCCAAGCTAAAGCGACGGTTGAATCCGTCCAAAAATATGTGTCTGCTAAATTTTCCTCGAAGGTACCTTTGACGTAATTTGTCAATCTCGCTCCTAGCACGCAACCTTAACTCGAGTCTAGGTAAGGACAACTCCTCGTCTTTAATTGGGGTGACTCGGGTTTTCGCGGTTACTAAGCTTACACCTACTTGACCTGAATCAGTGGTGTACCTAATATAAACCGCCGTAGCGTATGCCTTTTTGCTAGCGTCTACGAAACAATGTAACTCCTGACTAGTTATTTCCCCGTTCGCTGCTTTTAGGTAATGCCTGTTAATTTGGATTTTATTTAACATTGGTAATTCTTGGGACCAACTAGCGAATAATTGGCTAATTTCCAGGGAAAGCTGATCATCCCAGTCTGCCTTAAATTCCCACAATTTTTGAAAAAGCATTTTTGCCCTAATGGTGTAGGGTGACAACAGACCAATTGGGTCGAAAATTTGGGAGATAAAGCTAAGGAGGTTTCTTTTGGTCAATTTTAAATTCTTTAGAATTTCGATTAAATCATTCATATCGAATGAGAAAATATCTTTTTGGGGGTTCCATTTCATACCTAAAATTTTGGTATCGTCTGTCGCTTTAGTCTGCTCGAATAAATTATCTCCTTTATTATCCAACTGGTTTTTCCATAGTTCCCTTAATTCTTCCGAATTTGTTCCCCATTTCCGGAATTTCATTCCAGCTCCCTTAACTAGCTTCGCCACGTCTGTTGACGTTGCAAAGGCCGTTTCTACATTTTTCTCTCCACCCGTCAGATCATCTACATATAGGTCATTGTTTAGAGTTTCCTTAACCCTTGGATCAACATTTTCCAACTTTTGGACATGGTACTTAATTGTGCAAGCTAGTAAAAATGGGCTAGGCTTTACTCCGAAAGGGACTCGAGTCATTCTCAATGTGCTAAACTCATTGGGTTTAACTACTCCATTTTCTTCCTTACTCCATAGAAATCGCACGGAGTCTTTATCGGGGGTATCTAACGCTACTTGCAGAAAAGCGGCTTCTATGTCTAAATCTTAGAAGTAAGAGAAGTAGATCGGGGTTAAGATTTGGACCAGGCGCTAGGCAATCGTTGAGAGAGGGGTTTCCATATCCATGCGACGACGCGTCGTATACTATTCTAAGCTTGGTGGTTTGCGCTTTCTCTCTTACAACACCTTGATGAGGCATATAGTAGGTTCCTGGGGGTCTCATTTCGACCTCGCAGGGGGGTACAATTTCCACTATACCCTTTTTAAGCTGATCATCGATGATGCCTTTGTATTCAAAGGTAGTACTTTGGGTCTTTTTGAAACCTCTTTTCTAGTGTTTGCCATCGTTTCACAGCTTGCCCATAGTTATCTGGGAGGGTCTCCTTACTCGTTTCCCAAGGAAATTTCACTACATATCTATCCCCATTGTGATCTACATTTTTGAAAAACGTAACTACTGTTCTATCATTGGTGTTTTCTTTAATCTCCCTTCTGTCAATGCCTAGACTTTCTAGGTCAAAGAACGATTTTAAAGTTTCGTTAACTCTTTTTTGGCCAAGGGACACCAACATGGTTGATACTGCATTGTTGTTTTTTCCATTTATAGGACTACATTTTTGGCCCTGAATACACCATCCTAAAACGGTTTCCGTGGCTACCAAAGAACGAGTAAATCTCTCAGTTTTTCCCGTTAAAAACTCCCAATAATGGTCGGACCCTATCAGTATATCTACTTCCGGATCGACTGAATTTGAGCCTTTGGGTTCATCTGCTAATTGTAAATTTTTGGATTTCATTAATTGTTCCAAACCTTCATCATCTATTTGGGTAAATGTGTTACAGATAAACGGTACTTCTAAAGCTATAATTTCAGCTTTTCGATTGGGGTTTTCCCTGTCTCTAAAGTTACTCTGACTAAGTTTACCGTGCGTTTCGAAGAAGTTTTGCTACCAAAGGTAAATACTTCTTGATTATGAAGTTTTCCAACAATAGGCAAATTTAATTTTTTAGCTAATTCTTGCTTTACAAAGCTAGTTTGGCTTCCACCATCAAAAAAGCATTTTGCTTCCTCTACATTTCCAGGGCTGGTGGGGTCTCTAATAATAGCTAGAGCGGTTTGCATAAGGACTTCCCTTTGAAGGTTTTTACCTGGCGATATCGCTGAAACCATTGCCTTCTTTTCATTCTCTTTTCTCACTTCCGGTTTTTTATGGCAAGGGTTATTTTCGCATACGGCGAAATTGTGCTTCCTTTTACAATTTTTACAGTTTCTAAATTTCGGCCTACAGTTTCTGAAGACGTGACCCAGGCGTAAGCAAATGTAACACCTACTACTATCATTAATTATAACTTGCTTTTGATCACAAGTATAATTCGGGCAATTATTGGTTCTATGGCTATCATTTTTGCAGAAAATACAAAATATAAAATCCGAATTTGGTGAGGACACAGTGAGGGTGGAAGCGGAGGATCTAGATTGATATCCACTGTTCGCATTTTTACCCCTGGGTCTATTTAGATCATTGTCATTATTTTTTAAGAGCTCGACTTTTCCCGGCGCTACGCTAAGCAACTTAGCCATTTCTCGACTTTCTATTTGTTGGCGTACAAAATTAAGTAATTCATCGGCGTTCCATTCTATATTATGATTGGGCGTTATTTGAATGCAGAAAGCGGTCCTAATCTCATTTGGCAGGCACCTTAGCAGAGCCGGACAAAGAAACGAAGCCGTTTCGGCCGTGTTAACCCCTAGCGCTCTCAAACTTCGTAGGCTTGTCTCGCAAGTGTCTAATACATTTCTAAGCTCTTTTAAATTATGGGCGCTAGCTACTGGCTGAATATCTAGAAGTTTGTTTATGTGGGTGTGGACTGCCAAATCTCGGCGATCATATCGCTTTTTCAGTAATGCTATTGCTTGGTCGTAGGAATCATCTATTTCTTCGAATCCGATTAGCGCTTTCAGAGCGTCTCCCTCTAGATAAGACGTGAGATATATAAATTTTTCTACCTTCTCGAGATTTGGATTTCGGTCAATGGTAGCTTTAAATCTTCCCCAAAAGCTGTTCCATTTTGAGATGTCCCCGCTGAATTTAGCGATGGTTAACTGTGGTAGGCGTACCTCGTGGCTGGAACTGGTTGTGGGTTGGATACAACCAGGGTTTCCTGATGAATTGGTGCCAGGCGGTGGGAAAATTCCGGTGTGTTGCAGAGGCGATGGCGGTGGTGCGAAGACTCCGGTGTGTTGCGGAGCCGATGGCGGTGGTGCAAAGACTCCGGTCGGTTGCGGAGCCGATGGCGGTGGTGCGATGACTCCGGTGTGTTGCGGAGCCGATGGCGGTGGTGCGACGACTCCGGTTGGTTGCGGAGCCGATGGCGGTGGTGCAAAGACTCCGGTTGGTTGCAGAGCCGATGGCGGTGGTGCAAAGACTCCGGTTGGTTGCGGAGCCGATGGTGGTGGTGCGACGACTCCGGTTGGTTGCGGAGCCGATGGCGGTGGTGCAAAGACTCCGGTTGGTTGCGGAGCCGATGGCGGTGGTGCAAAGACTCCGGATGGTTGCGGAGCCGATGGCGGTTGTGCGACGACTCCGGTTGGTTGCGGAGCCGATGGCGGTGGTGCAAAGACTCCGGTTGGTTGCGGAGCCGATGGCGGTGGTGCAAAGACTCCGGTTGGTTGCGGAGCCAATGGTGGTGATGCGACGACTCCGGTTGGTTGCGGAGCCGATGGCGGTGGTGCAAAGACTCCGGTTGGTTGCGGAGCCGATGGCGGTGGTGCAAAGTTTGGGTTCATCGGCAGTTTAACTGTGGTGGCTGATGAATAACTGGGTACGGATAAGGCCTGACCGTGGGCTTTGCTTATGATTCTTTTGACGATGATTTTTATCTCGGATATCTCCTCGCGTCGTTCTAGGGCGCCATCTGTTTCTACCTCCATTTCGACTTCGTCTTGAATGAGGGCTTCCACTCGGGCGTCACTTTTAATTAGATCGTCTTCCCTCTCTAGTAGGGCGATCAAGGCATCTTCGTACTTTTCCAATGGCGTTGTTGAGTCGAGGAGTAACACTTTGATTTGGTTGATTTTCCTCGTGGCGGCTTTTCTAGCGCTAGTTCTGATGGACTTGGCGAGCTTAATTTCTTTCGAATTGGTAGGTACGTAACTCGGTATGTTGGCTGGGTTAGGAACGTTGTTATACCCGCCTCCACTGGTGGTTGGATCCGCGGCGTTTATGGTGATTACCGTGGTGTTCGGATCCGAGGCGTTTCCGGTGGTATCGGTGGTCTGGTTCGTCCCTACAACGGTATTTGTATCGGCAGGCATGATGATTTTCTAACGTTATTTCGCGACAGAATGGTTAGCTATCTTCAGTTGTCCCGGGTTTCGGCACCAAAAAGAAAATTGGAGGAGGGGGGAGTGCCGAAGTATGGAAATCAGATTCCTTTGGTGGACTGTTTTCTTTTCCTATGCTGGGTTCGTTGGGGAGAGCGAACGTCGAGCTAATATTCCGGACTGAAACAGTATATTAGCTACGCGATAATACGTCGAAATTAGCCGACACTATATGGACTCCGCGACTCACTGCCGACTCTAAAACGCCAGCTTTGTGCTACTATAGGGCTCATTCGTTGGTGGAAGAGATTTAATCTTCGGTGGGCCTTTCCTCCGGCTAAAAATTTTATATCGTAACGTGGTCATCTCAGTCCATTGGCTTCCACCGTACAAATTTACCCTGAAAGCTTTACCAGCTTTTGTGTAATTTTCTTCCGAGGGCATCTCGTCGCGCATTGGGGAAATATCTAGTTTCGATCTGAAAAAATATTTTAAGGCACCAACCTTCCCTTTCCATAAACGGGTAAGAAACGGAATCGCACCCGGTCAAAGTCTGGAAGGGCAAAATAGAGCCGCTTATATCTCCCAATTTTGAAACGGTCTTCTTTATATCAATTCGTCCGTCAAACATCTTCGCCGACAATGTGAAGCTTATTTTGTATTTCCAAACCAAATGAATGAACAGAAGGAAAATACCGGTATCCTCCGATTTAACTTGAAAATGAGTTCTTCGTTCGTTGTTGAGTTTAAGGAGATAGCTTATAATTGTGACTTCAGCCTGTTCGTGTTGGAATAAACATTGTTCCTCTCCAATAAGGAAAACTTTAGTTTCGTTGTAAGAATTAAAGATGGCTCTAATTAACTGAAGTTTTTTATCCTCACTTTTCATGATAATTTCTTTAGGGAAAGTACCGTGTCCTTTGTCCAAATAAGTTGCTTTGGAGATGCGTTTCCATTGCGTCGAGCTCGCTCGTGAGATTTTATTGACCCTTTATATTTATCGAAAATTACAAAAATTTTGTGATTATCGTTCACATATTGACATATCTTAGAAGGAAGGTCAGAAACAGTACCAAGTTTTGGCCATGAAAGCCAAAAAGAAGGTAAAGAGCTTCGTTACCATCAACCCGTTCCACATCAATCTCATTGAATTTCTCGCTTGTCAAAATTGTTAGCTTTGAAACTAATGTCGATTTCGTACCTTTTCTCAAACAAAGAGGTCGGGTCTGCCGAAAGTTCGTTCTTAAATTAATCTTCCAATTTGACTTATCTCTTATAAGATATGATAAGAAGTCGCGCATAAAGCGTTTCCATATCGTAAAGTTGTCGGTCCCCAATTTTTACCGATTTCATTGAAGCTTCCATTTAAATAAGATATTAAAAGCCAAATATCGCTAAATTAACCTTCAAATCTTAACCAAACGGCGTATAAGACTAAACAAGTTGGTAAGCCAAAATATACCTCTCCTCGGAAGAATTGTCCCTAGCGGTATTAATTTTTCGAGATGACTTTTAAAGATATATCTCCGCAATTCCGAGTTATTTACTAAAAACGTAATCCCGGTTCAATCCCGCCCGGTATAAAATTTTAATTATAATTAAAATAATTTATTCAGAATATTATAAATCAAGTAGTTACAACAGCGAGTTAAACAATGCACAATTGAATTTAACCCTATTTACGGTACAAGTTTATCAGTTAAATATAATACGAAGCCAATTTTAATGAAAGAAATATCTACAGAGGGTATTTGTATTTTTCTCGCTTACGAAATACTTGCCGCATCTTTAACGCTCATTTTATTTCAAATTAAACAGCTTAATCGGTCGAGAAAACGTTTAAAATAAATAACGAAGTAATGACGACCCAGTTAAAAACCAGACCAACATAAGTGTAAGCGCACGATATATACAACTCGATAAAAATATACGACTGAAAAACTAAATAAAATGAAAGATATTTAAAATTAAAACAACTGATCCTAATAAATCGTGAAAATACCCTCCACGCACATTTGAAATACGCAGAAGTAACGTTATACTATATCTAGTTTAAAATATTAGAGTATCAAAAAATAAAAATAACGTATAGAAATTACACAATAACAACCCAATCAATCAGACTTCAGAAACAAAACTCATAGAAAAATATTATAACGCAGTCAAGCAATCAGACTTCAGAATCAAAATAATTCATAGAAAAATATTATAACGCAGTCAAGCAATAAATTAGTTCAAATACTTAGAAATCAAGCAATAGAAAATATATTATCAAGAAGCGCAACACCTTACCATTCACAAATACGATTTTTCATGTTATTATAAAGAAACCGGATAAGCTTTTGGGCATGGAGACTGGACGATTTTGCGGGGAAAAGGAAATAAACTTAAAAATAGTAGATACAAATATAAGACAGAAAAAAACCAACAATTCCAAAGATTAGACCAAAAAGAACGTAATCTCGATCAGTTAAAAAACACAACAAACAAGATTTGACCTTTAAAATTTCATACGTAAAAAATATAGACTTTAAAAACCATTAATATACTCTTCTGCTAAGCTGAGTTTATAATTTTCTAAGAAACGTTATATACGTCGGTAGTTCTGTGGTAGAACATTCGCCTGTCATATAGATGGATTCGGGTTCGAATCCTGGGCGGCATATTTTTAATCAACAGAGAAGACGTTACATTCGATGCAATAATTTAAATGGAACACGAAATTTCGTTCTATTTTAAAAACTGAAATTTAATGCTCTGTTAATTTGTAATAAACGATTCCGCTTAAGCTGAGCTTATAATTTTCATTGAATCGTAACATGTATCGGTGGTTCTGTGGTAGAACACTCGCCTGTCATGCAGGAGGGCTCAGGTTCGAATCCCGCGCGATACGATCGCGAAATTGATACTAATATTTAAGACGAATACCGTTAAAAATTGGTGGAAACCCTGCCATTTGGACGTTGAGACGTTTATCGTAACCCTCAGCATTCGGTCCGTCCCAAAAGTCAGTATGAAGAAGTTGGAGAGCAAACACCCATACATTCAAAACGCATGCACAACCAAAACATCACCCACATCACCCACATCACCCACAACCGCCATAACTCAACATTCCCACACTACACATAAACATTACAATAATAACATTTCCAATGAAAGTAAGTTGAAACCATCACGACGGTGAGCGTTAACGAAAAAAAAACAACCCCACCAAACTGCACCAGCCGTTAACGCTTACCGTCAGACGGTGGTTTTGCCAACCTTTAAAGTTCTGCAAAAACGGTTTTTTGACTTTGCTCCGGTAACGCGTTCATAGACACACACACACACAGACACACAGACAGACAGACACACACACAGACACGATGATTGTAAAACCCCTCCTAAGGGACATAGTCCCCTCGGAGAGGTAAAAAGTTATTTTGTCTTATACGTGTAAATTTGGGAGGGGCTCGAAATTAGTTTTTTAATCTTATACGCCTCTTGGTTCAGATTTGAAGGTCAATTTAGCAATACTTGGTAAGAGCACGTTGAGACCAATCGAATGATACCAGTATCAGGTCATATCAATTTTCAAGGTCACCGGAAGTGACGTCACGTGGTTCGTATTTCCGGAAAGCCCCCATTTTGACCCGTAAGACAAACAGTTCTTTGTTACAAATCACTAACCTAATTAAAAAATACCTTGACCCATCGTGTACCTTATTACATGCATGGGCTCTTGGACTATTAAATAGCTTTAAGCCTGACGAACGATATTCTTCGATAAAACAAATTATTTGATTAAAATCATAAAATGCTTTTATCGGTGAAGCGCGAAAATGAATAACCATTGGGAAAAGTTTACTTATGAGTTTTTTGAAGTCTGACAATGAATACAACCTATTTCAAAGTATTGACACTGTTCCAAATAAAGTTGAAATTAGATTTAGCTCAGTTATTCGTCACAAACGTTTTATTTATAAAAATTAAATATACATAGGCATATCTTTTCTCAACTTTTAAGAAGAATTGCTCAAAATGACCACCATTGGCTCTTGTACATGATTCACGTACTCGTTCTAAAATTTCAGGCGTGTTACTAAAAGTCTCACAACCTTCAGCTATGCGTTGTCGCAAGCCATCAGCGTCTTGTACTTTTATCTTGTACACTTATATCTTTAAATAGCTGAGAAGAATAATAACTATAAAATCTGGAAAGTGGGCTGGTCCCAACTGCTCCGCGTCGACCCATCCACCTCGAAGGAAATGTGGCATCCAAATTAATGAGCTCTAACCTCACGACTAAAATTAGCAGGCTTTGCATTGTGAAAAAACCACATGTATCGTCTGGTTACTAACGGCACATCTTCGAGTAACTAGGGTAAAGTCGAAAATCACTCGTTGGTTTGCCCTGATTACTCGGTGATTTATTAAGCAATTGCCCCTGTTTACTTACGATTTGTAAGTAAGCCAATTATAATGTGTTAACGAACACCTGATTACTAAAGTGATTACCCCTTCGGGTATGCCTCACCATTAAGCCTGGTTGGTAGAAAAAAAAAGGTCCAACTCAATGATCGCCAACAATGCCACACAAGACGTTAAGGCTAAACAGCTGTTGGTGAGACTTAACACTTGTTGGCTACAGTTGTGATTCACGCTTCACCCACAAAAAATCCCGAATGATTTTAAACAAACACTGTGGGTAAAGGATGTTTAACGGTTTTTGCGGTAGTTTTGGGGGAGTACATATCTCTAAAACGAAGAACTTAAGGACGCATGTCTATTAGACATTTTTGATTAATAAGGACCCATTAAATTTTTTTAAAATTTGGCCGTTCTTAGCTGGTTCGAATTAAAAATAGACGTATTAAGTGGTTTTTCTGCCATTGAGTCAATCTGTTCCTATGTGTCATACAATTTCATGTACCGAATTAAATCACACCAACCTTTTATGTAAACCAGGTCTTGTTTAATTTTGATTTAATCAGGCAAGATACAAAAATATTGCTTTGTTGTAATATTATATCCTGGAAACCGGGTTTACTTTGAAATTTTTTATTGTGTATAATAACGGATTAGTTCCTGGAAGTTGAAATATCTCAGTAGCACCGTATAAAGAGATGATGATTTCCTGTTTATAAACTGGCACCATTACACTATGAATGGGTACCAGCGTGGTTGTGTTGGATGTATCTATTAACATCTTTCCCTTAGTTTCAATTGTATACCACATATTTTAAGTGTAACACCAATTTGTCCTTTAACCAAATTGATTCTTTCTTATTAAGAGAGGAGAAAAAGGTCTCCACGGAAACCGGGAGGGCAGGTCAAAAATTCAAACCATTTCGCGCGTAGCTACTTAATAGGTAGCCTTTAGTTGGTAGTCGCTTCGAAGTGACAAAAAGTAAGAAAATTATTTTTATGCTTCATTTTTTTTAATAATATTGGTGTGGGCCCTTAACAAAACCAGTTAAATTTTATTTAAATAAAATAAAATAAAATAAAGTATGACGACAGGAAAAAAGTTGTCAAATTTTATCAAATTAGGCCTTTGTGGACATGATCCATTTTACGATTACCTTCGGTATCGAATAAAATGACAATTTTCGATGTCTTTCTAATTGAACTTCTCGAACAATTTTTAACAAGGCAGTTAACCAATTTTAAAGTGGAACTAAATTCTTATTCATTTGAAAGTAGTTCAAATCAGCAAACAAACGCTCGAAACTGTTTACCTCGCGAAAAACTAAGTACAAGCGTAATGGCGGAATTGTACGGTTAATTATTGCACAAATTACTTATTTTTTCATGGTTCATATATCTATAATTGGAACTGTGCCATTGATGACGTAAGGATGCAAAAAATGTTTATAAGTTTCTATATTCGCATTTATAGATGTTTCGTTTCAGCTTTTTCGGCTCAGCTTTGTAAGCACGATTCCTCCCAAAAAAACATGTCAAACTCGTGTTTTAATGTTACACATTTTAATCACAAAGGGTTTCTGGACAAAAGGTCACAATGGATGTGCCGCAAAGATTTTGTATAAGGGCACATTGTTGCGGCTGTTAAATTCATTCGTTCAATATTTTTTATGTGTTCTTGTTTATCAATACCTTGACAAACATGAAATAAATCCAATTATTGCGAACAAATAAAACCACCAATAAGAAAATTGAGCTTACAAAATTCATTTCGAATCCAGTTAATTTAGTTTGAATTGAGTATGTATTGAAGTTGACTTCTTTAGTTAGCTGGTGGAGCGAATCTGGTAAACAATCAACTAGAAGTTGGGTATCACGATTTTCAAGGCTTCGATCAACATTTACTAAAGATCTAATAATTGCCTTGTGCCTTATTTGTATGGCTTATAACTTTTATGAAGAAACCTTTCATTATGAATTGTGATTTTTCTGATGGTTTTGGCCCAAGATGACTTTTACCTTCGTTTAGTGTTTTTATTATTAAATTGTTCTTCATATTTACTTTATATAAGAGGTCTTACCAATTTTACGATCGTAAACAACGTCAATACCACCATTCTCAAGGTTAATACTTTTTTTTATATAATTATATTTGAATTACATTTGACATAAACAATTTGAAGGTCACGATGTCCATTTTGAAGGTTAAGAGCACCCATACCTAACTTACTATATTTAAAAAAAGTAACGATTAAAATAACAACAGAAGTCGTAATAAGTGTTTTATTATCACTTCAGAAATCGTAACAACGTATTACAATTCAATCGAAATCTCAAATAAATTACATTTTTAACTCTTTCATCTTGGCCGCGCATTCGGGCTGAAATAGTTAAATAGTCAAATGAATGTTAGCTTAGCTGATTATTATTATTATTAATATTATATAAGTAATAGTTTAAAACCGTTCTCTTACTCCTATGGCCTTATTGACTTCTTCCTGCAGCTAAAACCCAATTGGAAATGATAAGTAAAAGAATGTATTAAAAAACAAATAAAATGGCTTTAAATATGTACCTTATTACTGGTATCGCAGGCCTGCGTGGGACGATGTAAAAATTAGTTTAATGACTTAGTTAGAAATTTTTATTCGAAGTACCTTTTTGCCATCCTTATCGTTCTATTTGAAAACAATATTATTAATGAAATGATTCGAATCAGTTTATTTTATCGCCGTAAAATTACTTTATAATTTTGGCAGATGGCTTTTCCTTTAGACGCAAATGGGGCGGCTTTCTAAGGATGGATTCATAAATAAGAAAATATTTTCTAGTATTTCAATACACCAGAAGTATATAAAGAGAATAAGATATCATTAATAACATAAGTGTACATCTCGCCATAAACGATAAATATATTTCCTGGAAAAAGTGTTACCGCGAAGGGAAATGTTTTCTTATTTATTTAGCATATTTTCCCGGTGTATTAGTTTTATGAAGCTGCAATATTGACCTATTAACTCCACAGTATTTGCCGAAATTCACACAAAACACTAGAAATACAGGGAAATGCATACTTTTTTGTAAATTATATATTATATACTTTTGGTTATACTGATATTTTTTAATTGGATACTAGAGGTGGGTGTGTATTTTAATGACGGGTGGGTGTGTATTTTAGTGACGGGTGGGTGGGCTTTGTGGTACTCATCCAAATACAATATTTGAACTACACACGTTTTGAATATTTTGAGTTATTTATTTTGTGCAACAAAAAGATGTGATGTCCAGATTTTAGTTTCTTGTCTACACATTTTATATGTACTCTGCCCGAACATATCTTAAAACTATAAACTAAGAGAAAAGTAGTCTTTTTAATGAACCTGTGTTTTTTCAAGGATTTTTTGAGATCTACCTAAATCTAAGCAAAATTAGGATAAGATTGGTAATAATGTAACATTTTCCAAAACTTTAGTTGCGGCAAGCAATTTTACCACTAACCAAAATGTCTTTCAAACTGAATCACTTTGGGCAATGGGCATAATTGTTAACTACTTAACTAACAAAAGTCTCTGCAATTCACATCTAATATGTAACAATGTACCACCACACTTGTGGGCACCCGCGGCAAAAATTAGCAAATTATCACTGAAATTCACATTCAGTGGGAATTTGCTAATATTTGCTTTTGGACATTAGGGAATTTGGTTTTTCTCACCTCTTATGAGGAAGAATTTTGTCATTTATGTGTTTACGTACCGCTAAACAATCTGTGCCCAAATTTTTTGCGATTTTCATCATTAATTTAAAACCTGAAAATCCAATATTATACATTCATATCTTCTCATGAAATGATTAGATTTACAACATTTAAGTTAATTCCCATTAAGTGACAAATTATCGCTTACCCTCAGGACTGCACATCTTTTTGACCTTAGCTTCATCACATGTCTCCTGCCCATTTGCTAAATTCAAACATGCTACTACCAAAACGCAAATGAGTAAATTCTTCATGATATCTGTGAATAAAAATCTAATACCTGTTCTAGGTCTATATAAACTTTTCTTGAATAATGCTGGTTAAATACTGATGGTGTGCACTCTCGTTGCTTTTTTTTTACTTGTACGCGTTACCGTCGCCGACGCTCGCTGTTAGGTTAAAAATTAGGCTTACGGGAATTAAGGTGCATTGCGTGTTTACCTATAATTTACGCTTTGTAATTAAGATATTTAACATCGCTTTTTCCTTGTACTTCTAAGAGCAAATAAAACAGTTTTATATGTAGAACTGTTTACAGAATAAATAGCGTGTAATTATCTATCCGGTCTGATAAATTATCTTGGAAATAGTATAAGTATTCTCTATTACGACTTACTCAACTGTTCAAACACAACCTACATTTTTAAAGTGTGTACGGTATTTTTTAGAGAATGGTACGTGGACAATTGAAGTATTTGCGAAGACAATATGAAATTGAGATATCGCACTCGTAGAATACGAATAGGCGTTTTTTATAAATTTATTATAACTATTACCGTTAACCTCTGCAAGTTTTATGGAAGGGGAAACCGAAGATCTCGGGGGAAAACTCATTAAACCAGTGGGGAGAGAACTTGCAAACTCTACGCAGAAGGAGTAGTTCCGAATTTCCACCCAGTGCCACAAGTTGTGATCAAACCCGGCTACTCTTGCTGCGATGCGAAAGCGCTAACCACTCCACCACCCCACCTACTTCTTAGGCGTAGCTAAAACATTTCAGATAGCATTTAATAAGAATGCGAAAAATGTATTTAGAATAAAGTTTATTGTTTTTACTGAGATGATGCGAGATGGTTTTCCTTGTAACTAGGTGCAATTTAAACGTAATGTCCACTAACAAACGCTCATGAAACAGTGTTGCCCGTCATGTTTTGCTTAATATGGCCTCATTCGTGTTTTGGGGCTAGCTTTATAACTCATAAACCATAAGTAACATAACGCTATTAGTTCTTTAATGATAGTCTATTTCGCCAATGACCATTTAATTAATTGTGTGGCTAAGAACTGACAGAGCAATTAAATAAATAGTTACTCATTTTAAAATTTTAGACTTGCACACGTTTTTGCCAGATTGTTTAGCAATCAAACTAATTCGGCCTTAATAAGCCATTCTATAAAATCATTACGCTTGCCGAACTTGTTTTAATGTATCGCTTTTGTCACGAGATACGTAGGAGTTTAGTTCAGTTTTGAAGGTTAGATCTTTATTAAAAGGGCGACTCGTTGAATTATAATTGATGTTTTGTTCAGTTTGTTAAAATGTTCCACGCGCTCTTTAATATTTTAGCGTCAAAGGGAGCTCGCGCGAAATCGCTCGAGCCCATTTACGTTAACAAGTTGAATAAGATTGGAAATCAGCTCCTTGCACGTAATGCAGGCTCTTACTGAGTTCCCGGCGGAAGTCGGAAAAAACTGCCTCCATAGAGCCGCTGCTGGCAGGGCTACCGACATCTAGTTAAAAAGTTTTAGTGAAAATTGCGCCGTGGTTTTTGACTCGCTGTTTTCAAGATACCAGATATTTTTGAGTTATATTATTTTAAAACAATAATGGATCATGCCTGTAGCTCTAAAAATGTTTCTAAACGAAAGAAAACTAAAGGTGAGTAATATAATTTTGGTTTATCTATTGAAATTCCTTATTTCTCACCCTGCTATGGAGCCTGATTTTTCCGAGTTCCAGCGCGAACTCAGTAAAAGCCTCACGAGAAAACGGGCTATTGAGAAACGCCGAGATTTCGAATCTAGGGTACGTAGTTATATTATCTTTGATAAGACATAAATAGAGTTTATGCTAGCGCACGGCCAACTTTGATCACGCTCTGTTCGCGCTACAGCGAACAACCCATTCGTTGAAGTTTCTATGTTAACTTATACCTTCTTCAGACGAGGCTTGTTAATCCGGGCTTAGACTCCGTTTATTAAACCAAGGTTTATTTTTCTGTACTGAAATGGGTGATAAAAATAAACTTCGGTTAACCAAACTCAGTTTTATAATCCTCGTCTGTAAAGGGTATTATGAGCAAATGATATGTGTATGGTTTGAGCACCCCTAGCGGAATATTATTTTTAGAATAGTTTTTGCATTGAAGCCAATATTAAAACGAGTGTGGCGCTGGACTCCTACACATTTTAGTACAGTTTATAGGGGGAAATTTTTGCTCACGGAATTTCGACGAATGGGTTGGCCGCTGTAGCGCGAGAGATCAAAGTTGGCCGTGGCTAGCGTCTCTATCGGCTATCATAGTGAAACGTCACTTCTACGTCACGAGTGACGTGCTCGATTCATCTAAACAAGAGGGCACAATTTCCCGGTTACGTGGTTTCCGATTACGCAATCGTTTTGTGTCATACTTATATTACATATGATAAAAACGAAACAAAATGAATCTAAATAAACAAAGAAAAGAAAATGTTTTTATTCGAATAATAAAGAGGTTAAGCCAACCCCCATGAAACGGGAAGATTAAACTTGTAGGAGCGTTTTTAATAGGAATAATCGGTCACAAATTAAACAACGAAGTCTTTGATAAATTATTTATTTATAACGTTTCGTAAAATATTAATGCATAACAGTTTGGAGATATTAAATTGGCGGTAATTTATGTTTTCAAGTGTTTCATGCATCCCTCCTAATAAATTTAAATAAATTAATAAACTAAATATCAATTGAATTAAAAGAAATTATGATACATACCCCAAGAGCCTTCTCCATCTCGGTTTTCATCTGAAATGAATTATCTTTTAAAATTTCTTTTATATAGAAATATAGAAAAATATTAAAAAATTACCTGTTTACCATCCGTGCAGGCCTATAAAATTAATAAAATAAATATCATTTAGATAAGCGATCGTCCATAAATTACGTAACGCGATAATCATAATAATAATCAGCTAGGCTACTACCGAATGTATATCGGGCGCTTTTGGTTGCCGCCCAAAATTCCGATTCACCTCCCCCACCCTGCCACAACATTTATCGTTTTTGCACACGAGCGCCATCTAGGCGATCCAAATTATTTCATAATTAAATTAACAAAATATAATTATGCAATTTATTAAAAATAAATATATATAATATTAGATTTTTAATTTGTTTCATAAAAGTAAATTAATTTGTCAAATAACTTTCGGGATTAATAAAGCCCACTGGGATGGAGGACCACCTTGGAAACCAGTCGTCAAGCGACTTTTAAGGCCATTAATTCGGGTGGCCGGGTTACAATGCGTAGGAGGGTGGTAGATAACAGCACCCTACACTAACTATTTCCGTTTTGCTCGACAAGTTTTTGTAGAGTAAAGGGGAGAGGGTTTGTACAAGCGTTCCTTAATGTACTTATTTTTTTAGTTAATAATAGTGTTTCTAGTTATCTTTAAAATAGGTATAGTTACGTAATTTTGTATAGGTCCCTTATTTGAGGTTAAAAATAAGCTGAAAAATTAGTTTTTATAAATATTAAGCTCACCTTAGTCACATCTTTACTGGACTGCAAAGGAATTAAATAATTAAAAGTGGATCTTATAAATAACTATTTCTTTAATATTACCTCGTAGTCCTTGCATATTTTTTGAGCTTTTTCGGCGAATGGCATGGCTTTCTGTTCAATTATTAATTGTTTGTTCAATTAATCCCAATTTTAATTGTTGGTCAATTAATCCCAATTTTAATTGTTGGTCAATTAATCCCAATTTTAATTGTTGGTCAATTAATCCCAATTTTAATTGTTGGTCAATTAATCCCAATTTTAATTGTTGGTCAATTAATCCCAATTTTAATTGTTTGTTCAATTAACTCTAATTTAAACTATTTGCTCAATTAACCCTAATTTCAACAATTTTGAATTATTTAATTTACTGTACTGAAACTTAATATTCGGGTATTTTAATTGTTATAATTAGTGATTAATAACCGCGGTTTTATGATAGTAGCAATGTAAAATAGAAACGATTTTACGAAATACATTATGGATGTTTTTTATCTGTGACCTCACCAAACTTATGGATAATAGATAAAATAATATCAAAACGAGTGATAATAAGTGACCAAATTTAAAGGACAAAAATAACAACCTAAAAAATTAAAAATCGATAATCCATAATTTTCTCTGTCGGAAGAAGGCGACTTAGTTTATGCCAATTGTTTATTAAAAAAATAAATGAATGAAGAGTACTTTACCCCAATACAATCGGCGCTCATTTTCCCGGCAGCTTTCATGGCCATTTCTTTACCTACAAATGTTAATTCAAATAAAGTTTCAAAATAAAGATGCAAATTAAAGTATGAGTGTTACATACAAACTTAACTATTAAAATAACGAAATAACTAGAGTGTTTACAAAAATTTAGTTTAAGTTAGTCTTTGATTCAGAAAGTAGCTTTAAATTACAGTCAAAGTTATGTAACTGACTATTCGAAATCGATTATAAATTTGGAAATATCAAAGATTCTTATGGGTTTTATATACCTACAATCAGTGTACGGAGGTTGAAGACATGGTCAGCCCTTCGATCATAAATGTAAGCATAAACTATACTACCTCACACGTCAGACCTCAAATATAATTTTTTTTTTTATAAATTTTTTTTAAATAGAGCAATGTTGCTTGTGCGTGATCAAGTAACAGGTGGCCGGGTTACAATGCGTAGGAGGGTGGTGGCAAGCCCTTCATGCCACGCGAGCCAACAGCTCCCTACACTAACTATTACCGTTAACCTCAGCAAGTTTTTATGGGAAGGGGAAACCGAAGATCTCGGTGGAAATCCCCTTTAACCAGTGGGGAGAGAACTTACAAACTCTACGCAGAAGGAGTCGTTCCGGATTTTCACCTAGTGCCACTAGCTGGGATCGAACCCGGCTCCTCTTGCTGCGAGGCTAAAGTGCTAACCACTCAGCCACCCCACTTTTATGGTTAAAGATATGGAAGGCTGTCTTTGGTCCAAAAGTTAGGCACATATCACAAAATGAATTGTGTTGTTCAACCAAGACTGGGCTACGTAGGAATGAATTAATTTTGCCTTTGGTCTACATTAATATTAGACTAAATTAAAATCTAAATTAATATAACTCGCCGAACATAAAAATAAAGAAATCAGATGTATATTACATAACTTTTCTCTTTTCCACAAATTATACGTAAATTACAATATAAATTAATATAAGTAAAAAAAAACTTGTAGAGGTAATAGTTTGTGTAAGGTGCTGTTGGCTCGCGTGGCATCCAGGGCTTGCTACCACCTTCCTTCGCATTGTAACCAGGCCACCTGTTTAAAGGCATAATAAGTCGCTAGATGATTTGGGCCTAAGGTGGTGCCTTGGTTATTAGCCTAATCGTTTTTTTATTATTATTATTAATTTTAAGTCGCCCAAAATTGGTAGTCACATTAAACCTTAGCTCTCGCATTTTGGTCCACAAATTAGATCTAAATTAAGTAACGAGCTATAGAACGATCTCATGTAAGCCCAAATAAGATTTCAATAACGATTCAAGTTATGAAACCTTCCCTGTGGCCGACAAATCATAAACATTTTAGTATGAGCCATGGAATCCTCCCAATGGCTAAATATCGCTTTTTTGCCCTCATTACGGTATGAGGTATATAATGTTCTGTTTGGTCCACAAATTTTATGTTTATTACGGTATGAGTTATAGAATCTTCTGTTTGGTTAACAATTTATATGTTCTTTACCGTATGAACTTAAGAATCTTCTGTTTGTTCGACGAGTGATATTTAAATTACTCTATGAGCTATGGAAACCTATCTTTGACCCACAAATCATAAATAAATTTCGGTATGAGCTATAACATCCTCCAATTGGTCCACAAATCATAAATAAATTTTGGTATGAGCTATGGAATCATCCAATTGGCTATAGAATGCTCTATTCTGTCATCAAATTAGATATCCAATACTGTATGAGCTATAGAATGCGGTTTCGTTCACAAATTAGATATAAATTACGGTATGAGCTATGGAATCCTCACTTTAGCCCGCAAATTAGATGCAAATTAACAGGGTTGCCACAAAATTTTCAGATTCAAATTCCCTGACTATTCCCTGTTTTCCCTGACCATTTTAAGAGATTTTCCCTGACTTATTAAGGCCAAAATTTTTCTTTTATATTTCACTTTTATCAGAAGTTAATAAATTTAGATGGACTTATATTTCAGTTAAAAGGTTATTGTAATGTTGAAAAAATTAGCCAAACATTCAAGGAAATCATTAATAATCACAGAATTTGTTATAGATCTAGATTTAAATTACCTTCAAAAAGTGCCAAGATCAAATTGAATTCCCTGACTTTTCCCTGAATTTTTTCCAATTCTTAAAATTCCCTGACATTTCCCTGACTTTTTAGGCCCATTTTTAAATTCCCTGACTTTTCCCTGATTTCCCTGTTTTCCCTGACGTGTGGCAACCCTGATTAAGTTTTTTCTCGCCCAATGGTTTACAATTTGATGCTAAAATACGGTACAAGTAATTAAACTCACCCTTAGGTCCACAAATTGTTTCAACCATGTCTTTGTTGCATTCTCCGTCGTCGCCAGCGTATGCTGAGCAGAAACAGGCCACTGCTAAAATGAAAAGTACTGAACACTTCATTATTTTCGATTTAACCGATTCGATTTGTAAATTATACTGATTGAATTCGTTCTATTTATACCTTCCTTACATTTTGTTCCTACAAAAGAGTCCCAACTCAAATACACTGATTAAATAGGCAAAATAATTATCGTTGGTTGCACGATTCTAAAGTTATAGTTTTCTGTAGGCGTTACGTTTCGTATTGTTTTCAAAGTCGAATGTTTGTGGAACCGGTAAAGTAAACGTTATTCAGCCGCAGCTTGCAATTAAGTTTAATTCAATTAATGTTGGTTTTGATTGGCATGCTTGCTTAGGATGTAGCCGAAAATAAAAGAACTTTTTGTTACAATTAAATTTTCCTGGTTCTTACACGCCATTAAAATTGAATACTCCGTGGAATTTTCATTTTAATTTCAAAGTATTAGTAATATCAGAAAAACCGTTCGATCTACAGTATAGGATTTTATATTGACACAGTTTTTATTTTTGCGTTTACCTTTTTGTGAGGTACTAGAAAATTATTTATCTGATTAAATATGACCCATATTTTTTGTGATTCAATTGTTCAACTCAAAAAAAGTTGTATTTGCTGATCGTTTATAGCGAATTCTATAAAAAATACACATTTTTTTCAATAAACTGTTATTAGAACCGCCCATTGTTTGAGTCGAAACCATTTGAAGTTGAAAATGGTACAATTTTTATCTCTTATGAATTATAATTTTATATGGCCTATTTAAAATGTAAGCTATTTAATAGATTTTTGTAAATTTTTTAACCTGTTATACTAAATTTTAAACTACCTATTTAAGCAGTATATGCTGATTTTAAAAAAATCCAAAACATTCATAAAATACCCCTGTAATAGTTTTTGTAATTTATAAAATACCCCTGTAATTGTTTTTTTTTATTCATAAAATACCCTTGTTATAGTTTTTGTTATTCATAAAATACCCCTGTAATTGTTTTTTTTTATTCATAAAATACCCTTGTTATAGTTTTTGTTATTCATAAAATACCCATGTAATTGTTTTTGTTGTTCATAAAATATCATTGTTATAGTTTTTGTTATTCATAAAACGGCCTTGTAGTAATTTTTGTTATTCACAAAATATGTCCCTTGTAGTAGTTTTTGCTATTCATAGAAAACCCCTGTAATTGTTTTTGTTATTCATAAAATACCCTTGTTATAGTTTTGGTTATTCATAAAATACTCGTGTTATAGTTTTTGTTATTCATAAAATACCCTTGTTATAGTTTTTGTTATTCATAAAATACCCTTGTTATAGATTTTGTTATTCATAAAATACCCATGTTATAGTTTATGTTATTCATAAAATACCCTTGTAATAGTTTTTGTTATTCATAAAATTCCACTGTAATAGTTTTTGTTATTCATAAAATACCCCTGTATTATTATTTGTTATTCATTAAATACCCCTGTATTAGTTTTTGTTATTCGTAAAGTAACCCTGTAATAGTTCTTTCTATTCATAAAAAAATCTGTAATTGCTTTTGGTTTTTATATAAAACCCCTTTATAGTTTTAGTTAGAATGTCCGTGAAATTGTTAACTTGTGTAACCCATATCTTCTTCAAGTTAATTGTTGGTAGAGAGCCATTTATGGAATGACACAATCTTTCAAACCACCTAGCTAGTAGCTGATACTTTCTAAAGACTAATTTACGCTACACAAATTTATTGCAGAGCATTGTTTGTGAACACGGGTCCCAAAAACGGAGCTGCGTCTTATGAATGAATGAAATTCTATAAAGTTTTGGAAACAAGAAGGTGTTTGATTGCCAAGTTTTAAAGAATGACTGGTTTTTGGGAACGAGGCTTAGCTTTAAGTATTTAAGTCTAATAGGTTTGAACACATCTATCGACTGGACAAAACTAAATGATGATAGGAATATAAAAGACCTCTATTAATGTAATTTAACATATTTAGTTTAGTAGTAGATACATTTTTAAAGGATTAAAACTAATTTCCTTCGCCAACGCGAAATCACGACAATATTTCGTGAACGGGAATGCAACGCTTTTTGCGAATTTTAGTCGAAATCTGTTCTCATCAACAAAGTAGGCCTTTCATGAGCATCAGTTTGTAACTAAGTTAAAAAATCTATAGCCCTTTTGTTGAATAAAATTGGAAATAATTTAATAAAAATTAAAATAAGTAAAGCCCAATTCAGAATATCTCGGGTGGGAGGAGTTGAAAAAGACGTAGAATATCGATTGAATTGCGTTATTTACACATATTATAATAGCCGAATTCTCTAATAGGAATCAAAGGAATGTAATTACGTGTTTATGTGTACATGTAGGTAGATTTTTGGGTTAGGCATAAAGGACGTGAAATATTACACGAAATTTATTCTAAGTACTGCAAAACTACCTTCGGTGCAAAGAATGCTGCATGCCTTTTGAGAACTACTACTTAGAGAAGCAGGTGGTGGTCATACGTCCGCCACGTGTGAGCGATCTTCATTCCCCGATGGTTTAGTAGCAGTGCTGAGAACCTTTAAAAGCTAGGTTTTAGGGGTCTGACATTCGTTAAAATCAAGCACGCTCTAAAGCAAATTGATTTGAGAAATCTTGAAAACCACCTGAAAAACCCTAAATCTGAACGAAAATCAATATCTCGTAATCATCCTAAGAAACCAGAAAGCCACACGAAAATGTTGCTCTGAAATCTCAAAATCAGTTTCTGATTTCTGGAATAGTTTTGAGGTTCAAAATCCCGTACGCAAAATTAGCAAATGTAGGGCCCCTCGTGAAGACTACAAATTGTGTGACCCCTGTAGTCTTTCATAACTTTATTTTAATGTCTTTCATATTAAAACTAATTTTTAATTTTGGCGAATTAACGTTAAATTTAGAATTTTTTACAGTACTTTCATTGACTGTAGGCTATTTTTAATTTTTGTTTGGGTTAACCTATATCAATTTCAACAAAATGTGCCGTATTTCATAAAATATGTGGCCCTTTTGGTAATTACAAGTAAGCTATAGCTTACCTTAGCTTAGCTTTAACGCCTTAAAGGGGAAGTCAGCAATAACTCTAGAAATAAGACACTACCTAATTCTACAATAATTAAGACATTAGAACTCAGTTTTTTGCATAATTTTGTCAGAAACCGTAACTAGTCAATTATTGAAGATTTATATTCAAATTTATTTTTCATATTTAATTTTAAATATTTTACAAACTATAGTATTTGGTAACTGGTGGCCTTGAAAAAATCTTAAAGGCCTAGGTTTTCTTCTGGCTGTCCCCCTTTAAATTAGGCCAACATGTTCAGCGGTTGGCCTACCACCAGGGTATTTGTGCGCCACTAAATTAATTTAAAGGGCGACAGGCAGAAAAAAAACCTAGGCCTTTAACTAGTGGATCGATTTTTAAAAATAAAACTGCTCTCCATAGGTTGGACATAAATCTAGTTAACGATTAAAAATGGCACCGCTAGCCCAAGAAACTAATTTTATATTCAATTAAAACCGTATTTTTGTCGCTACGGTCTTGGTGACCGACTTTCATAAAAAATAGCAAAATTCAAATGTAACGCGCTAAAGTATCGTTTTATTCCGCGAGCTAATATTTCAGCGCGAGTACATTTTTTAACTTTAACAGTACAATGAGTTTAACTAAATCATGTGCAATTGAAATAAAAATATTTATCTGACAACACCATAGATATAGGAAACTTAAATAAAGGTCTAGATAAAATATTTCAAAGGGAGTGAATACAGAGGTGACAGCTAGCAGAAACGCGTAATTTCTGCAGGCTATCCTTATAAGGCGCTATCTATCGGTAAGAAAGCTCGTGCTATCGTCACGAGAGCCATTGTCTCCTGCTGAAAAATTATACTAAAAGTCACCAACAGATGGTGTCTAAAGACTACTAAAATGCTAAGAGAGCTCGCGCTCTTGGTCACGTGCCTTCCTCGGTGTCTGCTAGGTGTCAACTCCGTATTTTATGTTAGGCTTAGACACACCGAAATTTATCTAGACCTTTGTATACATTTCTTATATCTATGGACAACACCAACAAGAGACGTGTTTCAGCGCCATCTCTTATTTTTTCCCAGAAACACAAAACCACTTACTTCCGCCTTAACTGTCTGGAGTGGCCTTAAGGCATGTGACATTTCTAGCAGAAATAAATTACTGTTTGAATGTGTGAGTGTATTAACCGGAAATTTTTCTTGTTTGCCATGACTGATTCTAACGAAGATTTTGTTCCGTTTTGTATTCAGAAAAAAAAGGTCATATAATTATGTCAATGCTGCCTCCAAAAAATTGAGATTCATTACATATTGCCATATCAATTTGAGAAAGAAGCTGTAACTGATCAACGTTTAAATCAATGTGGTTGCCATAACGGTTATGTAGATTTTACTATACAGTAATAAATACGTATAGTATTTGTTCCCCAGATGGCTTCAATCAAAACTACACAATTTTGAAAAATAAACGATATTTTTCTGTAACCTCGTAAATCTCGTATTATTTGAATAAAAATGGACGGTTCTTTGTATATATTTATGTGGTTGCGTGTTAGCATGATTAAAGTTCCACCTAAGATGGTATTAACCACGTACCTTAGATTCGAACCTAGAACTTTCAATTTGACGGTTTCGTAACGGAGTGATTACCCACTTCCGGTACCCGATCTCCGAAAACTTGACCTTCATTGGTTGCTGTAGTGCATTATCTTTAAACTGTTTGCTTTCTGAGTTTAATAAATATATAAATCATCCATTAGTTTGAAACTACACCTACTAATGTAATTTTAATGATATTACGTTTCGTTTTAAAATGCTTAAAGAAATAAAAATTTGAGTTTCCTCTTATTAAAGAGAAAAAAAATGGTTTTTCAAATTTCCCGCCTTCACAAGCTAGTGAGATTAACTATAGGAGATAATCGACTTATCAGGATATTTTATAGTAAATAAGGCTGAGCTAAAACGGTACCCGAAGATGGGAATATTGAAATTTTTAAGATTTTTAATTTGAAAATTCTAACAACATACAATATAAATATAATAAAAACTTTAATTTTAATTTTAATAAAAGAACGATTTATGGTGGGCTGGCAGAGTGGTTAGCGCCTTCGCCTCGCAGCAGGAAAAGCTGGGTTAGATCCCGGCATGTGGAACTTAGTGAAAACTCGGAATTACTCCTGTTACGTAAATTTGTGAAATCTTTCCGCACTGGTTAAAGAAACATAGAACTACTCCTTCTGCGTTGAGTTTGCAAGTTCTCTTCACACTGGTTTAAGGGGTTGTCCCCCGAGTTCTTTGGTTCCTCCTTAACATAAAAACTTGTCGAGGGTAACAGTTGGTATAGGGAGCTGTGGGCTCCCGTGGTATGAAGGGCTTGCATTCGCAATTTCACCGAGCAACCGAAATTAAAAAGCCTTTAAATTCGCTACAGGACTTGTTCATAGTTAATTAGCCTAGCTGTTTATTATTAATATTAAATATTTAAAAACTAATTTATAAAATATTTTTTTAAAAACTAAGATAATTAACTAATTCTGATTCCCAAAAATTATTATTATTACATTCTTTTGATTAATGATTAATTTATTAAAATAAAATATTAAAATAATTAAGTAAAATACATCTTTCGAAAATACTCCTGCGTCAGGCACTGCCGTAAACGTATCGTTGTAAGGACATTTTTTTTCAAACAAATCTATTTAGTCAGTTTTGTTGAATTCCAAACCAAAATACGGGCTATAGCAATAGGTTATGTAGATTTAAAATCTAATATTCTAAGTGGTACCGCCCATTCTTAGCTGTTCGAAGTTATACAGCAGGTTTGGGTTACCTAAATATTTGCCACGCTGCCTTTGAGGAAATGCTTCTAGATACCACTCTTTTAATTTAATTATATACATTGAATTCAGAAAAGTTCGGCTAGAATGATAGTGGTTTCGCGACACAAATTCGAGTCGGCACATTCAGCCGTCAACTCTATCATTATACGGGTGGCGCCCTCTATCACAAGTACATTAGTATTATTAATTCCATTGTAATAGATATAGTTCCCGCCGCTAACAGCGGATGGTGCCACCGACAAATGATAGAGTTCTCAATTCTGAAAAATTTGTTTCGTGGAAAAGCAGATTGAAATTGTCATTCTAGCGGTACTTTTCGCAATTAAATGATTAGATAACCACAGAACTGGTTAGGATTGACTTCAAAATATTTCAAATAGATTAGCTGACTATAAATTTTTGATAAAGATACCCCATCACTGTTAAAATAAGTGAAAAACGAAACATCGTTAATTTTAAAAACCAAGACACAATAACGAATAAACTATTATTTATTTTTTAACATTTCTTAAACTATAAATTCGTAACAATTTAAAAACAATTTTTTCCGCGTTACTCTTTCGTCATCTCTTTCACGCAGTCCTCCTATTTCATTCGCAAAAAGAAACAATTAATATGAAGCTATTTAGATATAATCATTTCACCAAGAAGATAAATTAAAGCACTTACTCCAACAGCCTTGGACAATTTTTCCCACCACTAAAACGTATTTCAATTAACATACAACTTGTACTTTTGTTACAAAATAAAAACAAAAACAATTACCTGTTTACCAGTATCGCAAGCCTGTAGCGCATAACGAAATAAATATCAAATTACAGGTTCAAAAACTTTTCATTTGGAACCATAAACTGATTTATAATCAACTTACCTTTTTGAAGTCCTTGTCAGACTGTGGGCAAACAAAAATTGTATAGGAAAACTTCAAAATTGCTTAAAATTATAAAATTTAACATACGTCGTAATTGGTGCATATTTGCATGCCTTCGGTAGCGTGGGGCATCGCTTTCTGTTGATTTAATATTATTTGATTAAAAGTTATTAAATAAGCTTTTAATTTTGTATTTACAATAATAAATTATTTTTCACATATCTTCTACTTAAATGCTTCAATTTCAATAATTAATTTAAATAATTAATAAGGAACTACTTAGTTAGCTCTAGGACACGATATAGTTTTGGCCTGTTATTCTCTTAAAAATCACCAAACTATTTTAGCACTGTATGTATATTTCATTTATTTATAGAACATGAGATATTTCATGTAAATGATAAATCAAGCTCTACTAGAACGTGAAAAACATATTTTAAAGTTTCCTTTTTCCTTAACCAATTTTAATAACGTCGTTATTAATTTAAATTAATTTTGAAATATTAATTCAGTATTAATTTATTTTAAAAATTTATTTATTGAATATTTAAAAAAATATTTTCATGTAAATAAATTATAAAATAATTCGAAAAATGAACATGAAAATGATTATTTGGTTGATCAATATTTACCTGAATACATTCTGCTTTTATATTTGCCGCTTTTTCCATGGCCTTTTTCTTTGCTAAATATTCAAGGAAAAACATACTTAGAAATATTTCTTAAGTATTTGGAATTTTATGAAACACAATTTATTTTCACTAGAATATTAAATAATCAGCCAAAAACGCCAATTTCTAAAGAGGAATATTTTAATTGCAATAATAATTATAATAATAATCAGCTAATAAGAATGTATTTATTTATACTCAGGGAGAATGAATATGTCGAAATTATTTTTAGCGTTTCTCCAATTCCACCGGTTGGGGGCCCCGGTATGATCCTCCGCTTTAATAAAATCAAATAATACTGCATTCGTATTGGTTCTTAAAAATTACGTTTTTCGACGCGATTAACCCTGCTGCGAGGACGCAAAAAATAAGACCACCTCCTTACCCCCCCCCCCCCCTTAGCGTGACGGGGCTAGGGCCTCAACGTGTCCGTGGATAGTCTCGACATATTCATTCTCTCTGAGTATAAATAAATAGTTTCTTGCTAATACCCAAGGAGGCACCACCTAAAAACATTAGTTCAGGTGGCCGGGTTACAGTGAGTAAGCAAGCCCTCCATGCCACGCGAGCCAACAGCTCCCTACACTAACTATTACCGTTAACCTCAACAAGTTTTTATGGAAGGGGGAACCGAAGATCTCGGGGGAAAACCTATTACACCAGTATGGAAAGAACTTGCAAACTCAACACTGAAGGAGTTGTTCCGAGTTTTCGCCCAGTACCACAAGCTGGGATCGAACCCGGCTCGTCTTGCTGCGAGGCGAAAGTGCTAACCACTTGTTGTTCAGCCTAAAAAATCTTGTTTACCGTTTCATTTAACATAGCGGCCAATGCTGAAAGATACTTAGCAAATGAAAATCCAACAGCTAACAAATTTTCTCGCGTTGGCCGTTAGGAGTTTTTTATATATTTGAAAAGGTTTATTAAAAGTTGAAGAATTGAAATCGAAAAACCGTCTCCACGCCGTTAAGCTTGTTTTAAAAGTATTGTTGGCCAATTTTCTGCTACCATCTGGTGTGATAAATATAAAATTCGGTGTTCCACCATGAACATAGAAGATTGTACTCCCTTTATGGTTACCTAAAAAATAGTTGTTCAAATCCATACGTCTAGGTATTCTCTCTACGCGGCTTAAGGTCGAACTTAACCTCCCATTCGTTTAATACCTTCGAGAATTTTAAGTCGCTCAAAATTAAAATTTGATATGCTTTTTCTGACAACCAAATTTTATAATACTAGTCATATGTGTGTTTGTATTTGAGAAGAGAAGAAACTTGTTTAAATTTACACATATTTCAAAAAAACTGCCTTTGATGGCCAGGGTCTAAAATAAACGCCTGTTTTTTTAACTATAAATTAAAAATGTGTAAATTAACACAAGTTTTTCCATTTTCAAAAGCAAACTTATATCTACAGGGAGCGTCAAATGACTTCGACTCACTTTCTTCGCTGCACATTTTCTTAACGATGGCTTCGTCGCATTTTCCGTCATATTGAGCGTACGCGGAGTAAGCGCAGACCAGGACGACGACGCAAATTAAAAATGACTTCATGGCTTCTGATTTGGCGTAGGAATTGCAATACGTCTCTGTCTTAGGTGATAGAGTCTATTTATACCATCTTGAAAATGTAATTAATTATCGTTTCTCTTGCGCCGGAATACGCTGAATAAATAACTTAAATTAATCGTCGTTACACACGAGACGCGAGATCATTTTTTGTTCGAAAATAAAAAGGCTTCTGGAAGGTACTGATATGAAAGTATCGGTCCTCATTTAAATTAACCAATGTTGATACACGCTCATTTTGCATTTACACAGCGTCGATAAAATTAATTAAATATGCGTTTGTTTAAATCAAATTGCCTCTTGTTTGGTGCTTTAAAGAATATTACAAACTATGTTAAACCTATTGCATTAACTTAACTACGACTCTACCTTCAACGGCGCTATCAAGGTGATCCTTATTTATTCCTGAAATTATTTAACTGATTAAATACGACCTCATTCCCTAATGGTTTTTTTCTATTTTCGAATGTGTTATTGCGGTTGTGAAGGACGTTTTTCAGTCATCTATATGACTTTAAGTTAGTGGGTCACACCATTATCTCATAAGCCGCCATCTTTCGCTAATTAATCGCGAACCATTTTAGAAAAATTAGAAATTCGTGTCGAAATGTCTTCGTAAATAAGTTTATTCCACAAATTAGTGTTTCTACCGTGTTAATGTTTCTTGTTCTTCCTGTAATTTTGATAAAAATTATAATTAAGCGTTGGAATCGCCAACGTAAATTTGAATTTTAAAGACCGAGTGAAAAACTAAACTTAAACTGAAATATTATATTTTTATTCTCAGATATTTTTATATTTTTATTTTATGGAAACACATATACTTTTAAAATAACAATTTAACTTCAAAAAAAAAATTCATATCAATTTTAAACAAAATTGGTTATTTTATAGCTATCAACCTTCCAATTTTTTCAGGCATTGTTTCTGAAAGGTGAAAATTATTAAGTTAATATGTTGTTATGTAATGTTCCTTATTATTAAACTCAAATTCTTACTCCTAAGGCTGCCTTTAGATCAACCACCAACTAAATTAAAAATACGAATAAAAATTTACAAATTTAATTAATTTTATTTACAGTTTTAAAATATTAAAAAACAAATAATTACTTGGTCATTGGTCTCGCAGGCCTGGGACGTTGTTAATTAAAATAAATATAGTTACTATTCCATATTAAATTTATTCATTCATTGTAAAATAGAAACTTACCTTTTTCCAATCGGACTATATTTAAAAATATAAATAACTCTATTAAACTTACTACTTATATAATTTCAGTTAAAGTAATTTAATTTACCCTGTACGTAGTGCAAATGGATTGGGCTTTTTCAACGAAAGGCATCACTTTCTGTTAACCGAACTCATAATTTATTTAAATTAATTTATTACAAAAATAGTAATATTCACGGTTAATAATTACCTCTGTACAGTCTGGACCTATTTTATCGACTGCTTTCGCTAGGATTTCCACACCTTAAATTAGTTCATTAATCTTACTTATTAACAGTCATAACAAAATAACTAAACCGTTATTTTATATCATATTTTTATGTTTCTCAAGTTTTAATGAATAAAATGTATTTAATAATTATAATTTATTAGATAATTAACATCTCCTACTACTTACCTTCTGGTCCGCACATTTCTTTAAGATTATTTTTAGTGCATTTCGGCACTTGCGCTGTAAGCAAATAGAAACATGCCGTTAGCATAACACAAATAACTAAGATCTTCATATTGCACCATTTCAAATTTTTACGATATCCATTCCAAGCCCTTTTATACCATTTCAACTTTTGAGTGTGACATATTAGATTTCGCCCATCAAAACAACTCGGTTTAAACAAACATTTTTTAACTTTCGATGTCCATTCCAAACTTGTGGATGTTACAATTTATATTATTTCAAATTTGGTTATTTTTCGACAGAACAATAGATGAATAAAGGTAGGATTTTAACTGTTTAGATTTCTCATTAAATAGAACGACAAGAAATTATTTAATGTAAAAGAAAATAAATTCATTGATTTCTGATTGAATCTGATATTGTTTATTCAACCCCTGTGTTGAAGTATTACATTGTATTTCACATCAAATATCATACATTTTAATTTTAAAATGTTTTTGAAGGGTATTGCTACGAGCCTACGATAGAAAGATATGCTTATGGTCGTTCAAATTCTTTCTCAAAATTTCCATTGAAATAATTCGTTTTAATCCTTAAGAATATTAGCAAAGGTTTATACAAGAAAAGTGCTGATCTACACCATAAAAATAAATAATATTTTCAGTTTTTAATGGTCATGATTTTTGCGCCAGCCCAAGTAAAAATTTGTCGCGTGGATTTCTTTGCGTAACGATAAAATTGTAGAAATTTGAACTAAATACACGCGAGCCGCTTGTGCCATGAAATTCCACTTGACGTATATTATAACTAATTATTGCTACTTTTTTTTCAAAATGTTTAATAACTGTTCATTATTCGGTCAAATATAGACGTTTCTCTGATTTTGAAAATAAAAAGTATTGTCGTTAAACCATCTGACATAAAGCTTAGAAGTGGTCCCAAAAACTATAGCTGATTAGACTTATCTTATTAGTAAAAGTTTCTGATAGTAATAGGACCGATGAAATTATTAAGAAATATCACAGTATTTCGGCAGAATATGCCTTTAAGGAGGTTACAAAATTGATACTTTTAGGCATATTGTGCCGAAGTACTGCGTTTTTTAGTATTAAATTGTACGGTCCTGTTACCATTTATTTACTTCATTCATAATTCAATGAAAGCATGTAGCTCTTTCTCGTTAAACGGAATAAATCCACTTTAAAATATAAATATTTTAAATCTAAAAAAATGCCTTTTTTTTTGGACAACTTTTGATCATCCCTTTAAAAACGATAAGAAGCATGAAAAACCAATAAGAAATATGGTCGTTAAAAATTTTAGAAATTGCAAAATAAATTTTCTCTTTAGAACAGTATAGATGTCTGATTGATCTTTAACATAGTTAAGTCTTCCTAAGTTTCCTCATTATGCGTATGCCGCTATCTTAGAAAATGGTGACCAATATTTACAGAACGCCAGTAACTTCTGTGCATTTGCTTAAACGATATCTTAATGTTAAAAGATACATACCAATTATTATCTTTATAAACAGGCTGGAAAATACTCCGCTAAGAAAAATAAGAAGTTCACGAGTTTGGAATTCACACGTTTTGGTTTCTTTACATCTTAGGGATATAAAGTTGATATAAAATTATTTTTTGGGTAGATTATATACTTTTTCAAGAATGCGTCATTCGCGTGAATGATACTTCGTTGAACACGACAATTTCGTACCTTTTCAAAAAATGCCCCATATGGGGGATTGGGTTGTCGACCTTTGTTTGTGTTGGTTTGAAGGTGGATAAAGTATACACGGTGTCCCAAAATCCCAAACCCTCAAGCGTATTGTTCTGATTGAGCTAGGGCGAAAGACGTGTACTATTAGTTTTGGTAAACTAATTATTTAGCGAAGAGATAACAAATGGATCTAAGAAGCTTAGCCGCTGTAATAAAACGTTGAATATTTCGAGCATAATGGTCCAAAATTCATTTTTACCCGTTCGCTGTTTTGAAATTACTGGTTAATTATACCATTTGTCCATTGGATTGAACGCTATGAGCAAAAGGAACAAGATGGGCAACCCAAAATATACTTAAACCCCTTTATTATTTATCAAAGTCGTGGTCGTTAGCACTGGTTTTGATTTAGCTACTTCATCACGAACACGTTATGCTATGACGTCGCTCGTAAAAGCTTCCTTATACCCTTTTCAGATAAAGCTCGTATTCGCCTATGTATAAAAAGGTGGTTAAAAACATTGACCCACCCTGCAAAAATAGAATCCACCCAAAACCCATTCGGTTAAAAATTGCAAGGTCCTTTAAACAAAAACGTCACGTCCTATATTACTCTAGGCCATAAAAGTAGTGAAATCAAATAACGGGCAAGATCTGTAATTACATTCCCATAAACGTCATAAAGTGGACTTATTTATCGACAAGTGATGTGCTCTGAAGTAATATGCTAGACCTTGCGCGTCCTACACTGTAAGTGTTTTACTGAGTTAAAATCCTTGGTACAACCATAAAACATTTCAAAGAGAATGGCTATAGAATCGCAGTGTATTAAATATATTGTTTAGATCGAAATATATTATCGTCTTTGTTTAAATTTACTCTTTTACCTTAAAACCATAATTAAATAAAGCAGACAAAATGTTGACTACAGTAATTACGTCACTGCAGTCAACAACTTGTCTGCTTTCAGTAATTTGCCAGTTTCAACAGAGTAAATCTAAACAGAGTAGATAATATATTTCGATCTAAACAATTTATGCTCCTATAAATAAAATAAACAAGCCGGGCCACGTTTTGCGAGAACGAAAGAAAACTTTAAAGTCGGGAGGTTGAAATGGTCCCGTGATTAGGTAATGCTGCCATCTACATCGTTTTTAGGAACTAATTCTTAATATTTATGCTTGCCTTTCGTCCGCTACGTTGTAAATTTTATGATTTGTTCACTCTTTATACATTCTTAAGAAAATGTTTTATCTTAAATTGACATTTTTCTTTAATTAACTTGGTAAATTATATAACTGATATTGTATCATTAGAATCGTTACAGCTAATAGAAGAAAACTTGTCTCGGTCATCGAGCCGAAAATACGTTCTAGCGCATGAGCGAGAGATAGCATTTTCAGCCAATAGTGTGTTTCTTTATTTCCCAGAATGCTTTGCGAACATCCCAAGAGCCACTGAAAATTTTCAAACCAATTTATTTAACGGTGTATTTGTTACAATGCGATTCTAATATTAGCGTTCTCTTTGAAATGTTTTATGGTTGTACAAAGGATTTTAACTCAGTAAAACACTTAGGACGCGCAAGGTCTAGCATATTACTTCAGAGCACATCACTTGTCGATAAATAAGTCCACTTTATGACGTTTATGGGAATGCAATTACAGATCTTGCCCGTTATTTGATTTCACTACTTTTATGGCCTAGAGTAATATAGGACGTGACGTTTTTGTTTAAAGGACCTTGCAATTTTTAAGAGAATGGTTTTTGGGTGGATTTTACGCCTTCTTGTTTATAACAATAGAAGTGAAGTTATTATAATACATTTAATCGTAACAAAGCGGAAAGCAGAGAGGCAATGCGGCCTCAGTACTAAACACTTTCCCTCCGGGCGCCTCCCTAGGTGATTGTTTGTACTCCCTGCCCTAAGTGCTCGTGTGGGTGTTTTTTTTTATTATTATTATTTTTGTACCGTATAATTTAAAGTATTAAAGTTCTTTATCCGTTTCGCCGAAAAAAAAAACTTTTACCTATTTGGAATATTGAGAACTGCCTAGCTCTTTCGCCAACATTGTATACGTTTAGATATTGTTTACTTTAATTTCTTGAAAACGTGACGTCATTATGCTCTTTAATTCATTTTTTAATGTTAATAAATAGGCTTGTACGATTGTTATTAAACTTAACACGTTTTGTAGTGTGTTTATTACTCATTGGCATGGTTTGCCGCCCTCTGGTGGCACACTTCCCACTAGGGATGCAACGGTTCCACTTTTTTGGACTATCTCGGTTTCGGATCCGGTTCTGGTTCTTAAATTTTTGCTTTATCGGTTCCGGTTCCAGTTCTTAAAATTTTAATTTATCGGTTCCGGTTTCGGTTCCTGTTCTCAAAATTTAGAACCAATCGGTTCCGGTTCCTAAACGGTTCCTATACGGTTCCAGTGTGTTAAGTATTAATTAATGTTAAATACACAAGCAATGCTAATGAAGTTAAAGATAAATAAAATCCACCACAATTATTTATTTAGAATATAAAATTTGTTTTTGATAAATAATATTTCAAAAATAGTAGCTTTCTCAGTGACGTAGCTATGGGTTCAAGATCCTCCCGCGAAACTGTTTTTAGGGTCCCTTATAATCATTAAGGCCGAGTCGCGACTATTGCCATCTAGAGTTAGGGCTAACATGTATCGCCTTCTACAATTAGATTTAACACGTACTTATATGTTAAATGTATAAAACGGTTAAAAATGGCTTTAAGCCCTAAGTGAAACGATTGAGATAAATCACGGCAATCAGCGTCTGGAGCATTAAAAACAAAGGTTCTGGTAGAACTTGGAAGTCTGGAGTTCAGACTCCCAAGTACAACCAGAATCGCGATCTAGATGACTTAATGTAAAATAATTAAAAAGAATTATTGCTTCTATTCTCTCGTAGGGAACTCACGTAAGCGCGTTATTTGTTTATTCAATAAAGTAGGGTAAAAATGAAATCTTCTGTTTGAAAATTATCACGGTTTCATCGTTTCAAGATGGACGGGAGGGATGATGTACTTTCAAGTTTTGGGGGGACATTGCCTTCCCTTCCGATCCTCATATCAGGGGCGTAGGAAAGTTTTAGAAGTTGGAGGGGCCAAAGGGAGCTTAGCCCCCGATGCAAAGTGAGTAATAGGTCGCGAATGTCATTTAGGCATTAACAGTAACAACAGTTATCATATGAAGTGTTTTTGGTCTTTAGAGTCGTTTATGAATTTAAGATATACAAATCCACAATAATAAAATGAGAATGCATGTGTTACTGTTTGAATACTATGTAAATTGGCCGGAAGAGACACAGTTGAGCTTCTATAAGCTTTATAAGCTTTTAAATTGAAAATTTGAGCTCTTAAAGATTTCAACTGACCAAAAAATTGAAGGGGCAATAACATTAGTTCCCCCTCCCAGCAGAATTCTAGGGAGGGGCATTGCCCCCCTGGTTCCTACGCCCCTGCCTCATTTCGTTAAAAAATATAAAGACGGGATTTCTATGACTCGTTTGGATTTCAGTTGAGTATATCATTCTAAATGGAGTCCATATTATTTCGTTAAATAAGCATTGTCATTTGTGAAATGTAAGAAAATACATAAGTTGAAATTTCAGATTTTCTAGACAAAATGTACCCAGGCTAGCGATTACATTATGCAAACGAATTAGCCTTACCTACAAAACTTTAGATTCAGAAACACAACTTAGTTATTAATTTACAAGGTTTAATGATCTGCTATAAAACACGTATCTCGATACTTTTCAAACTTCAGTGTGTTACTTTCATTATGTACGTTGTTTGGATATTTATGCGATGGTTATTGTGGTTGCATTTATAACGTTTTGTTGAAACATAAAGAAATATTTGAAGCAAGTAAAACATTAACTTGCCGCGCTAAATAATTGCTCGGGAGGAACACTAGTAGCAGTAGATGACAAATATGTTTTGTGATCTTTGCTACATTTGTGAAATTGTGTCGAGTTTTCCGACTGAAGGAAATAAAACAAACTATCGCGGATTTCCGGATCATGCTAGTTTTTAAACAATTATTTGGAGGATGAGCCCATTTTCAATTGAGAATACGTAGAGTTATCACATAGAGTTATCTGAGATAGGATATGAAGAAATAGTAGTAAATTAGGAAGTTTAATTACTAAATTTCAACATGCGCTAAATGTTGGTTCCGGTTCCGGTGTCGGTTATCATTTTTTTTACAAATATCGGTTCCGGTTCTGGATACGGTTATCAAATTTTTATATTATCATTTCTGGTTTCGGTTCCGGTTCCTAGAAGTTTCTCGGTTCTTCTCGGTTTCGGTTATCCGTTGCATCCCTACTGCCCACCCTGACACTGGCGAGACACTTTGAACTCACTGCACCTCTTTCACTTAGAAACAACCTATAAATCAGTAGCATTCGAATGTTTAATCTATTTCTGTAATGATATTGCATAAACGTCATAAACTGGACTTATTTATCGACAAGCCCTATGGCGGACAACCACCTCCCTGACACTCGCAATTCTATTGTTGTCGAACGCAGCGCCCTTTTTTTCCTTCAATCCACCTTTAAATATGTTGCATACATAGTTTTCAAGTATATCGGTCATAGCGGGCATTTTAACCTTTAAGACTATTTTTTCGAACCCAGCGGCACGTTTTCACCTAGAATCAACCCTCAAACCTTTTGCATGAATTTTTTTTAAATTGCTGGTCGTTCCGATTTAGTACTTCTTATGTATTTATTACTCCATCTTTTCGTTACCGACTCGCTAAAATGTACATTTGTCGCCGTAGCTCAAGAACTATACGAGATATGAACTTCGCCTTTGGAACGACACAATGGGAGCTTAATTTGAAACTGTGTACCAAATTTCATTTAAATCGGTTCAGTAGTTTTTGCTGTAGAGTGGTCTGCGAGGAGAAGATGGAAGAAAAAGAAGAAGAAAAATCAGCCTTGCTTTGCCCCATTACTTCGAAACGTCGCCTCAACCCTGTTCGATGGAATTCGTATATGTTTGTTGCGTTCTTGAAACCTTTCAAACGATACATCACTTGTTTTGATACGACCTATAGTTTTTGAGATACGAGGGGGTAAAATCGGCTTCATTCTGACTGGAGATAAGAAAAGTGCTCGGGTAGGTGCTCTACTCTATACCCGGACCTTGCAGAGGGATTACCGTCCCTTTTGATAAGGTCGTATTCCCCATGTTTCATTTCTTCTACACACGCAATGGTATCGGCCATTTCCTAAAAGCCGTTACTAGTGGTTCTTTCCAAGAATTGACAAATGTATTAACCCAGTGTCGAGGAACAGTCAAATACTTTTCTTAATTTATATTATTTTAATTAACTGAATTATTTCACAAAATTGTACAGGTCTACTCTATACCCGGACCTTGCATAGGGACTACCGTCCCTTTTGATTAATATAAAGAGCAATTTCCGGTTTTTGGGTTTCAGTTTAAAATCTCTGTGTCTCAGACTACTGTACGTGTAAGGAAATGGCGGATTCTTATTCGTCTTTTATACATAGAAAATTTTGCTAGTTGGGTCAGCGTTTTTACCCGCCTAGGGTTATCAACTGATTAAATCTCCCCAATTGTAGACGCCTTACTGACTAATAAACCTTGAATGAAAATCAAGCAATATATAGAAATTGTCTTTTTGCGATATCTCATAGAGGAACAAAAACAGATAGTTCAAACAATCTAAATACTTTTAAACCTTGACTAATATGTTTTAAGCCTGTTTAAATGAGCTTGCCTTACTGGTTTTAAGCCCTGTTTATATGAGCTTGCCTAACTGGTTTTAAGCCTTGTTTATATGATTTTGTTTAACTGGATTTAAGCCTTGTTTATATGAGCTTGCCTAACAAGTGTGACGGCTTCTAGCTATAGATCCCAATTTCACTCTCTCTGGTTATTCGGACCCCCTCTACGAACTGCTTCCATTATCTTCTACAGTCTGTAGATACTTTCGACGTGCTTTTTAGGGCACCGCACTTTGTTATAATAAAATTGATTTTTCAGTGTATGGATGACAAGGTGATTAGGATCGTTGTTAATGCACTGGTTTGTTAAGAAACTGCTTCTATTCGTAAAAATATATTTAAGTTGTTATAGTGTGCTTATAAAGTTATTATTCGGGATGATTGAAATATGGTTCCTAATGAACAGGGTTATGGATATAGCGTTCTTTGAATTTTTAATAGTAAAGTAACTCTTCGGTTGTTTGAGGACAGGGTGATTGTGTTATTGTACAAGGCGGTTTATTAGTCGGTGGAATTAAAACTAACGTTCTTATAGCACGATTATTAATTTAATGTACAGGGTGATTGAAATATTGTTGATTAAAAAATCGTGGCCATGGATCTTTCTTTGAGTTAAAATTATTCTTTGGTCGTTACTGCTTAGTGGATTCGCTTTGTTAAGCGACAGGTTGATTGAGATAATGTTTTAAATATACAGGATTGTTGAGAAAACGTCATTTCACACCAAATAACTCTTTGGTTCTTAAAGTAAGTTTATGAAGTTAATGTACAAGATGACTGAAAATTTGTGAAATATAAATGTAATATTTTAAATATATTTAAAAAATCGGGGAGATGATGTGAACTTAAAGTTCGTAACATCTTGTTCTCTCACGTGGCTCTCTCCATATCTCAGAGGATACATTGACAACGCCAACGTTAACTCACCCTACTACATTTTTCCTACAGTAAAATGTTTAATACTCCCTCGGTCTACACTGTTTAAAATAAAGGTTTATAAAACGACCAAAATTGGACTTTTAGTTTATTTCAAACCATTTGGTTACTAAAAACGGTCTAATCAATTATTTTAGACCCATTTTACTCTTTCATGTTTAATACAATACCTTTTGGGGTATTGAAAGGGAACGAGCCCAAAGAATAAACCTTTTCCAGTCCTGGTGCTAAAGGTATAAAAAAGTCATGTTCTAACATTTAGTCCTTTTGAATACCCATTTAATTCCCTTAAACGAAGAATAAAATGAAATGGACCAATTTCGAGACTAGTATTTGAATACTACCCTATTTCTTTTTTAATATTTTCTTTAAAATAACTTAATGCGAAGAAATTCCAATCACCAGAAATATTTACCTAAGGTTAAGTCTTTAAAAATTTTATAACAGATTTTAAATATAGGGGATATTAATTAAGGTGTCAAACTATAATAACCGAAATATCGGCACCCTAGAATTCTTGCTATGTGTATATCAAAAACTGGAAGTATTAAATTGTACTTTACGTGATCAACTCCCTAAGGATTCAACCAGACGATATCCGAACAAATTATGGATTCTACCAGCTGTTGTCCAACCGAAAAATGGATTCTACCAGCTGTTGTCCAACCGAAAAATGGATTCTACCAGCTGTTGTGCAACTAAATGTGGGATTCTACCAGATGTTTTCCGACCAAATAATGGATTCTACCAGATGTTGTGCGACCAAAAAATGAATTCTACAAGATGTTGCCCGATAAAATGATGGTTTCTGACAGATGTTGTCCGACTTAATGATGGATTCTACCAAATGGTATCCGACCCAAAGGATGGATTCTACCAGCTTTTGTCCGACCAAATTATAGATTCTACCAGCTGTTGTCCGAGGAAATGATCAATTCTTCCAGATGTTGTACGACCAAATGATGGATTCTACCGGATATTTTCCGATCAAATGATGGATTCTACCAGCTGTTTTCCGATCAAATGATGGATTCTACCAGCTGTTTTCCGACCAAACAATTGATTCTACCAGCTGTTGTCCGACCAAATGATGGATTTTACAGGATGTTGTAAGACCAAATAATGGATTCTATCACACAGTGTGAGAACATTTTATGTTTTACCGGAATGGCCGTTCGATCAAAAGATTAATAACCCCAAGAGTGATCCGACCAAAAACGGTGCTCCCCAAATACTAATTCTATCAAAAGTGTATTTCTCGAAGCGGAGTAATATCAAATATATTAAAGCTGAAAGAAAGTGCCTTGTAGCGAATCGGAGTCAGCTAGGCTAAGTCGGCGGCAGACGTAATTCGCGGAGTCGGGTGGACGTTGGCCCATGGCACTAATTATGGTCGAAATGCCCTACTTGATTTAGGGTCGGCCCGACGTCGTATGTTTGACTTCTGCCGACTCTAAATATTCGTCGTATGTACTCCTTAACATCGGTGGGCCGACTGCTTGGTAATAAGTCTTATTTTCGACCCAAAAATTACTTAAAGGTGTTAGAACCAGACGAGTGGTGTTTAAGAATTGTAGAAAAATAAGTTAGTCGAAAGCTGTGAAGAGAAAAAAAAATCAATTTATTCGATCACGGCGTTCGCCAGCTCGTTTTATCTTTAATCTTGTCCACGATTAAATTAAAGCGATCTGACAATGCATAAAACTTTTTAAATTAATTTTATTTTAGCACAAACGGGTCGGCCCGACGTCGAAAATTCCTACAAACGGCAAGTTTGGCCGACAGTCGGGCAATTCGACTTTTTAGAGTCGAAATTTTCTAGGGGTAAACTGGTCAATGAACCTTTAATGTGTGGCCCTGAGCCAACTACCAAAAGGCGCTTGACCGACTGCCTAACGGCGTCGGGCCAACTTCCTTTTAGATATTTTTTCTGACTAAATTAGCTATATATTTAGTTGGTGTAGTCCCTCGAATGGGAGTATAACTATTCATTTCTTTCCGTCAATCGAAAAGCTCGAATCTGGGGTATGCAGTTCTATATTTTCTTGGGGTTTAGAAACAGCAACAATTAAATCTTCATTAATAATTCTTATTCTAACATATTTAATTATACGAATGTAACCTCCTCGAGTCGAGATATATTTAAAAACGCAAACATTTTCAGATTTAATATATGATCTTTTTCGAAAAAATAGAGTAGAGAAAAGAAGTTATTTAAAAAATATTTCAATTTGTTTTATTAAATCACAATGTTTCACAGTTTTGGGTGATTAATTGGCAAATAAAATGTCGGATATAAGTCGGTCGTTGGTCGGCCTATAAATGTGTCATGTATTTTTCAAGTCACGACAACTATTACAATTTAAGGTCGGCGTTCGGACTGTAAATAGTTCCAATGATAAGACTTTTAGAGTCGGAAAGTGGTCAAAATGATAGGTCGCCATACCGACTTGAAAAGCGAACAAAAACGTACTTACGCGGAATTATCTCAAACACGTTTAGGACTTTTAGAGTCGGTATTTGGACCAGGACCCAAAAGCGACTTTTCAACCTAAGTTCGACCCTAAATCGACTCTTTGTGCTCCGTGGCGGACTGGCCATAGAGTGAACCTGCCCGATGTCAGCTGGGCCCCCCAAACATGATAGCCTTATAGTTGTTAAGACGGGGGCCTATTGTCTCCTGGCAGCCCAAAATGTTGGACACAGTCCGTCACTGTTTGTGCTACAGGGGTAAACAAAATAAGACAAATTAGCACAGTAAATTTTATAGATTTTAACTTGGAAATTTCCCTATAAATTACGGTCGGCACCCTGACTAAGAAAAGTCTGAAAAACGTACATATTTTTTATATCCGAAAAAGATTAAGACTTTTTGGGTCGGCTTTTGGTCATGGACCTAAAACCGACTTTTCGAACCAAGACCGACTCCCGTGTGCTACAGGGATAACGTGGTTTGAAATAATTGGTAATTGGAATACAGCCCGATTGGATTTTTAACTACATACAATAATTTATAGGTGCGAGTAGAGCATAGCGCCGATTTGATTTGGGTCGGTGTTGGCGTTTCTTGCAAATCACCCGGCGGCGGCCTGGCCCAACGATTTTAAAAAAATCCCCCGTGGCGTTGAATTTATTCGTTAGCAGCGGTGCGAATGGGCAAAAGTGTATCCCCTTTGGAAAATTTAAAAAACCATAAAACTAATTAGAAAATCTCAAAATAAATAATGGCGGCGCGCTGAAAAGTAAATGACTCGGCGGAGTTGGATCCTCGGATTTAGGCGCAAGTATAGAACAAGTCGATGGCTTCACAACCCTTTTGTTTCTAATTGATAATATTTAATAATCGAGTCATGTAAACATTCCTGCGTGTAAATAAAGATACTATATAAAAACACTTATATTACACTTTATTAGTTTAATAAACAAAATTTAATTTCATTAATTAAGAATCAATTTGTAACTTTATAAAGCAAACGCCTTTGAAACGCATTCCTCCTGTAATAATAATATGTTATTTCATTACCAAGAAAATAGTCAAAAATAATTTAATTAAAATGACTCCTTACTCCTAGAAGTGTTTTTACTTCTGCAATTAACTAATGAAAGATAAAAATATAATTAAACTGAATTCTATAATACTTTTATATTCTGTTCTTACAGAGTCACTCGCTTTGCAAGCCTGAAATTAATAACTCAATTACTTAATATGGCATTCAAATATATTTGATTAATTTCTTATTTTTACCTTAGTAGCGTCCTTGTCACCCTAAATTGATTTTATTGGAAATAAGTTATATAAATTACAATTTTTTACATAATTAAAATGTAAACTGACTCGTTTAAAATGAAATGTAGCAAGAAACGTAACAATTTAAGTTTAAGAATGAAACGAAACAAATAGGTTTATTTTAAAATCTCTTAGAGGCATTTTTGTAATTCACAAAAGCGACAAATGCTCAAATATCCTCCAAAACTTCGGATTTTAAAATAAATTTATACTGTTAATTTTAAAGTATTATTATTAATTTCAGTTTAAATAATTATTCAATGAAAATGAAGAACTTATGCTACTTGCAAATTTTATTTCGTAATTAAAGTTGTTCTATCTATTAAATTACCTTGTATGTCTTACACATCTCTTCATATTTTGGCTTAATTGGCGCACATTTCTATAGTGTTAATGAATAACGTAAGACGTTTAATTATACACTGAATTAATTAATTTCGACTCTACCTTCGCACATTCCTCTCCAATTTTTTCTTCCATTTTATTCACAAACTTCGCTCCTAATAAATCCAAAATATCAATTACTCAATATGCAAGATGATTTCTTTCAAAACTACATCCACGTCTCTTTAGAGTTCGTCAGTAGACTAACGTTTGTTTTTTTTTTAAATGTACTAATATGCAATAATGTTGAAAGGGTTCTGGTCATTCTATACCCGAATATAAATTATTAATTCATTAATAAGTTCATTAACAAGATATTACTTGTTTAAGAAAAATTTTCTAGATGTAAAACCATAAAGTTTTATGCTGGTATTTTTATTCAGGGTGGTTTGTGTATTTGTTACGTAATCTATTAGGTAGTGTTTTTTCTTTCAGATGGTTACGAGGGGATTTGAAAAAGAAGATTTTTTGCGCTATCCTCAATTTGTGGTGTGCGAAAATTGTAGTTGTAGTGAAACATAATTATCAACAGGATACTTTTAACATTTTAATAATGTTTTGGAGATGATTTGAAACGAGTTATCATAACTTTATTATCTGACATAGTATGTGACATTATCACTCATAAGTATGCCATAATCGTTAGGTCGGACATTCAAAGAAATCGCGTACACTTTCCAAGAAATGCGGCAATAAATCCGAAACCCAGCCTAGATTTCTTCAAAATCCAAAATCTAGAAATCCGACAAGAAATGCAGAAATTCGACACTAAAACTCGAAATCTATCAAGAAATCCGAAAATCCGACGCGATATCGAGAAATTTCAAAATTGCGAAATCCAACGATTAATCCAGAAATCCAGCGAAAAATCGAGAAATCCGGGAAAAAGTTAAGAACTCCAAAATTCAACAATAAATCTTGAAATCCGACGAGAAAAAGCGAAATCTATAAATCCAACGTGAAATTCCGGATTTTAAAATCCCGAACACATTTTTCGCTGCTGAATGTCCGACTCCCCGGCCATAATAAAAACATTTTCTTTTATGAAACCTTGTCACAGTCCGGATTAAATTTTGTTATACCTCGCAGCAGATTGGGGATTTGAAAGCTTCACTTTCACTGCTAGGGTTATACACTTCTTACCTTTTTCTCCACACATCAAATCCAGCATATCAACACTGCACTTAAACACTACTTTAAATGCTTTATCCATGCATTCTTTCTGCAATAATTAATGTCAAATACAAAATACTTAAAGATAGATTAGTTCGAATTGGTGTTCGATTAAATAGAACTAATTTTCATACTCCCAAAACACTGATAAGTTCTTTTTTGAAACTGTGTTCGGCGGTACAGGCCTATTTTAAAGAAATTTCTGATTATCTTACAATATTAAATTTACAATAAGTAATAGAATAATCATAAGTCTTAACACTTTTTAATCTACATGTTTGACACCTTAATGCTTTTTTGCTCGTATTAATTACCATCACACTAATTAATTAGGATGATTTCCATCTTCCGATTATACGTCGTGTATCCATAGAATTATTATGCTACTTATGATTTTACTATAGTTATTTTAAAATTTTACCTTTTTGCTGTCTTTGTCAGCCTTAGTGAAAAATCTTATATTAATTAAAGAATTTTTCTGGGCGTATTTAAAGCGCGTTAACTTACCTTAAAATCAGTGCAAATTTTGTCGACTTTTGGTACAAACGGTGTAAATTTCTATACGGTTATTAAAAATTTAAATGATTAATAATTGTTGTTGTAAGTACTTAAAATCTCACCGTAACGCATTCATCGCCCATTGCATCAGCCATCTTTAACTGTAGTTGCTTTCCTGAAAGAAGTCAATAGATTTGAGCAATTTAATTTTGTGAAAAACCTTTTTCTAATGCCGGAAGAGAAAACAAATCGCTTTTTAGTTATAATTATAACTCGGTGGAAAACACCGAAGAGGGAGATTTTCCGGTGACCTCCACGGGCCGGTGTTCACAAAAATGCCCTTAGTTCGCTCTGATGAAAGGCCTCCCTAAAAAGCATGCTTGTAGGCCATTTTCCGGCGGACCCCAGGGAAGACCCCCCCCCCCCCTTGCCCCTCTGCACGGCCCTAACTACAATCTAAAAAAAGTAGCGTTGAAACATTTCGGCAAAACATATTTGGACCCATATTGAGTCAATTTTGACTTAATTTTGGTTATTATGGCAATTTTGGGTTAGTATGTTTTACCATATGTAATTGGGTTGTTTGAGATTTACCACTCCAACCATACTTGGGTTATTTCTTACCCAAAACAAAGTAGCAAAATATAATTTCATTTGCTGTGGTTTCTACTTTTGTCAATTGTTTCATACGACCTAATATCCCGCCAAATGTTTATCACTAGTCACTACCAACAGTACCGGCTACCGGCTTACAAGCTAAAACAATAAAAGGGGGAAAGTTCATGTAATGGTAATTTTATTTTTATCTAATAGGAGTATAATAGAACTTCATTAGCTTATTGGATTAACTTAATAAGCTATAGCTTTTGTTTTAAGTAACAAATGTTTTCAATGAAGAATAGTCAATTTGAAAGTAAGCCTTTGATGGTTAACAACAACACTAGGCTATTGACCCAATTAATTAAGTACATATCATGATCTAATTATTTGGGTCAAATTAATAGCACAACCCTTTATTTTATTATTATGGCTAGTGCTCGGAATTGTTTATTCATTATCCACAAATTTTCCGATATATTTAAAAAACGTTGGTAAAAATAATATCATTTTAACTTATTTAATTATGTTTTTTTACGCAACCAAGCATTTATTTGAATAAAAGTGGTATTTATTTAAATAAAAGTTTGTTTTATTTAAATAATAGGCTTATTCACTTTCGATTATTTAAACATTTTACAATTTTTGTTCAACTATTGGTTATTTAAATAAATATTATTTAAATTACGCCGAGCTTATTTTATTCATGGATAAAAATTAATCGAATGCCGAGCACTAATTATGGCAAAACGAATGACCATTGAACCTTTTTCCTTAAGGAGCTTTCAAGGTACCTGAAGTCAACAACCGAGTTGGGAAAAAATTGGGAAGAAACAATTCGGGATGTCTTCTTGTCAGTTGCAGGTTATGAAAGGCATAATATCAATTACATTTGGCGGAAAGATACTCCCACGAATTTCTGGTAAATCAGCGGCCAAAATTTCGAATTGGGCCAGTTTACGGTTGGATTTCTAAGTATATATGCGCCCATAATATAATTTGTAAAATACCGTCTTTTGCTATATATGTAAAAGTAATTAATAATTAATTAACATAGATAAGATTTAAAAACAGTTGTATTAATTTAAAAAAATATCCGTTTGGCGAGTACAGGGTAAGTATAGAACGGGCAATGCCGAGATTACCTCCTTGCAGTGTCGTAACTAGGAACTCCGCCCCCCACAGGCGAAAAACGATTCGGGGCCCTTTTAAATAGCACCGATTTTAAAAGGCATGCAATGATACAAAAAACTACGAATATTTTTATGCATGGGGCTGTACACGTAAAACACAGTAGGACCGGATTTCGACAAATTTTTAAAGAGAAATACAAAGTGTGCAAATATTTTTTTTATTATTAAAATCAAGAATAAATGTGGTCGATGACAAGATATTATTTAAAATACATAAATGAATTCAAAATAATTTTAATTATTTTATTAAAAACCGACACTTCTTTTTCCACATAAATGTTTGCACTATTTCGTTCAAGTTAAGTCTATTTCTAAGGTATGTTTTGGTTAACTTTAATTTCGAAAAACTTCGCTCTGCATTGGCTGACGTAACTGGCAACGGTAAATAAAATTGAAGTAGCGTACAAAGATCTTGTAGACTGCTTAAAATAAATGTGTTTTCAACTAACAATAGATTTGCTAATTTCCTAATTGAGGTTTTTTCTCGATTTGTTCGGTCATGATAGATCTGAACTCTATAACTTCATTGACCTGGTTTCCAGTAAAATATGTATTGCATTTTTCAACTAGTTTATTTTCGGTCGTTTGCAATTCTTCTTTTGATAGTGCATAGCGTGAAGAAATGAAAAATTATTGGCAACTTTGTTCATACTGATGAAACGATTTTCAATTTGGTAGATTGGTATTCTTGAATCGGAAGCTAGTTCATCGAAAAACTTTTTAACGGTTCTTGAACGCTTTGAAGTTTACATTCAATATACCAAGAATTAGCCAAATCGCACGCTTCTTTATAGAAAACGTCGAAGTTTTCTCGCAAAGTTGACGAATGCTTTTTAGCATTAGATAACATTGATTGAGCGGTTCCCAAATCAATCGTCGCACTTTGTAGGGTTTTCGAAACAAGATTAACATATTCTAAAACGTTGCTCTGAACGAATTCAATTTTTTCGAGTTTTTTTTCGAATTGAAATAGCGGTATCCCTTTCAGGCTTTTTCTCACTTTCTACGATGACATTTGATTGGCACATCATAACACTTCTAAAATTGTACTGAAGCGATAAAAGGCAATCGGACCGTGATGACCATCTACTAATCTAGTCGGACGAAGTTTTTTTAAAGTTTTTACTACGCACTTGTCGGCTTCTAGAGCTTTGTTGATTTTTTGCAACCGTGGTAAGCTCTCGCTAAAAAACACATTCGTATTTTCTATAGTTATGTATAAGTCTCGGATTTCCGTAATATTGGAAACAGAATCATTTAAAACTAGATTCAAATTGTGTGCTGCGCAATGTATATACTCAGCATTTTCTATTCGATTTATAATTCTAGATTGTAAACCGCAATATTTTCCACTCATAGTTAGCGCTCCATCGTAGCCTTTGCCACGACATTTACTTAAATCAATTCCCAATCGATCAAGTACCTTTAAAACCTCGTTTTCAAATCCTAGAGCACTTTGATCGGATATTTCGATAAATCCCAGAAATGATTCGTTTATTTTAAGTCTTTCTTCCTTTGACTGGTTTGAACTATTAAGGACCATCGTTCTTATCACTATGTTTAATTGATCCATTTTAGCTGCGTCTTGTGTAGTGTCCAAAATCAGGGAAATAAATGGGCACGTATTAATTTCGGAAACTAATGACTTCAAAACTGATTTCGAAAGAGTGGAAATGATTTCGTTTTGAATAGCTGGACTAAAATATTTTGTTTTCTGGGGTCATTTATATGAGTAACTAGAAATCAAATTTATAATATTTAAAAAATTTCGGGTATGTTGTCCGATTTTCGTCACATCTTCGCGATGACCACGAAAAGTAGATCACACAAGGCTAAGGTCAGTAATTCCGATTAATTCGTGTCAATATACTTCTCCACTCAAATTGGTCTCCCTAAAAAAAAACGATAATCTCAATTGTTTTAATATTTTTCCGAGTGTTGTAAACCAGGCACGAGTCGATATGAGCTTTTGAATTTTCGTGAACTTTAATTTTTTACTAAGAGCTTTCCAATCTCAGGTAATTCCATTGCGCCAAGTTTGTTGTTGGTCAGAATCTTCTCCAAAAACCCAACACGGTTCGCAATATACGCCATCTAATATTGGAGAATAACAGAGCCAATACCTTTCAATAGTTTGCCCTGTTTTGGTTTTCACGAAATATTATTCCGTGCTGAACGAGCGTTTCGATTTTGGTTCTATAGGAAAAGGACCGCTTGGTTTGCAAGGTTTCGATCTTAATATTTTTTCTTTTATTTCCGCGGTAAGGTTTTCATCAAATAATCCTCTATCAGTTGAGAATAATCAATATCGTAATTTTCACCAAAAAAACCTTCAGGCTGGACGTCAAGTGGTTGATTTCCAACAGCGTCTAAGATATTTGTTGCTGTGGACGAAACAGGCTTATCTACATCTTTAGCTTGTAAAATTGAAGACTATGACGAACCAGGATTTGTTGGTATATGCTCGTCATCTTTAGAATTCTTTTTAAATAAAGTGTCAATTTTCTTGCATTTCTTGGTAATTTCCTCTTTCTGCTCACGAAGTTTCCTTTTCAGTGCACCACTGTGATATTTTCTCTGATTTCCAGCCATTCGGCCTTGGCAGTTATACCCACGAATTTCACGAAACAATGTTTATAAAAATATATAGTATTTTATATTTTGTCAGAGCCGTACCCTCGGCCGTACCTTCCCAAAATGCCACCCTCAGCAAAAAAAACAAAATGGCGCTCCCACAACCTTAGGTAGAAATCTTAATAATCAGCTCGGCTAATACCCAAGGCACCACCCTAGGCCTAAGTCATCGAGCGACCTTTAAAGCCTTTTTTAATTCAGGTGGCCGGGTTACAATGCGTAGGAGGGTGGTGGCAAGCCCTGCAAGCCACGCGAGCCAACAGCTCCCTACACTAACTATTACCGTTAACCTCAACAAGTTTTTTTATGGAAGGGGAAACCGAAGATCTCGGGGGAAAACCCCTTAAACCAGCGGGGAGAGAACTTGCAAACTCAACGCGGAAGGAGTTGTTCCGAGTTTTCACCCAGTGCCACAAGTTGGGATCGAACCCGGCTCCTCTTGCTGCAAGGCGAAAGTGCTAACCACTCCGCCTAAAAATCTAAGTGAAGTAGAGTAGAACTCGTAACTATTTAATTGCAAATAACAAGGTGCACATGTGATACCGTTATTTTAACAAAATAATATTTATATTTTCGATATAGAGAATAACTATAAAGATTTAAAAATTAGCTTTCCCATCTTATCCTACTTAGAAACTAAGCATTAGCGAGAATAAAAACGGATTATATAAATAATAATAATAATCAGCTAGGCTAATACCCAAGGTATATTAGTTTTACCTAAACAAATTATTTCATCTTGTGTGGTCGTTCACCCTACTATACCATAAAAATATAGAACGTTCGAGGAAACGACAGTTTTAGTTTCACTTTGTATTATTTAACGTCAACCCTGGTTGGATCTTTTAACTTTAAACGGTTAATTCAGGTTATTAAACTTAATTAACTAATAACAATATTAATTATCAAATTCATATATAATTAATGAAATAATAAAAAACAGAAAAGAAAAAGAACTTACAAATTTAGATGTCAGTGTCTAATGAAAAGTATCCATATAATCCGATTCCATTAGGGGTAATCTAAAGAAAACTCTAAAGAATAAAGATTGAACACGTTCGGCTAAAACTTCGACGTGTTGATCGGACTTCTACCTCACGGTTATGTTAGTAGCCACCTGCCGCCAGACTCAGGAAAGTAAAATTCGTATTTGGTATTTTTGATAATACTAATTCAGATTATATTTTCCAGTTTAAGTGAAATATTTTCCAATTTTTTTTAATATTTATTTATTTTTAATTTTGAAATATCTAATTTTAAATTAAAATCTTTGATTTTGCGCCCCTAAAATCGCTCTACCCAAGGGACGGTGCGGTATTTTGTCTAAGCCAACACAAACACGAGGTGATGTCGTGATGAGACATAAGTCACATAACTTAACTTTATAACTTGGTTATCGGGGTGAAAAATTAAGCATAATAATTTTAAAAAAGTTTGGTGCAGTAGAAATCACAATTCACGAATAAACTCCAAATGTGTTAAATAATTCTACGCGGCTATATTTGTGAATATAGAGACGGACAAAGATATCAGCTTTTTTTAACTACAGTTTTTTAATTACGGCTTTCTTTTAACTTCTTTTCCTATAGTAATTCGTTTGTCAAGCAACTAAGCGGGATCTGCGGGGGCGCTATTTACGCCACTGCCTCCTTGCCGTATACATACAAGTGCGATTTGATGATTGTTTAGGAACTTAATACTAAAACTACGCTATAATTAATCTTATAAAAATAATCTACATTAAATATCTATTGATAACTTTGAAAGTTACGCGACAGTCATTTCTAAAATGTATTAATATAAGACGCGTAGGATTCTTTAGGGATTCAACCGAAAATTGGTGAAATTCAAAAATACCGCAGACAAATGTACTAGATATTTTGCCGTTCTTAACCAGCAACTGATAATAACCGAGGGTCTAACCACTCTTAGAAAATCTGTACACCGGATTACGCTTAGATTAGCACTGCCAAAGGCAGGGACTTCAAAGATTACGCGTAATCCCATTAGTACAGTCAAAGGTACGGCTCTGTACACCGATTACGCGGAGTGATCGGCCCCTCGATAATAACTAGTATTGGCTAAGATTACTTGACTTCCACTTCCGCTACCAGAATTATAATTTTAGCATCAACTTCTTTTAAAACAAATATTTATCACTTGGAAGACTGGTTTAATTTGAAATTGTCCACTAGTATTTATGAATTAGGCCTATTTCAGCAATCGCTATAGTGGCTTAGGTTTCTAACTCCCTACTAACGAGTATAAAAATGGGCTTAAATGCTGGTTTTCACTAAGATAGAAACGTTGCAAAATCTTGTACATGTTTTGGGTTGACGCTTATTTCTGTTAGTAAAAACCATTCTTATATTCTACAAAATAGTGTTAAATTTTTGTCATGGAATGGTATTCTAAATATTTTAACTCGCAACTCAACCGATACCTTACAAAAATGTCTCAAGAAATCTTAGAAAAATCCTATAGGGAGCTCTATTTAGTCTATGGGGGTTTGAAGGTTTGGAAATATTATCTTAAGAACTTTTTGGAAAGTTAAAGGGAAGTTTTGAGAGAAATTGCTTTGGAATTTAAAATAAAATAAAATATTTCTGAAGATTTCTGTAGAAAATCGAATAGCAATTTTGAGAGACAACTTTAAGGGAAATATTGGGAAAATCGGTTTGTGCAAAACGTAATATAAATTAAGGGAATTTGAGATAAAAATTTCGTTTTTTCTTGGAATAGTATTCTTAAAAACTCTTAGCATAAATAAAGGGAAGTTATGGAAGAATTTAAGTTTGATAATAATACTATTTTTCGAAAGACAAGGGCCCAATATTACACTTTTTGAGACATAGGAAAAAATGACCTGCGCAAATATAACCAGATCTTTTTATATCAATAATAAATTATTATAATGGGTTTAAATATTTAATAACCATATGAAAATTAACCAAACAATATTTGATGTAAAAATCAAATACCAGTTGATTGAGTTTTTATATTTAAAATTAAATCTAATATATACATGATTAAAAAGTGTCAAATCGAAATAGGTTGTCAAATATTTTAACATTCTGCCAAAAAAATTTCAAATAATAATCATTTTTTAGTATTATTAATTTCTGTCTTAAATTATTTGGGAAATATTTAGGGAATTCTTTGGGTAATGTTTAGGGAATTTTATGGTATTCTTTAGAACATATGTTTTTAAAAAAACACATTATTTAGTGTTTCTTAAGAACCTCTTAAGAATGTTCTTGAGGAAAATAGGGCAATTTTCCAAGGGAATTCCTTCAGAAATTCCAAAGATTACCGTTAAAAAATTTCTTAAGATTAAGTGGACTTTCGAGGCAATTCATTGAAAATAAATATTTTAAGATCATAGTCTCCATAACAATTTTCCAGCATTCCACGATGGCCCTGCGGCGTTTAAACATTTTGAAGACCGTCTAAAATATAAGCCCTTGTACTTATAACGGATACAGTATTATCAGAGGTAAGGGGCCGCAAATGTTCTAACAAGAACCCATTAATAACGGAGAAAATGTAAGAAGTAGTGTTGTTGATAAATTTCGATGCGTCACGGAGATGTCAGGTAGAAAATAAAAAGAGGGTTGACACCGGCTTTTGTATCCCGCGATGACGTCGAAAATACGAACTCTACAGCTGGTGTTATCACGCGCAACAAAAGACAACTGCTTACTCCTTTTTGGGTCAGATTCTTCCAGCCTCCCCCCCCCCCCACTAATTCTCTGGCTGGCTACACTTTGAAGAGTTAAAATTGTTTTACAGCACCACTCCTGACATTCTTGGTTCTAATAACACCAGAGGAAAAATATTACCTTTTTCTCCGCATGCAAATTCCAGATATTTTTCGTCGCATTCCAGAAATCCGTGAATAGTTTCCAAGCCGCAGGCGATCATCAGAACGCTAACAAGAAACACCCTCATAATGTTTGTCAATCGGTGAACTATGTAAAATTACAAGTGAACAAATTTGACCGAGAGTTTCAATATTTATAGGCGATAAACGAACATGATTTTTCGTGTCGTCTAGCAAATCTGCGTGCTGGTTAAACAGACAACTTTGTGTAATTTGTGGCGTGCATTATCAAGATAAGTCTAATTTTAAACTCTAATTGTCGGTTTCGCCAACGCAATTTGTTTATTCAGATTCGTTGCTTTGGAAAACTCGTGATACTATGATATTAAGGGATGTAGAAATTTGGTTTTTCTGTTTAAACACCAAAATTTTAAGTCGATTTCGAAGTAACAGAAATTCTTAAAGGTAGGAGCAAATTTAAAAAATATATATATATCTAGATATAAATGGGGAATGTAATTAAAATGTTTCAAACTTGTGGTTCGGATCGATTTGTTTCATTTCAGTCCTGTTTATTTTCTATATATTGCAAATAATTGGATACACTTGGCTTATTCTGTGTATACGAAAGTGTGTACAGATTTCGGCATGCAAGTTTATTTTACTAAAATTCCCGAGTATTTATAGCAAAGAGGTTATTGATCATTTCCATTAATTACGTTAAATGAAAAGTAGCATAAGACACAAAAGTGTGTCAGAACGGTATAGTAGTTAATGATAGTTTGTCGCAAAGTAAACAAGTCAGCCCAGGCCGTAATATTAGTTCCATATCGGTGTATTCGGGTGGGCAAACTAATACAAAAGCTGTTGATTCTACGTAATTTCTTATCGTTTGATATATAAATTGCCATCCTAAGTTAAAGAGTGGATGGCGCCCACCATCAGGAGACCAGGTTGGGCCAACTAATATAAAAGCTATTGAGCCCATGTGATTTCCTATTGTTTGATATATATTTAGCATCCTATGTTAAAGAGTGGGCACCGCCCACCCTCAGGATACGCGGGTGCGCAAACCAATATAAAAGCTGTTGAGGCCATGTGATTTGCTATCGTTAGATATATAAAATACCATCCTAAATTGAAGGATTAAAACTTGGGTGCCACCCACCCTCAGGATACGCGGGTGGGCAAAGCAATACAAAAGCTGTTGAGGCCATGTGATTTCCTATCGTTAGATAGACGGAGAGTATCAAAGGTGAAATAGGTAAGCAAAACACGACGAACATAATTCTTTTAAATTATTGAAATTAGTGGAAATATGATTTAAAGAAATTCTTAAACTGCTATTCAAATATGTTTATTTTAGGAAATTTATATCAAACATTTTTGAAGTTTAGGCAAATTCATAAAAAAATACCCATGAATGTAATTTTGCAGAACAGAAATTAATAGAATATGTCATTCTCGAATTTTATATTATCTTGGTGATTAAATTGGTATTTTCTTAGAGCAGATATTTAACATGGATTATTAACAACTGCAAGAATGTATTTATGTACTAAGAATATGGCAAGACGGAGATTCTGTCCCCATGGTCGCATACTTTGTAGCTTAAGGGCCTGTTGCAAAAGCCCTAGCCAAAGTGCTAGCCCATTGAATTTAACATGTGCAATTCAAGCAAAGCAGACTTTTGCAACAGGCCGTAAGTTTGACCGCTTTGGATTTTTTGGTCTCACTCTTTAACGTAGACGCGAGCGTAGACGATTACAATCTTTTACTTTTATTGTTAAGGGGGTTGGTTGGAGGGGGCGGAAATAAACGGCACTGCGTGCGTTTCAAAGAGTTCTATCGAATAAGACCATTTTGTTTTTTCGGTCACTCTCCCTTTAAGGGGGCTAGTCGGAGGGGGCGGAAATTAACGGCACGCGTGAGGAGGCGGAAAATCTCTGTACCACCTACACAAACTATAAAAGTGTTCAAAGCTAAAAGTTCAAGCAGGTAGTTCGAAGAGGACGCCGTGACTAGCTTGGTAAAGGCGTCGGTTTTGGAGATTACGCGGCCAGAAATCTGGGTTCGAATCCCGGTGTCGCCAATAATCTAAATTATTTTTCGTAGCTCCATCTACCGTGTCGTCGCTTTCACGACATACAAACAAACAACACTTAACGACATTCCGTCCATAGCAATAGTCCCACTTCGATATATATATATATATATATATATATATCGATGTGGAACTAAAAAGGGAAACGAAAGGGGTAGGAAAATACGTTATCAAAACGAGGTACTCCAGCGCCGCCGAGTGAGGCGTTTTAGAACGTATGTCTACGGGCGAGTAAATCGAAGAGAGAAAATCGCGCCAGACCATAGACTAAATATAATATTGCTTTTACTATTCCAACTAGTAGGTTATGTAGTCTATAGTGTGACTAGATCTCACTAGCAATTTTACTAGGTGCGAAGGTACAGCTGACACACTTTTGAGTCTTATGCTACTTTTTCTTAAATTGATTTTAAATTAATTATAATTACATTTTCCGGTACATTTTAGCCAAAAACTCCAGTGGAAATAGGTAAAGAAATAGAAAATGAAATCGTGATTAGAATAAATTAACCGGCAAAATTTCGATTAACCATAAAAAGTTGGGTTAATTGTTTTTTATGAACATTTTATACGAATAAACAACGATTTAACATGCAAAAATAATCGGTTGTTTCGTAAATTGTTTGGATAATTTGCGGTTATGAATAAAAATAAATAATTGGATAATTTCTTATTCAAACGCCGACCTCTAATCGTGATATGTTGAAAACAAAATCTGACGAAAAACTATTAGTGTCGGCATTTTTGTGCTAATCGCGAGACATAAACCATTCGTGAAATATTTGTACACCTGGTTACTGAATTTCGAAAAACAGTCGTTTTCCTGTGATTTTTCAAAAATTTTCGGTGAATCCAGATATATTTCGTGAACCCCTAATATTTTTTCACCTGTTCAGTTAAGTGACTACCCGTTCGGTTAAGTATAATCTAATACTAATTGTGTAGTGGTATTTCTTCACTAAACATTACGTCTACTCTAACCATATAAGAACTCCGTACGATCCAAAGTATCATTATTTTCGTAAGCATGATCAATGTAGCATATTTCTAGGTTAATTTTTTGTAATAAAGAAGGCCCCCACGAAAGAGCTGATTTTAATGTGCCCACTTATTATAATAATTACCAGCTACTTATACCTAAGGCACCTCTTTACGCCCAAGTTATCTAGCCACATAAACAGGTGGCCGGGTTACAGTGCGTAGGACGGTGGTGGCCAGCTCTTCGGGCCACGCGAGCCAACAACTCCCTACACTCACTATTACCGTTAACCTCCGAATTTTTTATGAAAAGCCCCTTAAACCAGTGCGGAATAAACTTGCAAACTCTACGCAGAAGACTTTGCTCCGAGATTTCAACCAGTGCCACTAGCTGGCATCGAACCCGGTTTCTCTTGATGCGAAGCGAAAGTACTAACCACTCAGCCACCCTACTGATACGTAACTAGATGTCTTTATTTCCCTAATTTATGTCGTCACTGTTGGAATCCGTCGATGTTGAAACGTTAACCTCGTAAAAAAGTAACTATAAAAATAACAGAAAAAATGTGTTATGGGTGATGGGCACCGAAGAATTTGATAAGTCAAGGCAAAAAGCTCATCCTTTGCAAAGGGCGTTGAAACACCCCAACGCTTCTTAAGACCCGTTTTCATGAGATTTGCGAGATATATGTTTGAATTAGCGCGAGAAAATATCTTTTTGTTTTCATGATTGCGATATTCTGAAGCGAGTCGAGAGAAGATTTTCTTCCAACGTTTGTGACGTCATTAGTAACATGGTAGGTTTCAGTCTACGAGAGAAGACCTACGTTATTTCTTATTATTGTGCGTGATCAGATAGTCCGTTTAGTGATTTTCGCTGCTTACATTTGGCTTATAACAAAAATGAAATATATTCACCAAATTGCTTAACCTAAAAAGAAGCAAAACGACCAGAAATATAAAAATAGGGAAAGTTGATTTACAGAGATATTAAGCAAATTGCGTGAGAAGAAATTTCCGGAAAATTGGAAGAAACAGGTACACAAGTTAATATTTTGTTGTTTATTAAGTAATAAAAAATATTTTTAGTGGATGAAGTAAAAAAATTGGAAAAATTTAGTGGACCAATTTAGAACGCATTATGAAAATGCGACATTAGCCAAAATTGGTCAGGAGTTTGACGAGGAGTCATTTGCATCCATAAATTGGCATTTTCTTCAATTGTTATTATTTTTGAAAGATGCTGTCTCTCGTCGAGAGTGAGCTAAATAATATTGACATATTCTTCAAATTATATTCGTAGGGCTAAAGATGAAAGGGAAACGGTTCAAACAGTAAACGTTCCAAACAAATGCGACATGGACGAAGAGAGTTCTTCTTCTACACGTAACTTAATATTTACATTGAAATATAATATTTATGTTTTGATAAATATGATCTTAAAGAATTTTATATTAATCTTCTTATTTTGGTTTATAAATATTTTTATCAGGGTATAATAAATCTTGGTTTATATTATATTTTTTTATTAATCTATATTTTGATTAATATTACCTTAAATAAATTTGTTTATTTTTAAATTTCTTTCTATCCTCAGATTTTGTTTATTTTTATTGTGATATTTTAAATTTACATTTATCTTGATATACCTAACTTATTTGAATATTTTATTTTCGTGTTTAGGTTTTGATAGTTGGAAATGAAGAATTTTTGTTAAAGATCCAAGTGCTGTTGAAATAATCACTTCAGACGAGGTTAAAAAAAATCATAAGCTAGTCCCTCGAATAATCCTGCCGCAAAGTATTCTAGAAAACAGAAGAACAAATCTGTTGATTTGCATGAAGATTTTTTGGTGAAATGTCAAAAATTTACTTGTAAGAACTTTCTGAACCATTACATGTAGCTCCTATAAAATTCTTCATTTATTTCATATTTTCAGAGAACTTAGTTCAATTAAAAATGAAAGTCCACCACCATCGGACTTTGTTTTGTATGTTTCTGAACTGATGGAAAGTGTACCTAATTCCAAGAAGAGGATTTACCAAACTGAAATAATTAAAATTATTTCTTTATAAATAGAAGACAACAGTTCATAAAGTGAAGATAGTGTTGTTTTAACTTTTAAACAAAAATATATTAAAGTTCAAATGCAAAACAAAAATCTCATTTAATGGTTCCATAACTAATTCAAAGGTAATCATTGAAATAAATCATTTATAAGAATTACTTTTATTTTTCAGTTAGACTAATTCTACTTTTAACCTTATACAAAAATAACTTAACCTAGCTGATTAGTGATTACATCTCAAAAGACGAGTAAAGAAATGGTTTTTGTTTAATTTTCACGTGGAAGGTATTTTGAAAAAGGGGGAAGAAAATTGATGCTATCCAGCCTAGTCATGTGATAAATGAGATGGTAGATTAATTTCTAGCAGCACCACAAGCAACTTGATTGACCAATCCTGAGTTTCGGCCTGGTAGAAGGGCAGTGTTTCAATTGGATCCACAGAATCCGAAAATACCGAGGGACAGTATACTTTACTTGAAGTATTTGATTCTTCTATCATTAAGTAATTATGCAAAACAATACACGCTTTAAGTACCCCATTCAAATAAGGTTTCATGACTATGGGTTTACGAAACCTTCTCCATATTGCGGCCTTGATACCAAATGCATTTTCAATGCAATGTCTGTAATTATAAGATTATATCTTGGTATTTCTACATTTGAGTTTAATAAGTAATCTAAGGTACTATTTTCCACTTTTTAAGCCCAAGCAGCGCCGTCAAGAGCCTTCAAATTTAGATTGGGGCATGCGAGGGCACACATTTCAAATGTAACATGTAAACTAAGAGGGTATGCTAGCGAAGATTTACTGCAGTAGGCACCAACAATCTAGGTGGGGCCAGTTGCTCGGCTTTTGGTTTAATTATACAGTACGTTCAAACCAATTTTAGGTAGAGCCTGAGTCCAAGTGGTAAGCCTGGTTAATACGTTCTAGACATTGGCGTTAATTACGGGCACCTGATAATTGCGGGGCTAGTAAAAATAACGGTCCCAATGGTCAGAAGGGACGAATTTGGCATTTCAACACTTCCGCTTGTCAAGTGAGCACGATTTTTTACCGGTCATCTCACGGAGGGAAGACACGCCCATGGTACTAGCTCCGAGTGTGAAACGTCGATTACTCCTCAATAATAATGTATTTATTTATAATAATTATTATAATTGTGACGTTTGATCAATATTGGCCAATTCTTCAGTATTATGGAAGTATCATGCCGTTGTTTTACAGTGTTTGTGCTTGAGACGGCTCATAGTTACAATATAAATTTTCCATATCGACGTTATGTATCGCGTAGAGCTTGATGGAGGGTCGCTTCAGATGGATGGAAGTGGTGACGATCCATTCCTATGCATAACTTACTTTTTCAAACCGAACCTTTATTTGTACACTTTCAAGTAAAAATCGACAACTTTCTCATTGAAAGTTTCCCTCTAGCATCAACCAGTCGAAAGCTAGATTATTATTTTCTGCAAATTCTGAAATTAGAAAGCTCCCAACATCATCATATATATATCCTAAGAATTTCAAAACTCTAACTATTTTATTTTTTTAGAAAAATGCCCTATCCAAGAAAACTTAGACACTCTTTTCATATTACCTTGGCGTTCGCAATGTCAATTTATCCAATTTTGGGTCCAGAAAGGGAAATTATGCCTTATATCGTGTTTCTTACCCTTTGGAAGATACTATTGCCTTAGACTTGAGGTTTACTGGTATAACCCAGATCTTGCCCTTGTTAATCCGCCAATGAATAACGTCAATAAACGTAATTGAATATTACTGGTATGTATTTTGGTTGTAAACATTCCCAAAGAGCTTTAGTAGTTTTCTTTATTATGTTATAAGCGGTAGTTTTCCCCACCCTGAATGAAAAGCTAACGTCCACAATCAATTGCCAGTTGAAAGATATTTTAATATAAATTTTTAGTTTCAATTTAAATTGGTTCCGCTTATGTTGGAACTTAATATTTACCTGTAATGTGAGAACCAACTTTAAGCCAGGTGGAATAGGTTCGCGAGATACATGTTTTTTTTCTTATTTTGGGACCAACAGTTGATAGCAAATGATCAAATTGTTTTGGCGACATTCTTGTGTACGTTTCAAACATTGAAGGATCGTGTTGCCTTATTCTGCAGTTTAAAAAAACATTAACATTTTCGACGGAGGCAAAAGTTTTTAAAGCCTCACTTGATATATTCCATTTAACCAGTGTTACATTATCACCTTTCGTAGCCCAAAAATGGTTCTTCCACCAGCGTTTAGGTGCATATTTTCCTTTCGTTTTCGAAGTCATATAATAAATAATTTGAAGATATAATATTTTTTTTTCTGAAGAGCAATTTCTGTGAACAGCTCCTGCGGTTTAAGACCGCCATGTAAAAAAAGCTTTCCTTACTTTCAAGCAACAAAATATCGCTCTAATGAAAACGGCACACTGACGCTATTTACTTACAGACAGCGATTCGCTGGCACTAAACAATCGCCCGCGATATAATTTTCATTTTTTCTCACCTCTCCCGTTTGAACATCTTGTTGATTAAGAAGGTTTTTACAAAAACATTGTATCGTTTGAATGTCTTGTTGATCATGAAGGTTTTTACAAAAACATTGTATCGTTTGAATGTCTTGTTGATCATAAAGGTTTTTACAAAAACATTGTATCGTTTGAATGTCTTGTTGATCATGAAGGTTTTTAACAAAATATTGTCTCGATTAAACATCTTGTGGATCAAGAAGGCTTTTACAAAAATATTGCCTTGACTATGGCTTTAGAGCTTAAAGAGCTTTTCATTAATATGTTAAAAGGTATTAGCATTTCTTGAAAATATGTTAAATGGTATTAGCATTTCATTAAAATATGTTAAAAGGTATTAGCATTTCATGAAAATATGTTAAAAGGTATTAGCAAACTCCTCCATTTCCAGCTACCCCGCCTTCTTTTCATTTTGGTTTCATTGCCCAGTTAGCCAACTCGCTTTCCATCTCTGTGCATGGGCTGCCGAAGAAGCCCTTTTTAGTTTTATAAACCCTGTCGAATTGACAACGAAAATTTTTAGGTTTGCAGACTTTGACAACAAAATGATTTTTATTGCTTATATTTATTTGTGTACGCGTTACCCATATTGTTATACTAGCCGAGAAGCCCGCCTTACAGGCGGGCCCTCAGCTAGTTTTGTGTTCCGAGGCACTCCACCCCAGTACACCCCCAACCCCTTTTTCAATTGGGATAATTTCCGTGACACCCTTTTCCCCATAGTCGAACCACCGCAGTAAGTCACCCTCCCCCTTTTACCCATGCGAGAATTTCCGTGGCACCCTTTACCCCATAGTCGACCTCACCCCGTAAGGCCCCCTCCCCCTTTTTCCCATGCGATAATTTCCATGGTACCCTTTTCCACGAAGTAGAACCACCCCATTTAGGCCCTTCCTCCCCTTTTTGTCCATGGCCCTTTGTTTAGTCAAGTGGCTTTGAGTGCTTTGTGAATGGTAAGTTTTTTGCTTCTTGTTAATACATTTTTTATTGGTGTGGATATTTGGACATCTACGATTCCTAATGCAGTCATTGATTTCCTGGGTGTGCAAGTCATTATATGATATTGGAAATTAAACGATATTGGTCTTTTTCATGCGGTATGTGTCATAACGTCAACAGAAAGTCTACGAGTCGTCCACTACCAGATGTCAAATATAGATATTCTACGGTATCTTCATCAAGGGTGAGTATTGAAATAAAATGAGCGTTTAAGATGCGGCAAGTATTTCGTAAAGGAGAAAAATACAAATACCCTCTGTAGATATTTCTTTCATTAAAATTTGCTTCGTATTATATTTAACTGATAAACTTGGTCTGTAAATAGGGTTCAATTCAATTGTGCATTGTTTTAGTACGTCTTACTCGCTGTTGTAACTACTTAATTTATATTATTCTGAATAAATTAAACTCGGTTGTTTAGTCTCAATTATTTTAATTAAAATTAAAATTTTATACCGGGCTGGATTGAACCGGGATTACGTTTTTAGTAAACAACTCTGAATTGCGGACATATCTTTAAGGGTCGTCTCGAGAAATAAATACCACTAGGGACAATTCTTCCGAGGAGAGGTATATTTTGACTTGCCAACTTGTTGAATTGAGTGAAAAGTGTTTAATTTATGGTGGCAGGAATCCATACCTCTACTTGTAATGTTTATCCTGCCGTATCGCGTATGGTTAGATCACTTTGACGGCTTTGGCCCCGCCTACGAGAGAAAAAAATCCCTCTGAGCGCGCTTCCTTCTCACGTTGTTGTTTGTTAAGTTAACATAATGACGTCAAAAAAATCGTCAGCCCCATCGAGACGAAAATCTCCCGCGATAAGCATTCAAAGTAAAGGTATGGATTCCCGAATAGGTGGAAAGTGTTTCATTTTATGGTGGACAACTAGCGTCTTTCACTAAATCAACTTTGAAAATGCGAGTGGAACCTTTTGAAGATACCGGACCATGGTGACGATACCAGAAATAGCTTCATTGGTAGGGATTCGTCCCGGGATTCCAAGGGGCACGGGTTTTGATTGTTAAAAAACCAATGTAATTCCGAGAGACCAAGTGACCCCACTCATATTTAAACTGGAAAAGTTTGAGGAGAAGTTTTTACAAGTACAACAAAGGATAAACTTTTAAAAAATAAATTGAAGGTGGTTGCTAAGACTTCATGGTTACGGCGCCGTGTCAGACTAGGACTCTTGTCCCGACGACGCGAAGTGTGTGCTTGGCCGTTAAGTTAGCCCGCGAACAGAAACGGCATCGTAACCGTAGCCAACGTGGCCACGTATCCATCTCTCGCACCACCGTCACCACCCCTTTCTTCGTTGCAACACACAACGCCATCATGATCAACGCCGCTAGGACTGCCGTAATGCTTCTTTCTTGTATGTAAATATGTAAATAAGAATAATGCTGTTAATACTAGTCTTGGGTATTAGTCTAGCTGATTATTATTATTTATTATTATTATTATTATTATTATTATTATTATTATTATTACTATTTTTATTATTATATTATTAAGTTCCATTTAAAGCTTGTGTGGGTATGATTTTATCACCATTTCTAATTTAAAATTCAGCTATTGTCAATTGTTTTACTTTACCTATGGTTAATTGTTAATTAAGCAGTCATGGCAAAACTTAACCTGAGTCAACACTATTCTTTATTAAGCTAATTTAATTTAAAGGAAATCCCCTAGACTTTAAACTGACCATATTTAATTGTAATTTCCTCAAGTGATCAACTCGCCAGCTCCAATAGTGAAAGTTGAGCGAGCACCTGGGCCAATAATTTATTCGATGTAGTCCTTACCTGATTTGGCTCCTTCATCCTTGATGCAAACTCCCGAGACCCGATACGTAAATTTAAATATGTTAAAAGATTTTAGTATTCCATAAAAATATGTCAAAATAATGTAACCTTTCCTTACATATTAAAAGATTCGTGCCTTTCATTAAAAGCTATTAAAAGATTTGAGCGTTTTATTTAAATATATTAAAATATTTTAGTCTTTCATTAAAATTTTAAAAGATTTTAGTATTTATAAAATTTTTTAAATATTTTAGTATTTTGTTAAAATGTTAAAAGATTTTAGTATTTTATCAAAATTTTTAAATATTTTAGAATGTTAATAGAATTTTAAAAGATTTTACTATTTTATTAAAATTATAAAGTATTTTAGTAGTTTATTAAAATTAAAAAAAAATCATTTTTAGTAAAATGTTTAATTTTTTTTTTAAATGTTAAAAGATTTTAGCCTTTCAAATACGTTTTAAATGAAATTATTTTTCATCGATCTTTTTGCTTTTGTTATCGTGGTAATGTTTATATCATTATTATAATGTTCAAATCAATTTAATCATAAGCAATAACCTTTAAATTTTAAATTAATGGATTCTTGGCAGTATGGATAAAGTGTCGCTTGTTACAAAGCCTAGACGACTGATTCGTTTGTTATATACGAAATAAATTTAGCTTTTGGAAACAAAATATTAAGGCACGTGTCATTGTTGGACCTAATCTATTATCAATAATTAAGTATGATGTTAAAAAGTAAATTTTGTATTTATTTTTATCAAAACTTAAAAGGAACTAAATTTAATTTACATAAACAGTTTCTTTACGCATTCGTCCTGTAATATTAATAATCAGGAATTAATATACAATTGTAACGGTACCATAAAAGTTAATTAATGTTATCTTACTCCGATTGCAGCTTTGCCCTCTTTCCATAACTATTAAATATGTAATTGAGTTAACAACTAACTGGAAATTCATCTTTTGTGAAATGTAGATTTTTAACTTACATCTTTCGCTGTATTGCAGGCCTGAAAGTTATAAATTGTTAATTATATTGATTATAAAATGCATACCAATAATGTTCATTGGTTAGAATACATACCTTTGTGCCATCCTTATCTCCCTATAAAGCAATATAAATGTCCATTTCAATTTATGAATTAAACAATTTATTTGAATTTAAATTAATTAATAAAATTCGTTTAATACAAAATACTTAACTGATTTTATTGAATTAAAATCAATAAATTAATTTCGTTGATTTAAAATTTAATAATTTATTATTAATTTATTTATTAAGTCTATTTAAAATTAATAGATAAAGCAAATTAAAATTAATTAAGTTGATTTTAAATTATTTAATTAAATAAGTTAATTTAAAATTAAATAGTTAATTTAGTTGATTAAAAAGTATTTAATTAATTCAATCAATCTCAAAATAATTAAATAATTAAGTTTATTTAAAATTAAATAAATAATTAAGTTTATTTAAAATTAAATAAATAATTTATTCCATTTAAAATTATTTAAATAATTTAGTTGAATAGTTTTTAATGGATATTTACCCTGTATGTAGTGCACATTGCTTCAAATTTTTCTTCAACTGGTTTTCCTTTCTGTAAATTAATTGAATATTTGAAACTAATAATTAATGATTAAAAGCTTAATTTTATTTTAAATAATACCTTCATGCATTCAGGTCCCAACTTAGCTACTAGTGTCTCCTTTAATGCCTTACCTGGTTTTATAATAATAATATTAATTACATAAACGCATTGTTCTGATTTACTATATAATATAAAGAGTTATATTAAAGGCAAAATCACTTACCTTCGGCTCCGCATACCATTTGAAGAATATCATCATCGCATTCCCACATTGCCTCGATCATTTTTTGTAGGCAATCTTCCTAAAATATCATATGTCATATTCAAATGTAAAAGCTGTTAAATGAGTTTTAACACATTCCAGATTAGACTTACTTCCAATTCTTCTATAGCTTGAATAATCAACTACGAGTGGTATTGTAATTTTCATATCATTATCATTATTTAATGATTTAAAAAATTACACTTATTAATTAAATTGTTATATTAATTATTGTAAAGAAAAAATTTGTGAATTGATTAGTTAATAAAAAAAATATAAAAATCTTTAAAATTTAACATATTTAAAGAATCTTGCTTACCCCATTTTGCGTTGTGCAGGCCTTAGACATAAATTTCATAATTAGCTTGGTAATTGTGTCGTAAGAAGATCATAATTAAGAATTAACTTTTTACCTTGTTCCAGTCCTTGTCAGACTAAATGAAAAAATATTACTCGTAAGATTTTGGAAGAACGTATTTTTTATGCTTAGAGAGAGAGTGACTTTGTTGAAACGATCAACGGGCATCATGGTAAAAGCTTCACCCGAAATTAAGGGGGGGGAGGAGGGATAAAATACGTCACCAGCGTACGCTTCAGTCACGTCGTAATAGTTAAATAATAGGAACCAATGAGATATTGGTATAATTAGATTTTTTTGTTAGAGCGTGAGAGGAATTGGAAGCACGCTAACATAGTCATTCTCTTTAATTATGAGAGCGCATTGTTAAAAATCACACCCGAATTGTTCGGAATTGGTATACAGCTCTGAAAATAAACATACACGTGCCTGGAACTATACTCTCGACTACCCAATTTTTATTTTTCAAAAAAATCTACTGGAAAAAAGTGTATAAGCAAAAAAAACCGCTTGTTGCCGAGGGCACGGGCATCTTCGTTTTGAAAGTGTTTTCAAAATAATAAAGTCTACGTTGCACCAGAGCTCCGTAACTTAACGAATAAAAAATGGTAAATTGCGTGTAGCTCGGGTGGTAAAGGTGTTAAAATTATGAATTGTTTTGTGGTGATACATGTCATAGAACTACTTAAAACCTGATATGGAACCACATCGAGATATTTTTTTAAGTAATGCAGTTTCCCGTAATGCAAAATAATTATTATTTAAATATTTCCATAATTATGTTTCATAATTATAAATTTATAATAATTGTAATTTTTTTATTTAAAAAATAATATTTCATTAAGTATGTAATAAACGTAGACAATTTCAGTTGCATTTGAAGTTTTTGTTATTTATTGGGTAGATGTAAGACTCAAATAATAAAAAAAACCTAGAAATTTAAGAAAAAAGGAAAGTGAAAAAATATCTCGATGTGGATTTAAGAAGTAATATGACACCTATCACCATAAAAATTCATAACTGTACCACCTTTACCACCCAAGCTACACGCGATTTACCATTTTTTATTCGTTAAGCTGCGGAGATGCGGTGCAACGTAGAATTTATGTTTTAAAAACACATTTAAGGAAGATGCAGGCGCTCTCGGCAATAAGTGGGTTTTTTGCTTAAACATTTTTTCCATTAGGTGTTTTGAAAAATAAGATAATCCAGAGTATAGTTCAAAGCACGTGTATATCAATTTTCAGAGCTGTATACCAATTCCGAACAATTTATCACCACGCGCTCTCACTTTAAATATAAAATATTTTATTCTTGGTAATGATTGATTAATTTCTTTCGTGAATGGTTGACATAATTACTTCGTAAGTTTTGCACATTTCGTCAGATTTATCCGCCACTGGTTTAGCTTGCTGTGTAATTAATTAGAATATTATATTCCTCGAGATATACCTGTGTCTAAAATAGCGCCAGCTGCGAGTTATTTCAGAAACCTGTCTACGAAATATCATGATATGATAGTAGAACAATTAATGTTTTTCTGAAACGACTGGTAGGTGCTGCTTTCCCAATTGCGAGATGTTGTGAAATGTATGTTGTATTCTAACCTTCGTACATTTTTCGCCCAAAGCTGCGGCAATTCTTTCCTTCCTGACCTTTGCTGTAAATACCAGACATATTTGTATTGTATTATTGTATATTTAATTTTTACAGGGAATTTTCAAGAAAAGCCCCCTGTGCTATATTATATAATTTTTTTGCAAGGAGTATATGGTCGATAAAATTAATTTTCGGAAATTAATACTTAAAGAAATATATTTAATTAAAAATTGTCCAAAGACTCTATACATTGGTGCCTTACGGTGCCGTGCACTCACTTCGCTCAAGCGCCTGGGGGGCTGGACCCCACCTACTGACATCGTATCTAGGGAAATCGTTCTTACTGACCATAAATTGTTCTTTGCAAATTGGGATATAAGAGTGATTTAATTTTATGTTTTGAATACAGTTCCGCACACGCAGCCTGGAAAAACAGGAAAATATTCTTGCCCTGACGTTTTGACTAGAACCTAAACATATGCATAGTTAGGTAGCCGTGGTACCATTCCATATCCGCTAGCAGGTCGGTGGGAAATTCAATCTAAAATGATTCTGTTATCTCTGCCTAGGGTTGCCGCGGTTCGGTTCGGTTCCGGATTTTCATGCGCACGCGACCAATTATACATAATTTTAAATTAAATATATCTCCTTAAGTATAAATTTCCGAAATTTTTTTTAACAGCAATAGATTCTTTAGAAAAAATTCTATAATATAGCACAATCAAAACAAATACATAAGAGGGGGTACTATTCTTGAAAATATCCTTTTTACATATCATAATTCTTAGCGTTTTACTAAGAGGCGCTTTTATTAAAAATAAACACTATCTTTTCTATCTCCCTCCTTTCGTAGTAAAAGGGGATCGCTGAATGAAACATATTTCCGGTTGGTCGGTTACCATATTCACCTGGCTAGCCAAAGGAGACAACTACAACGCATACTCAAATCACACCAAGTCAATGGAAATTTTTCTGTATCGTTTTTTAAATTTTTTTCGCGTTGTAGTGGGGTAAGTCTTTCAATAACCAGCCCATATAAAGAGTGCTAAAGCGCGCGAAAAGGGAGAAAACTCCATTATAAAAAGGCGCAAAAAAGCTTAACCCTATACAAATTTAAAGTAATTATAAAATTTACGAATTATCGGACCAATTAGTCTACGACCATAATTTCGCCCCCTTAATTCGTGAACTTTTCTATCTTTTTGCGTGATTTAGTAGTTTTTGCATTACAGTACAAAGGTGGTTCTTATGAACTTTAACTTTAACCCTTTTCTTAGGGAATCACTGAAGGAGTTTTATTTAAGCGTTCAATCAACGTTACCTTCATCATTTGTTCAAATTTCAATTTCCAATTCAAAACCGAAATTAACATGTTGAGTGAACGACTTAAATGACCTTTTCGTACATTTCTATTTATTTAAAATCCTATTCATTATAAATTAGTTGGACCATTTTCACCGTGGCTCTACAGATGCATCAATAAGTTTAATTTAAAAGTAGGGCGGAGCTAGTATGTTTTTTTTTCAGCTGACCTCAAGGCTTCGTTACCGCGTACTTATCAAACTAAAATAACTTCTTGGTATATTGCCTATTGATTTTGCAGATCAAAGCCAAATTTTGATTCATTTTTAGAGTTTTGAAAATTTAAAGGTAGTTTGAAACACGGTCCGGGAAACTTGAAATATATCGTTAATTGCATATGGCCTATTGACATTCCCTACCTCTTGTGACAATCGAATCTTTTAATATCTATCCTGATTTGCACATGGATCATTGACATTCCCTTCTTCTTGGACCAATTGAATCTTTTAATATCTATCGTAAATTGCACATGGACCATTGACATTCACTCCCTCTTGGGCCAATTGAATCTTCTTAAATCTATCGTGAATTGCAGATGGACCATTGACATTCACTCCCTCTTGGGCCAATTGAATCTTCTAAAATCTATCGTGAATTGCACATAGACCATTGACATTCACTCCCTCTTGAACCAATTGAATCTTCTAAAATCTATCGTGAATTGCACATGGACCATTGACATTCACTCCCTCTTGGGCCAATTGAATCTTCTAAAATCTATCGTGAATTGCACATAGACCATTGACATTCACTCCCTCTTGAACCAATTGAATCTTCTAAAATCTATCGTGAATTGCACATGGACCATTGACATTCACTCCCTCTTGGGCCAATTGAATCTTCTAAACTCTAACGGGAATTGCAGATGAACAATTACATTCACTCCCTCTTGGGCCAATTGAATCTTCTAAAATCTATCGTGAATTGCAGATGGACCATTGATTTTCCCTCCCTCTTGGGCCAATTGAATCTTCTTAAATCTATCGTGAATTGCAGATGGACCATTGATTTTCCCTCCCTCTTGTGCCAATCGAACCTTTAAAAATCTATCGTGAATTGCAGATGGACCATTGACATTCCCTCTTGTGCCAGTCGAACCTTTTAAAATCTAACGTGAATTTCAGATGGACCATTGACATTCCCTCTTGTGCCAATCGAATCTTTATTGAAGATCATTTTACGTACCTTCGGGTCCGCAAGTTATCTTAATTCTTTCTTCTTTGCATTCAAACGCGATGGCCAAGCCAACGCAGACACTTACCAAAACGATAAAGGTCTTCATAATATGGTAGGTTAGTTATAGTTAGTTCTTTCCCGCTGGTGGTTATTTAAGTAATAAATTAACCCGTTTGCTTTCTTTTTATACCGATGTAATTTTTTATGGGATTTTTTACAAAGGTCTTAGTAATATTAGTGATATTGAGGGTAAATTGATTTCACAATCCAGTCCTGATTAAACATTATCCAGAAAATAATGAGCTAAATGAAAGGGATGAATATAGCGTGGCTAGTACGTTTGACTGCTTGTTGTCACGAGTTTCCGGTTTCTACACTTAATTGTTTGAACACATTTCTTCAAGTTAAATGATGGTAGAATTTCAATACTTCGGTTATACTTTCTGTGTAAATACCATTATTGCTCGTCACGATTATCGAATAATAGAGGAATTTTATTTTGGTTCTGAAATTGATATCGGTCAAGCTGCTTACCTAAGGATGCATCACAGTCATTCGAATATTTAAGGTTATTTTCCCGTAAAAATACCAGAGCAGCCAGACGATCAAAAGTTAGAAATAAAACTATTTCTTTAAATTAAAAATATAATAATTGATCGATTGATGGGAAATAATTAGATTTATAACATTTTTTTAATTGGGTAATTTTTCTTATAAACGTCAAAATATATATATTTATAATATCGGAAATGTTTCAAGTGAAATTTAATTTTTATAATTTATTAAATTTGAAATAGAAATGAAAAAATGGTCTTGCGAAAAATTATTTTTGTTCTCATCAAAGGGTTATTGCGTATAATTTTAAATGATAATTGCAATATGAATTAACCCTTTTGATTCATCGGAAAAAGCTTATTTATCGTCTAAAAATGCTCTTTAAAGAATATAAATAATAATAATTCAAATAAACGTTTGCACAATAGATAATCGATTTCGGTTTATTTGTAACTAACTGAGAACTTCGGCCTGGCCCCAGGTAAAACTAAAATCCCGTGAAGACTGAGTTATAACCTAAACCCTATTCCCCCCCCCCCGTCTCCATTCTCCCAGTGACGTTGACGCAGCCGCGAAATTGCTAGTATAGGTGTATGTAGGTTGCAGGATTCACGGCACCTTTCCAGGGGCAAAAATACATAGATTTCAACTCGCTTTTTAACATTATTTAGTTAATTAGCTTAACCCAAATTGGAAATCGATGAAAATAGTGCAACTCGCTGCCTTTGCGCCATAAGAATAGCTATGAGAAATTTGGAGGTTCTAGGTTGAACGGCTAGGACGTCTATAGAGAAACGCAAACGCACGCAAGACAGACAGACAGACAGACAGAAAACACTTAGGAATGCAGTATAGATTTCCGATTTTCTTCACAGTGTTTTCCCTAATTCTAACAACGTTCGAAGAGATTGAAGAGCACCCCAGTGTCGTTTTTCTTTTATCTTCTTCCGGGCTGAAATAGTATTAATCTATTTTGGACCGTTTTCCAGGTCAAAATATCCACTTTTAAGTGATAGGCTATTTTGGCCCGGGAAACGTAAAAATATAGTACGCTAGATGTGAGACAGCTAATTGTTTTTTTCATGACGCATACGGTTAAGGCCAAAATATCGTGACTTAATCGCTCACTATTTTCGCCCGTTTGAAATTAACAAGAATTCAAGGCCACAGTTGGGGTAAAAATATAGTTTTATTTGCAAAACTTACCCTATGGAATTATATTGAAAACCTACCAAAATAAAATAACCCACTACATTATATAGAAATGCTATTAAAGGTTATATTAATACGTTTTCTTTTTACTTTTGGAGGAAGCGTGCTTGCCGAAATCTGAGAAAAAGGACTAAATTAATATTTAAATTATGTATTGAAAATATGTTTGATTTCATAAATGGTTAAGTTTCAAAATAAAATTTTAGTGTATTATTTTATTGCAACTATAGACACTTTTATTGTCATATATTCATGAGGGCTGTTCGTTCACATACTATCGGTTTTTGTGTAAGAATTTTGATTTCTACCCTTCACTCTAGTCTAACGCTGTTTTGTTTGTTTAATTAGTAGTTCTACATCACCCCCGTCTAGAACGACTTTGATATTTTCCTTTTGGAAAACGCTTTTTGTCTCTAACGAGGAGCGAGTATTTTCTTTTGTCGCGACACAATGCAAAAGTTTTGAGTTAGTTGTTCAGTTTTTCTGTATGTTTTGTATAATTTTTGTAAGTAAATATCAGTTAGCTTTGTACAAAATTGTTTTATTTCATTAACCTACGAGATTACGCACAAGGGCTACCGTAGTATTGCTGCTTGGAAGTGCACCCGTTTCTAAGATAGAGAAAATTTACTACGAAAGTTAGCACGGCGGGAACGAATTTAGACCCAGGAAACGGGCCAATATTGTACGCAAGTGTGGGACAGCTAATTTAGCCTGTTTTTCATGACGCATACGGCTAAGGTCCAAATAGCCTTGACATATCGCTTAATATTTTCGCCAATTTTCCGGGCTTCGAAATTAACGATCCAAAATACCGGCCAGTTAGTCTTTAGCTGTTTTCGCCCGTTTTCCGGGCCTTTTCTATTTTCAAACGAAAAAAGATTTCGCCGCGCGGGGATCACTATTTTTGCCCGTTTTCAGGACTTACGAATCGGAAAACACGTCACCTGAAAGCAAAATCACGTATATTGATTTAAGATATTTAAAAGAGTACATGTTTGTTACGGCACAGGCGTTTTATATTTATTGACGCCGATTTAACTCGTAGCGTCCATATTCCATACCGGCTTTGAGAAGTTCAGGAGAGAACATTTCCCTTAGTTCGTGAAAAACACTCGCCGTTCCGAAAAAGGTGTGAAATAGACAGTGCATCCAACGGTCAACTGATAAGGCCATTTATATCAAATTTCCCAGATATATGTTATCCGAACAGTTATTTGACTAACACTTAGTATTTAACCTTATGGAAACCAAATCTAAAAAAGTTTGTTATTTTGATAAATTCCTTTTGCAGCTTGTAGTGAAATTTCGTCAAATTCTGAAAATATGTTAACAATTTTCAAAAAAACCTTTTTTTTTCAGCAGTAGGAGCTAGATCAAATTTGTCAATGGTAAATGTTGTGTCGTTTTTGAAAGTAATTATGACTCATTGCTATAACGACCAACTAACTATTTATTATTATATTTATAACATTTAAATGCGAGATTTAAATCAAATGCTCTCTCTTGAGAACTGACTACTGGCGCCGTCTATACAATTATACAACAAAAACGTTGTAGAGCTTCATCGAAAACTTAAGAAAATGTTTCGATGGGAAATGACAAAATTTCTCGAAAAACAAGACTTGAAAAAAAATTACAAGTTGCTTAAGCTAAAATAAAGAATTTCCAGAATTCGACCAAATTTTACGACAAAATGTCTTCCGTTATAATAACCTAACCATAAAGGTGTCATATTTCTAGCTATAATAGATCGATTTACAATTTTTAACGGGCAAAGACAACTTTAAAGAGGTAAGATTCTTACGAGGTAACGTGGTGATGGCGTTATTTGTTAGTAGATGCTGCTCTGATAGCAATATGACGTCAAAATTTTGTTTTTCAACGATTGGTTGAAAATTTTCAGATTTTAGTGAAGAACGGTTTTGTCGAGATTAAAAATACAAAATTATCTTCCCTGATTGGATAGTTTAAAATTGAATTATAGTGCCATCTATGTTAACTACTGTTAAAAATAATTGTTAATTTAAATAACATAAATTATATAATTTTAATAACATAAATTATATAATTTTAATAACATAAATTATATAATTTTAATAACATAAATTATATAATTTTAATAACATAAATTATATAATTTTAATAACATAAATTATATAATTTTAATAACATAAATTATATAATTTTAATAAGAATTTAAAGTACTATAATTTAGTATTAATGTATAACTTTTAAGGTTTATTTTTCATAAACTTTATAGTGTCGCCATCTACCTCAAACATTATTAAATAGTAAGGTCACTCGGGTGGATTTCGCCCCGTTTTGCATATTTCCCTGTAGGAAATATGTGAATGCGTCTATAGTTTTTAAAATAAATGACTTGTTGATTTGCAGTCATTATAAAGTTACGACATTTTGTTGATTTGCACCCTCCTCGAGCACGTAGAACGTTTCCACATTTGGTTGATTTGCACCCTCCTCGAGCAAGTAGAACGTTTCCACATTTGGTTGATTTGCACCCTCCTTGAGCCCGTAGAACGTTTCCACATTTGGTTGATTTGCACCCTCCTTGAGCACGTAGAACGTTTCCACATTTGGTTGATTTGCACCCTCCTTGAGTACGTAGAACGTTTCCACATTTGGTTGATTTGCACCCTCCTCGAGCAAGTAGAACGTTTCCACATTTGGTTGATTTGCACCCTCCTTGAGCCCGTAGAACGTTTCCACATTTGGTTGATTTGCACCCTCCTTGAGCACGTAGAACGTTTCCACATTTGGTTGATTTGCACCCTCCTCGAGCACGTAAAACGTTTCCACTTTTGGTTTATTTGCACCCTCCTCGAGCAAGTAGTACGTTTCCACATTTGGTTGATTTGCAACCCCCTCTTGGCCGTAAAATGTTTCCCCATTTGTGCCTTTCCTTAAAATATCTTAAAAGATTTGTGGCTTTCAATAAAATCTATTAAAATACTTTGGAATATACCTAAAGATTTAAGCTTTGCATAAAAATATGTTAAAAATACTCTTGCCTTTTAATAAAATGTTAAGAAATTTTAGTCTTTTATTAAAATGTTAAAAAATTTAGTTTATTAAAATGTTAAAATATTTCAGTGTTTTATTAAAATGTTAAGAGATTTTAGTCTTTTAATAAAATGTTAAAATATTTTAGAATTTTATTAAAATGTTAAATCATTTTAGTCTTTTATTAAAATGTAAAAATTTTTATAGTTTCAAATACGTTTTTTATAAAATTATTTTTTTCATCGAATTTTTTGGTAATGTTTATATCATATTTAAAATGATTAATTAATTTTATCATCAACAATAACCTTTAATAGTAAGGCGCGTTTCGTTGTTGGACCTTATATTTTATCAATAAATAAGTATGATGTTCAATATTTATTTGTATCATAACTTTAAAGGAACTAAATTTAATTTACATAAACAGTTTCTTTACGCATTCGTTCTGTAATATTAAAAAGCAGAAATTAATTTCCAATTGTAACGTTAATATAAAATTAATTAATGTTATCTTACTCCAATAGCAGCTTTGCCTTCTTTCCATAACTATTAAATATGTAATTAAATTAAAAACTAACTGAAAATTTAACATTTATGGTATTTAGATTTTTAACTTACAGTTTTCGCTGTATTGCAGGCCTGAAAGTAATAAATTGTAATTATATTAATTATAAAATGCATAACAATAATGTTCATTGTTACGAAAACATACCTTTGTGCCATCCTTATCCCCCTATAAAGGAAATAAATTTTAATTTTAATTTAGGAATTCAACAATTTATTTGAATTTAAATTAAATAATTAAATTCGTTGAATACAAAATACTTAATTTATTTTATTGAATAAAAGTTTGTATTAATTTATTTTATTGAATAAAAGTTTATATTAATTTAGTTGATTTAAAATTAAATAATTAAGTTGATTTAAAATTAAATAATTAAGTCGATTTAAAATTAAATAATTAATTAAGTCAATTTAAAATTAATTATTGAGATAAGTCAATTTGAAATTAATTATGTATTTTAGTAAGTTTAAGATTAAATTATAAGATTAGTAAATTTAAAATTAACTAATTTAGTCAATTTCAAATTAACTAATTTAGTCAATTTCAAATTAACTAATTTAGTCAATTTCAAATTAATTAATTTAGTCAATTTAAAATTAATTAATTAAGTCTATTTAAAATTAATTAATTTAGTCAATTTAAAATTAATTAATTCAGTCATTTTAAAATTAATTAATTTAGTCAATTAAAATTAATTAATTAGGTCAATTTAATAATACTTAATTGATTTTAAATTTTTTAATTAATTTTGTTGATTTTAAATTATTAAATTAATTTACTTGATTTTAAATTATTAAATTTATTTAGTTGACTTTCAATAATTTAATTAATTTAGTGGATTTAAAATTATTTCATGGATTTAAAATTATTTCATGAATTTAAAATTAAATAGTTACTTTAAAATTTATTAATTAGTTAACCCGATTTAAATTAATTTAGTTGATTTAAAATTATTTCATGAATTTAAAATTAAATAGTTACTTTAAAATTTATTTATTAGTTAACCCGATTTAAATTAATTTAATTAATTTAGTTGATTTCAAATTATTCAATTAATTAAGTTGATTTGAAATTATTCAATTAATTAAGTTGATTTGAAATTATTATTATTTAAATCGGGTTAACTAATTAATAAATTTAGTTGATTTCAATTTATTCAATTAATTTAGTTGATTTCAAATTATTCAATTAATTTAGTTGATTTCAAATTATTCAATTAATTTAGTTGATTTCAAATTATTCAATTAATTTAGTTGATTTCAAATTATTCAATTAATTTAGTTGATTTCAAATTATTCAATTAATTTAGTTGATTTCAAATTATTCAATTAATTTAGTTGATTTCAAATTATTCAATTAATTTAGTTGATTTCAAATTATTCAATTAATTTAGTTGATTTCAAATTATTCAATTAATTTAGTTGATTTCAAATTATTCAATTAATTTAGTTGATTTCAAATTATTCAATTAATTAAGTTGATTTGAAATTATTCAATTAATTAAGTTGATTTGAAATTATTCAATTAATTAAGTTGATTTGAAATTATTCAATTAATTTAGTTGATTTAAAATTATTCAATTAATTTAGTTTATTTAAAATTATTCAATTAATTTAGTTGATTTGAAATTATTCAATTAATTTAGTTGATTTCAAATTATTCAATTAATTTAGTTGATTTCAAATTATTCAATTAATTTAGTTATTTGAAATTATTCAATTAATTTAGTTGATTTCATATTATTCGATTAATTTAGTTGATTTCAATTTATTCAATTAATTTAGTTGATTTCAAATTATTCAATTAATTTAGTTGATTTCAAATTATTCAATTAATTTAGTTGATTTGAAATTATTCAATTAATTTAATTGATTTGAAATTATTCAATTAATTTAGTTGATTTCAAATTATTCAATTAATTTAGTTGATTTCAAATTATTCAATTAATTTAGTTGATTTCAAATTATTCAATTAATTTAGTTGATTTCAAATTATTCAATTAATTTAGTTGATTTCAAATTATTCAATTAATTTGGTTGATTTCAAAATATTCAATTAATTTAGTTGATTTCAAATTATTCAATTAATTTAGTTGATTTCAATTTATTCAATTAATTTAGTTGATTTCAAATTATTCAATTAATATAGTTGATTTCAATTTATTCAATTAATTTAGTTGATTTAAAATTATTCAATTAATTTAGTTGATTTCAAATTATTCAATTAATTTAGTTGATTTCAAATTATTCAATTAATTTAGTTGATTTCAAATTATTCAATTAATTTGGTTGATTTCAAAATATTCAATTAATTTAGTTGATTTCAAATTATTCAATTAATTTAGTTGATTTCAATTTATTCAATTAATTTAGTTGATTTCAAATTATTCAATTAATATAGTTGATTTCAATTTATTCAATTAATTTAGTTGATTTCAAATTATTCAATTAATTTAGTTGATTTCAATTTATTCAATTAATTTAGTTGATTTCAAATTATTCAATTAATTTAGTTGATTTCAAATTATTCAATTAATTTAGACAATCTAAAATTAATTAAATAATCTAGTTCATTTAAAATTAATTAAATAATCTAGTTCATTTAAAATTAATTAAATAATCTAGTTCATTTAAAATTAATTAAATAATCTAGTTCATTTAAAATTAATTAAATAATCTAGTTCATTTAAAATTAATTAAATAATCTAGTTCATTTAAAATTAATTAAATAATCTAGTTCATTTAAAATTAATTAAATAATCTAGTTCATTTAAAGTTAATTAAATAATCTAGTTCGTTTAAAATTAATTAAATAATCTAGTTCGTTTAAAATTAATTAAATAATCTAGTTCATTTAAAATTAATTAAATAATCTAGTTCATTTAAAATTAATTAAATAATCTAATTCATTTAAAATTAATTAAATAATCTAGTTCATTTCAAATTATTCAATTAATTAAATCCATCAAAATTAATTAAATAATCTAGCTCATTTTAAATCAATTAAATAATCTAGTTCATTTAAAACTAATTAAATAATCTAGTGCATTTAAAATTAATTAAATAAACTAGTTCATTTAAAATTAATTATATAATCTAGTTCATTTAAAATTAATTATATAATCTAGTTCATTTAAAATAAATTAAATAATTTAGTTGAATAGAAATGTTTAAAGATTTACCCCGTATGTAGTGCACATTGCTTCAAATTTTTCTTCAACTGGTTTTCCTTTCTGTAAATTAATTGAATATTTAAAAAATAATAATTAACGATTAAAAGCTTCATTTTATTTTAAATAATACCTTCATGCATTCGGGTCCCATCTTAGCTACCAGTTTCTCCTTTAATGCTTTACCTGTTTTTATAATAATAATAATATTAATTATATAAACGCATTGTGCTGATTTACTAGATATTTTAATTCTTCCATTAGCGGGAGCATATGTCGTAAAGAGTTTTTTTAAAGGCAAATCACTTACCTTCGGCTCCGCACATCATTTTAAGAATTTCATCATCGCAATCCCACATTGCCTCGATCATTTTCTCTAGACAATCTTCCTAAAATATCATATGTCATATTCAAATGTAAAAACTATTAAATGCATTTTAAGACATCCCAGATTAGACTTACTTCCAAATCTTCTATAGCTTGAATAATCAACTACAAGTGGTAATGTAATTTTCATATCAATATAATTATTAAATTAATAATAAAATTACGATAATTATTTAAATTGTTTTATTATTTATTGAAAAGAAATAATATTTAGTAAAATAATTATTTAATTAAAAAATTATAAAAATATTTAAAATTTAACCTATTTAAACGAACTTGCTTACTCCATTTTGCGTTGTGCAGGCCTTAGACATAAAAATTTCGTAATTAGCTTGGTAATTGTGTCGTAAGAAGATCATAATTAAGAATTAACGTTTTACCTTGTTCCAGTCTTTATCGGACTAAACGAAAAAAATATTACTCATAAGATTTTGGAATAACGTATTTTATATGCTTAGAGAGAGAGTGACTTTGTTAAAACGGTCGACGGGCATCATGGTAAAATTTTCACCCGAAATGAAGGGGGGGGGGGGAGGGATAAATTACGTCACTAGCGTACGCTTCAATCGCGTCGTAAAAAATAAATTATAGGAACAAATAGGATATTGGGATAATTAAGTTTTTTTTTGTTAGATAGTGAGAAAAATTGGCAGCACGCTAGCATAGTCATTCTCTCTAATAGTGAGAGCGCATGGTTACAAATCACACCCGAATTGTTTGGAATTGATATACAATACAGCTCTGAAAATAAACATACACGTGCCTTGAACTATACTCTCGAATAGAGATTTTGTATTTTTCAAAAAAAGTTAATGAAAAAATGTTTGTTAGCAAAAAAAACCCGCTTGTTGCCGAGGGCACGGGCATCTTCGTTTTTTTTTCTACATGTACGTTGCACCACATCTCCACAGCTTTACGAAAAAAAATGGTAAATCGCGTGAGGCTCGGGTGGTAAAGGAGGTAAATTATGAATTTTTATATGGTGATACGTGTCATAGTACTGCTTACAACCTGAAATGGAACCACATTGATATGTTTTTTTACTGGACTTTTTTACGATTTTACCGTTTTCTCTTTAGGGGAAATTGGTTAATGAGGTGTAGCTCGGGTGGTAAAGGTGGTAAAGTTATGATTTTTTTTGTGGTTATACGTGTCATAGTTCTTCTTAAAACCTTTTATGGAACCATAACGATATAATTTTATAAGTAATGCAGTTTCCCGTAATGCAAAAGAGTTATTTCCATATTTCCATATTTATGTTTCATAATTATAAATTTATAATAATTGTAATTTAAAAAAAAAATATTGCATTAAGTATGTAATAAACTTAGACAATTTCAGTTGCATTTGAAGTTTTGTACTCAAATATTAAAAGAAAACCCTAGAAATGTAAGAAAAAAGTGAAGTAAAAAATATCTCGATGTGGTTCCATATCAGGTTTTACGTAGTCTATGACACGTATCACCATAAACATATTCATAACTTTACCACCTTTACCACCCGAGCTACACCCGATTTACCATTTTTTATTCGTTAGGCTGCGTAGATGTGGTGCAACGTAATATATGAAATCCCGTGAATATAAATCCTGTAAGGCTACGGGCGATATGAATAACGGAAATTTCAAAACATATTTGGTCTATGTTAAATCACTCTATTAAATGGGATGATTACAAAATTTTAAAACGTGAAACCAATTGGTACAAAAGAAAATTCTATGAAGGATTGTATATTCGTAAACTAGGTGATTTAAATTTAGATAAAGTATATCAGGAACTAACTAATTGGGGAAATATTGTGATTTAAAATTTTTTATTTATATTTTAATAATCCACACTGACTTACATATACTTAGGATTTATCGGTAACATTGATTTTATTACGCACGTAAATTGTTAAATTTCAGAAAAACTTTTGTTTATTATTTAACACGTTGACCTTCTGCTCACGTGACATTAGAACTTGAATATGGCGCGTGGTATAATTTTAAATAAAAGTAAAACTAACGAACGACTGAAGAAGGGCCTCAGCTCGAAACGTCTTGTTTAAAATAAAGTTTTCTCTTCTAATACCATGCCGTTTTCTCTGAATTAAACATAATTTCTATTAATATTCACCGTGGTAATTAATAAGCTTAATATATGTAGTATACAATGTTAAAAAAACACATGAAGGGGGTTGTTTGCTTAAAAACTTTTTTCCATTAGTTTTTTTTGATAAGAAGATAGTCGTGAGTATAGTTCAAAGCACGTGTAAATCAATTTTCAGAGCTGTATACCAATTCCGAACAATTGATCACCACGCGCTCTCACTGTAAATATAAATTTTTGTATTATTGGTAATGATTGATTATAATTTCTTTGTTGAACGGTTGACATAATTACTTCGTAGGTTTTGCACATTTCGTCAGATTTATCCGCCATTGGTTTAGCTTGCTGTGTAATTAATTAGAATATTATATTCCTCGAGATATAACTGTGCATAAAATAACAGCACCTGCGAGTTAGTTCAGAAAGCTTTCTACTAAATATCATGATATGATAGTAGAACAATTAATGTTTTTCTGAAACGACTGGTAGGTGCTGCTTTCCCAATTGCGAGATGTTGTGAAATGTATGTTGTATTTCTAACCTTCGTACATTCTTCGCCGAGAGCTGCGGCAATTTTTTCCTTCCTGGCTTTTGCTGTAAATACCAGACACATTTATATTGTAATATTGTATATTTAATTTTTACAGGGAATTTTCAAGGAAAGCCCCTGTGCTATATTATAGAATTTTTTGCAAGGCATATATGGCCGATAAAATTATTTTTTTGGAAATTAATACTTAAAGAAATATATTTAATTAAAAAATGTCCAAAGACTATACATTAATGACTGACGGCGTTCGCTCAAGCACTGGGGGGCCGAACCGGTGCCACCCCAGCCCCGTTCTTTAAAACCATCGTGGGCGCATATATAAACCCCACCTACTGACATCGTATCTAATGAAATCGTTCGTATACTGACCATAAATAGGACTTTGAAATTTGGGATAAAAGTGGGATTTAATTTAATTTTATGTTTTGAATACAGTTCCGCAAACGCAGCCTGTAAAGACAGTGAAACGTTATTCCCCTGATGTATTGACCAGAACCTAAACATATGCCTGGCTAGGTAGCCGTTGTACCATTCCATCTCCGCTAGCAGGTCGGTTGGCAATTCGCTCTCAAAATATTCTATTATTTCTGCCGTTCACAACGGCACTGGATTGAAGGGTGCATGCGCATGCCACCAATTGTACATAATTTTTAATTAACTATATCTCTTTAAGTATTAATTTCCGAAAAATAATTTTAACAGCAATAGATTCTTTGCAAAAAATTCTATAATAGAGCACAATCAAAACAAATACATAGGAGGGGGCACTATTCTTGAAAATAGCCTTTTTACATATCATCGTTCTTATCGTTTTACAAATAGGAGCTTCAATTAAAAAAAAACACTATTTTTTATCTCCCTTCATTCGTGGTCAAAGAGGATCGCAGAATGAAACATATTTCCGGTTGGTCGGTTACCATATTCACCTGGCTAGCCAAATGAGACAACTACAATCCATACTCAAGTCAATCCAAGTCAATGGAAATTAATCTGTATCGCTTATTAAAATTGTCCAAACCTCTCAGTTAGGCCATCACAAGGAATTAGCGTCAACGCGCTTTTAGACTTTCGATAACCAGCCCAAATAAAGAGTGCTAAGTCGCGCGGAAAGGGAGAAAACTCCAATATAAAAAGGCACAAAAAAGCTAAACCCTATACAAATTTAAAGTAATTATAAAATTTACGAATTACTCGATCCAATTATTTCACGCCCTTTTTAGTCCAAAAGCCCATGACAAAGTAAGCATGTGATAAGGTACACGATGGGTCAAGGTATTTTTTAATTAGTTGAGTGATTTGTAACAAAGAACTGTTTTTCTTACGGGTCAAAGTGGGGGCTTTCCGGAAATATGAACCACGTGACGTCACTTCCGGTGACCTTGAAAATTGATATGACCTGATATTGGTATCATTCGATTGGTCTCAACGTGCTCTTACCAAATATCGCAAAATTAACCTTCAAATCTGAACCAAATGGCGTATAAGACTAAAAAAGTAATTTTGTCTTATACATGTAAATTTGGGAGGGGCCCGAAATTAGCATTACCTCTTGTGCCAATTGAATCTTTTAAAATCTATCGTGAATTGCACATGGACCATTGACATTCCCTCCCTCTCCTTCCATTTAAATCTTTTAAAATCTATCGTGAATTGCACATGGATCATTCACATACCCTCCCTCTTGTGCCAATTGAATCTTTTAAAATCTATCGTGAATTGCACATGGACCATTGACATTCCCTCCCTCTCCTTCCATTTAAATCTTTTAAAATCCATCGTGAATTGCACATGGATCATTCACATACCCTCCCTCTTGTGCCAATTGAATCTTTTAAAAACTATCGTGAATTGCACATGGGCCATTGACATTCCCTCTTGTGCCAATTGAATCTTTTAAAATCTATCGTTAATTGCAGAAGGACCATTGACATTCCCTCTTGTGCCAATTGAATCTTTTAAAATCTATCGTGAATTGCACTGGGACCATTGACATTACCTCCCTCTGGTGTCAATTGAATCTATAAAAACTATCGTGAATTGCTGATGGAACATTGACATTCCCTCCTGTGCCAATTGAATCTTTTTACGTACCTTGGGGTCCGCACGTTTTCTGAATTCTTTCTTCCTTGCATTCAAACGCGATGGCCAAGCCAACGCAGACACTTACCAAAACGATAAAGGTCTTCATAATATGGTAGGTTAGTTATAGTTTGTTCTTTCCCGCTGGTGAATATTAAAAGATTAAACTAACCCGTTTCCTTTCTATTTATACCAATGTAATATTTAATGAGATTTCGGACTAAGATGCTTTAAATGTTAGTAATATTGAGACAAAATTGATTTCGCAATCTAGCCCTGATTAAACATTATCCAGAAGATAATGAGCTAAATGACAGGGGTGGATGTAGCGTGGCTAGTACGTTTGACTGCTTGTTGTCACGAGTTTCCGGTTTCTACACTCATTTGTTTGAACACATTTCTTCAAGTTAGATGATGGTAGAATTTCAATACTTTGGTTATACCAAGAATGTATTTATTTATACCTTGGGAGAATGTCTATGTCGAGACGGTTTTTAGCCTTTCTCTCAATCCACCTGTTGGTCCCCCCAGTACGCTCCTCCGCTTAAAATAAAACGAATAGTCCCGGTATTTCATTGGCTGCTTAAAATTTACGTCACCTAACGCGATGGAAATCAAACGCCGGGGACGTTTTGTCTTTCCCCCCGCGCGAGACGGGGGAAAGGCGTTCAACGTGCCCGGCGATTGTCGCAACATAATCATTCTTCCTAAATATAAATAAATACATTCTTGGTTATACTGACTGTGTAAATACCATTTTTGCTCGTCACGACAGTCGAAGAATAATGGAATTTTATTGGATTCTTTAGTTGATATCGGTCAAGCTGCTTTTCTAAGGAGGCATCACAGTCAATCGAATATTTTAGGTACTATTTCTTTAAAATTCAAAATATAATAATTGATCGATTTATGGGAAATGATTTTGTTAATTTTGTTATTTTTCTCATAAACCTCAAAAGATTAAATTGTTAATATCGGGAATGTATAAAGTGAAATTTTATTTCTACCATTTTTATAATTATTAAATTTGAAATAGAAATGAAAAAATGCTCTTTCGAAAAAATATTTTTGTTCTCATCAAAGGGTTATTGCGTGTAATTTTGAAAGATAATTGCAATATGAATAAACCCTTTTGATTCATCGGAAAAAGCTTATTTATCGTCTAAATGCTCTTTAAAGAATATAAATAATAATAATTCAAATAAACGAAACGTTTGCACACCAGATTATCGATTTCCGTTTATTAGTAATTTCCGATATACTTCACAGTGTTTTGCCAGTTATTTTTAAAGAAACGCTTGTTGAAATTATTATATTCTACACTATTTTACGTGTTTTTGCTCCCCCTAAGACCGCCACACAATAATATTTCCATTTATAACTAGCGTTGTTTCCTCACGCTCAAAGAATCAAGTTCCTTCCCTTCTTTTAATCATTTTTCAAAGTATCCATTTCCTATAAGAAATTGGTATTTATGAGAACAATGCAAGTGGATTGTATATTATTTATTATAATAACTTTAATCATTTTTAAAATATTTAACAAATGCCTTACATTTGAAGATTCATATTAAGTTTTATTCGAAGGTTTACCATTTGAAATATCTGCCATCTGTTTATTGGTACTACAACTGGTATTACTTTCTAAACTTATTACATCAGGCAGGCTTATTGTCACTGGTGTTGTAGATATATTTTGATTTTCCTGTTAATATATTTCACATAGTCTGAAAAAGAGCTTCAAGTAATTAAATTGTGAAAATTGCAACTTACATGATGGGTTACATACTTAATATTATTAGTTGTTGATGTAATAGATTCATTATCATTATTCTGACGTTCATATAGAACCAATGATTCAATTTTTACATCTTTTATAAGTTTTCTACGATCACAACCTAAAATGGAAGCCAATATATAATTAAACTTATTTAAAATAGTCCAATTACGTTACTAGACTTACTTTTCCATCAACCTGAACGGGGTTGGGATTTAATTGGTGGGCCCATCTTTATTCAAGAAATGTTTCGAGCAAATGTAGCGAGCAGTTTTTGAATAATGAAATTTTTTTGTCCCATAGTCAAATATTATATATAAACTACAAACATTAAGCTGCAGAAACCACAGCCATCATCCCGCCATCTGGAACCATATTTTTGACTAACGCGAATAACGCTCTGCGGCGTTGCGGTTGAAAAAAGCGACATTTCGAATTGAAATCCTCTACGGAGGCTTAGTATAACCTTACGTGTCCCGGGGTAATTTGTCGATGGGTGGATTTCGCCCCTTTTTGCATATTTCCTTGCAGACAATATGTGAATGCATCTATAGTCTTTAAAATAAATCGCTTGTTGATTTGCAAGCCCTTATAACGTTTCACCATTTGGTTGATTTGCACCCTCCTCGAGCACGTAGAACGTTTCCACATTTGGTTGATTTGCAACCCCCTCTTGGCCATAGAACGTTTCCCCATTTTGTTGATTTGCAACCCCCTCTTGGCCGTAGAATGTTTCCCCATTTTGTTGATTTGCAACCCCCTCTTGGCCGTAGAATGTTTCCCCTTTTTGTTGATTTGCAACCCCCTCTTGGCCGTAGAACGTTTCCCCATTTTGTTGATTTGCAACCCCCTCTTGGCCGTAGAACGTCTCCCCATTTTGTTGATTTGCAACCCCCTCTTGGCCGTAGAACGTCTTCCCATTTTGTTGATTTACAACAGCCTCTTGGCCGTAGAACGTCTCGCCATTTTGTTGATTTGCTCCCCCTTCCCTCGAACCCTTACAACGGTTTACAATTTTGTTGATTTGCTCCCCCTTCCCTCGAACCCTTACAACGGTTTACAATTTTGTTAATTTTTACCCTTTCTCGAGCCCTTAGCTTTCCACCACCTCTTGGTCTAAACCACAAACCTTGGCGCCGGATTAATCTGAAGGTTGCCCAGGTACAATATCAACTTCAGCGCCCTTTCGATTTGCATCCACCCTTGAGGCCCTAAAACATATTGAAAATTTTCTTCTTTCACCCCCTCTCGAGACATAAGTTCTAAAATCTTTCTCCATTTGCACTCTTTCTTGAATATTTCGTCGCCGCCCCTATTTCGATGAAACCCGGAGACCAATGCCCCCTCTGCTCCCCTTAAATAACGTCAGCGATAAAATTGCAGATCCTCCGCACCAGCATCTTACTACCAAAACCCCCTTTCTAAAAGCACCTAAGTGCCAACTCTAAGAGCGGTAAGAATTAAAAATAAATGAGAGTTTGGAATTTTGTAGTTAAAAACCAGTCAAAGGCTATGGTGGAGCAAATAAGCGTTTAAAAATTAATAAAAAAAACAACTATCATGGTAGTACCATGCCATATAAAATACGCCACACCCACAAGCAAGATCCCTATTAATTATAGAAAACAACTTTAAACGAAAATCTTACTTGTAATTTTTAGCACGAAACAAGAACGGCAGAATTTTTATGGTACTTGTACCGTAGACGATCATCGATGGTGAAAGTACCATTATCGATGGTAGTACCAGCATCGGAACATGGGTCCTAAAGCGTTGGGTCAAAACACAAAAACAAGCTAAAAGTGAGCGCCTGAATTCTGTCTTGATCCCAATTGTTTTCAGTAATTACGAATTTGCTTTATTATATTTAATAAATTAGATTCAAATGTACATTATTTCAATAGAAATAGGCTACGTGTTCTAGTGAAATAGATATAAATGAGAAACCGGAATTTTGGAGTAAACAAGATATACGACGGTCAGAATACACACAATCCTTCTAATGTGTTAAGTTTGTTTGAGCTATTCACAGCAACCTGCAACGCCGGTATTACAACTAATATATATCCACGGCCACACATAATTGTATTTACACTTATTTGTTACTTCTAGTCATACTTTGAAAGCATCGAAGATTCTTTCGATCAGTGTCACTCTTATTTTTTATTTCTGATCACACTTATTTGTTACTTCTGGTCAGACGTTGAGTGTCACACTTATTTCTTCTGGTTATATGACAAAGACTAGTTCGATCAGTGTCATAATTAATTGTTACTTCTGATCACACCTAATTGATACTTCTGATCACACCTAATTGTTACTTCTGATCACACCTAATTGTTAGTTATGATCACAGCTAATTGTTACTTCTGATCATATCTAATTGTTACTTCTGATCACACTTATTTGTTACGTTGAGTGTCACACTTTTTCGTTCTGGTGATACGCCGAAGACTAGGTTGACCAGTGTCATACTTCTGGTCGTACGTTGAAAGCGCGGCGCACTCTGAACGGCCTTGAAAAACGCTAGAGGGAAACGGGTGCGTAGACCTCTATAAACACGGGGATTTACAATGTTGGAAATTGCGGGGGTACTTAAACGCTGTCCAAAAAACCTTACTTAGAATTCAAATTAAGCAAAGTAATTGCAATTCTAGGTTATATGGAAATCACAGCTATTCAAAAATGAATGAAAATCGGACTTAAATTAAGGAACGTTATGTCGATTTTCCGGCGGAAATATAAAACCACGAACATTGGCGTCCCTTAAATTATCCCGAAAACCATACCTAACATTAATATTTACTGATATAACCGAAGGGATAGTTCCACTGAATCGCAACCTATCCAATAATATTTTTTTAACGTTACCGGACTTAATTTATAACGAAATATCAACCACACAAAGCCAAACTACCGAAAACGGTAATTTCTTGGGCTTCGATTTCAAAAATTTATGAAAGGCTATCAATGGCGATATACATATGTACACTTGAACGAGATATCATTGACTCTTCTAGACCTAACCGTTGAAGATATATGCGCGACACGGCGGCATCGGCATCGGCAACGGAACATTGTACGTGAAACTTATACACACAAATCCTTAGGATTGTGAAAAAACCAGTCGAAGGCCAAGTTTGCAGACGAATTTCCAATAGTAAAGTTTTCACTTTAAACTCCCTGGGCCAAAATAGACGCAAGTCACGCAACCTAAATTCGTTCCCGCCGTACTTTCTAAGTAAATTTTCGCTAGCTTAGAAACGGGTGCCCTTCCAAGCAGCACTATATGGTAGCCCTCATGCATATATGACAATAAAATATTATATAGTTGCAGTAATATAATACACTAAAATTTTTATTTGAAACTGAACCATTTATTAAATCAAACATATTTTTCAATACATAATTTAAATATTAATTTACTCCTTTTTCTCAAATTTCGGCATGCATTCTTCCTGCAAACGTAAAAAGAAAATGAATTAATATAACACATAATATCCTATCTATATAATGTAGTGGGTTATTTTCTTTTGGTACGCTTTCAATATAATTTCATAGGGTTAATTTTGTAATTAAAAACTTTATTTTTACTCCAACTGCGGCCTTGAATTCTTGAAACATCTGTAATTTAAATTATATTTTTACATTTAAACAAAACTTTATTGACTGAAATTTATTTATGAAATTAAATTATTTCTTACGGCTTTCTTAGAGGTGCAAACCTGGTAAACGAATCGATCAGTAAGATTTCAGTAGTCAAGATAATCATATGTTAGTACTTACTTTGTTCCAGTCCTTGTCAGACTAAATTTAAAATATTATATTTATCAACGATTTAAAAAATTATTAATACGAAATTTGGACATTACACGTTACCTCGTAATCTTTGCAGATCTTTTCACATTTGCCCTTGAATGGTTCTGCTTTCTATTGAGAAGAAACAATTGGGCTCAATTTCTGGAAATAATGATAAAAGGTTTACTCTTTTTACCTTCTTGCAGTCTTCGCTCATTTTTTCTTCCATCTTTGCTTTAAATGCTTTACCTAAAGGAACATAAATGCTATGATTTTTCAATATTTACTCTTTGTTAGAAAGATCAATGAACCTTGATGACCCCTAGGAGCTACAAACGCAGCACCCCACACTAGGAGAAAGCCACCTTAAAAAGTATTGAGTTTCCTTTTGTAAATTTTTCATTGGTTAGACGCTTTAGCACCTGCAGCCGTCAGAAGGCGAAAATTCAGGGGAAATTCGGAAATTGTCTCCCCCCGACCGTAAAACGTTCAGCATAAAGGTTCACCCAATGAAATTTGTACACAACACTGTCTTAGGGTGTTTAAAGGTTAGCTGCGTTCTCGTTGTGGATGTTGCTTCTAGATCAACCAAATTTACCTAACCACCCCGCATTCAATTTGAAAATAATAACCTAACTATATCGTGTCTTTCGAAAGGGAAACACAAAATCAACCCAACCCCAACGCTCCTTTCGATAGAGAAAGACAAAATCAACCCAAACCTAACGCTCCTTTCGATAGATAAACACAAAATCAACCCCACCCCAACGCTCCTTTCGATAGAGAAACACAAAAACCAACCCCACCCCAACGCTCCTTTCTATAGAGAAACACAAAATCAACCCAAATCCAACGCTCCTTTCGATAGAGAAACAAAAAATCAACCCAACCCCAACGCTCCTTTCGATAGAGAAACACAAAATCAACCCAACCCCAACGCTCCTTTCGATAGAGAAACACAAAAACCAACCCCACCCAACGCTCCTTTCTATAGAGAAACACAAAATCAACCCAACTCCAACGCTCCTTTCGATAGAGAAACACAAAATCAACCCAACCCCAACGCTCCTTTCGATAGAGAAACACAAAATCAACCCAACCCCAACGCTCCTTTCGATAGAGAAACACAAAATTAGCCCAACTCCAACGCTCCTTTCGATAGAGAAACACAAAATCAACCCAACCCCAACGCTCCTTTCGATAGAGAAACACAAAATCAACCCCACCCCAACGCTCCTTTCGATAGAGAAACACAAAAACCAACCCCACCCCAACGCTCCTTTCTATAGAGAAACACAAAATCAACCCAAATCCAACGCTCCTTTCGATAGAGAAACACAAAATCAACCCAACCCCAACGCTCCTTTCGATAGAGAAACACAAAATCAACCCAACCCCAACGCTCCTTTCGATAGAGAAACACAAAATTAACCCAACTCCAACGCTCCTTTCGATAGAGAAACACAAAATCAACCCAACCCCAACGCTCCTTTCGATAGAGAAACACAAAATCAACCCCACCCCAACGCTCCTTTCGATAGAGAAACACAAAATTAACCCAACTCCAACGCTCCTTTCGATAGAGAAACACAAAATTAATCCAACTCCAACGCTCCTTTCGATAGAGAAACACAAAATCAACCCAAACCCAACGCTCCTTTCGATAGAGAAACACAAAATCAACCCCACCCAACGCTCCTTTCGATAGAGAAACACAAAATCAACCCCACCCCAACGCTCCTTTCGATAGAGAAACACAAAATTAGCCCAACTCCAACGCTCCTTTCGATAGAGAAACACAAAATCAACCCAACCCCAACGCTCCTTTCGATAGAGAAACACAAAATCAACCCCACCCCAACGCTCCTTTCGATAGAGAAACACAAAATTAGCCCAACTCCAACGCTCCTTTCGATAGAGAAACACAAAAACCAACCCCACCCCAACGCTCCTTTCGATAGAGAAACACAAAAACCAACCCCACCCCAACGCTCCTTTCTATAGAGAAACACAAAATCAACCCAAATCCAACGCTCCTTTCGATAGCTAAACACAAAAACCAACCCCACCCCAACGCTCCTTTCGATAGAGAAACACAAAATCAACCCAACCCCAACGCTCCTTTCGATAGAGAAACACAAAACCAACCCCACCCCGACGCGCCTTTCGATAGAGAAACACAAAATCAACCAACCCCAACGCTCGTTTTGATAGAGAAACACAAAATCCACCGAAACCTAACGCTCCTTTCGATAGAGAAACACAAAATCAACCCAAACCTGACGCTCCTTTCGATAGAGAAACACATAATCAACAAACCCCAACGCTAATTTCGATAGAGAAACACAAAATCAACCCAACCCAACCCCAACGCTCCTTTCGATAGAGAAATAACAAAACCAACCCCACCCCGACGCGCCTTTCGATAGAGAAACACAAAATCAAGCAACCCCAACGCTCCTTTTGATAGAGAAACACAAAATCAACCCAAACCTAACGCTCCTTTCGATAGAGAAACACAAAATCAACCCAAACCTGACGCTCCTTTCGATAGAAAAATTACAAAACCAACCCCACCCCGACGCGCCTTTCGATAGAGAAACACAAAATCAACCAACCCCAACGCTCCTTTTGATAGAGAAACACAAAATCAACCCAAACCTGACGCTCCTTTCGATAGAGAAACACAAAATCAACCCAAACCTGACGCTCCTTTCGATAGAGAAACACAAAATCAACCCAAACCTGACGCTCCTTTCGATAGAGAAACACATAATCAACCAACCCCAACGCTAATTTCGATAGAGAAACACAAAGTCAACCCAAACCTAACGCTCCTTTCGATAGAGAAACAAAAAATCAACCCAAACCTAACGGTCCTTTCGATAGATAAACACAAAATCAACCCAACCTCAACGCTCCTTTCGATTGAGAAACACAAAACCAGCCCCACCCCTTAGAGGTAAAATCAAGTTGCTTATCTCACCCTCTGGGCCACACATTTTCTTCACCTTATCTTCGGAGCATTCCCAGCCAGCGTAAGCTAGTCCCACTAAGGCGGCTAATAACATGCAAGCGACGAAAGCCTTCATTGTCCGTTTGCTAGAGTGTCTTGGCAGATGTGGACCAAATGTGATCATTGTAAGAACAGCATTCTGAATTTATAGAACGTAAAACAGCGGCTTAAGCTCAACTTAACCTAGTTTGTTTTGGGTTATTTCTATTGTTAGTCTATATTGAAAACTTGGGGTTTTCCGAGGTTTAACCAAAACCATTATTAATTATGGGCATCGTTCCTGATCAAATAGTTTTTTCTTTTAATATTTCACAAACTATGTCGCAAGGGCGGATGTACAAAGACGAACTTCGATTTCAGGTAGCTTAAGTTTAATTTACACACTTGAAGTTCGCTCTTTAACCAACGTTACTCAGACAGATGAGTTTGCTTAGCTTTATTTAAAACCTCGCTTATGCCAAACATTTTTGAATCAAGTTGTTATTCAATTTGGAATAGACTAACTGGTAAGTGGGTATTTTTACGGTTTGTTTAATCAAACGAAGCATTTTCGTTATTTTGCAATGATTTCAAAACAGGTTTGATTTACAGTAACATAGACAATGGAAGGAAAAACCTTTATGTTTGTTGTTATGAGTAAATTTGGTTAGCAAATATAATTCGGAAAAAATACTTTAATTAGAAAATATGTGTAAAAAACAATAAAATATTTTCATTTAAAAAACCAAAATTTTCTTGGTTGTGTCAATTTTTGGAGTCTTCATCGTAAACCGCGTCGTGAATATCTTTCAAACATTTCTGTTGCGAGATCAAAAGATAATTAAATAAATTAAATGAGTTCACCATTTAAATATACTTACTAATCCGTATTTGTGTTTGGCCATAACTGGGGACAGTTTCTCGCAGTACTAAATTGTGATAACAATGAATTTAGTTTTTGTAGTTTCATTTATAATAATAGTGTATATACCTCTTTCTTAGTGCCCAAATCTTGCTAGATATTTTAGTAATCAAGATTAATTTAGATATCTATTTAAAATTATGTAGTTTAAATACAGACGTACGTTATCATTAGCCACGTATTCGTCAGCAATGGTGTAAATTTCTTTCATGTTATTGACAGCCTAATTGGGATCAATTATAAATAATTATTTTAACCCAATTTAAAGTGTTTTTTTAATAATAGTGCCTTACATTTCTGCATTCTCGTGACATGAAAAACATAACGATAACTGAAGTTTAAAAATAATTATTTTAGTATTTCCCAATGTTTTTGGAATTACTATTTTTTAACTATAGTGGATTAAGTTATTTAACTTCTGAATTAAGTTATTTAACTTCTGAATTAATTTTTTTTATGAAATTCTGAATTTTTTAAAATACCTTAATGAAAATATTTATCAGGACTATTCTTAATAATTTGAACACTAAACTAGAATTAATTGATTCCTGTTTTTTTTCGTAGAACAGTGTTGCCTTCTGAGACAACGTTGCAGATATAATTTATGACGTAAGGAAAGCTAATCCATTAAATATCAACCCTCCTTTAAAGTCGTGCTTATTCTTTATGAGTTGTCAAATTTCGTTATCTAAGTCGATAATTATATTCCATAGGTATGTCTCTTTGGTAATTATTTTACCGATAACTATTGATAGTGACGTCATCATGGGAATGGAATCGCACATTAGCGAGGTACTGTCAAATGCCTAACCGACAATAGAGTCTCTGCCACGAAAGCACTCAGGAAACGTTTTTCGTGTGAAATATAGTTTTATATAGGTAGGCACCGATATGGGTGGTAATATCGAATGATAATATCGGACGATATATCGGCCGATATTAACTAAGTTATTTATCATAACAGTAGTGTATATGATAAAATCATTATAAAAGACGGTTCAGTAAGCTGTCATACCATTTTATTTTAAGTTTTCATGAAAAAAAGGTTGCAAGAGCATATCCGAATATGTTTCTTTTCATTTTAAGTGATACATATTTTCTATCTCAAATCAATTATCATTGTTTTTTTATTTGATTACACTCGTAACCCCCTGTCTAAAAAAGGTATGATCTAGCTTCTGAAGTCTGACGTACGTGGCGCGGCCAATCAAAAAAAAATATTATCATTAGTTAGTTAATCGATAATTTTCTAATTTTTAAATATTTTCTGAAAATATTTTTGTAAAACCGATATTGGTCGATACCGATATTAGAAAAAATGGCTGATATATCGGTGCATCCCTCGTTTTATACTTATAGATTAATATTATAGATTTGTGGTGTAATGAAGGTCTAAATTCAACTACAAATTTATAAAATCATACCCCTGGTCCTCTTGAAGGTTGGATACCTGTCGATGAACTTAAGACATCTCTCAGCCAAATATTCCTCCTCGTCGGGTTCCGCGCTTGCTTTCGACACTAGCAGAACCAAGCCAATACTTAAGAATACAAATTTTGAAGCTAGTCCCAACATGATTCTTAATTTGCGTCAGAAATTGAACGAGTTGAATGGTGGTTATGCAATACTCGATTGTTTTCCTTGGATATTTATAGTCGATGGATTTTATTGACCTCAAAAATTGAACTAGTTAATTTTCAATCATCCGATATGACTAGTCAAACTGCACTCTAAAAAAAGGCACGGGTTAAGCCTCAATAACGTGAACGGCAGAATTGGTATCGGTTAAGTTTGTTCAAAATAAAGCTAATCCTACTCTCCTATAAGTTCCCCGTTTACGTTTTAGCGAGGGGGCTAAACCTGTCTATTATCGGGCGTTTATTTTTGGTGTTAGCGATATCCGGCCCGTTTGTTTTAATTTGAAAGGCAAAAACCAAGTTATTTATTCATCCTTTTTACGGTCGTCATTTGAATGTTAATTATTGGTTTTTTTATCGGTAGGTGATCATGCGTATTTCAATAACGAGAATAATTAGACACCACAAACTTATAATTATATAATTTTTATTACAATAGCAGTTTTTTTCTGGGTTATTGAATTTAAGTGGCTCCATATTCTTTAGCTAAATCGTACAGGCAGCCCTGTTAAAAATAATATATAAAAATTGATTAAAAGTGTAATTTATTTACCCAATTTTATCAATTATTTTAAAATTATTACCCAAACTCTCTTGTGATCTTTGTAAATCTACAATTAATAAATAATAAAGTTAATAATAATTATCTAATTATAATTTATAATAATTCATAATTATCCATAGTTTATAATTAATAACGATTGACACGTTACCAATTTAATCAGCTAGTTATCGCTAACAACAAGTATAATTTCATTTTTATTTACATTATTACTTATTTCGTGAGTTAAGCGATACATTTTTTTCCGTCCAGTCAGGTAATTTGACAAATAGACCTCAGAGTTTTGGACTATTCGTAGCTATTCGTGACCTAAAACTATCACTACGTCATCTTTCCGAATTTCAGTATTAACATCTGTTGTTCTTAGCAATGTCAAATTTTATTCACACACAAGCATATTCCATAATTAGAACAATACCTTAGCAGACAGGGAAACCCGTGGTCCTAGTCTACCAATTCGTTTGGGAAAGAATGTATTTAGGTTACTGAGAATTTACGAGTGTACCTTTCTAGCTCGTTTCCGCGCCCAGGTATCATAATCAACTAGGCTAATACCCAAGGCCTCTCTACAAGTTATTATAGAAAGGGAACCTGAAGAACTTGGGGAAAACACCTTTGGTCAGCAGGTAGAGAACTTATAAACTCAACCCGGAAGCAGTGGTTCCGAGTTTTCACCCAGTGCCACAATTTGAGATCGAACCCGGTTCCTCTTGCTGCGAGGCGACAGAGCTAAGTAGTTCGCCACCACACATCTTATTTTCGTGAGAAATAACAAAACAGTTGTTAGATTCTTAATAATTGTGTGTAGACAAATATTTTAAAACCAAACGTTTCTGTTTTAATTTGTTTTTCAGCCAGACTTAGTTAGAACCTTTTACTACTATCATCGAATGTACTCATACGTTCTCATAATCTAAATACGTTCTTAGATTCGGTGGCGTATAATATTTTAACATACTTGATGGAAAGCGTCACTTTGGCATTCCTAAAATGAAAATACATTTTATTATAATAATCGTGTCATTTATGTGGATTTTTTTAATACCTTTTTCATAGCTTCGTCATCGGGCTAAAATTCAAAATTTTATATTAACTACAATTTTTAACTTTACGTACAAGAGAAGTATTTTAAAATATACTTTTGCTTCCATAAACTTGTCCAATATGGGGTATGTTGCATTCTTCATTTTTAAATAATCCTATAAAATAATTAACGCTGTTTTAAAATATATGAAAAGCTAGCATAGACGTATATATTTTAGTTACAACCATTGTGACGTCTGTTCTGAATTTTTAAAGGGAGCCAATGAAACAGACTACAGTGGAAGAATTAAAATATTTCAATGCAATATTATACTAGCAGCCCAATTTCGAAAGAAATAAGCGTAACAGGGACTCAGCATGCGACTATGTTTGAAAAACCGCTATCTAACCTAGATCGTCCCTTCTAAATAGTTATAACGATTTGCCTCTAAAGGGAGTTACAACGTTTGTTAATTTATCGTATTATTAATGTTCTTACTAATAACTAATTTTAGTTTCTTGAACCTAAATTTTATCAGTTACATTATTCTGTACTGAAAAAGCTCTAAACAAAAGTACTAAACTCAGCATCAACTTGGTTACCTCTGCATACTAGTGCTACGCTAGCAAGTGGCGCTATCTATCGGTACATAACCAATATTAGTTATTTTCCCCAATACATAACCCACCATCGTATAATTATAATTTGTATATAACACGATTGATACTTAAACTCAGCAGTTGGACAAGGAGTCACGTACGTGAAACCTCAAATTAAAAAAATAACGTTTTTAAATTAAAACATTAAAATAAAATACTTTTATGACCGTGAAGTATAAGTCGTGTTATATACAAATTAATTACCTACCACCAATTAGGCATTAGAGCTCAACACTTAGTCACTCTAGAGTATAATATAATAATTAGTTCTATAAAAGCATAGTTTCAGTGGTATAACAATTTGACTTAATCCGCTAGGGGCGCCACTTAACGGGAAACTTTAAAACTACGTTAATTTACTGATTAATAGGCGTAATTAAACAAAACGGCTTGAGAGTTCATGTTTAAAAAACCGGATGAGCGTATACTGTTTTTTGAACCTAGCTAGTCCTGGCGATAACTTTGCTCTTGCGCAGTCGCTGTAACGCCCTTTTCCCCCGATAGGAGGAAGATGAGTGTTTCACGCTTGTTTAATATCTGAGATCCAAGTCTGCGCGCTCTGGCGGCACTTGTAGAAGCGCGCGCGGTGTCAAACGTTATTATAAGGGTCTGAATTTGTCTCTGAAAATGTTTTTAAAAAATATTATTTAAAAAGTTGACGAAATTGCGGGACAAAAATGTCAAAAATAAAGAAACATTCAAAAGCGTGCGCCTGTTAAAAACTCTCTGTAATCGGAGGATCTTAAAATTCATTTGGCCAGTGAAAAGCTGCAGATACGTTAACATGCTATACCTCAAAATGTAAAGGTTGTGTGGCGCTCAAAAACGTTATATTTAAATTGATCAATTCTCCCGATATATCACCACCAGTCGCTTTTCTAACATTTATTTTCTTTTAGCATTTGATCCTGTAATTTCAACCACTTTTGAAATAAGCTAATTTAAAAAATTACAAGCCAAACCTTTGAGGGTTCCAACCTAGATTTGTTAAGGACATTTTCAACTATAAAAACAGCCACAAAATATTTCAAATAACTTTTATCACTAATATTTTAAGCGATGGAGTTATTCAAAGTCGAAGTTTAGTAAATCCCTACCTTGGAGCACTGCCCGGGAAAAAATTGGGCATTATGGGGCCAAATTTTTTTTTAGAATTGAAGATTGTTCCATATTCAATAATGATATTAACAACCAAAATAATTTACACAAACAATTTCAGAGAATTATTATAAACGTTTGACGTCGTTTCTAACAGTGCACTCCCACTACACTTACGAGGAGTGTACCCGAGGTGAAAATCACCAGTAACATGAATTTTCACCAAGGGAAAAGTTACGCTGGGCTTCCGTTTTGCTATGGCAACCGAAAATGTTTTTGACAACTTTAAAAAGCATGTGATTTTCTCGGTTTCACAGGGGGGCTACTTGATGAATTTCACCCAAAATTGTTAAAATTTAGCATTTTAGTTAAAATTTAAATTTTTTTTGGGTTTTCAAAAATGTTCACAGGGTAGCCCCCCCCTGTGAAACCGAGAAAATCCCATGCTTTTTTAAATGTAGATTTTTTCATTTTAAGTTGTCAAAAACATTTTCGGTTGCCATAGCAAAACGGAAGCCCAGCGTAACTTTTCAATTGGTGAAAATTCATGTTACCCCAAGGTCTACATACCCCCCGAGTTTCATCAAAATTGGTGATTTACACCTCGGGTACACTCCTCGTTAGTTGATCAATTTCCGAGTTATCTTTCTGTAGGGCGCCACCCTACTTGCTGATTAAAATAAAGTTTATTGTTTGTAATTTCAAAACGAAACTTACTTCTTTGCAATCATCAGCAATCAGGACCTTAATAATCGCTAAAAATAAAGAAGTCGAAATACATTAATCATAAATAGCAAAAATACTGAAGTTGATCCTAAGGCTTGGTAGACGCAATATCTTACTATGTTGTTTTTTCAAAGTGTCGTAGTTTTTCAGCAGCTTGATACAACCTTCCAACCATTTTTCGGCGTCGATATCCTTGTCCGCCGATGCGTAAAACAAAGTCAACCCTAAAATCGCCAGAATTACTTGTGGTTTCATTATCATCTAGAGAAAAAAAGTCTGAATTGTGATCGAAGGGGGTGTAGATACTGTTACCGCTTTCATTTATGAGGACGTCATCAAGGTTTAATTGATTCTCTTGTGTGCTGCATGTGGACTAAGTCAACAAAGGTGAACAAATTTGGTCCCTTGTCGTGTTGGAATTTCTAGGATGAGGTCTTAGGTTTCACCTGAAGCCACTACGTAGCTCCGCAAACTACGAGTGAGTGCGTTCGAAACTAAACGTTCTTTCTCATTTTGCGCTGTACAGTTTTAACAATATTTCGTGACACTCAAGATAAGTCAATACCAGGTATTTACCTTGGTTTCCTGTATGCGTTAGTTAATGGCTAATTTATTGTCAATTAATGGAGCTCTAAGCCAACCGTTACCAAGTCAATGAATTGTGTACCATACATGCTATAAGAGCATATTTAAATCTTAAGAATTATACTTTTAAAATGGATTAAAAATACTTAATGCGTGATGATTCAAGTTTTAAGTGCTTCCTTAGTCAACAAAGAAATTTTTCTTTTAAACATTATTTTCCTTATAGTTTGTTGAAACATCCTACAGTTTGATGTAAATAAATTCGAAATTACGAAGTGTCTATTCTTTAATCGAAAGTAAAATATTCTAGCCGAACTTGTTACCTCTTACGCAAGATAATACCAAAATTATATATTTTTTTGGTCCTCAGAGGGAATAACTATGTTGAAAGGAAACGCCGGCATCATGGTAAAATTTTCCATGGCACGAAAACGTTACCGGCGTGAGCTTCAATCGCGTTGGATGACTTATGTTTCCAGAAAGCAATGATATCCCGAGGGGGAAGCTTACTTGATTCGTTTGGAGCACCGGTATATACATTTCTGGCCCAATGTCATAAAACATGAGATAGATTGAGAGCAATGGTTAAAATCGAGGGGCTAATCACTTCAAAAAATTATGTACACTGTATTTCTAATTTCCATATATTTTATTTATATTTCCCAATATTTCTTTTGGTGCCTATTTTACACCCTAAGTATAAATAAAGTTGTGGGTCTAACCGGCCGAAGACCAACCGACCGAAAGGGTCCAACGCATCGAAATCTCTCGGCCCGAAATATATCGTCCAACAGGTCGAAAGTTAAAAACAGTTTTTTTGTAAAGGGAAAAAGGTTCAACGGACCGAAAAGAAATATACCGCTAAAACAATTATAAATGAGTAAAATGTTAATGGTGTCAACGGATCGAATAAGGCGGCATCAATTATTTATTTTTCTTATTAAAACAGGGGTATTTTTCCTAATTTAAAGATATATCCGGGTATTTTAGGGAAAAGGAATTTTTTGTTTTACGCATTTTTGACGTTTTAGCAACGCATTCTTCGGCAATTTGAATGCATTTTCGAGGTCTCCCAACATCCTAACGGGACCAGGGCAAAAAGGGGCTTTGGGTGAGGACCAAATGTATAGCGAATTATCCGTGTATTTTTGAGGAAAATACATTATTTAACGAGAGAATAGTGCGTTTATTGACGATTTCGCTAGGTACTGACCTCTAGGTCGCGATGCTAGACGGCCCATCGTTATCAGCAAGCAAGGGGTTGGGGTGGCGCCACGAGCCCCCAGCGCAAGAGCGTAGCGAACGTAAAAAAGCAATTTCCGGGTACTATTTCCATTTAACTGATAATTATAATTGAGTTATTTAATATATATATATTTTAAAACTTTTCTAAAGTGTAGTCCACGAAACTGCATTTAATAATAATAATAATAATAATAATAATAATAATAATATTTGTATGTAAAGAAAAAGAAATCAAAACTTTTGTGTTTAAAAAAAAGGGGTACTCCAACGTGTATCTCCTCCAATGTTATGAAACCAACCTTTTTGCATTACCTGCAATGTTTTAAAAGTAACATTTTTGTTTTGTATTTCCTTCGATGTTAAAAAAAATTTTATGTACTTCCTCTAATGTTAAAAAAATACTCAACTTGAAATAAAAGATGTCATAAACTGAAAATAATAATAATAATAATAATAATAAATATATAAGCACGTTTTCGAAATTCATTACTTATACAGGGTCTTTGTTTTGCTCGGAAAAGTGTTTTTTTTCAAAACCTATTTATAGTACCGATTTCAAATTTGGAAGGTCAATTCTCTATACCGGGGGACATCAGTTTGAGAAATTTGAGCGTTTTCGGTAATGTTTTTCACCAATTTTGAAAAATTATTTTTCGACCACTAGGTGTGAGATAAAAAATTTCTATTATAAAGTTGTAGGCCGTCATCGAAAACCCTTAAAAATTGTTCACTCGACGAAAAACAACTTATTTATCAGTGAAAATTTGAGCTTGAAAAATTTACAAGTTGGTGAAGCCAAATTACGATTGTTTGAAACGATAATTGAAAAGGGAACAAGTCTAATACAAACGTAGTAGAGTTTTCACACTTGAAAAAATGTACATGTTTGGTTTTTAAATGCAGATATTTTATTCACATAAATTTTTACAAAACATTTTCAACAATATCACCATTGGCTGCAACACAGGTTTGTGCGCGGACAATTAAGTTCTCAAACGCTTTCTCTACCATTTCTGGTGTGACGTCTCGGCAAGCACTGATTATTCGTCTAATGAGTTCCTCCCTAGTTTCAATGGGCGTGGCGTATACCTTTGCTTTAACGAATCCCCAGATAAAATAATCCAGCGGTGTTAGGTCAGGTGACCTTGCTGGCCAATGCACTGGACCATTTCTCCCTATCCACCTTTCAGGAAACTCGTTGAGGTGCTCAGTTACTTGCCGGGGAAAATGCGGAGGGGCGCCATCTTGCTGAAACCACAACTGACGTCTTTCAGCCAATGGAAGGTCGTCGATTGCGTCACTCAGTTCGTTCTGTAGAAAATGTAAATACCTTTGGCCGTTGAGGTTCGTCGGCAGGAAAAAGGGACCAATCAAACGGTTTCCAACAAGTCCAACCCAAACATTGACCCGTTCAAATTGAACCTGGTGATGATATTCAAAACCCCAATGTGGGTTGATGTCAGACCAAAGATGGCTGTTTTGATGATTAAAGGGCCCATCTCTAGAAAATGACGCTTCGTCGGAGAACAAAACATGGCGCAAAAATTGTCTATCTTCTTGGACAGCATTTAGTAACCAGTTGCTAAATTCATAACGTCTTTGATGGTCTCCGTCAATTAGTCCTTGGTGGAGCGTAGCTCTGTATGGATGATAGCGATTCTTACGAAGAATTTTCCACACACGATTTGCAGAACAACCCAAATCAGCAGCGGCGTTAGCGCAACTGTGACGAGGATATGCCACAAAGTACGCGAGTACATGGTTCTCGAAGTCTAAATCCGGTTGACCCAATCCGCGAAACGTAGGTTGCAAGTTACCAAATTGATTGAAATCGTGAATTGCTCGTCTTACTGTATTTACAGATGGTGCTCCATTTGGATGTCTTTCTGCGAAGATTTCAGTCACTCTTCTAAGGTTTTGCGCTGCTTCTCCATAGTAAATGGCAACTATCTCGGTACGCTCAGCTACTGAATAACGAGGCATTGTTCGAAATATTATCAAACACTGATAATAATCTCCCAAAGTTTTCCTTTAAATACCCAATGCATGTTTAGGATTGACCTATAGCCTCGTGTTTTTTAAATCCGGTCGTTTTTTTAACCAAAGTTTCAACTGGATTAGGTAATTCGGTTTCAATTATCGTTTCAAACAATCGTAATTTGGCTTCACCAACTTGTAAATTTTTCAAGCTCGAATTTTCACTGATAAATAAATTGTTTTTCGTCGAGTGAACAATTTTTAAGGGTTTTCGATGACGGCCTACAACTTTATAATAGAATTTTTTTATCTCGCACCTAGTGGTCGAAAAATAATTTTTCAAAATTGGTGAAAAACATTACCGAAAACGCTCAAATTTCTCAAACTGATGTCCCCCGGTATAGAGAATTGACCTTCCAAATTTGAAATCGGTACTATAAATAGTTTTTAAAAAAAAACACTTTTCCGAGCAAAAAAAAAAGACCCTGTATATTTAATCATACAGTCTTTTTAAAACATATATTTTTCGATCCGTTTAAACCCTTTATCTTTTACTATTAAAAAAATATATATTTTTTACTCCGTTGAAACTTTTAACCTTTTTTTTATTAAAAACATATTTTAAACTTTTGATAGGTTGGTGCTTTGCTTCGATTAGACTGGCTTTGATCCGTTGAACCCCTTCGATCGCTTGGTCTTCGGCCCATCAGACCCAGACACCTTTATTCTTATATAAAATCAGATTATCGGATTTTGGAGTACAGCTGCAGATCCACAGCTACTGGAAAACACCTTAAGTGGCATACAGTTGATTTCCGTTTTTAAGTATGCCAGAGGAATCCGCGATAGCTGCAGTTGAACACTTTCATAAGCATTCCCTATTTAAGCTAAAGGAACTAATCACTTTTTCTATTTATACAAACTACTAATGGTGTATGTTTAATTATAAATAGAATGTTCTTGACTAAACGCTTGCTTGTTTGGTTAAAAGTATTTTTATGGATTAAAAATATAGATCTGATAATTTGTTTTGACTGTCATTGAATGATATGTTTTTATTTTGAAGCTAGAGAACCTATAGCTAGACTAGAAATTTCGCGGAAAGAGATAAAGCCATCATCAACCTTTAAATATACAACTATCATGTTTACTAAATTTATATTTTTATTAAATTATACAGAGTGTCACTAAAAACGACACGGAGTTAATAATTAAAAGCTATTTTCCCTGGGAATTAGATATTTTCAGATCGTAAAGCACACGCTGGGGGTCGTTAAATGAAAAAAAAACTCAATGACCTTGAACCAAGTTCACAAGGTCATTCAAAAACCGTAGAGTTTAGAGACTAATCCATTCCAATAAGAAAGTTGTGCGCCATCGAAATTTATGTCCAAGTGGCTCATAAATAAAAATGTCCAAGAGATCAGGCTTAGGTGTTAATAATTTAGAAAGTACTTGTGCTACGGCATCGACAATTTCAGGACCAATTCACTGTGGTAAGATCTTATGCTATTAAAATTCGGATGACCTGAACCATGTCTTCAAGGCCATTCAAAATGTCTCTCAAAAACCGTTAGGTTTGCAAGGTAAGTTTCAATTCAACACTTTTTAGAACAAAATTTTGAATGGCCTTGAGGACATGGTTCCAGGGCATTGAGGTTTGTTGCATCTAATGACACCCTGCGCTGGTTATGCAATCTCAAAATATCAAATTCCTATGAAAAATAGCATTTCAATATAAGCTTTGGATCTTTTTTGAGTGGACACCATGTATAAAGGTCATCTGTTATTTTGTCTCATAACACCAAATACATTTCAATGGTAACAAAATCAACTTAATGCATTTTTAAACGAGCTGGCTGGTTTACAGTTATTTCCATACATAGATATAAAATGTAATCCATTTTTTTTAACCGCGATACCACATCAGAATGTAATCTTTTTCTAAAGCTGAGGTTTCTACGCTAGGTTACGATTCTTAAAAGTTCCTTTAGCCTTAGATAAAAGGATTTCTGTGAATAGTTTTAATATTTACTTATAAGAAAACATAATATGGTTCGAAAATCAGTAACTTAAAAGCAGATCAATTATGAAATTACGAGGAGGTGAACAGATTTAGTCTGGTGAGGTAAGATTTAAGAGAATGTTAGAACGCGTTTTATCTGTATAAAACAAGGACTGAGCTCAGCTGACGTGTCTACGCCGCGCCTTTATCAAGAAATTTTTATAAACTGTGTAAAGTTAGTTTTTTATGCTACGGACATAAACGAGCTTAATATGTAAATAAACTGTTTTTCACACACAATCCCTTATGGATTTGTGTGTGCTAAAGAGATCATGTACCGTGTAGTCCGCCGCCGCTGGCGAGGCCACCACCGAATCTTACATGACTCTTCTAGAAGGGTCAATGATTTGTCAATCGACAGGAAATAGCAGATACTCAATTTTCATTTTGTTAATAGGGAGCCCATTTTAGTGATATTGGTTGATTGTTGACTTTAAATCTACATACTTTTCTAAAATTAAGACCCGGTTGAAAATTATTTTATTAGTTAGTGCCGATTATTTTCGAATTACCATAACGGTTGCATTAAGAAATTAAAATTTAAATTTACGCACTATTGTAAAATTGGAATTTCGTACCAATTGATACAGGCACCATCTAACTCCAAAAACGAGATAACTCTAAAAATTCAATTGGCCTAAAAATTAACGCGTTTGCGTTTCGCTACCTTATTTCCAAAACCAGGTAACCCGAAATAAAAACATTTTTGATAAAATTCTAATTCCTCTTGGGTTTATTAAGTTTATATACAAAGTTATTGAAAATTGGTTAAAATGTAAATGTAAATGTGTACCTAAATGTCCCTGACATCTTGTTATAGTTACTCTGCATTGTCTCTTTCTCTTTATGACATCAACCTTCACCATAAAAAAGCGGCAAAGGTAGAAGTATGTAATAAAATTGAGCCTTGGAGTATAACAATGTAAAATTTCAGAAACATTTACATCATTTTACCTTTACTCCTTTTTTTCACTCGTTTATCGGTCTGAATATCAGCTGTAAAAATATTTTAAGTCAGCGTGGTTATCACTTTCCAATAATAAGTCTATTAAAGAAGCCGTGCTGTCGCCATCTACACCTACTATTGAAAATTAAGACTTTTTATCTTGGTTATTTTCTTAGCTCCTATTTCCTTGGTTAAATTAAATATTGCAAACACGAGTTGATTACATCTTCGTATTTCAATATTAAATAAATTTAATTTAATGCATTTAGTGGCAAATTATGTGTCGCCCAGAGGTGGGCATTTTACGAATATTTTTCTATTCGAATATTTCCTTCGCCCAGTGAAGTTTCCAATTCCGCCATATGAAACCTTCTTATTCTGAAAGAAGAATAGGACTCTACCTTTCGAAACCGCGGAAACCTTCTTAGCGCGAAGGAAACTATCACTCAGTGAACGAAACTTCGTCTTTACTACGCGAAACTGTTATATATTCTTCCAATTAAAATGGTCTTCGTTTGAAGGTCTTTACGGAGTTTTTACTAAAGCGTTTCTTCGCAAGAAGATATACATATGCTGATAGGCTAAAAAAAGATATTATGACGATTACGAGTAAACATTTGAAATAATTTTACTAGAGTGAAGGTTGCTAGGGCGATAAATTGTTGAAGGTTGATATTGATAAGAAAAAGGTGTTTATTTCCTTTTTTAGTACTATTTTTTAAATAAAACGAAAGGTGTTGATAAAATTTCATTATTTGTATCACAGTTTTCTAGTCAACTTTCCATTGAAGTTTTTCACTGGACAATAAAGGTTAAACTTCAACTGCAAAAAGTATCCTCCGTGCTGAGAGAAAATAAATCTTTCAAAAAAGCGGAATTAGAGTCCAAGCAGTCGTAGCTTCGGCCAAGCTCATCATTGTTTATAGCAGTGGCGTAGTCGTATACAAAAAAGTAATTTGTTACGAGAGTATTTAACAAGACGTACGACGGTCAGAATACACACAATCCTACTAATGTGTTAAGTTTGTTTGAGCTATTCACAGCAACCTGCAACGCCGGTATCACAACCAAAATATATCATATAGACAGGGTGTTACGGATAAGAGTACCTAAACTTTCTATATGCATTCTATGGGTCTCTATGAGTAAAAATGTCTAATAAACATGCGTCCTAAAGTGCTTCGTTTCAGAGAAATGTGCTCCCAAAAAAATACCCCAAAAACCGGACACAGCCTTAAATCTGGCAAACATTATTCTTCTTTGAACCAAATTGTTTTCATTAAACTATCAATTGTTTTTTATCCGTGACGCGAGAAACTTTAATAACAAGTGGCAAAAGTTCATTCATGTCCTTTTAGAAGTAAAATGAGTATAATACAAAACCATAAGTTTATAATATAATAATAATAATAATAATAACTTTTATGTAAATATGATACACGCTAAACGTTTACGAGAGATAGTCACAAGATACTTGTTTCTGCACGTTTCCGTGTTTCACGTAGCCTTTAAAGGGAATATAACCTGCAAAGCAATCTTTATGGAAGACCCCTTCAATTTTTTAAATCATCCTGTACAGTGGCGCCAAACATTTTTAAAGCCAAAGGCATGAGTGGCCAGAGCTGCAAACGTTGGTGTTCCACACCAAATACCTGAGGTTATATTCCCTTTAACAGCGCCTCCGTGGTGAGCTGTTTGTAAAATATTCCCAAAAATAAAACTTATTAAAAAATGTTATATAATTATGACCTAACTCTTATTCCGCTAGGCTTGAATTTAAACTTAAATATTGGTTTTAATTTGCGCGAGTCATAATATATTTATCTTTACGCGCGTAAAGCCTTTGCATGTCTCAACTTTAGCTGTGAAACCTTGGATTAATGATAAGACTCCTGGATATAGCACTTCTACCTTCCCACGGCAGTATCGGGTGTCTCTCGAAACGGAAAATAAACTAGCTCGTCGTGGGACAAATTTTCCGCGCATGCGCAATTTGCGACGCTAGCTTTTAAAAAATACGCCACAATCACAACAAAAACAAAACAGTAGCGCCAACTAAAGTTTGTCCCACCTTGACGCGGAGCGCTGGGGAGATTTGAGAGACGCCTAAACGCGCAAGTGCCATATCCTGTAATCCTATTATTAATAAAAGGTGAAACCATAAGTAACATAATACCCCTAAGTATGACACTAGGAAAATGTTCTACTACATCCTTTCTTCACAGTGACGTCAATTTTTTTTCGAAATAGCGCCACTCGGTAGCGGCGGCATAAACTAATCTAACCCAACTTCCGGGAACGTGATTCCCATGGTTTTGAAAAGAGTCATTTTTAGGCTTCAGGCGTATAGCCGCACTAATTTCGTTTTAACCACGGAAACTTTAACAACGGAAGAAATAGTTCTTTTTATAAAATAACCATGGGCATCTTGTTGAAATGTTGCCTCCTTCAGCTGTGGATCCATTTTCTCTCCCACTAAAGAGTTTATGAACTCATTCTTAGGCATTGGCTGAACTATTGCAACTATTTCAACAAGTGGGGCAAGCGTAAAGACATTTTATAAAATCAACTATTAAAGAAATTGTATGTATTTTCCGCAACAATATTAAATCTTTATATCGGGCCAATGGTATTATATTAGAAATTCACCAACAACTCCAAATTTGTGGATCACTAGTGTAGTATATTGCGAAGATCACCAAACACTGTAGACGTTAAAAAACCTTCAGTTTGTTACGTTTTTAATGTAAAAAGGTTTCTCATTTAGCTTACGAATATTTTATTACAATTTCTTCCAGATTTTTACCATTATAATTTGAATATACTTGTATTTTGTACCTGGATGAATGCCTGGTTTTGTCCGATGTGATCAAAATAAAAATGAATTGATGAAATAAAATGTAAGAATTAACATTTTCCAAACTTCTGGAATAACTTTTACAATTGCTAATTACGCAATAAAAATATTTTATTTTCAGTTCAAACTTTGAAAATGACCCTAATAATATTTAGTATTTAGGTATCATTTTCCGATAGATCAGTTAGGCCTAATAAGCCGACTACCATAACGGCAATTTTATTTATTTATTTATTTATTTATTTATTTATTTAGAAAGGAACTTTGCCAACATTTCTTACGTTTCGTACCTCATAATATTTTGTAGCGCTATATGATTGGGTAAATTTACACTGACTTCTTTTCAATGACCAATAAAAAGAAATCAAATCTCAAAGAGTATTAAACTTCCGGTTTACAGAGTTGCTAGTCGTTTTTCTGATTTATCGTTGGTGAAGAAAGGATGTAGTAATAAAAAATGCATGAGCAAGGCTTCAAGTGTCAAACTTAGGGGTATTATGTTACTTATGGTGAAACGTAATGTTTCGCGAGTTAATGGAAATCAAGGCTAAAGGTGGAAAATTAGCTTTATTGTGAATAAACTTTGTATCCTACACGCAGGACCATCTAATTTTACCTACCGGCCTGTTAACCGCGCAACAGCGTTAAAAAAGTTAAAAATGTTAAAGCGTTATCTCTTGGGAGATTGCACAGGTCCCTTCCACCGGGTAAGCGTGATCTCCTGGGAAATTGCCGAGGTTTCTCCCCCTTTCAACTGAAATATAAAATATCCAAGAACACTCTCGCAGTCCCCGGGACAGATGTTTGGCCGTACACTAATATTTTTACTGGATTTTTAGATAAACAGGAGAAAAGCGCAATTTTAATCTATCTATCGATAAAATGGCAATTGGACAGAGGTGGATTGGCCACAAGGGAAAGTAGGCACCCTAGTACATATGTTGGTGAAAATCCACTTGCGCCGTGACGACATTTTTCTTAAAGGAAGTATAAATACAAAGTGCCGTGTTTTTGGTGGATTAACGAATTTAGCCTTTATGCCACCAATTGACAATTTTATAATTTTCGCAAGTTAATTTAAAACCCAGTCATCACGGTTTCGATTCTCTTCATACTCCCTTATGGCATGAGCCAATAAAAGCAGGGACATGACTCTCTTATAACTACGCGGCCAATAATATAAACAAATGAGCTGGTGGTGCCACCCAACGGTAAAACTTTAAAAATAAGGAAAACGTCAGACCTGAAACAAGTCACGTGAGGTCTTTTTGAATGGCGGAGTGGTTAGCACTTTCGCCTCGCAGCAAGAGGAGCCGGGTTCGATCCCAGCTTGTGGCACTGGGTGAAAACTCGGAACAACTCCTTCTGCGTTGAGTTTGCAAGTTCTCTCCTCACTGGTTTAAGGGGTTTTCCCCCGAGCTCTTCAGTTTCCCCTTCCATAAAAACTTGTCAAGGTTAACGGTAATAGTTAGTGTAGGGAGCTGTTGGCTCGATCGTGTGGCATGCAGGGCTTGCCACAACCCTCCTACGCATTGTAACCCGGCCACCTGAATTAATGGCTTCAAAAGTCGCTTGATGACTTAAGCCTAAGGTGGTGCCTTGGGTATTAGCCTAGCTGATTATTATTATTTTAACGTGAGACCAAGGCTTCGTTGTCTTTTGTAAATTATAATTCGCATCTTTTTTATTAAAGAATAATAATTAAAAATTATTATTACAATGTAAATACCTTATTTTATGCGGACACCTAATATTTTGTATTAGTTCAGGTATTTGTTTTAAAATGAAGAATTAAAATCCCCAACCATATTCTCGTCAAACAGAATTAATGTTGTAAGTCGGAAAATTTTCCGCTGAAAATTTTCTGCTCGGAAACATTTCCGGAAAATTTTGCGTATTTTTCTGCAAAAAAATAATTTCCGATTGTCTCTCGAAAATCTGCCTCAACAACCCCTTGTGGCCCCGTCCAAAATGTTCCTCTGTACTCTCGAGCAACGCTTAAGTTTGTGCGAGTAGTCCTTTTTTAAGGTATTTGGCAAATACCAAATACGTCGGTTTTTGGGAACAATCTGTCGTATCGAATTTCGAAAATCACTAAATAATAGGCCGATAAAAATATTTCGCCTAAGTTCTTCTCTTTCCCTAACTACTAGAGGATTTCGGAAAGGGGAAGTAAGTCTGTGACGTATGTTCAATAGCAGCGCCATCTATGTACAGATATCAAAACTATAAAAAACGTTAAAAACAAATTTCGTCTGCTGCAGTATTTTTGTGGGGAACATAAGCCGTAGCAAGAATCGTGGCCTTACACGAACGTTTCTTATGATTAACACGTAAATTATAAGTTAAAAATTTAAAATGAATCGTCTAATTGGAATTGGAGGATCTGTTTGCTTTTTTATTTAGGTGCTATTTAATTTATATTTATCAAAAACATTAACAAACCTTTTCTGTGGAGAATCCATCGCTTCAAACTTGCCGATTCGCGAATTGCGAATTCGTTAGACTGCAAAAAAAATTGTCGAAGTTGGCCGTAAATTCCGACCAATCAGAAAAATCCTCTTTTTCGCGGGTTTACGCGGATTTCCCTTTGTAGTTTCTTACTTTATTATTTCAATACGCGCAAAACACCAAATACTCCCGGATTTATGAATTTTCAATTTTAGAAGACGCTACACACAAGAAGTGGCTAGAAAACCGCAGCGCTACGTAAAACTATTTCGGTCACGAATTTACAAACGTCAAGATAATTTTAAAATTTCAATTTTGTTTGCTTCGTCAGAATCGTCATTCGCCACTCGTGACTCGGGTTTGTGTAGTGTATTGAATTGCGGCTTGGTGGGCCCTGAGGCTTAAATGCCCAGCTGACAAAATGGGTGCCATTCGACGGCTCCTGGTAGTGTCGATAATCGAACATTTAAAACCTAAATCCAAATTAATACATAAATTAACCCAAGGTTATTGCTAGATAATCGATTTATTCCGGGGGCATAGCCAGGAATTGGTTTCGGGAGGGGTACACATTGAAAAAATTAAAACAAAACAAAAAATTGTATATAGAACAATAGGTTTCGGGGGGGGGCACGTGCCCCCTGTGCCTTTCCCTGGCTACGCCACTGAATTTATCCACCATAGAATCTAAGGTCAAATAGAAGAATTAATAAGCAGTAGATCCATCTTTCTGTAATCGAAAGTGCTTATCTATTTGCTTTAGCTAATTCACGAAAATTAGGATGGTTTGTCTCACCAATCACAACATAAATCATTTATGAGGCTTAATACTAAAAACGACTCCTAATTGTTTGTAGTCTTTGAAACTGCCAGTTAACCATGCACGGAACTAATTTTCATTGTATTCCAATTTACATAAACATAGCAGCTGTCAGCACTTTAGTAAGCGTCGGCTCAATGATGTAAGTAACGGTCCCACGGAACAATTAGCGGCCGTTCAATAGATTTAAAGAAATCACAATGGGCCACAAAACCAGTTTCAAGGGTGGGCTAAGGACATTAGTTCCGCAACTGCCTGTGATAATGGATAAACGTATTTGAATTTACAAAAGATCAGTATCGATGTAGAGCAAGTAACGAGAAACATATAGCTATCGTGTGCAATGCATTAAAAATAATAAAGCTGGCGTGACAGTACGGGTTATTCTTAATTAATGTGTACATCACAAACGTCAATGAAACCCGATAACTATCAGAGTTGTAACTTCAGCGGCTCAAAAATGTCACCCATCTAATACGATAAAATCATATGGGGTCAATTGTAAACGAACCATGACATGTCCTATAATGTCTCATTAAAACCTTACCGACGAAAAATATATAGATTTCGTGAATTTATTTCGATTCTATTGAAAATTAAACGTTATAAGACTGAAAAAAATGACCTGGTTGTGCTATTTGAAACTCTGTATTTATTTATATACCACGCCAAATATAATGACGATAAATAACAAATAATATTTATTTATAAAAATATGTCATAGTCTCTTTAAATACGGTTACGTTAAAATAAATTGCCGCATCAGGCAGTGGCGCTTTAATTGACATCCAGGATCTTCGGCTTGAGCTTCAAAAGGGTCCTTAGAAGTAAGACCTTCCTTTCTACAATCCTCTCAGGCCCTCCTCTTTAAGCAAGTTCCCGGATCTCTAGTTTTAAACCTTATAGTTTTTGCGCCTAAAGCCTGTGCAAAGAGTTTAAAAAACTGATTTATGACCTCACGAATTTTAATCACGTTAATACTTGCATACATTTTTCACACTATTGCGATGTCGCTAGAATCAAATAAGAATAATGATAGTACGAATTTTAGTTTGAAGAATGAATGTTGCTATAGAAAGAACTAAAGCTTTATACTTCGAAGCTTTCACATAACTCATTCACTAAAAATTTCTTCGTTCGACGGTTTTCGAAGCACCTTTACGTGATTTTTTAACGATTGAAGATATTTCAGACCATTTCGGCTAAAGTAGTATGAAACATTTTTTACTATACCATCTATAAAACCGAATGGTGTTCAGGAAAATGTTTGATTTCCAACTTCATTTTTTTGACGGATGATATTTTTAACTTTGAAATGTTTGAACGAATAAACTAGATACGTTTTATAGTTTTAAGACTTTCAACTTGTGAAGGCTACTCGACTTTTTTGTAGGAATTCGATTACTTCGCGAAAAAGTCTAGTGAAGGTAAATTCCTTCTTCAAAGGCAGTCCGTGAAGCGAAGATGCCCAACTCTGGTGTCGCCATCTAGCTTTTATAATTAAAGCAATTTCTTTTAAGACTTCGTTACATTTGCATATTTACTATTTAAAAACAATGATCTGTACAATGACCTGACCTGTTTCGATGAGCAGCCCATCAGAGGGCTTAAATATCTTTAACCTATGCCTAGGATCAAAAGTGTGTTACTCGAACCTAATTTTAAAGAATTTTACGAACGAAGAAAAATGGGGGAGTGGAGAGGAGAGTGTACTCGTGGGGAAGGGCACGGTTTATATATTTACACAGTTTAGACTACTTGTACCTTCATACGTGCTAGCGTTTTGAGCCTCTTAAGTTCTTCTGACAGGCAACCCTGATTTCTACTGTGCTACTGGTACGCCCTCTAATGTATATAAACTAATTAATTTATGATAAATTATTTTTTATAAATTTTAATTATAAATACACTAATGAGGTACCGTATTTATAATTTGATAATATTTATTTTAAAAATGTATTAATAATCTACGATACATTTAAATTTAAAATATAGGTGGCGCTCCATTTTTAAATATAAATATTATTTTAACAATAGTTGATTATAGTTCAGAAACTTTGCACAAGCCGGCGCTGTAGGCGCGAGGTAGAATTTTTCAAATTCTCTAAACGCGGGAGTAGCTCATAAGCGTCCATCTCTGAGCCGAAGTAGTCTAACCTGTGTAAATATGTAAACCGTGCCGGAAGCGAAAGAAGTTAAAAAGTAGAAATAATGCCATCTGCTAAGGGCTTCGAGAACTAAGGAAGCACTGGAGAAGGCTAACAAGGGTTTTGCTTTTTGTCACTCGACCGAAACGCTACTGCCATCTATCTACGTTTGAATAGACCTTTAATTTAAGTCAATTATCAACTAGGCCTAAGTCACCATGCGAATTTTAATGCCGGGTTATAATGCGTAGGAGGGTGGTGGCAAGTCCATCATGACACGCGAGCCAACAGCTCCTTATTACATTTAATATCAACAAGTTTTTATGGAAGGGGAAACCGAAGAGCTCGAGGTAAAACTCCTTAAACAAGAGGTGAGAGAACTTGCAAAATTAACGCAGAAAGAGTGGTTCGGAGTTTTCAGTCAGTGCCACAAGTTGGAACCGAACCCAGCTCCTCTTGCTGCTAGGTGAAAGTACTAACCACTCCGCCACGCCATTGTGTTCACTATAATTTGCATATTATATAAAAATTTAAATGTTCTTTTCCATCACCCTGTACTTTATCTTAATAAGTGTGCTTTAGCATTCGTCGATTAATTATTAACAGGAGAATCGTTTCTTCAACGTCCTTGTACATAAACAATCAAATCTCAAACATCCATTACTTGATCTTAATCAACGCAGCAAACATTAACAACCACAAACCAAAATCTAGTACCACGTTAACTTACAAAGGAGACTACCCGAGGTGGTTATCACCGATTTTGTTGACTCTCGGGGGTTAGGTAGACCTTATGGTAGTATAAAATTTCCAAAGGGAAAAATTGCAATGGGCTTTAGTTTTCCCATGGCAACCGAAAATGTTTTTGATCTCTCAAAACTAAAAATCTCCATTTAAAAGATTTTCTCGGTTTCACAGGGTTATACTTACTTAAAAAGTAAATTTGACCTATTTTGGGTAAAATTGATCAAGGATTTTGGGTAAAATTGATAAATTTTGATAAATTGTTTACGAAATTTGGGTAACCCAGAAAATCCCATGCTTTTTTAAATGGAGATGTCAAAAACATTTTCGGTTGCCATAGGAAAAAAAAAGCCCATTGCAACTTTTCCCTTTGGAAATCTTCATACTACCATAAGGTCTACTTAACCCCCGATTTTCAACAAAATCGGTGATAACCACCTCGGGTAGTCTAATTGTTAGTTTCCCTGTCCGTTAGGAACAATATTTCAATCGCCCTGTATATTAACTTAGTCATAGAAATATATCGACTTATGAGTAATTTTGACCGAAAATAGCACTTTCACAAATAACGAGCAATATATCAATCAACCTGGCCCTTATCATAAAAGTAACTTTACTACAAAGAAAACCATTACAGTATCAATCAAGTAATCTATTCATTAGTAAAAATTTAAACAGCCCTGTTCATTAACAAAGAATGGTTTTTAAAAAAGCCATATTTAATACAACGCTATTTCTATCACTCTGATTATCACGAACAATATTTCAATACCCTAAACAATAAATTAATAAGCGTATCGTGTTTAAAAAGAAAATAATTCATACGCTCTGTCCAATAAAAAAGATGAGCACTTATGATTATTCAACTAAGGGTTATTATTAACCACAAAGATTAAATTAAAAATAACAAGAACAAAAATAGAACATTCTATATTATTATACTTAGATGATTATTTACTTTTGTGTATACAGAGGATTTTCATGAACCAGGGTAGCTCATAATTATGTTTTATCTGGAAAACATGTAACACTGGTTGGCTGGTCGATATAAAATATAACTAAATAAATGTAATATGTCTAGCCCGAATAAGGACGCCAAATTCTTAAAACCTAAGAATAATGAGAGTTTCCAGTCCTACAGCCACAGCTTTAAAGTTTTTTTGGGGTTTTGGCCTGTTCAGATCGGATTTTATAGAATATTCTCTTAATATTAAAAACAAAAGATCTGCTACTTCATGGTTTATTTTAATTTAAAATCACTCGGGAGCTTTCGGACCGAGGTCCTTCTTCAGCCACGTCTTACAATTGAAGAAGGACCTCGGTCCGAAAGCTCCCGAGTGATTTTAAATTAAAATAAACCATGAAGTAGCAGATCTTTTGTTTTTAATAATTATTAATTTAGTCAACCATGGTCAAAACAGAAAATATTTATAATTCTCTTAATAGCTTAGCAACTACCGATGGACCGCTTGACAGATAAGTAGGTAACCGAACTATCATGAAAAGCATTTCTTAAGGCCTTTTCACACGAGCCAACTTTTTGATCCAACTAGATGAGTCAACTAGTTGGTTCGTGTGAATAAAAGTTCGATGAGTTGATCCACCAAAAAAGTACGCGAGAAACAAATGGATCACTGATCCATTTTTGCTGACTCAGCATTTTGATTTGAAAAGTTGGCTCGTGTGAAAAGGCCTTTACTCTACAGTATTTAGAAATATAATCTTTTGTTATAGAGTTTGAATTTTCACATTCAGACTTCTTAAAAAAACCTGTAATTTTATTGTGCGTTTGAAGGCCCGGTTATGAAATAAATGGAGATAGGTGGTGCAAATGTTTTAATTTTTAAATGGTGCTATATTCATAAATCACCTTATTTGAAAAATACTTTGCGATGCAACTTTAAATGTAACAAAACAGACGCTATGGTTTAACCAAAAATATATCTTATACCCATAAATTTAAGACGAAATTCGTCATTACCCACTAAAACATAGATATTACCCGATCACCGAAATTAATTAATTATACCTCTCTAAATTGACGTTTCCATTATCATTTGGGCCGTAACAAATTAAGAGTTATGTCCAGTACGGCGGCGACTGTGCGGCTACACTCCATGTGAAAGTAATATATACGAATCTTTAGGGAATTATTTGTTAAAAATAGGGAGAAAATTTTCTTTCTCCCGGGTTTAAAAAATGACTGTCGGTATAATATTAACGACCTAAATACTGTTTTGTTTTGACCTACTGATAATATTCTACAGGTTGAGAGTGGTATCGGCCCTTTCGACCGAATTCCCATTCGACCGAATAACTTCTTTTTTCCAGCCCAATGGGCTGGGAAATTGAAAGGTCTCATTAAATCGAAAAACTGCCTTCCCATTCGACCGAATATTTTCGATCCGGAAGGGGTTAGAAAATTCAAAAGTTGCATTCAATATAGGTTAGGTTAGGTTATATTAGGTTATGGTTAGGTTAGGTTATTTTGGGTTACGTTTGTTAAGGTTCGGTTGGATTAAGTTAGGTTAGGTTAGGTTAGGTAAGGTTAGGTTTAGGGCCTCCGTAGACTGTAGTAAAATGGAATTTAATTTCGGTCAAATGGGACCAAATATATATTTAATTAAAAATCGCACATTTGCGCAATTTTTGGACAAATTGGACACCAAATATACGCATTCGGTCAAATGGAAATTCGATTGAATGGCCCCAAAGCGTTGAGTGTATCTATTCATTTCAATTGTACTTTCTGTAAATAAATAATACAAATTTGCATATACCATATCAATTGCACAATCAAAGTTACATAAAATATATATCAAACAAACTTATTTCAAATATATCAACTAAACATATTTTAAATATATATATCAACCAAACATAGTTGAAATATATGTTACAAATTTATTCGAATTATAATTGTATGAAATATATTTGAAATATATATGAACCAAATATCAGAGGGGACGGTAGTCCCCACAGCAAGGTCCGGGAAAGTGACTAGCTTTTAGAGACCGAGCTAGTATTATCCCGAAGCAACTAAGGGCCGATTTCAGCCCCTTGTATCTCCTCAACCACTCAGAGTAGCGAGACAAGCAATATGCCATTGGAAAGACGAGGCGCATACGACAAACATACAATAAAACTTTAAATCTAGGGCTGTTATGCTAATAATGCGACGTAGTTCAAAGATAGCCAAAATGTCAAAAAAAACTTTAATCTTCTCCTTTCTTCTTCTTGCAGACCGCTCTAGAGCAAAAACTACTTATCCGATTTGCATAGAAATTGGTTAACACCTTCCACTTTCTTTCCTATTGTGGCGTTCCAAAGGAAAAGTATCAGTGCCTAACCGCCGTCGGGTTGATGAGGAAAAACATTATCCCCACACAATATTTTATCAAATTTTTTAATTGCGTTCGAACAGAACCTGTTTGTTTCCGTGGTTTCGTGTCTCCGCTATGCCTACAAATGTATTATCATAACGATTTAGACCTAAACTATAGAACTAATCGTCACGTTTCAATTTAAAATAGTATTTACCATTTATTATTATACACTCTCATATAATAAGTAAAGCTTGTCATAACTACCACTATATTTATTTAGCTGAATAATTTAAAACTTGTTGAGGTTAACGGTAATAGTTAGTGTAGGGAGCTGTTGACTCGTACGCGTGGCATGCAGGGCTTGTCACCACCCTCCTACGCATGGCATGCAGGGCTTGTCAGTTGTCACCACCCTCCTACGCATTGTAACCCGGCCACCTGAAGTCGCTTGATGACTTAGGCCCAAGGTGGTGCCTTGGGTATTAGCCTAGCTGATTATTATTACATATTCAATATTATTTTTATTTCCCGACACAAGTATACTTATAACTTTAGTATAATTTTAACTATACATCTACCGGGCTGGAATAGTGGTTAAGGTGGGGTGGTAGAGTATTTAATAGTTCTGGAACTACAAAAATATATGAAATCTGGCAAAAGCCTTTTTTTTTCATGATTAAAATAGATTTTGCAAATCATGAAAGAAAAAGGCCGCGCAAGGTCTAGCGTATTTGATGTCAAGTAGCGTGATATGCGGGCTTTGCTTTACCAAGAGTTATGAACAGGCCCATATAGAACTAGTCCATATTTCTAATTTAAGACCTTGCCCATGGTTTGATTTCAGAACGTTCATGGGCTGAGACATTAGGGCTTAGTTTTGGGCAGAGAACCTCGCGAATTTTAACCTTAAGGTTTTTGGCCAGATATATAATGTATTTCAAACAAATATATGTAAACTGTAAATGATGATAAGATAAGCGAATAAGTAGATTAGTCCATTATGAAAGGGATAAAAAAGCTAAACCCTAAACAAATTTGAAGAAATTTAAAAACTTACAAATAGCTCGTACCGATAGGTCTTCGAGCAAACAAAAAGACGCGAAACTCGGATCATATTGATCTTCGAGGGAAAAACTAAATTAAATGAAATTAATTAGCCAGAAATTCCGACGGTAGACCGGTTTCGTCCTATTTGGGACTCGTCAGTACCGTGCGGGAAATATGGCTCGCGACTATTAAACCGAAAAGAGAAACTAAGCCTAAACATTAAAAATTTAAACCAAATATATTCCAAATGTTTTTAAACGAAATATATTCCAAATGTATTTCAACCAAATATATTCCAAATGTATTTCAACCAAATATATTCCAAATGTATTTCAACCAAATATATTCCAAATGTATTTCAACCAAATATATTCCAAATGTATTTCAACCAAATATATTCCAAATGTATTTCAACCAAATATATTCCAAATGTATTTCAACCAAATATATTCCAAATGTATTTCAACCAAATATATTCCAAATGTATTTCAACCAAATATATTCCAAATGTATTTCAACCAAATATATTCCAAATGTATTTCAACCAAATATATTCCAAATGTATTTCAACCAAATATATTCCAAATGTATTTCAACCAAATATATTCCAAATGTATTTCAACCAAATATATTCCAAATGTATTTCAACCAAATATATTCCAAATGTATTTCAACCAAATATATTCCAAATGTATTTCAACCAAATATATTCCAAATGTATTTCAACCAAATATATTCCAAATGTATTTCAACCAAATATATTCCAAATGTATTTCAACCAAATATATTCCAAATGTATTTCAACCAAATATATTCCAAATGTATTTCAACCAAATATATTCCAAATGTATTTCAACCAAATATATTCCAAATGTATTTCAACCAAATATATTCCAAATGTATTTCAACCAAATATATTCCAAATGTATTTCAACCAAATATATTCCAAATGTATTTCAACCAAATATATTCCATATTTTTTCAACCTAATATATTCCAAATGTATTTCAAGCAAATATATTCCATACTTTTTTCAACCTAATATATTCCTAATGTATTTCAACCAAATAAATTCCAAGTGTATTTCAACCAAATATATTTAAAATGTATTTCAAAATTTAAAGGAAAAGTCCAGGTTGGGTAAAACTTGGGTCTATTTGAAAGATCATGTTTAAATATACTAAATAATAATAATAATAATAATAATAATAATAATCAGCTAGGCTAATACCCAAGGCACCACCTTAGGCCTAAGTCATCAAGCGACTTTTGAAGCCATTAATTCAGGTGGCCGGGTTACAATGCGTAGGAGGGTGGTGGCAAGCCCTGCATGCCACGAGATCGAGCTAACAGCTCCCTACATTAACTATTACCGTTAACCTCGACAAGTTTTTATGGAAGGGGAAACCGAAGAACTCGGGGGAAAACCCCTTAATATCAGTCGCAAAATTGTATCTTTTTTTATTGACGAGAAATTAATTTTTAAACGAGCGAAATTTACCGTCAAGCGAGCTGCCATTTTCTTTCGCCTTCCCTCCGCAGACCGCACGCGGAGCAAGCGCGCGCTGGGAACAGAGCGCTGTTAAAGCCTGTTATAGCGCGAACAGCGCGTGATTAAAGTCCTAAAACGTCACCCCGAAACAAAAAATGGCAGATCACTTGGCGGTAAATTTCGCTCGTTTAAAAATTAATTTCTCGTCCTTAAAAAAAGATACAATTTTACGACTGATATTTTTGAGTTTATTTAAACATGATCTTTCAAATAGACCCAAGTTTTACCAAACCTGGACTTTTCCTTTAAGTTTACGTTTTTTAAAATATAAATAGCTTCAAATTCCTTATTAACGTTCAGCTCAGTTCACACTATAAAATTATTTTCAGTCGCATATTTGTATCTAATTGTTAAGAATGGATAAGGTAAACTCATTATATTAATCTTTTCTGAATATTGATTTAACCTGTCTAAAATGTAATGAATCGTCTATTGATATTGAGTGTTTAAATATTTAAGTATGATACACGTAATCCATCATTTGAGAAAAACACGACACTAATTTCATGGAAATCCCGTAAACATGTTTTCTCAAACAAAAGGTCAGTTTTAGTTTGACGTCATTGGTAAAACCAATAAAGTTCTATAAATTCAATCTCATGTTGTTGAATCCTATTGTTTGAATTTTTTTGGAAGGAAAGACATTTAAACAATTTGGTGCAATAAAAAATCATAAGTAAAAAATTAAATTTGATACTTAAAATTACATTTATTTATAATTATAATTGCCACTAAATATTGTGACTTGTTTATTTTGAAAACTATAAACTAAATTTTATTAAACAATTTGCCGAATTTCACGTTAATGCAACATATTTTTTTAATTTGTCTAATTACAAAATGGAATTGTCAGTTTTAAAAATCCACTCCAAACTCCTTGGCCATTTTTACGAAACATGCCTTTAAAAAAGTTTGAAATATGTTAAAACTCTTAAATTGGTTTATTTCGTAAATATTATTTATAATAATTATCTTACGAAAACGGATGAATATTTCTCTTTGTACTGTACAAGAAAAAGTAAAAAGGTAAATTATGCCAACGGTTACAATATTTGACTTACAATATTTCACCTTTAAAATTTCATCGCTTCCACACTTCTATGGGAAAATTTTAATTTAATTTTACTTTAAATAAGTTCAGCTAACAACAATAATTTAACGAACCGCAGTTTTGGAGGCTTCACTGGGCTGTAAAAATTTACAACAATTTATTTTATTTTTGAGATTTGTAAGTTGTAAAAACGTTTTCGAGTGGGTAGCTTATTTTTTATTTTATTAGTTCAAATCTCCCAATTGCTATAAATCATTGTGGTAAAATTTGGTATCGGATCAAGAACGTTTTTAAATACTGAGAACGTAGGAGTTTTGCTTCCCACTCCGCTAGCAGATTTTAGGTAGTATCTCATCAACAATCCTCTAATTTCCCAATTTTTAACACCATCTTATATAAGTCGTAAAACCATCTTAGGTATTTCGATAAATCGTGAATATTTTATTTACTAAATAGTCCTTCATAATTTTGTTTCCTTAAATTTAATTTAATATTAATATAATGATTTATTATAATAGTTGATATATTCTCAATTGTTGTCAATTTGAAACCAATTTAATTTTAAATATAAATTTCCGTTACGAATAATCGACCTAACTCGAAACGATAAACGACAAGAAATTTACCTTTGTGGCGAGGAATGCCTCCGCTATGGGAAAGACTTCTTTGCGCAATTCTAAATATTTCTGAAATATCGCATTATTTTGAATAGATTGAAGTTCAATCTACATTTGGTATACTCCATATAGTCGGGAATAGTATACCCATAGTAAGTTCGGAAATCGCGGAACAAATTCCTAGCATACAATATTTTTATCAACAGACTGTGACGCCGTCTATAGTGCATTACATATAATTAAAATGCTACCAATCACGTGAATTAAAATCACCTTGAGATTAGAGTAAAATTAATAAAATAAATAGGTCAGGCAGTCTGTTTTAGTTGTAGCTGGTAATGTTTTCCGAGTTTACAGGACTAGTAGAAAACGTCACCTTCGTTCTATTTTGGAGCAACAAACACAAGGAGAAGGGTTGTGTACAACTTTCATTGGACGAGCCTTTACGCTGAACGTTTTACGGAAAGGGGAAAAGACAATTTCCAAATTTTCCCCTTCCGACGGCAGCGGGTGCTAAAACGTCTAACCAATGAAAATTGTACACAAGAAAATGCATGACTTTTGACGGGTTGCGTTCTCCTTGTGTGAGGTGCTGTGTTTGTTGTTCCTAGGTTCTATAAAGCTTCAGGCTTGTAGAAATTTGTGTAACGCTTCGAGCATATTTCAAGAATACTTATAGTTATGTTTTTAAAACTCCATGAAGTAGCAGTTCTTTTTAAAATATTTACAAATTTTAAATAATTTACCATGGAACAAAAATTAAATATTTATAATTATACTTAAACGAAGAATATATTTCGTTTTTCTTAAGGAAAATGTTTATGTTGAGGTGCTACATTGGAATAATGGTCGAATTCCCCCCCCCCCCCACCCGACACGAGAGGAAGGGGGAAGGAAAAAGGTCACCAGTGTTCGCTTCAATGGCGTCAGAATACGTCAGTCTTAGGTAACGAAGGAGATAGCGAGGTGCTTTAGTTCCTTTTAGGGGGGTGGGGATGCGGAGCTTATTTTTGGAGCATGGGGAGGATTAGAAGCAACGCTGAAATCCGTCTTAACATAGTCATTGTATCAAATATTATATAAAGAATTTGGTTATACTATTCCCAGCTCAATGCTATACTCACATCCAAGCATTCATCGTCTATAAGTGTTTTAATAGTGGCTATTGATAGAAAATGAAAAAAGTTAATATCATCATTATAAATTTGATAACAATATCAAATTACATTCTGTTTGATATTTGTAATACAAAATGCAACTTTTAATTAAAATAATCTCTTTAATTCTTACGGTGTTGGGATTTGATGTAGTCCAAGTTATTCAGAATCTGTACGCAACCACGGATGAAATCGTCCTTCGTAAACACCCTAGCGGTTGTAGTGGCGAGGTTTGATGTAGTAGCGGGCTTACTCGTAGTGGACGCTTCGCCAGACAAGGCATACCCTAACAAACACGTCACTAGACATACTCTTAAATGAAGCATACTTGTTGGCTCTGTACCTAAGCTTTTAACGCGGAAGAATGTTTTTCAGACTCTGGTCGATCCTGACTAAAACAGAAAAGAGCTACTTAATGATATTTCTAACGTTATTTTTCCCCCATAGAACAATATATATATTTTCCCCTTCTTTATTAAGATTTTAATGAGGTTGAATAAATATGGATAGCGTGTATTGCTAGTTTTTTATAGAAATTGTTTGCATTTTCAGTTATTTGTGACCTTGGCTACTTTTAACACGGTGGTTAATATTTTTGGCCACGTTTTTGGTTTCATTTACCTAGTTTAATATTTAATACAGATGAAGAAGTATACAGGTAGATCAATACCAATCATTCGAGGGACTGTAATTATGTGGATCCAATTCCTAATATTAGGAACCGCTTCCAACTGTTTCAATAAAGGCTTTAATCATGCTAAGCTAGATAGAGAACGCGTAAGGTTCAGGTGTAGCAGTGTTGACGTTAATTCCCTACACGATCTCTTTAAGTGTGGACGTGTTCTTTTCTGCACAGTAAAGGCTTAGTAGCCTTTCTATCTACACGCTTTTCCGAATGAACTTAATCTCTCTATTAGATTATGTATTTGTTTAATATTAATTCATTTTCCCTGACAGCTGGTTTGTCTATTCTAACAAATTGCAGTCTCGAGACGTAAAGTTACTCAGCGATACTTTATTGAGATTTACTTAAAATTTTTAAAAAATAGGCGAAAAAATTAAACCAAATAAGTTTTCAAACTAATTTATTTGTTAATTAATGTTTATTACTTTGGGTCGTTGTTTCAGCTTGCATTGTGACGTTTTCGGCAATATCGTAGAACAAGTGAAATACTTCAGAATAACAGGCCTTAAAGATAATTTATTTCATGACTTTTTTGTTCGATATCGGAAATATTTCAGAAATTCAGACACATACCGACGATTTCATCTGTAGGTCTATTTCAAGAGT